>NC_079157.1:132959770-133657315 GCF_947563725.1 Argiope bruennichi
CGAGCTAAATCAATGTGCAACTAATTGACTTTAATACTTTTAATACGTATTACATCATAATTTCTGATTCGATAATCTTATAAAGCAATAAATTGTTCTCCCGGTCAAATGACTGGTTGTAGTAGATTACGATATACAAGTATTACTCAAAATAAAAAAAATACAAATTTTAAAAAAATAATTAAATATTAACTGTGTATAATTCTTGGGAAAAGTCATGAAGTCAAATATGCAACAGCGATAAGAGGATATGCGCACTTTCGGTGCAAAAGTTCATAATCGACTATTTGACCGGTTATGGTATGTTTAGCCGTAAAGCTGAATACCAAGAAGCTTTAAATACATACGAGCAGTTTTAAAAAAATTACAGAAATTGCGCCTTCCAAATTTATTTTACATGTAAATTTACAATAATATTTTAGTAAAATGTGGTGAAATTAAGACTGTAGCATGGATATAACATGTTGGTGGCAGGCTTCGACTTCGTACAAACGGATATAAAGTGGAAACAGAGTCATGGAGAGTTTGAAAGGTTGTAACAAATTCGATTGCGTTGAACTCAGTGCTATTTTTTTTTTTTTTTTTCTTATTCAGTATGTGGTATGCAGGGGGAATTAAGTAAAGTCATATCACTGACTCTCCAACCCACCCGAAGTGGCGCATGGATAAAAAATACTGAATGACCGGACCGCCACAACAGCAACACTGGCAGGAACTGTGATTCAGTCCTAAGGTTCATCGACCACGGTACAACCCTTCCCTAAGGAAGGACGTCCCGTCATCGAAGGGAGGAGCCAGACCACCACATTTTCGTGTGCCCTCCAGGGTGATCCGACCACCATGTCGGAAGCATCTCATCCTAATTTCTAGATGCCCCCCGGGGGGATTAAGTAAATCAAGAGAAGTAAATTCATGTTGTATGAAGGGGGGAAATATTTCCAGAACTGGCACACTTTATCCCAGTTCGATCTCCCAACTTATCAGAAGAGATTCGTCTCTTATCACGCAATTCTTATGTCACACTCGCCACCTCAGCAGCGCAGAACCGTTCCTTCGAAGAGTTAATCTTTTTTTACACTTGAATTGCTCGGTATTTCTAAAAGGCAGAAGAAAGAGCAAAATTTTGATGATATTGACAGGTAGAGAGAATAATTCGTATAAATAACTTAAACTCACCAAATGGATTTGAAGGGGGGGGGATTTTCGCACTTAAACTACAGCACGTCAGTTGTTTGCTGATGCGTACGCATCGTAGTCGGGGCACCTGATGGCAGAGCTGCGAATAGTAGAGAATAACCGAGTAAGGAAGAGAGCTTCCGAAATTTGTTAAAATTTTATGCATTGTTTATTTGAAAATATATAATATGATAGAGTATATTTCAGAAATTATCCAACTTCATTGTAATGCTATGAATAATCTTTTCCGTTTTAAAATTATGAAATAAAACTTCTAAATTAGAAAAAAAATCCCTTAATCTGTCGACTTTCTGGTTATAGTATAAATATCTTGAATCTTAAGTATCGAAGAAATATATTCTTTCCTTTATTATCTAAATAATTCAGGATTTGCAGTGTCGATTTATGGTATAATTCGTTTTGAAATAAAAGGAAGAAAACTGGACCGCACAGCTATTTTGCTGTGTCTGATAGAAATGTGCAAAAACAAAAAATGATTAGGTATCCGACTCTTTATTTACTGCTTGAACTCTATGGCCATAAATCTAAGTATCGAATACATCTTCAACAATGGAAAGAAACGCCTTTCGACTTTCTGAAACAATTCAGAAACTGTCAGTTGTTGTTCCGTCTATTATACATCATGCACCTACAGGCTTAATGCGTTAATCGTTCTTTCCTTTCTTGTCATTCCGATTTTTACTTCATTATTTTTCATACATGAAGTATAGAAAACGGACTTTAATTGTCAAAAAATTCCAACTCCAGATTTTGACGAATGTCCGTGTTTTAGACTTCCATAAGTTTGTAAAACACATTTTTGGCATTATGACTGTCTGTCTGTGACAAAGATCGCTCAAATATACTTTGAACTAGACAAATGAAAATTGGCATATAGACTTCACACCAAATTTGTAGATATCTCTCAAATCGTGAGCAAAATCCGTTTAGAGGAAGTCTGTCTGTTCGGCTGTTCGCATATAAGTTAACACGATGACTACAAAACGAAGAGTGCTAGATGGATAAAATTCGGTACACAAATTTATCATGTGTAATATGGACCCCTGTCTAATTTTGAACCAAATCCAAGAAAGGTCGACTACCTGTCGGTCTATACTTTCAGAAATATGTAAACGCGATCATTCAAAAATGCAATGATTTAAATATGTCATAATTGGTATATGATTTTATGACTACCGTCGCAATTATGTGTCAAATTTTTGTTTCAGTCGGTTGGGAAAAAGGCGCCTGAAACAGAAATTGGACTTTCAGATATTATTAATTGCATGCTAGGGATTAATCGCCAAAGCCCTCTCAACGATAGATTCAGTAAAAATTCTAAATTAACGCCAAAATTTAATATTTCTTCATTATTGTATGCCGATGCCATGCAAGGCGTTCTCTGGGATTAACACCTTATTTAGAGAGTATACAAGGAAGTTCCGTGAGACCACCTCCGTTGTTTTACGTACAGTGCTGAAATTGTCGAACTATTTTATTTTAAAATTTTGATGAATTTAATCAGTTTAGATCACTTAGAGTTCGAAAAACATTTTTTATTATATTTATTTATCTTCCTTTACATCTGTGAATTAAAAAGTGCAGCAAGCCTGGTAACTATAATTTGATATGCGTTGATTTGGCGAATATTTGTACCTCCAATTTTCGACAAAATTCTCCTAACTTGAAGTCTGCCTGTCTGAGCCGTGCCGAGACTGTGAATACGATAACTTCAAAAGACAAATGTCTGGAAGGCTGGAATATGATTTTATTTCTATCTGCATCTGATTTTAGGCAAAATCTGTCCAAGATTCTTCTAATCTTATAAATGCGAACTCAAAAAGCTCAATAAACTGAATGGTTCACTTTTATTATACTCTAAAATTGATTGTGCATTTCATTCTAACCTTGGATACAACGATAGACTTTCTTTTTGTCATTTCTGTCTTACGCGAGTCATAAAATTAAGTTAAATTAAACTTGCTTTCTTTGTTTACTCTTTATTACATTTTGGACTCAATCGGTAAGTGAACAAATGTCAGAAATATATAGTCGGTTCTCTTCTCAAAAATACGAAATGGACGCATCTTGAAAGTATATGCAGAAATCATAGATAGAATCATTATTTAGAGCACATTTGATAGGTAGCCGCGTGAGAAATCCACTTTCTCTGAAGAATCCAAGAAATCCTTAAATAGTTTCTAAATATAAATGAGCTACGCAATTTCCCACTGTATACCAAAACTTGTTTCGTTCATTCACTCAGTTTCGTAGAACTCATGTGCTTAGCTGATGTCAAGCATTCAAAGTTTTTGCTCTTCATCTGAAAATTCTCGAATGATTCGCATAGCATACAGTGAATGAGGGAAAGAACAGTTCATTCTAGAATTTGAGTGGCACCAACGCTTTAAAATAAGACAGCTAATGAGAGGTCGAGCAGTCATCAAGGGATTTAAAACTCCCCATTACCAAGAAAGGTAAATGATTTCCGTCTGAAGATTACATACCCCATTGCGTTAGACATTAGGTGAGATGCAGGCATTGATCTTGGGAGTTCCATTCGACAAAGAGCCGGCTTTCAGGTCAAAATTTAATATCCTGGTTCTTCTATGATATTACGTTCACCAGATCTCGCCCAAGTCAGCTTTTATTTTTCAGTGGATGACGAAGATATTTTCAAGTTCTGAAATGCTGTTACGAAGAAAGCTGGAATCTTTCAGTTTGCGTTTTCTATGAAAAAAAGGCAAAGGTTTCTGCCAGAAAAATAATGTCTGTTTTCCCTCATTCTTCTTGTAATAAAATAAATACTTGGACTTTTTATTTTCTCGTTTGTGAACGATCCTTCAAGAAAATGACCATTTGTCTATCTGTTCTTTGGCATGCATATAAACACATCATTTAAAAACCTAAGAATGTGATAAAATGAAACTTAGTTCACATTTTTTATCAAATTTTGAGCCGTCAATGGTTTGACCGTCTGTCGGTCAGAACTTAAACAGCTATGTAAATGCGATAATTAAAAAACACAGTGATTTAAATATATGAAATTTTGTATGGGATTTTATAACTTCATTTGTAGTTCTGTTTGAAATTGGGTTTCACTCGCTCGGAGTAAAAAAGCCTTTAAAAATACATATTTCGTTTTCTGGCACTTAACCGCATTCTCTCCATTAATCGCCGAATATCGTACTCTAATAGGCTCTTTCCTATCAGTTGTTCGCTAATGTTAATAATACACTAGCACAGATTAGCAAGCAATACACTAATAATACACTAGCACAGACTAGCGGGCAAGTTCCGAAGAGACCACTCCCGCTAGTTAAACACATTAATAAATAACATTTACCCAGTGTAAGAGCGAAGAGTTTTTAAAGCAAAATTTGCATGCGCACCATTAAAGGCAACTTTTTAATTACCGTAATCTACACTTTATTGCTATTTATCTACTCACTTCAGATCTAAGTCACTACTACACAAACAGCCTAATCTAACTTAAGATTCTTTTAAACGCTCTTTTTCTAAATAAAGTGATTCGAGCTCGTAAAATAGAAAGTGCTTGTTTTAATATCCTAAGGTTAATTCTGTCTAATTCTCGGGAAAATTAAAATAAATCTTCAGTAATTGGGTCTGATTTACTTTGAACTGAGATAGTGTGCTCCGTGTTAATAATGCCTTCAACTGAGCGAGTATTTCTTCTCTTGCATGTCATTGTACCTTGTTATTCTAAAGAATTGCTTTGCAAAACGATTTGAAATTTTTAAATAATTATTTTAAAGCTTTATTAAAAAATTTTAATGATTTTTTTTATTTATTTATTTATTATTTTGAGGTAATTTGCATTGCGAATAACAGAAAATCTTACATTCCTTCTTCCCTACTAACGGTCTCTTTATAACTGATTTTACAAAAAGACAAATGGTATTACGTTTCTTCTTCGTTATTAATTTTTGATAGTTCAAGTTGGATAGGTAAGTGTTATTTAATTTTTAAAAAACTCTCTAAGGGACTGTATGTGATGAATTAAAATTTTTTTTTTTTTTAAATAGCTTTTCAATTTTCTTTTTTTCCAATAAAAAAAAATTCCTACATAAATGATATTTTCACTCTTAAGTCAAAATGTCAATTTTTCGTCCCCAAAACATTCGATGTAAAATACTTGGATATGTAAACTTCGTTTGCACTCGAATTGTTTTGACGTGATTAGATGATAGAACTCAGATTACAGGTACTGAAACGAGATGACATACTCAGCTAGTGGTCCGAACTTTGACATCGAAATGTAGTCGTTTTGTTATATGCGAGAGGATAATTCTTGTTGTTTTATTTCCGTTTCTTTCCAATGTCAGTTCATATTGAAGAAGCGCACGAATATGTCAGCACATTGTGGGCTGAAGACTAAATGTACGCTCCTGCACAATTTATAGTTACAAAAAAGCTCGACAAAATGAAATAACTTTTATTTTAAACATATTAATGCATCAAGCAAATATCATATGTTTTATTATTTAATTCAACTTGTTTTAAGCATATTGCTTATTTCCAAAAACATTTGAAAATCACAAAGGGGTACATTTTTGTTTATTTAATATGGATATAATTTCAACAAGTAGTTTTTTTACCATATTGTCAACTCGAACATTAAATTGAATCGATTTCCAACCCAAATAATCTACTTTAATGTATTTTGTCTTTCCAAAAAGTTTAGATTATATTCATGTAACTCACGTTGAATTATAAAATAATATAAATAGCTGATACATTCTTTTAATAATTGTGTGTTTGTTTAATTTTTTTCCAGTTGAAAAAAATACTTCTCAGATTTTAATTTGATACTGCTATATAATATCTAAAGTGAGATATTATATAGATTTCATTTGCAATTTCTTCGTCTAAATACTCCCATGAAACAAGTTATACCTGCATACACAGTAAAAATATAAACTTTTACTATTACATTATGATAAAATTGTCTGTTTATGCACCTTTTAATAAGACCAAAAAAAAAATCCCTGACTACCATGACCAGTCCATCTGACGGCTACCATATACTCCCGAGAATAGCCAAAGAGCAAATGGCCTTGCCTCATCGTTTCGAACATCTCGTCGCTAATTAACGTAACTTGAATCGGGGACTCTTCAATAAATCCGTTTTTCTTTTTAAGTATTTCAACTATTGTTCCTCTGGAAATCTAGTCGGGTCACTGTCAACACAAAAAATTGGTAGCTAAATTTGATGATAAATTTAATACTTCTTTTACAATCGAAATAGATGTCTAAAGCGCCTAAAATACCGAAAATAGGAGCCCTGTTATTGTAAGTAAAAACCAAATTTCAGTATCAAACAATATAGTTCCTCCTTGGTAATGTTGGATGAGAAGACATGAAAAATAATTTTTTGTGAACTTGCATCCAATTGAAACTACAGTTGATTAGAAAAGACTTTCACATTGCAGATGCTCTGGCCAGGGAAGGAAGCCCAAATCACCCCCCTCCCCCTCTTTTCTAGACTGCAAGTCGCAGAGATCCACGTTTTGTTTAAACGAAGAACTAAAACAAAATGGAGGATTCCCCCAGAGCATGACTGGTATGCCGGTAGCTGTCCAGGCATTAATTTTCAGTTTTTAAGAATTTAATAAGGTATATGAACATATTCCGGAGGAAATTTTCGTAAAACTGAAAAACTGTAATAATTTCAAGTAAAATAGATAGAAAAAACATCAATAAAACCAAAACACACCACTTAAAAATTAAAAGTTTTTTTTTTTTTAATTTCAAAAAATGTAGTTTCTTGGCTATAAAGCAAAATCTTTCTAGTTTAAAAGTTTATAAATTATTTGCTTAACATTTTGTATTTAGCTTAAATGAGTATATTACCTAGTTCCTGAACTAATAAAGAAGCTCTCCATCAATCCAGTCTTTAAATTTTGGCTTTCGACTTATAAATGATAAGAAAATTCCAATTTATTGCTTCATAATTCGAAAATTTATTTTTCTCGAATTGTGAAACAATAAAACAATTACGGAATATCTTTAAATATTCATTCTCTAGTTCAAGAACTGCAGAACATATCGAGAAATTATTATAACAAATTTGAAAAAAAAAAAAAAAGGTGCTTTAAATTTTATTAGGGTGTCCCATAAGTTTCTTTCCTGTTTCTCATATGAAATGAATACACGATATTTACTGTTTAGGATATTATTTAGTTTTTTATATAAGAACCCTTTTACTCTCTTACCTTCTCTCTTCCGTCTCTCAGGAAGCCTCATTACGCCTCCATTCCAAAATTGTTGTGTTTTGGACAAGAAATAATCCTCGAGGTGGGCTTTGATTTCGCTGATAGATTTAAAACGCTTTTCGCGAAAAAAATTTCTTAAGGACAGAAAAAAGTAATAACGAAGTGAGATCTGGAGAGTAGGCAGGATGCGGTAAAACATCCCAATCAAATTATAAGAGCTTCTCTCTTACAACTAATGCAATATGAGGTCCGCTTTGTCGTGATGAAAAACAACTCCTCGTCGGTTCATTAATTTTGGCAATTTTTTTGATATGGCAGCTTTTAATTGATCCAGTTAATAACAGTATTTCTTATATTTATTGCTTCCCCTTGAGGAAGTAGCTCGTAGAAAATTAGAGTTAGGCTAAATTTGTACCAAATACCTCATTCGAAAAGGTACAAAAGAATTAAAGCAGAAAAGTTTTTCTTTTTATAATCCTAATAAAAGTGTGTGTTCGTAAACAGTTTTTTTACATAATTATTTTTCTGTCTTATACCACCCGATGGAATCTCCTTTCCCGAAGCAGGTTGCTCGTTTTCAGCTTTAATGCGATGACATGGCGATGTGCGCGGATTTAGCGAGATGGCATTATTGCCTTATAATGTCTGAGGAAATCTCAGTTATTACTTCTTTCTATTCTTCATTCTTATTTTTAAATGAATCGCGCTTTCTCGCTTATTTCCAGATGGATTGCAAAGAAAACGCGTTTGTTATAAAATAGTCTAGATTGCTTCTGCTCATTTCACGAGCATCGCGAGAAATAAAATGGGTTGAAAGACTGAGAGATTCTCCTTCTGGCGTCTGTTTGTTTCGAATGATTGATCGAAATTTCTTTCCGGTTCCTGATGCTGCAAAAATCCAATAGTTTCGATACTTTTGAAATCTAAGAATATTTCTTCTCATTCGTTACGGTCTGCATCCCAAACTCGGAGTTTTCTATTATTGGAAATCCTATTTCAATGCTGTTTGTAGAAAATTGTTATAACGATTAAAATGGGGGGGGGGACATGACGTTATATAGTTATATATATAATAGAAATCTTCAGCCTTTTTATAAATAACTCGCTTTTTTTCCAGAATTTTCTTTGAATATACAACGTGAGTATTATGTCCTTCTATAACTACAAATCATTAATAGAAAATATGCATTTGAAGTATTAATAAACAGTTTTTATCGTTCCATATTCTTTCCTCTAAAGAGTTTCTTGTCCTCAAATAAAGGGCAAAGTGAGTTCATGAAGATGGGATGTAAAGTCATATCCGACCCGTCGAAAAGCACACGGATAATAAATACTGAATGACCGAACCACCGCAACAGCAGCATTGGTGAGAACTGCGGTGGAGTCCTGAGAGCAATCACCGGGAACGGTGATGGCTCTTAGGACTCGACCACAGTTACAACCCTTCCTTAAGTACGCCCCGCCATCGATGGGAGGAGCCAGCCCCCCCCCCCCACCTTTTCGTGTACCCTACAGGGTGGTCAGATCTAACCACCATGCCGGAAGCATCTCATCCTCATTTCGAGGTGTCCCCCGGGGGGAAGGTGGGATGTAAATCAAAAGTTAATTTTTAAGGAACGATGACTATGAGAGAAGAAAACGTAGTGCATTTTGACTTCAAACAAAAGCATCTGTTTCTGTTCAAATTTTTAACTCTCACTAATATGAAATTAAACAAAAATCACTCGAAGAAGCATAATGGCTTGACGAATCCAAATAGCGATTCATAAAGAAATAAAATAAAAAAGTGTGGGTGTGATGGATTTAATACATCAGTCCACTTAACTTAATCGTTTTATTTCTTGATTAAGAAAGGATGATTATGATGATTTTTACAAGTGATTATTCAGTGATGAAGAAGGAATTTATATTACATGAAGATAGACAGTTGATGTTGTTCAAAGGATCTTTTCCCCCTACACGTGGTACATTGGGCATTTGTAGATGAATTCTTCTGCGCAAGAATTCCAGGTTTGGCCTTTTTCAGAAGATCAAGTCTTTTCGAGTTTTGGTCAAGCGCTTCTCGGCTGACATCTCTCTCTCCTCTGCTGCTGAACTCTGGCTGTCGTCGGAAGAATGCAGAGTGCCCTCTCGTGGAGTAAATTTATCACAAAATTTACAGAGGGTTATTATAAAAGGCAAGTTTTTTTTTAAGATTTTGCTTCAGTATATAGCTATTATACGGTAGAAAATATCACTATACAAAGTATATTTTACCTCAGGAGATGCAACGTACCTGTCGGGTGTATTAGATTGTCAACAGAGCGCACAGTCACTTTTCACATAATTAAATGCCCCCAATCTTAAACACCTGGGGGAAACAAACACTCTCTAACGCCACCATTCTCACTATTCGATTATTGTTTCACAATGGTTTCTGAAACTCTCCGCGCTTTTGCGCATGTGTTAGAATGGGTTTATTTCGTCAAAACAGGAGTGGGAGGAAAGGTGAAAGGAGGGGATGTTAGGAGGGGACGAGGAATTAAAATAATAGCTCAGAAACGATATGTATTTACATGCACGTGAAAAAAAAAATTTTTAAGTATCCAATAGGGCGAAAATCAAGGTCAAAGAATGACTAAGAATTCCGGAAATGCGCTCATCCTTCCGCGTCTCTCCCCTTAATGAGATAGAATCGTCGAAAAGTGGTCGTCTCAGAATACTGAAATGAAGAGTACTAGTGTTGGAGAAAGTACGCGATTTCATTGGGTGAACATTCCAGAGGATTGAAAGCTGTTACGTATCCATTCGAATAGACATCAAAACTGTAAAGCACACCCTCTTCGGTTACTTGAAAAACATTTTCATGATAGTTTGATTGGAAGGAATTAGTCATATCATAGACTCCACACTCTCTAGATGTTAATCTCCTTTGTGTGTGTTTCTTTTTGGGTTATTGGTGCATCCTGCCGTGGTACCGGAATTCTGAGAGTGAGGAATTTTGCCTGGATTCAAAAACAAATGTTGGACAACATGTCCCAAGATTTGAAACATAGCTTTAACTTTCACCGAGTTTTAAGTTTGTATATAGATTATCTGTTTAACTTCATCAAGGCATTTATTATTTATAAGAATAATAATATGTCTTTGATAACATTTACATAACATTTACAATTTTTTATAATCAGAGAAATCATTAATGCTTACGCTATACAGGGTGCGGCAAAAAAACTCGGACAAAATTATTACATCATAGAATAGAAGTTAATTAATTTAAATTAAATTTTTGTTCATTTCATTTTGTCTACCACTTCAGTTAAAACATATTTTATAATACATCTTTTAATTTACATATTGTTTTTTGACATTTTTTTGAAATCAAGCAGAAGATCTGCAATTTTAGAATCGTTTAAGCATGGAAAACGAGTCGTTCGTTTGCTTAATGTGCCTTGGCAAACAGAGTCTGATGTAATTTGTCGTTTCAAAGAGCTTGGCAATGATGGTCCATGTAAAGGAAGTGCACGAAAACGTATGGTGAACACTTCCAATAATCATAAGGCCATCAAAACGCGAATTCAACGAAATCCGTGGGTTCCCATGAGAAAGAAAGATCGCTCGTGAAATGTGAATAAGGGACCAATCTGTGCGGGGAATGGCAAAAACAGAGCTTGGACTGAACCTTTCAACTTCCAAAAAAGTTCAGTTTCTCACTGAAGAAAACAAACTCGGGCTGCTCCAAAGATGCCGAAAACTTTTGAGACGGGTCGCAAGTCAGCACTGAAAGAGATTCCATTTTATTGATGAGAAGCTCTTTACCGTCTAAAAGCTCATAACTTCTAGAACTAATGTAACTAGTCTGTAGACACTCCAAGCACTTCAGCAATTGTTGAAATCGCAAAAATAGTCTGGAGTGGAATTTGCGCAAGCGGCAAAACATCTCTGGTTTTTGTGGAGTAGGGCATTAAAATACATTAAAATGTACCAACGGGGCATTCTAGAAGCTGCTGTGTTCCGTGGGCCAAAACGTACTTCGGCAATGTAAAGTGGGAGTTTTAACAAGACTCCGCATCAGCTCACAAGACTAAAAAGACAGAAGAGTTCAAGGCGCATTTTCCTGATATGATATCGTCTGGAAAATAGGTACTCATAGGTACTCACAGTACTCGCCGAATTTCTATCTAATGATTACAGTGTATGGTCCATTTTGGTATCTAGGGCTTGCACTAAACAACATAAAAGTTTGGATTCTCTAAAGCAATGACTTCGTTGGGAAGGGGATAGATTAAAGGTAGAAGACTTGCGGCCTTTTGCTGAAAATTTCAATGAGCTTTTGCGCCTCTGCATCGCTGTAAAAGGCGGCCACTTTGAAACAAATTAAATTTATTTATTAGTATAAGTATATTTATTATTATGTTAATTTATTTATGTGGGGAAAGGCAACGACCAGCATTAATATGTGAAATATATTTATTGAGATTAAAGGAGAAAAGATAAAACATTACTACACAGAACATAAAAGATACATGAGCGTGAGCTGCACGTCTTGCAGTCTCACTGCCCAACTCTCGTCTGCCAATAATGGCGGGAAAGCATCACGTGATTAATGACGTGACGCAACATGACGCCATACGGGATACGAGATCTGTCAGCGCTTCCCACATCGGCCATCATGTCAGGATAGGCGACCTCGCCTTATGGTATACAGTACATTGAAGTAAATATATAAAACAAAAAGCAAATACAGGAAAATAATAATATGTAAAATTGAAATATTCACAAGATAAAACAAATAAAATAGTCATACCATCCGTGACAGCATAAGTATATAGCAATACAATAGCGTGCACTGGAAATATCAAATAACTAACTAAAAATAAAAATAATATTAGTGTTGAACATATAAAAATATAATAACACAAAATAAACAGAGAAAAAAAATCAAAAATCAATATCGTCCAAATATACACACACAAAAAGAAGGAAAATAGTTCTCTTTCTCTTTAAGTAGTGTTCAGTGTTTTCTTTTGAAACACAATTCAAGTGATATGCTCTATATTGCTGGACCATGGTTTCATATATTCTGCACAAGTTGAAGTTTTTGATGGCCCATCGAAGACATCTATGTGTCTTTTCAACATCTATGTGTCGCTTTTCAACATCTATGTCGCTTTTCAACATCTATCTTTTTTTTTTGTGCGCTTTTCAACGTCTATGTGTCGTTTGCTTTAATTTTGATCACTTTATATGGTCCGATAAATTTTTGTTTCAATTTCAGACCAGGGCCAAATTGAGTGCGCTTGATTGCGACAAGATCATTCAATTGAAATTTTTGAGCATGTTTCCTACGCAGATTGTAGGTAGATTTTCTTCTTGGATTTTGAGGATTTGTTGTTTTGCATAATTACGGAGTTCATCACGCTGTTGGAGAAATGCAGACTGGATCTCTTCGTTGACAATTTCGAGGATTTTTATATCATGCTCAGATTTCATTTTAGTTCCAAAAAGAAATTCGAATGAAGTAGAATTGATACTTCGTTGATACCTATACCATTTCTCAGGGTTTTCTATGGATAGCTTGGAGAGTACAGATATGATAGTAGAATTAAGTCTTTCTACCTGACCGTTTGATCTAGGAAGTCCAGCTGTAATAGCAATATGGGTGATATGCTGATGTTCACAATATTCTTTGAATGACGTAGATGTGAAAGCGGTACCTCTGTCCGTAATAATCCTTGAAGGATTACCGAAAACTGATCTTTGGCAATCGAGCTTATTGAAAACTTCAGCGGTGTCGGTGGACTTGGTCGGGTAAAGCCACACAAACTTCGTAAAGGAATCGATGATTGCCAGAATATGCTCATATTTCTTAGAAGTGCTGGGAAGAGGACCCAAATGATCAATATGGTATGTATGAAAGGGAGTATCGTCTTTGTCAAGTGGATGCAAAGTGCCATCTAATTTGCCACGTTTTCTGTTATTTAGAATGCATGTTACACAGTTGCGTATACATCGTTCAATTTTCTCTTTCAAGTTCGGAATAAAGAATTCTTTGTTTAACATTTCCTGCGTGCGTTTTACTGCAAAATGGCCTCGTTCATGACAGGATTTAATAATGTTGGCCTGCATATCATCAGGTACGACAAATAAATCGATTCCGTCATAGTTCTTATATAAAATGTTGTTCTTGACTATGTAGTTCTCGTAAGATGCATTTTGAAGTAATGCTTTTATAGCTGTAATATGCTCATCTGTCTGTTGAGCTTTGAAAATTTGAAGATTGACACAGTCTTGAATGATCATACAGCATCGGCTTCGGCTAAGAGCGTCGACATGAGTCATCTTTGAACCGGTTCGATGCTCTATTTCGTAGTCAAAATCCTGAAGGTATAATGCCCATCGCGAAATGCGGGAATTCATTTCTTTTTTATTTTACGTTTTGACGAATGCATTACAGTCAGTGATAATTTTAAAGTGTGATCCGAGGATGTAAATTCGGAATTTTTAAGAGCTTCTACAATGGCGAGTACCTCCAGTTCATAGCTGGTGTATTTTCTTTCGCTGTCAGACGTTTTCTTGGACATATAATACACTGGATGGAATTTGTTATCATCTTTGGATTTTTGTAGTAGGACTGCCCCCAAGCCATCAATTGACGCGTCTGCATGAACTTCAATGGGACTGCCTTGATTAAAAATAGTTAAAACGGGTTTATCAGAAAGTAACTGTTTTAAGCGTAAAAACGCAGTTTTTTGCTGAGCTTGAAATAGAAAGGGGCTGTCCTTACGAAGAAGATCACTAAGTGGTTTTGCTATAGTAGAGTATGAGGGAATAAATTTTCTAAAGTATCCCGTAAGACCTAGAAAACGTTGTATGTCTTTTGCATTTTTTAACTCAGGATAATTAAGAACGGCTTTAGTTTTGGAGGGTGAAGGGAGCAATTTGCCGTGTTCTACTACGTGACCCAAAAATTCAATCTGACTATACAAAAATTGACATTTTTTAAAGTTTATATCTAGTCCATAATCGCGAGCTACTTTTAAAACAGTGTTAAGGCGTTCGAGAGCCTCAGATTCATTATTTGCGGGAATGACGATGTCATCCATATACGGGAGGACAATGCCTTTTGCAATAAGATCACGAAAAACGGCATTTATGTATCGCATAAAGACAGGAGGACATGAACTTAAACCGAATGGCATATAACGGAATTGAAATTGACCTGTATTTGTGACGAAACTGGTGTAACAACGACTTTTTTCTTTTACCGGCACATGAAAAAATCCGTTACACAAATCGAGAGTACTGAAAATTTTAGCATTTTGAAGACGATCTAAAATGTCATCAATTAATGGTAGTGGATAATGGTCTTTAACTAATTTACGATTTAATTTTCTATAATCTATACAGACTCTATGTTTTCCATCTTTCTTACGAACTACGACAACTTGACTAGCATAGGGTGAAGAACATGGTTCTATAATTCCATTTTTTAACCACTCGTCTATCTGCGCATTTACTATATCACGTTCGGCAAAGGGTAAACGTCGAGGAGTGTGGAAAATTGGCTCATCGCCAGTAAGCGTTATATCAAGTGCGATGTTCGTGGTTTTAGTTTTGTTAGGTTTATAGGCTAACAAAATCTGTTCAACCTCATTGCGAGTTTGTTTAGAAATATTCGGACCTATATCAAACGTGGGAATTTCGGCAGAAATAGCCATTATAAAACTGTCAGTTTCAGCAGGATCATCAGATTTAGAAATTTTGGAAAATACAACACCGTCAGGTTTAATTGTCAAATTTGCCTGATTTATTACGTCGCAACCTATTATTAGGTCATAAGTAGTACAATTATTAGGTACCACAGAAATAAAAACAGGAAAACTTTGTTTGTCAATAATAATTTCAGATTCAAAGGAACCTATTATTTTAGTTTGGGAAAAACCGAATCCAGTTAGTGTCATCTTGTTATTCGTCAACGGCGGCGATCCTAGTTTAATCCATGCAGAATGTTTGAGAAGTGTCGAAAAACTACCAGTATCGACTAATCCGGAAAGTGTATTATTAAGAATAACAACCTCTTTATGCATATTCGACGGAGAATGCAATAAATGTAAAGTGTTGACATTATCACGTGGGGTAGAACTGTCATTCCGAGTAGTAAGGTGACAATCGGAAGATTTATGTCCGAAAAGATTACAAGAAAGACATTTAGGACCACGATTACGATTAGGGCAAGACTTTGAGATATGTCCAAAATCGTTACAATTAAAACAACGCATGTTACTGTTAGTCGGATTACTAAAATTCGATTTTGATTCTCTTTGTTGGACAGGGATTTTATGTATTGTATCACGTCTTTGGCCGTCATTAGCATATCTAGAATACGACATCTTTGAATTATTTGCGTTCATTGCACTTACGATAGTTTCGAAAATTCGTAATTTTTCTTTAAACTCAGAATAACATTTTGCACCACAAAGAATAATTTTATCAGAAGGGGAATCCTGTATCCCATTTATTGTGTATTGAATAACAGAACATTCATCAATAAGGGTTTCAGACTGATTCGCAATTTCACGCATGGCAAAAAAATATTGCATAAAAGTTTCATTCGAGCGCATTTTACGTTTTTCTAGTTGTTTATGTATTTCAATAGAAGTTACTTTATCGGAAAATTCATTAATTAATGCACTTTTAAAAGCATGATAGGAATTTAGATTTCTTTGAGAGAATAAAAAAGATTTAGCTGCGCCGGAAACTAATCTCTTTACAAAGATTAATTTTTGTTGTTCGCTTAAAGAAGGAAAAAGAGAAAAATTCTCTTCAACATCATAAAAAAAACTTTTAATCGAATAGGAATCATTTCCTGTGAAGTTTCTACAACTACCACAGAGATCGCGTAATAAAAAACAAAACTGAAGGTTTATTTCATTCATCGTTTGGTTATTCGAGGGATCATTTTCGAGTGATTCCCTTTTGGCGCCAGTAATTAATGCCCGACTGTTATTTATTAATGTTTCGTCTGAAGTTACGGGGATGGGGAAGGAAGAATTATTACCCGTATTACTCATAAAGCTGTTATTACTAGATGAAGTTTCGGTTTGAGAAACCTTTTGAGGAGACAAAGGTTTTTCTTCTGTTTCCGATAAAAAACTAATATCTAGCGAGTTCTGAAATTCATTTAAATTTGTTAGGGCTTTAAAAATATTTTCACACAAATCATCTTTGTTACTTTCGTTTACTTCTAAATGTAATAAATCAGAAACGGAGATAAAATCAGATAAAGAAAAATTATTCAACAACTCTTGTTTATGTTTTTCTACATCTAAATTTTCAAATCTTTCAAAATTTCTCATTCTTTTTCGAGAAGAATGTTCAAAATTACTGTAACCTAACACAGAGTTAAGCAATTTTACTGAATTAGTTTTTGCATATTTAAGGGAGTTAGCGATTAATTGAATATCGCCTAGTTTTAAAGACATTGTAATGAATTAAAACAGAACTAATGCACATTCACTCGGGATTAAAATTTAAAGGGAGAATGGAATAAAGTAACGTACTATAAATTACTAACTTGGGAAAAAATTGCGCCTACCTGGTTGGGAGCAGTCGAATTATTTACTCTTAAAAGTTCCTTTTTTTTAAAGCAGCCAGTATATGTCAGAACAGTTGCACAAGAACACGAAGTAATTGAACATTTAACGTTTTCACTTGAATCATATCCATCCAAAACGTGCACTAACGTCCATTCACCAGTCCAGTAAAATATCCACGGCAAAAATCCACTCTTATCAAAATTTTTAGCATCAATTTAACGTCTTAAATTGTACTAACGTCCACAGCTTTTTCAACAATTTGTCGGGATTTGCTAGGGGTATTCACGAGAAAGGCCGAGCCCCCGAAAATGTGGGGAAAGGCAACGACCAGCATTAATATGTGAAATATATTTATTGAGATTAAAGGAGAAAAGATAAAACATTACTACATAGAACATAAAAGATACATGATCGTGAGCTGCACGTCTTGCAGTCTCACTGCCCAACTCTCGTCTGCCAATAATGGCGGGAAAGCATCACGTGATTAATGACGTGACGCAACATGACGCCATACGGGATACGAGATCTGTCAGCGCTTCCCACATTTATTTATTATCAAGTTATATTAAAAATGTTTGTCCGGGTTTTTCTGCCGCACCCTGTAAATGAAAGAACTATAGTGGCTTGATGGTATAATTTGAACTTCAGGATCAAAGGTTTTGAGATTTGAGATCAGAATGCGCAGAAGATTCTTTTGATGACTGCGAGATTTCTGTTACTGATTTTTCTTTTCTTTTAGACTTAAATGAGGAAGTGTTTCGGAACATTTTCACCGAAGATTTGCCCTGAGTTTGTAAGAAGTGATCAGACTTTTCACTTAGAAGCTACAAAATGAAAGAAGGTCCTCAGACTGTATTTCAAAACAGTAGAGAAAAAAGCCTCTAAATAGCCCTAGAATGCGGTGGGAACAATATTCAAGCAATTCGAAACCAAATGTAAATATTTAATAATTTTCGGAATAAATTTTCCGGGAGATTTATACATATGTTATAATTTATTGTACGGATCTACATTTGTTTAAACATTTATTACATACTCTATTAATGTTGCTACAAAACCCACAGGGTCGAGCGATCTCCCGGAATCCAAGAAACCTTCAGAAATGTGTGACAGTGAGAAAGTTTCCCTCTTATGCTCCAGGTCTTCAGCAAAGGGTGAAAGAAGACTGCTTGCTCGGAAGCAGCAGAGTGGAAAGGTTTCCCCGCTTTGGTCGCCCACCGCCGCGATGAGGCAACAGAGTAGGACTTAGGAGGGAGCTTATTATATATTCGTGTTCATGAGATAATGAATTCATAAAGATTTGAAATCAATCCCGCTTTATGAAGCTTCTTATTCCATGAGGAAACAAAGATAGCAAGTTTTGATCTAAAATTGGGTCAAAGAGATATGATTAGTGCGAAAACGAAGGAAAGGTATACCGAATATAATCTTTTAACCTGATCGGGGTGAATAATTTGAGAGAACTGAATAAAGAAGCTTCATCCCTGTCAGACCTTCTTCAATATGCTTTACAATTCTTGAGTCACATATTATGCTATGTTAAATTGGCTATACCATTTTTATAAAAATATAATTTTTTGACGTTTCTTATAAAAAAAGATTTTTTTAATTAGTTTATTATCTTACAAAAAATATTAATTTTGTGTCCAATTTGTATTTCACACCATATTAATAAAAGAATACTTAAATCTTGTTGGTATTTGTAATGAATTATTATTATGGTTGTTGTTACTTATGGCACTTGCCACAGACAAGCCCGCTGACGAAGTCAGCGTTTTAAGCCGAGTTTATGCGCTAGCTTCTGATGGTAAAGTCCCCTGGTCACCCGAGGGCAGAAGTCTGACTTCTAGCTCATATGAAGATGACACTCACCCACACCAGGGGATGTGCAAGAGGGGACTCTTGCACATCCCCTTTTTATGAGGATACTCTTTCACACACCTCGCAGATACAACACAGGGGGAAGAACAACCATGCCTGAACAAGGATTAGAACCCGGGACACCCAGATCAAGAGAAAGATGCGCTACCCCTAGGCCAGGACGCCGACATTATTATGGAAATTAATTGATAAAGGAATTTAAAAACTGAGAATTTTTTTCATGCAAGAATAAATCAGAATGACCCAGTATCTTATAAAACACACACATAAAAACTCTCTTTAATTTTCCGCTCCAACCGCTCTTTCCTGGTATTTGTTTGCGTTAGAAGATGACATTGCCCTTGGCAGGTTTTTGAAAAAGTTTCTTGGCCATGATAAAATTCTAGGATAGGGTTACATTTTCAGAATGAATTAATATCACCTATATTAAACTTCCTAGGCGTTTTCTCTCGAAAAAAATATCGTCCTTTCGTGGAAAAAAACTTAATTTAATAAATGAAAAAAACAAATGAAAGGAACATTTCCAAGTAATATTTCTTAAATTATATTTTTTCTGCCTATTTTTTAAAAACCATGCGTTAAAAGTCTGCTTTGAGAAATTTTTAAGTTTTGTTTTGTCCTACAGACATTTTATGTTGTATACAGATCAGTGACTAAAAAAATATCGTATTGGAGTTGACTATTCTTTTGATTCCAAACCCCAAAAGACCCTCCCACCCCCTTTTTTTTTCTTCTTTCCATTAAAACTATGCTGAACATGTTTGTAATTGAGATTGATTTTTCTAGAAATTGTTTTGATAAAATCAATTTAATTTGCAAGTTAATTTCATTAATGAACAATTAATTTACAAATCAAGACACTTTATTATAATTTAAAATAAGATGCTGAAATATGTATATTTTTATTTCATCCCAAAATTTGGCGAGAATTTATACATATGATGTGTAAATTCTCGTCAAATTTCAACTTATATGTTGATACTTTTTCTATGTGGAAATAATAATAATTGATATATATAAATATATATATTTTAAATGATAACGAATTTAAAGAATCGGTTCCCATGCACCAACTATAAGTCAGATTTGCTAGTTTTTATTTCACATTAAAGAATGTTTTCCTTAGATATATTTTAAATGTTCGTCTCCCTGCACCGGCACCAATTTTCAAAACGAATCTCAACAACACCATTGTACATTCTGAGGGGGAATGACCCTTACCAGAGTTCCCAACAACAAACTCTGTATTGATTTCTCTATTTTTTATTTCGTATAAAATATCATGATATTTAGAAATGTCATGAATAATCGATTAGCCTCCACTAACCTCTATTTTTAACACGTGTCATTCAAAAATGGTTTTGACAGAGTCTCCAGCATTAACAGTTGGACGGATTTCGCCAATATATTTAAAATAATAGAAAAAAAACTATAACCCCTACTCCCAGCCATAGTTCGATTCTGTCAATTCTTTTTCATTTGGAAGCTCATGATTTCTAGATGCATCATTTTTTCTCTGTTCCATTGATGCCACCTTATATTTCCTAGAAAAAAATTCTCAAAAACAATAATTTACTGTACATTATTTATAGAGGGAAACCTCAATTTAGTTTCTGAACCCAAACCACTGGTCTTATTTAATTGAGAGAAACTTGGATGGTACTACTTCAATGTACCTTCTTTATGGAGAAAGAAAAAAACTTGGTAGAGTTTCCACCCCCAACTATTTCACCAACTTTCCAAATTTTTATTTCACGTGTAACCTTTAATACGCCATCAATAGTTATTTCACCCCTTCCTTTTCATTTTTGAAAGGTATCCCAAAATAAGGCTTAAAAACAGCTTTCGATTCCAGCAACTGGACCGATTTATATAAGTATAGCTAACGAATAAGAAAGCGCTATCATTATTTTGTAAATATAATGTAAAATAACACTTTCTTTTGTTGTGATAAGATGTATTTCATGAAAGTTGATTTATATGATTAAATTAATATTAGTCACATTCTGCGACCATTCATTTAGTCATTTGAACCAATGTTGATGAAATTTATCTTATCAAATCAAAAAGTAATATTTTAAATTATGATTTCATATTAATGATAAAACTATGCTTATAAAGAGCAAAATGAAAATGGGCAAAATCGGTCCTGTTGTTAAGGTTGAAGAAGTTTTATTTCACAATATCTGTCAAAAAATGGAAGCGAAAAGAGAAAATTATCCTTGATAACATATGTGTAGACTATTTTATCTCTATTTGTGTGTGTGTGTGTTACTTGAGTCAAAAAAGGGTTTTTTTTTTTTTTTTTAGAATTGTGCATATTGTCTGCGAATACAATAATTTCGAATACAAAATGCTTTGAGCAAAGCGAATGAAATTTGGTATGTTGTCTTTATCCGAAATTTTGATTTTTCTATTCTGTTTTGATCAATTTTAATTAAAAATTAATTTTATAAAATTTAATTTTAAAATATTTATCTTTATCAAATTTTGATACAAAAATATCTGCACGAATTTAACATCAAAATTGCAGATCTTATGAATTTTGGACTAAATTTAATAAGGAGTTGACCGTCTATCTGTGCTTTTTCATCCATGTAACTTAAAAATGTAATGACAAATATATGAAATTTGGTAAGTGATCTCACCACTGAAATTGTAGTTTCAAATCAAAGTTTTTTTTTTCGTTGAATAAAAGATGACCAAAGTGTAAATTCGATTTTCTTTACTGTCTTACAAAAATTACACGTTGCGGCTTTCATGGTTTTGTCGAAAGTTCATCGTTTTTTTGGGTCCGATATCACATTTATATGAAAAAGTAAGCGAGAACGTTTAACTTCTGTTTATTGCTGTTACATCTGTTTTTTAGTGAATACAATAGCTCTCAAAATTCAACTAAGCCATATGATTTTATCATCATGGTTGTAAGTGTATATTGAATTTTTTGTTGTTTTTCAGTTGGCTGTCTAATAGTCTGTGTATCGGTTTGCATGTGGATGAAAAAAATTAAAATTGCAGCGTTTCAGATGAATGATAGGTGATTTTTGTCATAAAAAAAAGATATGTTTGAAGCAATCAAAATGACGATTTTTATAGCGCACACGTGACTTTCTTCTGTTAAACTACGAGGAACGAAACACGATAGTTTGCGAGCGAGTACAGAAAAGTGAAGGGAAGAACATGCGTGATATAGTTATTTTCTTCCTTCACAAATGACAATTTAATATTTCTCTCATATTTATTTTTTTTTTTTTTGTCTTTCATTATTAAATTAAAAAGTACACATTTGTTTTCTACATTTTAGTTTTTAATATATAATTCATTAGTATCGAATCGATTTCTTTTCTTAAATTCCTTATCAGATTATACCTTTTGGTATGGAATTAATACATAATAGAATTAATTTATAATTTAGCAATCTTCAAGCAAATCGGAATAAAAAATACAAGTATTATAACATAATTAATTTACAAAACAAAATAATGAGTAACAAAGTAGGAGTATTTGTAGATGCTTTTAAAAACATCCATTCTTTTAAGCTTTTTCAACTGAAAATGGCAAAGAAATTCTTTGTTAATGGCGAATCCACCGTTTTGAGATCATTTTTCTGTTTCAAAGAACATATGTGCAATGTGCCATTGATATTAACCCATATATGTGCCATTGATATTAACCCATATATGTGCCATTGATATTAACCTATATATGCGCCATTGATATTAACCTATATATGCGCCATTGATATTAACCTATATATGCGCCATTGATATTAGCCCATATATAACCCATATATGTGCCATTGATATTAACCCATATATGTGCCATTGATATTAACCCATATTTGTGCCATTGATATTAACCCATATATGTGCCATTGATATTAATACATATTTTTAAAATGCGAGACGAGAAGTCAATGTCGTGATATTTGATTTGTCTTACTTTCACCAAACCAGCTAAATAGAACTCCCAATGGACGCCCATCCAGCCGCCATCAATGCAAAAGGAACGAAAGCTAGTGGGAAGCGAAGGAAAGGGGGGAGGGGGAATGAAAATAAACGAAGACTTAAAAAAAGACCGCCTTCATCAAACGGAAATTCAATCCTAGATTGGGGGAGGGGGAGAGTACATCTGAGCTTAGAATAGGCACCGACAGAGAGAGGAGCAAAGATTATTTACTTTACTTGGAAATACGTGAGTTTCATTCAACGTGGAACTTCGTTTTGTTTGGGTTTTTTTGCTTCCAGCGGCTTCTTGTCTCGTTTGCCACACGCCGATATAAAAGAGCCGGGCTTTTGGTACGCTGCTTTCTGAGCTGGAAGAGTTTAAACAAGAAATTCGTTTCCACAGAGGCGGGTTTAAGATTTTTTTTTCCCGGAGAGGAAGGCAAATCTTCTCGGTATTTGATTCTTCTGCTTAAGGTTTGAGAGATGCTAGATTGTTGTAGAAGCATACTTTAATAAGAGGCCCTGAACTGTCATTGTCATCATACTTTAAAGGTTTTTAAATTGGTGTAGAAAGATTTGAATTGAAAAAAATAATAATAAGTGAAAGTCTATATGAAGCACTCTTAGCACACCAGCAGCAATTTTTTGTATTTAACTGAATTTGATCTTTGATGTATTGCCAAATAAGTATTTATTATTTGCATGGAGTATGTCAAAGAAAATTAAAACAACGCTTTGATTACATGAAACCTTCACTCACGTTTTAACACTAATTGAACTCAAATCTTACTTTGTAAGACAAATTAACTTTGATAGAAGTAACTTAATCGTGAGAAATACACAAAAAAGAAAGAACCGCAATTCGATTTCAATCAATCGCATCGTTTAAGATTTTCAAGAGTTCGAAGTAAACCGCATTTGGAATGATGGGTGTCACTGAATCCGATGGCTCAAAGAATTAAAAAGATGGTGCTTTATATGCAATTTTTTTACAGTATAATTAACGTATTCAATTTTGGATTAAATCCGTCTTTCCTTATATATAAACATATATAATAACTCGAAAACATTACAAGCTAGCCCGAGGAAACTTTGCTTATGTTTTTAATTCAAGCATTTAAAGCTGCTTCCATTTTCATCCCCTGTTGCTTAAAAGGTGCAAAATGCACGCACAACTTTCGTCACTATGCTACGAGGTTAAGCTCACCTTTTGTGAAAGATGTAAGAAAAGCGAAACGCGAACACTTTCGCTGGTATAGTAATGTATCTGAATAGATGCAATTGCCAGAAAAAATGAAGAATATTCTATTGACATTTTTACATTATTATAACAACATTACAGACATGTATTGGCCGTAATGAAATGATTTATTACATAAAAATCAATTGTTGTTGTTATTGGTGGAACCAAAGTGTCCAGCATTTTCTTCAGCGAAAAACGGGCTAAAATACTGGGTGGTTATAATTAAAGTTCCATTTCCAAGTATTCATGAAAGGAAAACTACTAGACCAAAGGTTATCAAACTTGGTAATAGTTTAAAGGATGTTATGGGAATTTCTTTTCCATGAAAAGGGGGGGGGTCAAAAAACTGCCCACCTGGGGAGAAATGGCGCTGTATGCAGTATTGATAAACAATATAAGATATGAAGGCATTGGTTTAAAATAAGTTCAATCGTTTCTGAAATGTGTTACAGAGCAATGTGGTGTCCACCATTTTCTGAAAGCAAGTTAAATGCATTACTCCATTCTCAACATTACTCCATTACAACATTCTCAACTCCAATAATATCAGGTGGAATGTTACGCAAATGTCGATATATAGTATCTTTCAGTTCCGCCAAATTGTTTAAATTATCACCATAAACAGTGCTTTTGAGATAACACACAATGAACATGTTTTGTAACATGCTTCAGAAACGATTAAGCACATTTTAAATCGATGTCTACAAGTCCTATTTTGCTTAACAATATTGCATACAGCGCCATTTCCAACCCAGGTGGTGAGTTTTTTTAACTTTTTTTCTTGGCTGAAAAGAAATTCCCATGACTTCCTTTAAACTATTACCAAGTCTGATAACATTTGGTCGAGTAGTTTTCCTTTTATGATCATTTCAGAGTGGAACTTTAATTATAACCACCCTGTATATAAATTTAGCGATTGATTTATATCAAACAGAATATAAAGAAAAGAAATCTGATAAAATGGATGATGACAGAAGGCCATCATCGAGAATAAGGAAATAAACACGATTTAAAACGTAAACTGCTAAGTGTGTACAGTAATAAAAATTAATCTGAAGCACGAGCGCAATGTATAACACGTATATTTATTACATATCTCTTTTCTTTCCACTCGAAATTCAGTGTGGATACTCGCAAATCAACGCCGACCTTCTTTTTGACTCTTTCCAGCATTATTTTCGTGTTTGTATTGCTTTTTCCCTTTCTTGTTCATCATCACACTTTTAGAATGAAAAATAAACAAAGAGCATTGAATACTCAGAGAGGAAAAGCAAGCAAGTTAAATAAATAAATAAAAAAAAAACTTTTAAAGATAATTAATTTCAAGATCTGCTGCAGTTGCATCTAAGGCACTTTGCGACTGTCTTTTACAAACGTCCCGAAATTCCTGTGAATAAGAATGCGAAGAAAGTCTTTACTTTGCTATTAACAAGCTGAGATTTATTTAATATATTGTCCCCAATGGGTTAGCTCTTTGGGGGTGGAATTTTCTTGAAGCAAAATTAAATATATCTCTGGAACTACTGCGAATTTCGGAACGAAATTTGATAAAGCCCTGCTAAATTATTAAAAAAATTTCGATTTCCGTAATGGCAAAATTTCGAGACAGTTGTTAATTCCCTATGTTAATTAACTCAATTAATCAGTTTGTCAATATCAACAAACATGTCCATTTAAGCAATTCTCATCGATACAAATTTTGTAAAGAAATGATAATAAATAAAATTATAGAGGTGTTCCATTTTTTGTTGTTAGCGACTGTATCATAAATAATACCCTTTGAAAGTACGCTGTTTTGGAGCAACAAGTAAAAAACTCTGAAACTAGTCTCTGATATATAATATTATGCGAGAGCATGCAAAATAATTTTTTATCGCTTCTCCAAAGAGATTTGTGGAAGAGTTCTGGCACTTTATACCATTTTGTATAACATTAGAGTAACGCAAAGTAAATAATAAAAGAATTAGTGAACATCAGATAAAATTTGTTCACCAAAATTATGATATTTGGTGGGTTTCTTTAGCATTTTTGAAAATGCCCGTCTTTGTTTCCACTTCTGTATTTATGTCCGATGTGAAAAATACTCGACAGTATGTCTAATCGCTAGTTAGACAGTATGTCTAACTAGCGAACCTTACAAATAACGATTAAAAATCAGAATAAATAACGTATTAAAATTTAACAGTTTTGGAAAAAAAAATGCATCGATTTGACTGGTTACTATAAATTATGAATATTACTCTTAGTAGCTCTTTTTATGAATCGCGTCATTTAATTATTTATCATTCTTTTTTTTTTTTTTTTTTTTTCTTTTTTCGCATAGAAGATCTCGAATTATCTACTCAAACCTAAATGTTTACAACCTGCTAAGCTTATTAGTGCCGACGTCCTGGCCTGGGGGTAGCGCCGGGTTTGAATCCTGGTTTGGACATGGTTTTTCTTTACACTGTGTTCTATCTGTGAGGTGTGTGAAAGAGCCCCCCTGTAAGAAGGGGTTGCGCAAGTGAGTGCGTGAGTGTCATCTTCATGTGAACTAGAATGAAGTGACTTCTGACCTCGAGTATTCAGGGGCCTTTATCCTCAGAAGCTACTGCTTCTCGGCTTAAAATTGGCTTAAAATTGTTGATTTCGACAACAGCTTGTCTATGGCAAGTGCTATAAGTAACAACAACAATAAGTTTATTAGTTTCATTTTGTCTTTACCATACATTTTCTGTCTATGCTGTTGCTCTTGTATTGACTGAAAACTTTTAAAACAATTTTTCTGTTCTTTGTGGCATATTTCTGTGAAATCATCTGTTCTTTGTAAAGTGCTAAAAAAAACCATTAAAGAATAATTAGAAACTTTATAAAGGTCCATTGCAAGCGATTAAAGGAAAATATTTATTTCAAGAGTAAAGAAGCATTTGTAGATGATGAATTTTTCTCTCTTCTGTCTATTTTGAAGCAAAAGTAATATTACTTTCCAATGAACTTTCTTTGAAATCTAGTATGCCTTAATGTGAACTAATGTAATTGTCCCAATGACATTTCTTTGATTTATAATGAAAATTGCCATAAATCAACAGGTATTTACTTCCTTGCATATTTCGACAAAATGCATTAACTTCATTGTACAGGAAAGTTAATTCACTACACATTTAAAACTTCCAATCTTTGATCTAAATATTGATCTGTTTCTACAATTCAGATCAAGACTTTATGTTAAATTTCATTTATCTAGTTCATATCGAATGTGAGTTATTGAATATATTTTCATTGGGACTAGCAGACTGATAATCTACTCATAATCGCTTTCCACATAAATCTACAGTTTCGGTTAAAAAATCGAATTCACCCTTCTAGTGCCACGACTCACAAAAATCTTTTTCATTCCTGTACTCCTTGATTACTCTTTTAACATCCCCCCCCCATCTCCACTTCATGAGAGTCGAAGCATTCGAATTAACATGAGAACATTTGTAAGGTTTATTTTTGAAATTATGTCTCTCCTATCCCATTTTTTATAGCAATATTCATTATTGCCGAAGCAAATGAAAGGACTTTTGAGATAATTTCACATTCACTTATGAAATCTAACATTCATCGTGGTTCCGAAAAGGGGAATCGGAGCCTTAGTCTAAAATGGGCGAAAGAAATGCAAACAGAAATAAGTATGTATTAGCTTGGCAACTATTACTGCATGAGCTGGCAGTCATCACCTATGATAGGGAAACAAAGTATTATATAAGTTAATATTCAAGAATTTGCTTTTATAATAACACTATGGCTGTACATTTTGCCAGAAAAATAAAATAAAATGAAATTAAAATGTTGCAACACAAAGTGAGTGACTTTCCTCAATGATTTTGATAAAAAAAATAATAAGATGTCTCCTGAAAATGAATCCTAATGCGTCCTATGGAGCAAACCGGTCTTATTTGCGGAGAATCACGTGGGTATTAGAATGAAAATATTTCATACTATACAAAAAGAACCATTTCGTGTTTTGTGGGCAAATAATGAAACAATTTAGAACTTATGATCAGAAATATCGCAATATGATCATTTTTCAAGACAGATTTGTCTAATATGATTGCATAATAGCCTTTACAATCTATGTGTAATGTATGGTGCAATTTGAAAAAAAAATTATGTCTGTCCGCACTTTAGCGAGGCTTTATAGTACGAGGGGAGAGCCAAAAGAAGTTTACAAGGCAAAGGAAAAATGCTTCATTAACAATAGACACAGGATACAAATGGTAATTAAGAGACATATGTTGCGGTCACTTCTCTACGTAATCACCAAACCTGTTGAGGCATTTATCACTCCGCTGGACCAATTTGTTTAATCCTTCTTTGTAATAATCAGGTCCCTGGCTTTTGAGCCAGTTCTCGGCACCTTTTTGAACATCACCTTCTGATATGAACCGTCTTTCGGATAAATGTTTCTTCAATTTCGGGAAAAGAAATAGTCAATGGGAGCCAAATCGAGGCTCAATGGGTGGGTTGCAGACCTTCCACCTAAGCGTTTCCAGCAATCTCTATGTCCGCTTCAAAAGAACGACACCATTTCGCCACCTGTTGTCTACTCATTGCTTCGACCCCCGTACTCTTCAACGATTTGTCTGTGAATGCCCGATGGGGACACATTCTGGTCCCATAGAAATCGCATCACGGTTCGCACCTCGCACTAGATGTCTTGCCATTACTATCGCTGTTTCAGGTCTCAGTACAAACACTTATCTGCTCGAACGACCGGTCTAAGACAACTAGCGCCATCTGTGTCCACTCTGGGCAACAATATTCCCATCCACAATTTCTACTTTCCAAATACTGCTGCTTGTAAACTTTTTTTTTTTTTTTTTGGATCATCCTTCGTAGTAGTTTTTATTCTTTCTGCACGAATAATTTTTGAACTTACACAATTTGTAAATTGTATGCCAATCTAAAAAGTATTTTCATATTAAAATTAATATTTAATCAAATATTGTCTAAAATCATTTTTCAAATGACTATAGCATCCGGGTGTTTAAATCTTGCCATCTAAGAGAATATAGTTCGGATTCGACACCTGATTCTATGAAAGATAGAAATACAATTCTAATTCAGGTTTTCTTCAGTGAATGCGACACTCAGATTGTGATAAGCATTCGCCGTCTCCGATTTCGCCCCCGTCTTTTGACTGTGATTTAAATTGTTCCAAAACCGATCATGAGTAACTTCAAAAGGGTCTTACTAAACCGATGTGATACCAAGAAAACGAAGATATGAAAAATAAAATAAAAACCTATAGCATACATTCTATACTTGTGGACCAGGTCGAATTAGTAGCATTTAGTGAAGAATTGTTGCATAAATTCTAGCTACATTCCACGTCAGTTTAAAAAAAATTAAAGCACAATTTGTTCACAATGATATTTTTTTTCATCTAGCTTGTAATTTTGCTGGTAATCAGGTAACTTTTGAAACCTGAATTTCATTATCTTTTTTTCCCTCCCTTATGTACGTTTCAAAATGTATTTCAATTATTTAGCCAGTCTAGGTAATGTAATTATTTTGACTGAACTCCAACACTTTTAATCTAAAACAACCATCGTTTGCATTTCAGTTTAAATTTAGTAAAGCCTTGAATTCAAATGCATCTGCAACACCCTCATAACCCTTCTTTGCATGAGGATGGAAATTTCCATCATAAGATTTAGTAAACAAACTGTACTCAAAACAGGCGTTACTCTGAATGGGTTGTTGCTGGCAACTTTTATCACGACTATTGCGTAATAAGGTGCGGAGGTGTTCAAAAAAATATAAAATGTCACAATCATTATAGTATAATCTTTGAACTTGTCATTCTGCTGTTTGCTGTGGTTGGAAGAAACGTGCCATTTCTTGAATAGTTTTTTTTAACTAATCTGAGATTTTTTTTGCTATTTTATTAGCAAAAAAAATCTCAGCGACAATGAGTGGGAAAAAGTGTGTGCGTGTGTGTGTGTGTGTGTGTGTGTGTGTGTGTGTGTGTGTGTGTGTGTGTGTGTGTGTGTGTGTGTGTGTGTGTGTGTGTGTGTGTGTGTGTGTGTGTGTGTTTCTATTATTTTCTGTCCAATTTATATCGAATACGTCAAATAATCTTCCCAAAGCCACGTGACAGAAATGTACATCACTATGCCGTTGTTTCACTTCTAATCTATGACGAAAAGGATTTTTACTATATGTTTATTTAATATTATTTTTGTAAAGAAATTTAGAAGAGAGAGATAACAAGAGATTGGCCAAAAGTAGGTGGGTCACTCCGGTGCAAATACCCTAAATGCAAAAGGTATTCTATAATCTCATGCACTAAATGTGGAATTAATTTGTGTCTAAATAAGAATAATAATTGCTTTTTTAATTATCATCAGGCATAAAAATAATACAAAGATATATATATATTGTACTGAGTTTAATTCGTAAATTTGCATGATGATGGATATTTCCATCATACTGTTTTTTAATTATTTTATATTGAATATTTAAACTAGGATTTTTTTAAAGAGTTTTAATTTAATTTAGAGCATGAATTATATCACCCTGATTTATTTCACAAAAAAAAATCATGCAAAGAAGAGTTAAAGTTATAAATATTGCATCTGTCAATCCGCTATCATTTGGTACTTCTCCAAACAAGCCAACCCCTATTGAACGAGACATTTTATTTCCATCAGATTTCTACCAGGAACAGATAAATCTGACAATGATGAATCTGCGCTGCTGACACTGAGGTTACAATTATACGCAGTTCTTCAGGCGAGTAAAGCTAAAATGAATTGCGGATGGGAAATCTCTGTGATTAAATTAGTTTCATATCTTCTAATCATGTCATCCATGTTCCGGGTGGAATCGATTTACAGAATTGGATGTATCTCTTGATTCTGTCTGAATTTCGATTCATTTTAATCCAGTATTGTGCGATCGCTTATTTTCAAAATTTCAATCGTAGTTGTTCAGATATACATTCAAAGATAAATTGTTTCATTTTAAAGATTTCCATCATACTTTTAAAAGTGTACATACTTTTAAGGGAGGTATAAACTCTCTTAAACTAAACAAACTAAACTCTCTTAAAAATGTTTGACCATAAACGTTATTCAGATGATCTAGACATACAGAAATGGAAAGCGAGTAATGAGGAACATATATCAGTCTCATGTATATTGCCCTGTGTCCGGTTTCACTAAAACTGCTCAAAGTTTACAATTATGCTCGTTCTAGAGCAGGATTAACTAACCTTTTCGCGATATTATTCCTCTATTCCAGTATATATAAATGACTGATGTATATCGTAATTTTGAACGACAAATCTCGAAATCCAACTGGAGCACTGTCGAACAGCGCCCTCTACCCCATTCAGTTGCCGTTCTCTCCCCCGTGAATTAAGACTTGTGTGCAGCATTTCCAATCTTCCCTGGCAGTAAATGCTTCCCTAATTACTCTGTGCTCGCATCATTTCGGTACAGAGGGTTTGATCAGTTTACAAATGTAAACCACTGATAGATTAGGCTCATGAACAGAATTATTTGCTCACTTAGGCATTTAAGGTAATTCGGTAATGGATTAGAGACCTAAAGTAAAGATCTTCTCTAAGAAAAACTCATTTCCTTCTACCCTAACGGATATTAAATAATTCTAATTCAATGTTGTGTGTTGTTAAATAATCTACATGTTTTCAGAACATAAAAGGTTTCCCGAGAGCATTCCGTTGTCTGATTGTTTATTAACTGATTGCATACTGAGGTATGCTTTCTAAAGGCAATGTTAGTGCACGAACAATGGCTCGTTTTAATAGTGGGGAGGCATTAATGGCTCTTTTGAATGGTGAGGTTAGTATACGAACAATGGCATTCTTAATGGTGAGGTTTAGTATACGAACAATGACATTCTTAATGGTGAGGTTTAGTATACGAACAATGACATTTATTAATTTATTTAACCATTAGAATATTAATTTTTATACTGAAAATTTTACTTTTTTTTTGTGAATGTGTTTGATGGATATGCCATGTTTGTGCTATTCTTACAAACATAGAATTTTTGTTCTTTTTTCCATAGCGAGCTCATAAGAGAGTGGGGCAGCATTCAGCGATCTTTAGAAATGATGAAACCCTACTAGTGTTTACATTTTGTTTCGTATGGTGAATGTATTCCATTTATAATCTAAAACTTAAAAGCTGAAGATAGAATTTTAATTAAAAATCTGAGTGTCAAAACAAAATTGTAAAAGTAAGACGTTGATATAATCTAAGTGAATTCCAATATTTCATATTTATTGTGAATTAATATTTAGAAATTTTCTTCCATGTTATATTCATTGAAGCTTTATTTCCCTATCACATTGTTTTCACTGTTTTACTGTGTATTTTTCACTCTTGTGTTTTAATTTTGAAAATGTTGTTTTTAAGTAATATTAGGTAGTATTTTGCACTGATAAAATTATATTTTTTTAAAAAACTTTTATGTATTTTTTTTTTTACTTTTAATCGCTTAATATTTTGTAATTCTTTATTTTAATTTTGGAATTTTGTGTTCAATTATTCCCAAATTCACTACTAAATAACACTCCTGGTATGAAATGAAGAAGAAAACTGACATATGATGTAAGTGTCAAAGAAAAGAATGAATCGGCATTTCATGTTAAAGTGCCAAATAAGCAATACTTTATATTGTGTAAAGCAGAAGTGCCCGGTGATTTTCTAAGAAATTCCAAAAAGGTTGTAAAGAAGTTTCTAGTGTGAAGTCTCAGTAAGCCGATTGAATAATTTTATTGTATTTCAAAATATTTTCAATTTGAACTTGGAAACACTTACTTCTTTTAATCTTAGAATCAAATTTTAACCAAAGCTATGCGATTCATAGATAATCCATTCCTGAAAATATGGACATCACTTAGTGCACCGCTGTGGACATTCATCTGCACAAAATGTCAGAACTCTCGCCATCAGAAAATGAGTACAGATCAAAATATTTTTTCATTACAAGAATTATTGACATTTAAATGAATCAATGGGTTATTGTCCCGTGCCATATAAAAATTCCATCCATCTTATTATTCAGTTCGTTTTACAGATTCGAATTTTCATCTTAAATCATTTTTTAACTAAAGTGGTTTTTTTTTTTTTTTTTTTTTTTTTTTTTTTTTTTACCGAGAGCAGGATTTTGAATAATTCAAACATTTTTTAAATACATATCTTAAATGCATGATATTATGGATTTTCTTATATTTAGAATGTAAGGAATCTTAATATTTGCTTTATTTAGCTACGAAAAAGTTCGAGAATGATTACTTTCGCTTGTTTTCAAGTCATTTCTTGTCAACTCATACTTTTTCGATTCAGTATCGAATTGCTACATTTCCCAAAAAATAAATAATAAAATAATTTTGAAACTTATGCTAGATAAAATCTATTCCAAGTCATGACCAAATATCATTTCGAAACATTATACCTGATGACAACTTGATCTTTTGGTTTAATTTCTTGCCGAGATATTTCAGGTCTTTCCTAATGACATCTTTTACGAATATGAAAATTATTCAAATTTACGATATGAGCAATTAGAATTTTTTTCTCTCGTTGAATTAATTCTTTGTAGGAAATTCTCCTCCAGACTTCTACAATCACAACTTTGAAATCTATAAAAACTGCTCTTTGTTTATTATGCTATTTATAAGATACTTATTTGATATGTTGCTTATAAGATCGGAATAAATTTCTATCAACTTATTTCCGGTCCTCCGTCATTGTAATTTTATAAAGTATGCAATATTATTTGATAATTTTATTATTTAATTTTTTTTTAAAATCCGTTTTACTTTAATAATAATCTATCTTCTATAATTCTTCTTCTAATCTTCCATCCTATCAGCCACATCTTCGTATTATTATTTCATAATTTTAAAAATTCTGCAAAATTATTTAATATTTTAGTAACGTGATATTATTTACAGGTTCACTTTCCTTTAACATTTTATTATCTAAAAACATTTTTTATGCCAATAAAAATATTTTTAGTTGTCACTTTATTAAAATAAAATGTTCGTCTGTTAGTATTTCTCCAAAATCTCGAGAGAAAAAACACACACACCGGTACTAATGAGCACGGCGCAGTTTTCAAATCGCCCCTTTTTGCCAACGATTCACGCACAGCGGCATTCCCCCTGTAGCAGAGCGATGGCTGGTCGCTGAGTCGGCTGTCGTACGTTTGCAATTTTTATCCGTTCAGCGGCTGCGGCACGAATCGGTTCTTATCACCTGCTTGCTCTGGCAAAAAGCTGCACTTGTTCTTTCACATCGATTGGCCCTTTATCACAATTACGTTCACCAATGAAAATGAAATCTTTTGACATAATAAAATGATGAGCGAATCAGAATTATCGTCAGTTCGATCAGCGCAAGAATTCGGATGATATTAAAAGATGCTGTGAACGCAGAAGGTCATGAAGACTCCTGTAGTTCTAGTTTTGTTGTTATATGTATGATTTAGGACTGGATTGGGTGAGTGGTGTATAGTTATTCATTGAGCACTGCATTTAGAACTCCTCACTCAATACGTAGTAGATTTCACCGGTTATTTGTTTCGATATTTTCAAGCACCTAGACACAATCCTCTTGTTTTTAAGATATAAAAAGAGCTTAAAGATTATTATTCGATGTCTAACAGAGTGGTTGTTTGCATTTTACAAAGCGATTTTTCATGTTAAATGTTTATAGATTTCTTAAAGAATTAAGTTAGCGTACGTGTTGTGCAGCTATGTAATACAATGCATTTGGAAAATAAACCGAAAAAAATGGGTTTATGTGCCAAACATATGTAAAGTAGAAGAATTTTGATCGGAATGTTGTATAAATTGTTATCGATATATTTATAAATTGGCAATTGTTGAAAGAAAAATTTTTAAACAAGATTGTAGTTAAACTCTAGAGATCAAAAACTAGTTATCATACGAGCTTTGAAAAATATAAGAATTTGTGCTTTTCGACTATGTTTAACGTAATAAAATTTTGCTCATGTAATACAAAAAAACTTCTTTCTCTCATAATATTTTCATAATTTTAGCCCATTCTTATTGCAGTGTACATTATCAAACTAAAAATTTTCATTTTGAAAAAATGAAATTTTAATCTGGCAAGAATAAAAAATCCATAGAACAAGCATTTATCTTGCCGTATGTACTATTTTATCATTTAAACATATACAGAAGAAAATTTTAAAAAGTGGGAGCAAAACAGTGAACTACTCTGTTTTGAAAATACGTTGAAATACGCTTTTTCATCAAAAAAAAAAAAAAAAAAGCAAGGAAAATTACACATTCTTGTTAAAAAAAAAAAAAAAAAAAAAAAACAGCAACAGAGTTATCGATTTTTTTTATTACCAATAAAATCAGTGCATTAGGACATTAACAACTGTGTAAGCTGAGCATGTAATTATTTTTTTTTTTACTAAAAATGTTTATAGGAATTGATATTAGAAGGCATATGAAAATTAATGGTTTTTTTTCCGAAAAGCATTATTTCGCCATTTTCAACCGGTAGATAATAAATTTATTAATCTGTTTTTGTGATTCTTGAACTCATCAAAACACTTAATAGCATCAGAAAATAAAAAGAAATTTGATTTTCCATTCCAAAGGAAATTTAGTTAAATAATACATTTTCATTATATGTTTCATAGAAGAGTTAGAAAAGAACGATAAGTAAGGAAATCGAATAAAATCAAGATGTTGCTTACTGAACATAACTGTAACTGAACCTTGGACCAGTATGCCGGAAGTAATAGATTCATCAATTCTGTGGGTGCTTACGGTTAGAATTTGAAACTTCTGAATCCACCGATGACCTACGTCATCAGCGACAATCAGGACAATGAGTTCCACCAATAAGGACAAAGAAGAACCAACAATGTTCAGGTCCTCCTGCCTTACTGTAGCCAGATCTTCCATCAAGAGTCGGAGCTCAAACTGCTTGATGGATCCAGCTATCACACCTTGGCTTCCTGGACTTCACTTGACAACTCCCCAAACAACGAATGAGTGGACCAGCTTCAAATTTGATTCTCCTCGGCCATCGAGAGAGGATGGCTCCTCACAGTCCAACAGCAACTTTGGTGCGAGTGAGCCATGGCCTTCGGAAAGAGTGTCTTCAGACAAACAACGACTCAGAGGCTCCAGGAGGAAGAAGCGAAACGGCAAGAAACAGAGGGACAAGAATTTATCTGTAATCGAAAAGGGTAAAGACGACGATCAGTTGTCCCCACTGGGACGAAAAGTGATTGTGTTTGTTGCTGTGTTTTTATTTCTTCTCTGCATTCTGCTTGTGGGCGTCACCCTGAGGCTGGGACCTGTGATAGATGAAATGGGTAAGATTTCGATTTTAGTTTTCAATAAGTGTGCAGCAAGTTGCTTGTCATGCTTTTGCAAATAATTATTCTTGCGATAATGCAACCTGAATTTTTTTTAATCCCAAAGAGCAGAAGACATTGTATATAAAATTAATTTTTTTTTTTTTTTAATCCTTGAAATGTTCTTTGAATTCGCATTTCGTATTGTTTACATGAACTTTCTGTATTTTTTTTTTCTTTTTTGAACTTTTGAATGAGCATTTATTATTGGTTTAAAAAATTAATAATAAATGCCATTAAAGGATAAGAATCAAATCGTTCAAAATGGCATTATAGGTTAATTATTGAAAGCGTTTTATTGAATAAAGGAATGCGTTTTCATGCATCTTTTAGTTAAACCTATTTGCTATCATAATTTAGATTATTTTGGTGCAGAAATTAACGTTTGTAATTTATCCTAACCTGCACTTAAAATATTGAACATAGCTTAATTTTTTCATCTTATCATTTAGCAATGATCAATTTTTTTAAGAATAATTCACAGTATTTTGATAAATATAACGATATTATTTGGTACGAGACATCTCTATATTAAAAGAATTGGTCATCTTTTTAATTAATACAAATAAAGAGCAATGATATATAAAGACAATATGGTACTAAATATATTTTATATAAATGAAATATTTTAAGACAATTTCTATGAAATAATATAAAGAGTAATCCAGATTTATTGCTGTATAAATAAGTAAAGAATGTGTATTAAGTAATATGTTGTGCTAATCAAATAGCATAGTTGGGGGAAAATGCATTAAAAGAATCTAGGAAAATTTTATATTTTTTAATCATGAATCTTCTTTATTCCCTCTTATTCTTTATAAAGATTAGTATCATTAAATATAGTTTTGCCATTTTCGCCTTCTTTACTTCAGAGCATCTTTTTTCCACAAATTATGATTTAATTAAATTTCGAATATTTTTAGTTGAAATTTATAGAATTTTCAAATAGTCCTGTAAATTAATTTACTCTTTGATTCGAAATCAAACGGTATTTTATAACAGCATTCATCGTTTTTGAGGTTCAATACAGTTCATTAGCCACCGGCCGGGGTTTTCAGCTGCATTCAGGGCAGAATTCTATTTTTAGGTGGGTTAAATTCTCTGGAGTGTTTTATAACAGCAATGAGCATTCCTATAGGAGATTTCTGAAACAATTTCAAATTTATAATATTTATATAAAAGTGATAATTTTCGAAATCAAAATATCTTTTATTGTACAAAACTAAAGATTCTACTACATAAAAAAATGTTGGAAATAAAAAATATTTCTTTTTATTGATATATAATATCGTTTCTCTAAATTCATTTCATATTTTATTTATTTTTAGTTTAAAATAAAAAAATTTCATTATGTTTTTACTATTTTTAATGGCATCCTACACTAAATAATTGTAAATCAATCCATATGTTTAAAAGAATTTAGTTTAAAATTCAAATGGTAAAATTGTAAAATACATTTCTGTAATAAAATCTTTTATTTAAAAAATACTTCACTTTACAGAGCACTTTTTTTTTATAAACACTGATTTTTCGGCAATTTATTCCTTTTCAACGATAGTCTTGTATTTTGAATTTAGTATTCATTTTTCGAATGTGAAAGTGTGAAATCTCTGAGGTGCAGGAGTGCCAAATTTTAAGGGCAAGAATAAAAGCAATGTGAAAGTAGAGGATGAGAATCTCTAGTACCCTTTAGTGAATTAGATGCAATTATGCTCAAAATCAAATAATGATTTTACCGCTGAAAGTAAGCAATCTAGTTTCAAATCCTTTTTAATCTAAATCTCGGAATAATTTTAAAGATAAAGAATTATTTTTAGTACCAATGAAATAATTTCTTAATAATTAATTATTTACTTAATAATTCTTTTAATAATTAATTAAATGTTTCTTTCCTATGTTTAGCTGAAACTAGACTATCTATATTCCACTGTGTTATTTGTTTTAAGACATGATCCTTTGACAAAAAGGTTTGCCTTCATTTTATTCTTCTGCTTTAATTTCTGTTTGGTGTGGAATTTCATTTTTCACTTGGAAATTGAGAATATCCAGGCATTTGTGCAATATCCAATGATGACAATGAAAGTAACACTTGCGAATGAGTGGGTGATATTCAAAAGGTGACAGGTCTTCTCTCACTCCAAATTCTTCGAAATAATCTGCCACTGATACTTATTTCGAGAAGTTTCTGTCAAATTTTCGTAAATGAATTGGTATGTTTAGTATTGCATAAATTATTACCTGATTGTATAAAATCACAAGAAAAGATTGCCTGATTATATACATCAAGTTTTCATAAGCTGACTATTTTAAATCGCATCTCTTATTAGACTGCATTGTAATTAATACTGTCTCATTGCTTATTAAATATGGATAATTAGTTAATATTATTATTAGACATAAAATCATAGCCAGATCATAATCTACTGGTAAAGTGACTTATTTAAATGAAACATAAGAAATTATTTTAAATATCTACCTAAGTGAAGATTTCGTGCTTTTGGACAAATCGGTCGCACAATGCACTAACACTATTTTTATACCAATATATTCAAACAAGTGTAGACGATGAAACTCAGTGTCGAAATATTTGACGCAAAGGAACCGGTGCTTCATCAGCAACTCCATCTCCCTTCTCCTTTTTATCTTCCAAGAAAGAAAAAGTGAAATCTGATATCGCAAATTTCAAGTTATGGGAGAACATTATTTTTTTTTAAGTCAAAGTGGTATCAATCCAACAGAAAAACATCATATTCTCGCATATTTCGCAATCACCAACATTTAGAAAAGCGATGGTTTTTGACCATCTTAAAATCACACGACTTCTACCCTTTTACCTGAAGGCCAGATTTTTTTTCCCTCGAAAATCTGGCTTAATATGGTTTGGAATGATCACGTGACTATTGTATTGCGCAATCGTCAACTTCTAGAAAAGCGATGGATTTTTTTTTCCCCCTCAAAATCGTTTTTCCCCAAGCAAAATTGAAACCAAAATTTGGCACAGAACAACGATTGCATTCACAAAATGACACATCAAATTTGGTATATTTAAGTTACTGCGTTTTTGAATTACCGCGTTTATATCTTTCAGAAAGTACAGACCGATAGACGTTCAGCTCCTTTTTGGTTTGACTTAAAATCTGATTATCTACAGTATGAATATTAAATCTGTGATAATCGAATTTTATCTATCTAGCTGCCTGCCTTTTTTTAGCTATCGTGTTAACTTATATTCGGAAGGCGGACAGACACACTTTCTCTGAATTGAGTTTGCTCAAAATTGAGTAGAAGTCTTCAAATTTGGTGTACCAAATTTCATCCCTATAACTTAAAGAGCTACCCTTTTCACAGGCAGATACAATGCCAAAAATGTGTTTTCCGAACTCCGAGAGTTCTAGAACATGGAGATTTGTCAGTCTCGAGCTGTCATTTTAACGATTACAATACTTTCCTTATACTTCGTTTACAATAAAATAAAAAAAGTAATCTCTCCGAACAAGAAGTTCACTCTAGATGGAGAAAGGACAAACGGCAATCAAGTCCGTTTTTCTCTTCTTCCACCTCAGGTAAACAAATATTCTTTTTCTTACTGAATGACGCGTACGCAAGCTGCCTGGTCGTTTTATTTAACACTTTCGTTGATAAGTAGACACACTTCTTGTAACACAGGAGCCGAAGAATGTTATCAGTGGCTTTGTATTTCTTTGCGATCCTGTGCTCATTGGTTGAGAAATGATTAGTAGAAACGATTTGCATCTGTGCAACGCTTCCTTCACCTCGCAGTTTAGATTTTGATTCAAACGCGACAATACTTTATATTTTGATTAGTGCAGCAATTTGAAATATTCAAGTTGATAGCATATGTGATATTACGTTGCGTATAAATAGACCTAATGACACAAATAGGGACTACTGTGACGTTATTCAGAGACAATACTAAAAATTCTATTAAATGTGTATAATCCAATCCCCCTTCCCATTTTTCTGCTACTTTTAACCCTCTTGTTGTGTATCCCGCGATTTCCACGGGCAACGTAGAAATAGCAAAATTTGCGCAACCCACGATTTCCGCGGGTTGCATTTATTTAATCTATATAGCTGTGAAATCCGCGCCTTTCCTATTCATGGTTTCATTTCGGCTTTTCTGGTTTCATTCAGATCTGGGTTAACAGATAGCGTTAGTTGTCTGAGGTTTTGCGAAATATAGAAACATGTTTTGCAGCATTTTGCGCGCTCTTTTCAAAGCTCAAAGATGTCTGGCCTAGAAAACGTTTCGCAATTTTTGAATTTATATTGATAACAGAATTGCACAGAGAGGATTAATGCGATAGTTAAATCGTGACAAATACCATTTTGTTTTTAAAGTGAATTTCGCCTACAAATCGAATGAGATGACATGCATGAAGAAAAATCTTTCAAAATGCTCTGATGGATAAGCTGTAAGATGTAGAGCAACCAAAATTTACTATGTAGTTATTTCATGAGTAGTGATTGCTCACTAAGAAAGATTTTTTTTTCAAGATTTTAACTAGACTGTATGTTAAAGATTAATCAAAACATTGAGATTTTTCTTCTATAACTTTTCAGCCTATAAATGCACAAAAGCCATTTTTGCATCAATTTAAAATACAGAAAAAAGGGCTTTTCATGCTTTATCCATTTCACTTGCATACAATTTTTATACTTTAGATTTAATTAATATTTTAAAATTATATGTTTTGTAAAAATATTCATTAGCGATTGCATTTATATGCACACGCATTTTCGATGTCATTAAAACCATTTGTGTGTGTGTGTGTGTGTGTGTGTGTGTGCGCGCGTGTGTGCTTACGTTACTATTGTATTTGTTTGCAATAGATTTTCTCTTTTCTAAATACTCAGAGAACGATGTTGATACACAAATGCAATAAATTAAGATGCTGTTTTAGGTCAAGATATTTTATATTCGCAAATAAATTGAAAGTCTTATTCGAATGTTTTGTTAACTTTTTTTCAGGTAAAATCCAAGAAACTTTCAACTTCGGTTCTTGTTTTAAAAATCCTTTTTCGCTCGTTTTTCTCCTCACCATTTGGTTATGTTTCTGTGGTTACTTCTTTCTTCGATTTTACTGTTACTTATATTGAGATAATCATGCGTAAAGGTATTTATAAGTCAAAACAGTGGCCATTTGTTTAATAACCAAATCAACTTCTTTATTAAAAAAAATGAAACATGGGAAAATAAAACAGGAAAAAAAATTGAAGCACCGGAAAACATTCAAAAATTTTAGAACGGGGCGGAAAGTTTCGTTAAAGGATAGTTAATGATAATTTTTTTCTTTTAATTATCTTTGCCACTGCCTCAGCATTGAAGACGACTGTAAATACTGTTCTTTTCAATATCCTGAGACGGTGACTTTTCCACGCTTCTATCTCGTTAAGAGGTGAGACTAGGAAGAGTGAGCGCATTTCCAGAATGTTTCGTCATCCTTTCGTCTTGCTTTCCACCCTAATAGATACTTTTTCGTTCAATGTTTTCCCCACGTATATGAAAGTACGGTGTCTTTTATGACCATGTTTTTTTTTTTTTTTTTAAATCATTCCACGAGTAATCCGAGTTTACTTTTTTGTTAAATGTAAACATCTCCTCCTTTCATCTTTTCTCTCGCCCCTATTTAGACGAATCAAACACATCCTAACGCATGCGCACAAGCACAGAGGGTTTTAGAATCCGTTGTCAAACAATATGCATCAATATGAGTACGAGGTGTTAGCTCTACTCTTGTTTCTGTATCGATGCCACGGGTTGATTTGTTAATTAAGCATAACAATTCTATAATTTCGGATTTATATATCATTTAAAAAATGTATAATGCACTGTTTGATCAAAAATATTTATATATAATCGAAGTTGCACATTTTTTTCGAATCTCTCCAGAAAACCTGAAATTTGCATTTTATAGGGAAGATTCGGTTTTAGTTTAGTTATATTAACATCCCATTTTAAAGCAACACTAAGGCTGTTTTGGGATAATAATATTGGGCATTTAAAATATAGCAATATTTTAAAGTGTTTTTTGCATTTTAAATTGCTTAATACTTTCTTTTAATTGCAAATTTAAAATTTAAAATTCAGTAATTCGATGGGCAGTCAGGCTCGTCATTGTAAACGAAGGGGTTGATGGTTTTTCGCGATGTATGCACTATTTGAATTTTCAAACATATAGCACTATATTCGGGAAGATATAGAGGATTTATTTAATAATGGAATCACAAATTTTCGCGCATATTTTTAATGTGTATAATTTTTCAATCAAATCATTCAAAACTTAGAAATGATAATATAATATAGTGGCAATGAATTAAATTAAAATCAAAAATAAATATTGTGAATATCTAAGAGTTATGATTGTTTGAAATAAATAATTTTTAACTCCGCATGTCCATAGCATGCCTTATTTTTTCATTCATAAATTCAAATTCAGATATAAAGGACATTTTTATAATAAAAACACGATTCAATATTAAGATTCAGAAAAATATTCTCATTTTAGTGAACTAAATTTCTATTTATCTTTAAGAAAAACCATATAAATTTCTTGAATATCTTTATTTCTTTTTTAATTTGAATTTTTGTGCAATTGAATTCAAATGTGTAAATGCAAAAAAAAATAAATAAATAAATAAATAAATAAATAAATTTTACTGCCTATTTACAGATTAGGTATCTAGCTTAAGTTGTGGTAAATTAGATTAGATCATAAAAATGCATTTTATTATTTTGTTCCAATTATTAGAATACAGATTAGAATTGTAACAATGTATAATTTATTTAGTTAGAGGCATTAAGTTATCTTTAGGGCAACAAGAAACGGGAAAATATTTATGATGTTCGTTTGTTTTGCTTAGAAACTTATTGGAATTAAAGGAATTTAAAATATTAGGCTGTCCCAAAAGTTTCTTTCTCATCGCGCTATGAATGGCCTTATTTGGCTCTGATTGTGCAAACATGCAGGTTTATCTATTAGCCGTCTATGTCATCGGTTTCAGTCGTACCAGAACTTTACTACACCCCCAAAAAGTTCTCTTGTCCATTTGCTGGAATTGGAAAGGAGTCATTTTCTACGAGCTCCTTTCACAAGGTGAAATAATAAATTCTACAAAATATTGTCATCAACTGGATCAATTGAAAGCTGCCAAAGCGAAAATACAACAAGAATTAATGAACCGGCGAGGCGTTGTTTTTCATCATGACAATGCGAGACCACATACTGTATTAGTCGTAAGGAAGAAGCTTACATACTCTCCTGCATACTCTCCAGATCTCGCTCCATCTGATTATTACTTCGTTCTGTCCTTAATAAATTCTCTTCGCGATAAGCGCTTTAAATTCATCAGCGAAATAAAAGCGCACCTCAAGGAATATTTCTTATCCAAAACACAACAGTTTTGGAAAGGAGGCATAATGAGACTTCCTGAAAAATGGAAGAAGGCAACAGAGCAAAAGGCTTCTTATATAACAAAGTAAATAATATCTTAAACAGTAAATATTGTGTATTCATTTCATAATAGAAAAAACTTTTCGGACACCCTAATACATTTTTTTATTCTGAATTGTATCAATTACTTACATGAGGTGGCGTTATCTTTTGCTGTAACAGCGTTGTGTTATTTAGTACCCTTTGAAATGACTCTGAAATAACTGTATGCCCCTCTTTTTAAAGAAATCTCTGTCATTGAAGAGGGAATTTAAATTTGAAACGAAAGTGATTAAATTGCAACAAATACAAAATCCTTTTTGCTCAAATCGTACATTAAAATGATGAGTGCATAAAATCGAATCGTTCTGCACTGAAGTAATATTTTTTTTATTATTATTTATGCAATTTCTTAAAGTTTTCATTTACGTACGATGAATCATAAAATTATATCTGCCTCCGCGTACAATTCAGTTTTACTTTCACGAGAACTGAAATGAACATTAATAATAATTTTACTTTGTTTCAGTCAATAAATGTATTTCTGAAAAAATTACAAAGGTTAAATTTTATGCACTATATCAGTCTTGTGATCTGATGTACAGTAATATATTTTTGACACTCTAACTTTTAAATAAAAAAAGAGTTTCAGTCTTCTTCGACGCAATCATTATTTTAGGACAATGAACAATTTCATTATTTTAGACTATTCAGAAACTCTGGGCTCTAAGTTTAGTTTGCGGTGAAAATGAATTTCTTAATCTTTTAATTTCAGTTTTGACAGCTTGATGGTAATTCGTTGATAAAAAATAATTTTTGTCTAGCAAACATAACGCACTCGAGCAGGTTAGATTTTATTTTTATTTTCTATGGAATATATTGCTTGGAGTTATGCTTAAATATCTTAAAAATTAAAAAATAAACCATAGTACAAAAGAATAAATATCATTGCAAACATTTTTTTAAATTTTAAAATAATGTAAAAAATTTTTGTACTGTATATATTTTAGAAAGTTATTGTGGACAAACGGCAAAATTTTCTTTATTTTTTATTAAAACTCTAATTAAAATTTCAACAATATTACTCCAATATTATACTAAAGTCATTGCTCGTCGAAATAACAAAGGATCCTGGTTTATAGCATAAAGTACTTTAATTAATTAATAAAAGTGCGAAAAAATAATTAAATTTTCCTTCTTTGTATTTTATAATAAAAAAACAAATAATTTAGTGAGTAATTCATTAAAACAATTGAATGCCACCCAGACTTTGTATCTTTTTCCATGCAATTTTATTTAATTTGATTTCTTTCATGCTTATAAACACGGAATTCTTAGTCGAGGTTCGCACTTTTATTATTGTAATAGGTCTTTGAAATGTTGTACAATTGTATGTTCTTGATAACAATTCACTATTTTTTCGTTTTACAGTTAATTATTTTTAATTATATTTTGAGGAAAAATGTCTAGCGCCATCTGTCTGAAAAAAATTTGAAAAAAATGACAAAATTTTAAATATTTACAATAATGAATAACAAAATATGAAAATTAAAAAGTAGAAATGAATGAAAAAAATGTTTTTTTAAAATTGTTTTAGACATTTACTTAACAATAATTTTAATCTAATATATGGATGCCAAAATAAATTTTCAAGATCAAAAGGCGCTGAAAAAAAACCACCGGAAAGAAATGACAAAATATATGATAAGATAGGAAATTCTGCAAGTTTATTAAAAATTAAGATTTTTCATGATTGTGATTAAAAATCGAGTTGACTGGATTTCTTTCTTTCAGTCTGGACTTTTGATAAGAAGGTTATTGAGTCCGTGAACTATAGTGATATTAACTTTGCATATTCCAATTTAAGATCCATTTCTAGATCAAACGTCCAATTTTCAATTTTCAGTATAATTTTTGTGCCACCTGTCCCCCCCTCCCCCATCTTCTTACTAAAATGCCACCTTATTGTCCATTTCTACCCAAAGAAACGGAGAGAAAAAAGGGACGCAGTGCGGTATTTTTCCTCTGAGGCAAATAAACATTAAAAAGAAGAGAACATTAGTTCGCTTCATGTAACGGTTTTAGCTGCCATCAAGGAGATTCAGTTGTCACCGTAATATTAATGAAAAGAAAAGAATGAAACCTAAAGTAGGTAGCTGTGGCAATGTGTAGGTGGCTGGGTTATTGCCAGATAGTTCAACGCATCGATGCAAGAAAAAAAGGAAAAGAAAATAGTTTAGCTGTTGGGTCAAGAGTCGAACGACATTGAAGACGATGAAGGAAAATGGACCCATTCGAGATCAATTGCACGCTGTGTGTACAAAGAATATCACTGAAATTAAAAAAAGAATAGTATAAAATTTAAATTTCACAATTTTTTTAATTGTATTTATAGACCGAAGCAAAATAAAATGTTATTCACGTCATTTAAATCCTTTTGAAAGTAAAACTAAAATTTATGATAAATCTGCGAAAATTTTGTTGAATAATTCTTGAGATTGTAGCTGTTGGCGATAGGCGAAGACCGAACTCGCAACGTTTGGGTTCGTAGCCGAGTAACAAGACCACAAGATAAAAGCAATTGCTCATGCCTCGTAGCTGTTATCTGGCTTATAAAGCGTCACCACAAGATATTACATAAACTATGAAAATTATTCTGTAGTACACATAAGACTTAAATGCTGAACTACTATGTTTTTAGTACTCATACTTTTTTTTTAAAAAATGGCTGTCTTGGTTTCAGTAAGAAAATGTGGTTTTTTGATTAATTGAAGTTTAATCATTTCTACTTTAATTTTAAGTTGAAATATTAAGGGAGCTGACAGAGAGATGCATAGCACATTATGATTGAAGGCCTTTATAATAGTATGGGCGAATTATATGACTATCAGAATTCGAAGTTTAAAATATTTTGATGAATAAGCTAATAAAAGACAAGTTACATAAAATATTTAATTGAAAATTTTAACGAGAATTATGATGAGCGAACTCGCGATTAGCGAACCAAAAGCGGTTAGTTTTAAGTACAGATAAAAGCACTTTGCAAAAGAAATATACACATCAAGTCAGCAATTATAATAAATAAAAATTTACACAAGTAAACTTATTCCATAAGAGGGATTGCTTATTTCTTAGGAAGCTAGCTTACCATATATAACAAAATAATCTTTTTATTAATACTTTTTTTATTAACTTGTGCTCTGTTCTGTTCTGTCTGTCTGACTTTCTGGTACAAATTTTGCAATCTTTTTCAAACTAATTTCTAGAAATTTGAAACTTCAAGCATAGCTCAGAAATGGATGGCAGTTCAGTATTAACTCGATTTCTTGTCTCTCTGTTTGTTTGTTTGCTGTTCGATTTAAATCTTTCATCACTGACAGTTGGCTCCATGCGAAATTATTAGCTCATCGTGAAGTTCCCGAATATATCGTCATAGTCTAATTACCCACATGTTATACACCAAAATACACGTCTTAACGTATTCTATCCGAATCTGTACATATTAAACGCCACATACCTTGTCGTACTTACATAGACTTCTTTAAATTTGAAGCGGAGGTTTGGTAACACATTGTATTTCCCTTTTCATTTGTGTAGTTTCAATTTGCGAATATTTATGGTGATTAAATTCATCATAATGACAGTGAGCCATGTAATTGATTGTGCCATTGAATCATTTTAATGGTGAGTAGCATTCGGAATGAATGTGTCTACAATTGCTTACGTATTTGAGGCAATAAATATGTCAGTATTTCTTACGGATTTTTAAAGCTTTTAAAAATAAATTGAAATTCCTAATAGATCTAAAAAGCATCAAAATATTTCAAATAGTAAACATTTTATCTCTGCTGTACTATTCAAATGTTTGCATGACAATATAGCTCTCTTTTTGCAATAAAATTGTATATTCTTCAATAAAATTTCAAAACCTATAAAACCTTTAGTATTTTATTTAGTTAGATTTTAAGGGCGCTCATTCCAACATGATGTTTAAAGTAAAGAGTGGGGAATTTTATTCTTCAGTGAGAGGATCGTAAAATTAAACAATGTAGGTTTAGCTAAATAGTTCGGAGTCTAGATATCAAAATGGATCATATAATTCGACGTTCCTCAAATTCCAACTTTTACATTTCGAACCGGGATCCTTTTTTATAGCTCCATAAAGATGATATCGATGACTCCGGATACAGAAACGACAGAAGAGAAATAAAATTGAAGTATTTTATGTAATAATCATTTTTATTTTGAGATATTTCTATACTAGAATTCCAGCAGCACCGTACGAAGATACATTAAACTTACAAATCTAGGGCAAGAATAAGATATGCATAGAATCCCACTGGTAATAAAATTTGATATAATGTATCGGGATATTTTCACGATTTCTTCTTCAATAAATGTTTATTCATTGTTCAGATTTTAAATCCGTGACATGTAAACTATCAGCAACCTTTTCGCATTTTATAAAATTCAGTTGTTGTGTTGTTGCTTATCCTCAAAAGATCTGACATATGTCAGATCAACTCCAGTAGGTTGTTGACCGCCTAGAAATCTCCGAAAGTCCAATGCAACCCAGGATGTGAAGCTGAATGTTCACGGCATTTTTTTACAAGTGGGGTGAATTTTTCTACCAGTTTCAAAGGAAAGGCGTTTAAGGTGGCCGCTTTTTAGTCTAGCCAGAGCTGTCTGGGAGTTCCAATTCCATAATATCCAACAGAATGCCAGGGGATGTTCCCGTGTACCATTGGTGCGCAGGTGGAAATAATCCACATTAAATTGAGTTTAGATCTTTCATTTGAGGATAGTCTTAAGATAAGATAGCATCATTACATTAATCGCAACTAACTCACTCCTGAAAACAGATCAAGTGTCAGGGTTGCGTTGCTTTATTGTAGTCTCAAGTCAGGGGGGGGGGGCTATTATAAATACCGCTGCCAATACGATTTTCTGTACGATTACCATCAGTATAGAGCCAGCTGTCTAAGTTGGTCTTCATTATCAGTTTGCTTATTTGCAGTGGATTTCATATCAAAGTGGAAGAAAACTCTTGGTAATCCCTTATAAAAATTCTGTAACACGCAAAGACTCGAATAGGCACAAAAAAGCTGAGAAATTAATTGCATGAACTGAAATAGTCGTGGTTAGAGAGAACTTTCGGTAGCAACCGCTTGAAACTACAAAATATTTGATTCATCATATTTGAACAATTGATGAAATTTTATTCATAGGTGTTCAAACTCCTCGATGATAGCAAAATAACAATTTGAATTTTTTCGCATTACTCATCCAGATGCAAATTTTCATTCTTCGAATTCTTGCTTTTCAATTTATCTTCGCAAATTATGCGAATCAAATATCTTAGTGATAAAGGAAACATTCGTGTAAAATGTTACTGTTCAGTTCTGTCCATTTAAATTAAAATTCTGTTTTGAATCTACAGAAGACACTGCTGACACGAGCTTTGTAACTTTAAACCATAGTCGGATAGCCCAAGTCTGCAAATTCTATTTTTTCTTCTTCATTATTGTGGGAAACTTCTAAATTCGAGATGATAAACTTTAAGCTAATCTGAATTCTTTTAATATGTTCTGAGAAAAACATTTTGGTCATTTGCACCATAAACTCGAACACTAAAATCAAATTTATGTGTGGTTGCATTATTCCGATAAATCCAGATAAATATTTCTGATTAGTAAACAGTCCTGAATATAGAATCGCGATGGATTTAAAAGTAATCTATCTTTCTGAACAAGGTATGGCTCAAAGTATAACATATTGTAAATCATTTTTATTGAAAAAATAGAGTTGTAAATGATACAATTCCTTGTTGCCTATTGGACATAGAAATATAGCTGTTGATGTGGTCAACTAAATTAATTACTGTTTTTCATAAAGATTAATAATAATGTCTCGACTGAGGATGAGATGTCGCTGGATAAATAAGCAGTTTCTCTCTTCAATAGAGAGCGCAACGGTGGTGTTTTTTGTTCACAAAATGGCTACTAACGCATACGGCAGATGATGGTATTTTGTAACTGACTTTAGTATTCATTCTATGTGCACTCTGGGTGACAGTTTAATTACATTTCGACACTGTTGCTTATCCCCCTTGGATTGAACTCCAATTCAAACCAAGTCGAAGAGATCGTTTAAGAGTGGTGCAGTACTTCTGAGGGTAAGAATCCCTAAGCACCCGAGTTCATATGAAGATGACACTCGCTTGCACAACCCCTTTTTACATGGTGGCTCTTTCGCACGCTTCACAGATAGAACACAGGGTAAAGAACAACCATGCCCGAACCAGGACTCGAACCCAAGACGCCCAGATCATTGAGAAGACGCACTACCCCTAGGCCAGGACGCCGGCACGTTCCAACACTTGAGCCAACAACTTCTTTTCGAAGCTTCCCTGCTGTGCCAGCGGCAGGATATTAGTTTACACCGAGGAACTGCGGCTCTTTGTGTAATCGGGTTTTGAATTTGAAATTCGGATTCCAACGCCAAAAACTTCCTACAGGCTACTGTTGTGTCAGTAAAAGTGACGAATCTGATATCTAGATAACTTTTCGAACGAGATCGAAGACATCAAAATAATAATAATCCTAAATTAGACTCAGTTTTCAAGTATGCGAGAGTAAGGTTTTCCCATCCAGCTACGACGAGTTTTCGCGTTTCACAACGGCCCGGATTGTCCGATCTGTTAATTTGTCATTTTATGTGATGTAGATGTGGCTAAATGCCTGTCGGCATTAATAAAGACCAAGCGCCAGATTCTAGGTTATAGATTTAATTACAATTAAATTACATTATGTACTGGGGTTAACATTTGGGGAATATACAGATCCGTCCCCAGAATCCTTTCTAACACATCAACAAGTACTGCTGGACGTGGCATCCCCTGCCGTTCTCTCCTTGCTTCTTCACACCGCGTTCTTCTCTTCCCCCCCCCCTATGTCAATGCTCTTGGAACCCAGGATGCAAAATTTGGCCTAATATCGCCCTGTGGGGGAGAGAACCATAGACGATCCTTACTAAGAGGTATCCACTCTAATTGTAATCCAGTACCTAATTCTTAGACCGGTGCAGATAGGTGTATCGTTTCAATTGGAAAATCACTTTAAATAACTTAGAGAAAATTATTTCATGTTATATATCGATCAATTAATGGTATAATTCCCACGGCTTGTTAATCATACTTCGTAAAATATTTTTGGACCATTGTTTTAATCAAACCTTCATAAAATTCCATTATTTTGGAACAGCCCCCAAAAAAGAGTCACAAGATCCTCCGAGCAAAAATAAAGTTAAAAGGTCTGCAATAGTGATGTAAAGGGTAGGTCAATTTTAGTTGCTGAAGCATCGACCTTTTTTCTTTTAAAATGTCAATCGTTTGAACACATTTCTTAAATGTGATTAAAAGGACTTTAATAAAAATTTAGATTCTGTATTTTCTTTTCTGCAGTACCTTTATTGGTTGCAACGATATTCAGTTTTTTACTTCATTTGAAATACTTTTTCAGATGGAAATATATGCATCTTTCTAACTATCTGGAGATTAGCCATTTAATCTAGATTAGAGTGGACATGGGGCAATTGATGGTGATATTGCAGCAAAGCAGAAACATTTGGCCGTAACAATTTCATGCTACGGAACACCTTTCATTTCTTATTTTCTTATATACGAAGTGTAAAAAATGTATTGTAATCATCAAAAAATTTGAATTCCAGATTTAAATAATTCTCCATCTTTTAGATCTCCCTGGATTTAAAAAATCCGTTTTTGAAAAATGTCTGTCTGTTTCACTATCTATAATATTTTGTGCAAAAGCTATTCGGAGAAAGTCTGTCTATTCTGCTGTTCGAATATAAATTAACTTGGTAGCTACAAAATTAAGAGAACTAAATGGATGAAATTCGGTACATATATTAAGGTGCCTCATAAGTTTCTTTCCTATTTCTAATATGAAATGAATACACAATATTTACTGCTTAAGATATTTATTTTGTTATATAAGAACCCTTTTGCTCTATTGCCTTCTTCCATCTCTTAGGAAGCCAAATTATGCCTTCTTCCCGAAATTGTTGCGTTTTGGACAAGAAATAATCAAAGAGGTGCGTTTTGATTTCGCTGATGGATTTAAAGCGCTTGTCACGAAGAGAATTTTTTAAGGACAGAGAGAAGTAATAATCAGATGGAGCGAGATCTGGAGAGTATTCAGGATGCGGTAAAACATCCCGATGAAATTGTAAGAGCTTCTCTCTTACGACTCATGCAATATGTGGTCTCGCGTTGTCATGATGAGAAACAATCCCTCGTCGGTTCATTCATTCTGACCGTTGTTTTTTGCTATGGCAGCTTTTAATTGATCCAGTTGATGACAGTATTTCGTAGAATTTGTTTCACCTTGAGGAAGGAGCTTGTAGAAAATTGCGCCTTTCCAATCCCACCAAATGGACAAAAGAACTTTTTTTGGGGGTATAGCCCCTGCTTTGCGACAGTTGATTAGAGTTGAACAGTTGATTTGAACTTTTAGTAAGGACAGGCCTATTGTTCTTACACCAAGTGCGTTTTCTATTCACATTTTCATATAATATCCAAGTTTCGTCTGCAGTGACAAGCCTCTTTCAAACGCGATGAGAGAGAAACTTTTGGGACACTCTAATATTTAGCATCTATAATAAGAAGCCCATTAAATTTTCCGCCAAATCCAACAAGGGGGTGAGCCTCTATCTGTTGTACTTTCAGAAACGCGCAAACGTGATAGCTAAGAAACACAATGAAATAAATTTATCAAATTTTGTATATGATGTTGTGACGGCAATTGTAGTTCTGTGTTATTTTGATTTCAATTGGTAGGCAAAAAAAACGCGTCTAAAACACAAATTCAGCTGTATTAGAAAGTAAGCGAGAAGGTGGGATGACCGCTGGTTTATCTCTTTGATTACTTCGGGAATAAAACTATCCATCAGTTCTCAAAGTAATTTGTATGTGCACTGAGCTACCGTAAAATAGCAGAAAAAACACAGATCAGCACGAAAAGGCTTTTCAATAGTTTTTATTTACAGGTGGTTGGTTGTCTACACATCCATTTGCAACTTAATATTCAGGCTCCTTTTTTCCCCTACAAGCTTTGTGATTTACAGGGTTTGCAAAAAGTCCATAAAAACTTTAAAAATTCATAAAACCCGAAAAAATGAACAAAATAAAAATCTGTTTGCAGAATTAAATTGATAAGTCAAAGGATTTTTTTACAATAAGAAAAAAAAAATTAAAAAATAGTCGACAAATGGCGCTGGTATGAACGACTAAGTTGGAAGTACACAAATGAGATAGGCTATTATAAATACTTACGCTCTTAATCTAGAATAACTGTCGCATCTGGGCGGCGTCAAATACACGAGTGTACACTGAGAAACTACTGCATTCCCCCAAACCGATAGTGTGGTGCGAGTTCATAGGTTGCTTCATGATAGCACCCTTCATCTTTGAAACACATTGTCCAATAAATGGGTGGAAAATGGAAAACAGTGAAAGTAAATGTTCAGCGTTATTTAACGCTTCTGTGCAAAAAGGATGTTCCAGGCTTGTTTGAAAAAGAGCTCCTTCTACTGATACGTTTATGTAAGATAGAGCAACAAGTCACATTCCTACTCCAGCCAAGGAATGCCTGATACAGACGTTTGGAAAAAGAGAGAATCATTAGCAGACTTTGCAAGTTCCCATGGCCTCCTCGATCTTTAGATCTAATACCAGAAGATTTTTGGTTATGGGGAAATTTAAAATCCGGTGTGTATCGATCCCGTTCATCCATTCTGTTCGGAATTGAAAGATGCAATTCGCCGAGAGCTTTCATGTATAAAACCGGACACTCTGCCGTTGCTGGAAATGTGACACACTTGCAATGTGTTATCGCCTGTGGGAGTGGATATGTGAAACACTTATTGCTATAATAAATGATATGGTATTTTGTTATCTGCGTGTCTTTTTTCACTTATGTACAAAACGCCACCTATTGGTTGTTGTTTTTTTCTTCTTAACTTAAAAAAAAATCCCGTGACTTATTCATGCCTACCTGCAAACTATTTTTTATTTTGCTTAATTTTCTGGGTTTTATAAATGTTAAAGTTTTTTACGAACTTTTTGCCCACTCTGTAGCCTACACCCCTATACATTCACGCAAAAAAAATCATTTATTTTTGTCCTTTTGGTACGATTGATTTTTTTTTTCATTAACATGCTGAGAAGAACAGCTTTTGATCTTGAAAATTGTACTGTATATTATGACCATTCGTCAATTCTAACAATTGTTTAGTAACGTTTACAAGAGCAATGCCATATCGAAATAATTTAAAGTGTGCATTCCATTTATACATAAATGAATGTTCAAAGATGGACTACTTCAATCTCCCCTCACCCTTTTGTTAGGTTTTAGTATCAGAGACAAAAAAAAAAGGGGAGGGATCACGAGAGTGAATAAACTTTTGATATGAGGGCAGAGTTAATTGAGGGTCAAAAAACATGAGTTGCAGAGATTTTTTTCGATCCAACACTGAATTTTGCGACAGGGGGAAGCTGCTTTTTATTTTCTGATTTGTCTCTTAGTGTTGCCACACATTTTGCTATTTTATTTTCATTTTCTTTTTTCATCTCTCAACTCAAAAGCTATATAAGGATTTAAAAAAAAACGAAAAAAATTTAAACAAATGGTGTCAGAAAGATTGCAATGAAGGAACTATCATTACGGTTTTTCCGTACCGTCAGCTAAATAACTGGCAGACGAAAAACATCGTAAATGCGTTTTAACTTTTGTCGGTCAACAGTGATGAATGGCCTCTTGGTAGAGCCGCCAATTCTGGACTCGATTCTGTACACGATATAAATAGAATATAAGCACTTTTAATTTAAAGAAAAAGGAAACTGCTTCCGCCTTCTTACAGTCATATCTTTTCCCTGCATAATGCAAATTCCAAAATTAAATAGACTTTGTTCATTTAGAAATGATTATTTAAATTAACTCAGTTGTTTTGATGTCCATCTCGTCCATCTCTGTTAATCTTCCGACTGGGTATCCCGCGATTTTCGCGGGTTGGCGTTTAGTACATTTTCTGTTGCATTCCGCGTTTTTTGCAGTTTAGAGTGTTTATTTTTACGATCAGATTTTTATTATATTATTATCGTGTAACATATAGTATCAGTTCACTTTCTTTGAAAAGTAATTGGACTTATTTGCAAACATTGAATCTAAAGAGTGATTTTAAAGAATTAAGCAGCGAGAGGGTTAATGGTATTACGAAAAAATAAAATAAAAAAAATTACTTACTACTATTTATTTAATTTTATGATTGTAGATGCCTTGCTATAAAATTGAAATGTTTCTGATATTTTGTTTCGAGTTGCAAGAAAATACAATTATATATTCAATCATTATGCAAAGTAGCATTTAGTTTTCAATATATTCTAACTTCATAAAAGCACCTCTTACGAATGCATTATCAACATTTAAAAAAATGTATGAATTTTGACGTAATGCCGAGATTTTAATAGCCTTCGTCTGTAGCCAGAGAAGCTTCATAAACCAAAATAGCCAAATAATCAAAATTCTAAAGTGCTGAACAAGGGTTTCTTCATACTGTTTTCTCCATTTTATCATTAAATAATTTTATCTCGGCCACAATTACGGTGAAACACCGCGAGCTCCACCAAAGCGACATATGCCAGCACTCATTAGAATCATTTGAATAACCATGCATGTAAGCTTACCAAAACATGGACTGCACATGCACTGGGCAAAAACTCTTCATCAATGAGTGAAAAGAATTTTAAAAATAGAAAAAGTACCTTAATGTCAATTATGAATTAATTGTGTTATTATAAAGGGTGAGCCCAAATGATGGAGCCGATTTTAAAAAATCATTTTCGCAATTACTGCACACACTACAATAAGTGATGCATGGATTTAAAGAGAAATACACCAAGTTTTTTTTTTTTTTTTTTTTTTCAGTTTTCGATGTGTGATTTTCTTGTTATAAGACATACGTCCAATCTGTAATCCAGTTCATTCCAAACATTTTGTAGCATCACTTTGTCAATGGTTCTGAATGCTGCACAAGTACGTTTTTTACAGACATTACTGACAGTGTGTTCGTTCTTTTAGTTCTGAATTTTTTTGTGGGGTTACGTCAAAGACATTGTTTATGCATCATCATTGCCGAAAACACTGTCAGAAATTAAAAAACGCATTTGTTCAGCATTCAGAACTATTGACAGAGTGATTAACTCAAAATAACTTTGTATATTTCTCTTTAAATCCACGTATCACTTATTGTAATATGTGCAGTAGTTTTGCAAATGATTTTTTTTTTTTAAATCGGGTCCATCATTTGGGCTTACCCTGTATTTTGGTTGCATTGCATTTCATTAATTATATTTTGTTGTTATTAATTATATTTTTATTCTAATTTATAAATTACATTCTTGACTCTTTTTTTGAACTCGAATCCCCTTCGTTCTCATTTGCCATAAATAAAAACTTTTCTTATTTTGGGTTGAGAAAAAAAAAAATTCCCTTGATATCATGACGTAACCTAAACTGTGGGAAGAGTTTTGGAAGTCCCAATTTGTTTCACCTGTGTATTACACTGCAATGTTTTTATCTAGAGTTGCTTCACCCTAGCCCAGCTCACGGTACAGTAACCTCTTTTCCCAATCCACACCCGAGCCTTCACATTGAGTAGGCCCCGCCCTGTTTCGAGCCGTCACAGCACCCACTCTGCCACCCCCGCCGCTCTTAAAATAGCCATCTCAGAGTAGAATCTTCCGCTGCTAAAAATAGAAACCCCCGCTGCATCCTCCCAGATGGTAGTTCCATCGGACGGGCAATACGATATATCGATACAAGATTCGATAGAGATTTTTTGATGCGACAAAAGGAAAGGAGCAATGGATTTCGGTGTCGAGAAATAGATTGTGTATCCGGATACTTTTTTTTTTCTTTTTTTTCTTTCTCCATATAATTTTTCACCTCTCCTATATTATATATGTATTTATAATGAGAGAAGAGAGAGAATTTATTTTAAAGTAATGGATTTCTGTTATAATATATATCTAGTCTAATATTGTTAACAAATTTTAACGACTTTTTTATTGTTTATAACTTTAGTTAATTAAAAAAAAAATATTGTTGAAATAGTGAAAATAGTGTCAAAAATTGATCCGTTTAATGTTTCTCCTCATTCCGCTTTTAATTTTTCAATAATCGAAAAAGTGTTCCTTAATTTAGAGAAATTTAGTTAACAAACTGTATAACTACTAAATGTGGGTTTAAAATTAAATAATTGAAATTAATTTATGTTGACAAAAATTACCAGTTAGGCCGAAAAATATGCACTTAGTTTTATTTCTATAAACAATATTTTTGGCAAATATTTTTGTGTTTACCAGAAATGTCATAGCTGTGTCATAATGTTTTTGACCACTTTGTTAAACGACATCTCTGTTAAAAATTCTGATATTTGTGAAAATTGTCAGTTTTAACGCATTTCTGTTTATACTTTTTTCTGTTCTCAAGTATCTTTAACTAGATTTATATTTATACTTTCAAAATAAAATATATATTGAAAAAAAAAACCTCTTTTAAAAACTCGTTCAAAATAATAAAGGAGATTTAAGAAACTCTGCCTTTAATAATAACTTTTGTCATCACAATATTAGGTTTTTTTTTTTTTTTTTTTTTTTTTGAAATTACAATTTAAAGAAATACAACTGAGTTTTTTTATATTTTTAGGTATATTAAATAAGTTACTCTTTAAAGAGTACCAAATGCTAATTCCTGAATAAAACAAATTTCTTCTTATTTTTATGGAAAATGCCTTCTACCAAATTTGTTATTATATTTTACAATTTCGGAAACATTTTTTATATTACATGATATTGTGTGGTTTTATGAAATTTGGTTACCATTAGCAGATAAAAAAAATTTAAAAACTGTCTAAAAAATTTAATTACCAGAATAATAATTACCAGAATCAACCCCACTTCTCAGAATTTTTTACATATTTTAAAGACGAAATGTGACCAGATTAACTTATAGTTTATTTGTTATTTTAAAAAAGTTTTGGTAAACTGATGCTCCTAAAAAAATTCAAAGGATACCGATTAATTTACGTACAACAAAAGAAACATAAATGCTGAATAGACGCAAATAAGACGAACAAAAAGGAAATTCAAAAAGACGCAAATAAGTGCTGAAGGCAACTTCAGTTAACTCTATGCATTTACAATAATAGCTCAGTTTCCGGAAGAAGCGAAGAATATTCAAGGGAAAAAATAACCGAAGGGGAAAAAGTATCTTTAAAATGTTTGGCATTCTAATTCGATGCAAAACGTCCGTGCAGTCAATACGAAAAAATCTTCGTTCTACATAAAGGATATATTTGTTTATAATTTTCGAATCCTGGTCCAAAGAGCTGATTTTTTTCCCAACATCCTTCACTTATCTGTTAATAAATTAGTTCTCTACTAGTTCTACTTTATTCCACGAATTCAGAAATAGAATAACATCCAAATTATGAGATATTGAGTACAGATGAAATTTCGACTCCGTGATCCGGCAAATACCAAAAGAAAAGGCGAAGACGCTGGAAGATGTGGATTTTGTTTGGTCTAAAATGAAACAAGAATGCTCTATTTTTATGATAAACATTCATTCAAGTGATCTTTTCTTATATTATTAAAAACGCAGGAAGAGTTTGTAATATAGATTGTGAAGCCTTCAGCAAATTGGAACTAAAAAGGAACATGGGACCTGAATTCTATTCTTCATAATTTGAATAGGAATTTCTATAGTGTGAAAATTGCATTAAACTTGTACATTCAATTGCAGTGATTTCTTTTAATTCTTTTTCCTTTTTGTCAGTTTATGTCTCTTGCTTTCCTGTAGCGGAAATGTTTTGCTGTAGATAAAAGAGAAAATTGTTTTCAGTTTGTTTTTGTTGTTGTTCATATCACATGTTTACTTCATGTGCACCTTTTTTTTTTACATTAATTGAAAATTTGTTTGTACTGAAATCCACCGTCACTTAGCTCGACCATTAATTTCGATTTTGATTTAGATACTATTTTCGATTTAATTTTGATTTAGATAACTTCGATTTCGAATTTATATTATTTCAAGATTTTTAAATTTTTCCTAAATCGATTTTAAATAAATCTCCTGCATACAGATTGGAACATATGGTAATTTTTATCAAGATAAAATGAATTTGGAGTGAATACATGAACATTTTTTTGATATCGTAGTATATTGCACAAATGTAATTTGCACAGTTTATTCTATCACTCTATCAATGTCTTTGCAACGGAAAACTCTTCAGAAAATTACAAAGAATTATAGTAAATCATTGTATGAAGATTCTTTTTACTTACAGTAACATGGCGAAGTTTTATAAAATTTTTGGTGGTTAACTAACTGATAACCTGGCATTGCTTGGTTATCAGTTGCTTGGTTATCACCATTTTTTTCATGTCTTTTTGCTTCCTCTAATAATATCTTTTAACTTTTTCCAACGAACATAAATGTCTTTTGAATCGCTTCTTGTTGAATTAAAATGTTCGAATCTTGCTAGTAAACAGGCTTCACAAAGCTGAATTATAGAAGAAGGAATTATTCTTTTCGTCACAACAACACATACTAGGCGACTAAATCATCTTTTCATATCACAGCTTGGTGTTGGTCTACCCTGCGACGACTCACCCACCCGAAAGGGTGTAAGATCTTGAAGGTCGTTGGGGAGAGAATCATTATTTATTGAAAGACTTACAGTAATCGCCAGAGGTAAATAAAGGTATACATTATAGTCCATTTGACTAAATCAAAATATTTAAACAGCTCACTGGGTTTAAGAGACTAAATTGAAAAGTAAATAGCGAAAGCAGTAACACACATAATGGAAGACACAATATACTGTACAGCAATATCAAACAAGTACCAATATCTAAAATCATGTATCTATCTTATTATATAAAGTGAAAAATAAGTGAATGACGCAAATACATAGTGAAAATATAAAGCAGATCTAGAACGGCAAACTCATAAAAAAAAGCATTACTAGAAGATAAATCAAAATTATGAGCAGAAACGTACAAAGTTTTTAATAGCTATAATCCTACATAAAAAAACAACTAGAAGCTGTGCCAGAATAATTACATAAATAATCAATTAAAACAAGACTGCAAACAACCCAAGACACAGATCCGTCGTCTTAGCCTCTTCTGAATTTCTTCACAAATATCTCTCGAGACTTCATAAATCTTCCCCATCATCGAAGACTCGTTCCTGAATACTCTAAGAAACCAATGAGGTTTGGGTTCGCTGGAGAAGCGGGTGAGCTGATAAGGACTAGTGAGGAGTGTACATTCGAAAGCGAAGTGGTCGGCGTCCTTCAGACCGCCTCAGATGCAGAATAGGTTGTTTATTACATGAAATCTATGCAAATAAAAAGAAAAAGCACCATGCCCAGAAACAAAAAAAAATATTTATTATGTGTTAATAGATTAAAATCAACTCTGGGGACATGCCCTCTCTCTCTTACACCTTTGTTTGAGCTATTTCAATATCGTTACCATTCATCCAAAACAAACTTTTTCAATTTGGTTTTTAAATATGAATAAGGGGTCAGAATTGCAATTAATTCTCCTTCGTATCACAGCTTGAACAAGTAATCGGCATCGATCCTACATTCGCAATGCTTTCAAATTTCTATGCACAATCGGAATTATAGTTAAATCCCCCTTTGTTCAAGACGCAAGATTTGCTTGTGTCTTGAACATGTCAAGACACAAGCTTTTATTCTCCTTGAAGTGTGCATTCATGTGTTATGTTGCTCTCAGATTTTTCGCTCTTTTTGAAGAGTTATCCTTTCAGCATTTGCCTCATCTCTGCTTTTTCGATCACCTACAGTCTCGCGTTACTTTGTTCCTTCAGTTCTAAAATATTCAAACTCCGTCTCTTTTTGGTCGTTTTTGATGTTTGGTCATTCTTCGTTCTTCCAAATAGGATGTTTCAAACAGTTAATATCTGTCGAGGCAAGCATGTTTTCTTTCGACACGTTCCCTCTAAAACAGAAACGGAGAGAGATAACGGAGGATTAGTATTGCTATTATTTGGTCTGTTTAAACATCATAAAATTTTTAAAAAAATAGAACCAAAAACGTATCAAAAAATCTTACAAATAAAAGACAAAATTAATGCAAAACTACTAAATTAAAAAACGAAACATACTAATATATCGTTTCGTTTACCGTAATCATTAGAAAACTGAAATTACAATATCACAAAAGTTAACAAACAGATTATCTTACATTTAAGTTTTAATGGTATTATATTATAGGAATTGATTTCATTTAGATTATTCATAAGCAAAATGAAAAAACGGATGCGTGGTTATTAAAATAGAACGGTGTAAATGTCTGTTAATTTGCTACTTAAAATATTTTATTTCCATAATCATTATGATTATTACTTTTTGTGGCTTAACTTTTCAACTGAAATTCAAATCGTTTACATTGTTTGATCAAGTGTTACTCGCATGAATTTGTTCCCGTAGCGAAGGTTAAAGAATTCCGTTAAATATCTGTATCGTTTACAAGGCAAATAAGAAAGTGAAGCTGCAGAGAGTTAAAGTATTTGTAGTTGAACCGTTGAGTTATGTTTTTAATAGCACTGAAAAAGTCATGAGACTTGATTACTTTAGGATTGCTCAAATATTAAATGAATATAATAGATGAAAAGCAATTAAAATGTCCCAATTTGATGCTTGAATAATTTTAAGGCAATTTGAATATCTTTACGCATAAGAGACTTAACTGAAAATGAAAAGAGCCAATATTCCCAGCTGGTGAACAAATGTGGCTCATTGTGAAAATAAAATTTCTTCTCGAGCCATTTGATTTACAATGGAAAATATAAATATGCGTAACACTAAACATACCATAACCGGTCAAATGACCGATTATGAACTTTTGCATCGAAAATGCGCATATCATCTTATCGCTTTTGAACATTTGATTTCATGACTTTTTCTAAGAATTATATACAATTAATATTCTATTATTTTTTAAATTTGTATTTTGTTTATTTTGAGTAACATGTGTCGTATACCATTACCTACCGCTACCAGTCATTTGACCGGGAGAACAATTTATTGCTTTATAATATTATCGGAATAAGGCTAAATTATGATGTAATGCGTATTCAACGTATTGTATTCAGTTTGTTGCATATTGATTTAGCTGGCATAAATACCTGGATTTTGTACAAGCAAAACGACAGACGAAAATATCTCGAGACAAGAGTTTTTATTCCAGATAGCAGTAGAACTTGCTGCCGATTTTTCGAGAAGCCCATGAACAATCGAAAGAAAGAACAAGGCAAAACGATCGATGCCTAAATCTAAAACAGATTCTTATCAACGTAAGACATGTCATATAGGATATTGTAACGAAAATAAAACCATCAAAATTTGCTCTAAATGTGAAAAATATGTTTGTGGAAAATCTACAATAGAATCCACCTGTACATGTAAAATATACAATAAGCAATGAATTAAAAATTCTTATTCTTTGTGTTTATAATACATAGAAATTGACAATTTAAAATTTTGTTTCATTATAATGAAGTTACTTCCTTTTTCTTTCTAACATTCATACATTCAATCAAGAAACATGAAGTCCGGTCATTTGACCGGCTATGGTAGAAAAAGGTATCTATAAAGTGTTGATATGTTTAGTGTTAAAAAGAAAGGCGTTAAAATTTTTAAAAATGCATAAAGAACTCAAATTACAGTTCTTAGAAAGGAAACTTTTTGAATCTATGATGATATAAAAATTATTATATTCATGTTAATATCTATTCGTATAAAACGCCAATGTACGCTGCACAGAAATCGATTTGACTATTTATTGTCAAATGGCAATATTCAAATGTAAATAAATCTTTATACGAACCTTTCAGATTGCCACATTTTTATTGAATATTTTTACAACAGCACTTAATTCAAAGTTTCACTAATTAACGAAGCTGTAAAATATTATTAGAAATACTCCGTAGAGAGGTCCCCGTGTCGCCAAATATTCCATTCAGTCAGAGCAAAGAAGATGTAAAGAAATATGCACTTAACAGAAAGTAACTGTTAACTATCTTTTAAATCTTTTATCTCAAAAATGGATTTTTCCATATCTTAACACTAGATTTGTCATGATTTGGCATATACCAGTTTCTACCAAAGGGGTCAAAATGACCCCTTACGGGATTTAATTATAAAAAATTTAAATTGGCCTATCTATTATGAAGTTAAAGTAGAAAAAACTTTTATATTTTCGATGTATTTGTTGAGGTGTGATGGAAAGGCAGTTCCTCTGTGTTTATTTACTAAAAAAAAGTGTGTATTTTCTCATCTAGGTCTTCAAGACCATCTATTCTTCTACCATCATCCTTTACCAAGACATTGACTCTCGCATCTTCTTACTAACAACCTATAATAGCTTCTATCTGACTGACCTTCGGCTTCTTGCTTCTTATATACACACATTTTATTAACACATTCTTATATTTATGCTTATATCTATGTACGTCCCTATCAAGCCGTTACATACTTAAATATAAATGTATGTATTCTCAACAATATTTATTCGGATGTTCAAAATGACCCCTTCGGTAAAAGTAGGTATACTATATACAGTCCTCCGAAACTAAAAAAAAAAAAAAAAAAAAAAAAAAAGAGATAATATTTGCGATTATATATCTTTGTAAATGTAAGTAAAAATGAATTAAAATAGTCTCATAAAATACGGCAATAATCTTCTTTTGAAGAAAATTAATGAAAAGCTTTTACCAAGGGGTCATTTTGACCCCTCTGAAAACCTAGTTTTAAAACTCAAATTCAAACCTCAGTTTTAAAACTTTCTAACGATATCAGCTTCATTTATGCCAATTTTTCTTTACTTTTAATAAATTAAAAAATTGATACATTATCTGAAACGATGTTCCTAAGGTTCTGATGAGATTCAAGCTCATTCATCAAAACAAGCAATCGTGTGCTTTTGCCAATGTTCAAATTAAAATAAAAATTACTTGCTTTGAATATTAACCCTTTAGCTACATTTGACGTATCGGAAGGTAATGCATTTTTTGAATTTTTGTTATGCTAAATATTTTAATTTATCTCTATCATGAATATTATGAAGTAAATGTATTTTTACATAAAGTCTACTGCTTTTAAATGTCCAAAAAATTGTACTCCAAATGCAAAAAAGAAAAATGTATAACCAAAGGGTTAATTTTGAAGTAGGATTTCCTCTTCCACTTTTATTTCGAAGTACATACACTTTTTAATTTTCAGCCACAGTATTTTGTATTTGTAAATTACTGTGGCTGAAAATTAAAAAGAATGGATTCAAACAAATTCATATTTTTGTTGTTTTAAATAACAAGGCGAAATTTTTACAAATACATTCAATATCAATTTTTAAGTTTAAAACGTCAATATTCTGGACGAAAAAGCTGATCGTCAAAGGCAGCTGGTATATGAAAAATGTGTAAAAAGCCTATCTGAAACTTCAAATTGATATTAAATAAATAAAAATTATTTTAATTTTAAAATTTTTATGGCGTTAGCTACTTCGAAATAATTTTAATTGATTTTTATTTATTTTAATGGAATGTATTTTGGTGTCATTTTTGAATTGTCAAATATCAGTCATATTCCGTGAATTTTTAAATCTTTTTCTAAAAGTTAAATAAATCAATCTGTTATTTCAATCGCATTTTAAAATGTTCCGTGTATTATTTGGAAATATCTTTAAAATATTTATCTTTCTAAACCAACATAATATAAATTTTATTGTATTACATAAATAATATCCAAGTCTTAAAAAGTGAACGGGAAGCTGCAGAGTTATTTTCCTGATATAAAATACTTTTCTTGAATGAACTTCGCTTAAAGAAGCTCAAAAAGAAATTTATAATCATGACTGTGATTCACATTATTGATTAACTAATTTCAAAAAGAATCACAATTAGTTTGTAAATCCGAGATTTTGTTCCCGATGTGGATCAAATGAACCCTATTTCAAAAATTAATAAGAAATTATTTTTGGGTTCTATTGCGCATTCTTATTTAACTTGACTTGTTTCATATTTGGAAAAGTTTTTTTTTTTTCGTTCATTTCTTAATGTACTTGAATCAGAAAATTTGTGGTGTTGCGTCTATCTGACGCCAGGACAACTTTATGATATTTTTAGAGCTTATTTATCAGTTACTCGATTAATGTTAAGATAAACTGATTCTGTATGAGTAGCATTACTTGATTACGAATACGAGAAGAAACCGATTTTGAATTTCAATTATTTATAAATATGAAATATCCTAAAAACTGAAAAGTGGATTATAATAACATTTAAAGATATTTAAAGAAATAGTTTTGTTAATATACGAAAATGCGGAATATACTTTTTTCTCAAAAAAAATTAGCGTCAAAACAAATTTGAAACTATTAAACGCTGATAAAATTTTAAATTACCCGGTGTAATTCTAATCCTATTCATATTTTAATCTTTAATGAATGTCAGAAAAATTTCCTACTATGATATACATATCATTTTTTGAAGCACTATTCCCATTTTTATTTTTTATTTTGCTTCGCTGTTCATGTTTTTAATAAAATAATTATTTTCTATATTTTAATACGCAATATCTGAACGGGTTTTGTTTTTTTACGATTTTAGATTATTTTGAAGCTCAACTTTTAAACTACATGTTTCCGACTGAAACGCTTTTTGGAATATCAGAATTCAGATATATATACTAAATAATATAAATAAATGAAATTTTACAATTATTTTATTAGTTTAAATGAAATAAATAATAACCTATTTATTTTGTAGAAATGAATTAGTTATTTTATCATGTTTGGGAAAACAATTTTTGGTACTTGTACAATAGCTCACGATTCATAAAATTACTTTGAATCTTTTTCTAAATAAAGAGAGCAAAACTGAGAGTAAACAAACATTGCACGCTCTCCTATTCCGATTGGTGTTGTCTACACACTAGTTTTACGTCATGTTCTTCTCTTCACCACCGCCATCAAACCAATTTGTCACTATTTTTGTAAAAGGCTAAATCATCTTTTTTCGCACTTGTCCCGTCTTGTGGCTTATTTTGAGTTTGAATCTCCCCTGGCTTCTTGGGTAATTTAGGCATTCTGGGAAGCTGGAGGAGAAGCTTTATTTCCTATCGACTCGCATCTATACCAAATAGTCGACTTCGTCAGCGGAGTCGAGCTCGTCTGTGAGACCCTGTGGATTAATCAGTTTGCTCGGATAATTCTTATGGTATGTTAAATTTATAAATGTGATGGCTCCACATCGATGGATTATTGAGTGGTTTCTGCGAAATAAGGAGAGCTGAATGTGATGTGAATTTATTACTTCGTTCGCAATAATCGTTGATTCGATATACGTCTGCTTGGATGCTACATAAATGTGTTTTGGCTATGACGATTAGATATGGAGAATATTCATCTAAATCCTTGGAAGCCTGAATAATTAAGTGATAATGGTTTTCGAATTTTATGAGAAGATATAAGTTTGCAATCTTATCGAAGATTTATTAAGAGAATTTACTTGTATCTTTTACAAGTATATTAAAAATTATACATGATTGATACTTGATTGAGTTATATATGCAAACTATTTGGTAAGCAAATAATAGCGATATATATATGATTTTTAAACGTTTCTTATTAAACAGAAGGATGTGATATTTGATTTAACACTAAATTTAAAGCAATTTGAAAATATTTAAAAGAATTTCTATTGCGTAAACTTTAATACAAAATTTGTAAAATGTACCTAAATGTTGTACCTCAATTATTAAAATTTGTATTGATAGATTTTGAATACAACTTTTAATCCTTTTTTTAATAGTTTCCTTATTTTAACATCCTAAAAGAATAGAAAAAATTAACAAAAACAAAACTAAACTAAAATTTCAAAAACTTTTTAATGCATTTTTATTAGATTCCTCTTTGTTAAAATCATGATAGAAAGAGTCCTTTCAACTTTATGTATCCTCTAATATCAAGAAATGATTAAAATCTTAAATAAACAACCCTGTTTCGTATAATTCAAAGAATGAGACCGAATTATTTCACTCTTTAAATGAAATTATGTCCATTCTTAACATAATTTCTATTTTTCTTTCCTGATTAATTCTGGTTAAATCAGGTGCAAAATATCGTAAAAGTATGTTAGTTATTTCTTCGCCTTATGATTAACTTCTAATTAATGTTATGAACACATAAAGGCTAATATATTTTTTGCTCTTTAATATCACTTGGAGGCATGAAAAGTCTTAAAAAAAGAATCCTAATTGTAAAAAAAGATAAAAAAAAATTCTTGTTATTGACGAAATGTTGATGGAAGGTGCTGCTGAAAGAAAGCAAGCTACTTCTTGACGTAATAAAATTAATCTTGTGTGAACTATTAAAATTTTATGCTGCTGTGGTTTTTGTGAATTTAATGAAGCTCTTAAGGATAATGGAAAAATTGAGTAGTGAATGTCAACTTCAACGATATTGGATCAAGGTATGATTAGGCAAAACTAAACTTAATTTCGCTTAAAAGAAAACTTGAAAAGTTTCAGCCTGATGAGATTGAAGTTGCTCCTAAAATGGGTCTAGGAGAAAAAGGAGCTGTAACATCACTAAGATTATTTCGTTATTTATTAATTAAGTTAGGCTAGAAGTGAATGGAAAAACCTGCATTATGAATTATAGGATTAGGGATGTAGGATTTTTAATGCAGCGAGGGAATAAAAAGAATATTTCATAACTGGAACAGCAAAATGATAAGACGTTCCCTGTGGAAAAAAATATTCACCGAAACTATTTTCGCCAGTGTCCATTTTGTCAAAAAAATACGAATGCTGTTTGAAATATTTCATTTTTAACCCAGAGAAAATAATTGATTGATGGTTTATTTCTTAACCAAAAAATCTGTGGCCAGTTGACTTAGTAACTCTAATCGTCACCAATGAAGTATTTAATGAAAACAACTGATACATGAAAGGACAGATTTCATTTCTTACAATACTTGACAGCCTTCAGGAAAATATTCTATTCCTTTAAGACTTCAGATTACTGTTAAAAATCCTCCGTTATTCTGTACATAAGCAGGCTTTTTGATACGCGCTATGGGATCTTCAAAGAGGTTAAGCAGTCAAGAACTAACCAGAGTACTACAAGTTCCGAATGTGGTGCTGCCGCCAGATATTGAGTGCTTGGATACTTCTGATCTTCCAGGCTCTTTCAGTGGCGCCAGAGGGGGCAAGACCCACAGTAGTTTGAAAATTCCCAAGCGCTCACCGTCCAAAAGACGGCTCTGCCGCCATCATAGTGACAGTGAAACTCGTAAAGAGCAAAACAGCCAACCCAAAGTAAGATCTGTGCCCAAACGATCTTCCAGAAAAGTCAGAAGATCCGTTTCAGCAATCGAAACCAACAAAACTCAGTATAAACCTCGCGTAAGGAGGAGCATCAGTGACAGATCGGGTTTATTGTTTGCTGGTAGGCATTTAGTGCCACCCAGGTCTAGGCCTCACAGTTTGTGTGAACCTTATTCTTCTAGATGTAGCTCTACCAAAACTTTGTCTAGCAACGTTTCTCTGTCTGAGATTGTGGCCGTGGAGTTTGGATTGAAAGAAATTCCAGGACTGACTCCCAAAGAAGCCAGAAGACGACGTGTCGTGTGTACTGTGATGCTGGTATCTGTTATTCTGCTCGTGTTGAGTGTCGTTCTAGTTGTTGTGACGTTATTCCTGTCACCAGCTGTTGATGAAGTGCGTAAGTTGAAAATTAGATTCTAATCTCCTTTTTGAGACTGTAAGTTTGTGCTTATTATCCTGCTTTCTTTACAGCCATTATAACAATAAGGATATAAGATTTCCCATTACAAAAAAAAAAAAAAAATTTAAACGATTCTAATTTAAACGAAAATTAGTTTTATTTTTTCAAATCTTTTTGCTTTGTAAAACCATTTACAAAACTTACAACAGTTTTGAAGAAAAGAAATGGAAATAAAATAACAGCTATGTTTGCCAGCTAAATTTTTTATTCTTATTTTCTAATAAATTACATGTCCTGGGTTGGGGGCGACGATCTTTTGGTAAGACCTCTGTTTCGAAATTGGAGTTTCCAAGTTCGAAATCTGATACAACCAAAAATTAGTTGTGTATGTGGTTCTAATTCATGTTAAATTTGGTATTGAGGATTCATTATTCTCCCACTGGTGAGACCAGAAGTTTGGAAACAGAAGTGCTGAACCAAACATCATCTTTGTCATCTGACATCAAAGTGTCTGTCATCAATTATGACATCTGTTTCCAAAATAGCCGTCATGTTACTTCTGAAGGGTCTGTATGTCTTTTGTTGTACTTCTAATAGTTTTGCTGACTTCTTGCCCGGGAAGGATCGTCAATGATTAAAATAATTGTTGATATTTTGCTCATTTCATAAAATCACAGATGCCAAATAGTAATTAAGACATGGATTCCGTATTCATTAATAGAATAAATAGGAATACTTTTGCAAGACTATTTTTTGCTGCTGCTATGAAAGAAATGATGCGAAGAATTCTGCACTAGCTTTAATTGCTTGATAAATGTGATTTCAATTTGCTTTCACCCTATTTTACAAGGAGATTTTATCGCGAAAATAGCAGTTACTTTTATAAAAGAAATTCATTAGCAGTTATTACTTTGACTAACAAATGTGAAAAGAAGGCGATTTTTACGAAGATCTTTTTTTATCGGTCATCCCCTATCAACAATCTTATCGATAAATATCTAAGCTATCTCTAATTTCCCTCTTTATATATGTGGACGAATATTATTTTAAATGGTGTTGGTTGTCTTTAATACCTTTATTTTCCACAATGAAGATACAAAAAATAGTACTCTATAATTGCTTCGTAACGATGAATGTTCACTATTCTTAAAATACTTTTGAGCGGTTATAAAGTCAACAATTTCTGTCTTCTGGAAAGAAACTTGCCTTTAAAAACTATTAATGAAAAGAGAAAATGGTAGACTCTAAATTTCTAATATTCTGAATAATCTAACGTTCAGATCTTTTCTACAGAAGCAAAAGAGGACTGTGATGCAATTTTTCACACTGCAATGATTCAATAAACTCTTAGAGACCTTACGACTAAAATAAATATTTTAGTCACGCTGTTTGCATTAATATCTGCCTCTTTGTGTTACTTCGTTGTATTACAGTAGAAATCTGCCTTGTTATAGGAACGTTTACTCTTCTTCTATTAATATTTTTATTAAAGGGCTTTCTTAAAGTGTACAGCTCTTTTGCTCTATTGCCTTCTTCCATTTTTCAGGAAGCCTCATTATGCCTTCTTTCCAAAATGGTTGTGGTTTGAAAAAGAAACAATCCTCGAAGTGCGCATCTATTTCGCTCATGGATTTAAAGCGCTTATCGCGAAGAGAATTTTTTGAAGGCAGGAAGAAGTAATAATCAGATGGAGAGTATGCAGGAGGCTGTAAAATATCCCAAGCAAACTGTAAGAGCTTCTCTCTTACGACTAATGCAATATGTGGTCTTGCGTTGTGACAAAGAAAAACACCTCTTCGGTTCATTAATTCTGGTCGTTTTTTTGCTATAGTAATTCAATTGATCCAGTTGATCACATTATTTCCTAGAATTGATTGTTTCACCTTGAGGAAGGAGCTCGCAGAAAAGTACGCTTTTCCAATCCCACCAAATGGACAAAATACTTTTTTGGGTTGTAGTCCGGGCTTTGCGACAGTTGAAGGCCTCTTACCCGTACATGAAGTACGTTTTCTATACACACTTTCATATAAAATCCGTTTCGTCTTCAGTAATAAGCCTCTTTAAAACGCGATGAGAGAGCAACTTTTCGGACACCCTAATATATCCTGTCATTGAAAATGTTGCTATCACAACCACGCTTCTTTTGTTTTACCCTTCCCCTGCCCCCAAGAACCCATTTACTTATCCAGCGCCCGTTTCTCATCCCAGTATTTTGCCCCATACCACCCTCCGGCAGAAATGAGAAATTGTGGTGAACATTGTTGCGAAACATTATTCCCGAATGGCGGGGGAAGCAATTTCCTTTCTTCTTTGTATCTGAACAGGTCATTTGCGCCCCTGCATTACTGTAAAAGAAGAAAAAAAAATGTTTATTGTAGCTTGTTCTACCATTGCTTTTGTTTGCGAGTTCCAATTCATTCCGTATGTGGTATAAAAATGGCGCAGAATTAAAATTCAAGTCCGTTTGGGCTGCTACACAGCATCTGATAAATTTAATTAACCCTATTTTATTTTCATTTGAGATTAAAACTGGAAATTATCAGGAAGAAATTATTCACCAGAAGTCAAAAGTAATGTTCTATTTTTGGAAATTTTTAATTCGATTCATACTTGAAATCGTCATAAAAACATTACGAGTCTCAAGCTGGCCGTTTTCGTTTTGCGAATGCTGTCCGTTCCGCGCTGGAGAGCACGCATTCTGATGAGTGCTGTAACGGAGACCTCGCAATATATGAGGAAATTGCGCGTGTCTTCTAAGGACACAAGTAATTGCAAGTTTATTTCTCAAAGTAAAGTAATAAAATCGTCTTTTTCGTCCACTATAAACGCGCCAAGATGATAATTTATACTGAATAAGTAATGATGACACAATAAAAGACTGAAAACATTTTGGCTTGGAAACGATTTTTTTTTCCCTAAAAATATTATAAATAACTCTTTTTAAAACTAAAATAAAAAGCTGAAATTCATTTGTAGAAATGGATATGTGTAAGGGCAAAATAATTTTTAAAGCTTGAGATTTTAATACTTCAGAAAAATCGTTATGGCTTTTGATGATGCACCTTCAAAATATTTACGTTATGCAGTTTTTTACTGCATGAAAATTTTTTGAAAAATGTATAGTTAAGCGCCCGTTGATATTTTTAGGTGTGATAAATAGATTTAAATAATGGGCAAATTAATTATTCTGAGTCGATCTGAGTAGTAAGTATTAAAATATTGAATTTTTTGCTTTTAATTTAACTGTTTTGCCCGAGTTTTATACGTGCATCCATTTATCAAATTTTGACAGCTGTAAGCAAAAATAAACCATTCATAACGATTATAATTCAATATTAAAATTACTTTATACATACATAAGTCGAGTATTGAATGGATTCCCATTTGAATCAAAATAAGAAAATATTCTCAAAATAGAAGGTGTCATTTTATTACATAGTAAAGAAAATAAAACAGTTAAGTGGTTAAAACTATTATTAAATAAAACTTAACATGTTTGAGCAGGTGAGTGTTAAATAATAATTAGTCTTCTAATTAAAAATAAATCTAAGTAAAATAAACAGTGAAAGGTTAATTCAAAAGAGAAAATGTTTAGAAACTTACAGCTATTTAATTACTTAAAAAAACTTAAAACTTCTAGACACTTTTCACATTATATATAACACTGATCATCCTTATATAACACTGATCATGCCGGCGTCCTGGCCTAGGGGTAGCGCGTCTTCCCCATTATCTGGGCGTCCCGGGTTCGAGTCCTAGTTCGGGCATGGTTGTTCTTTACCCTGTGTTCTATCTGTGATGTGTGTGAAAGAGCCCGTCATTAAAAAGGGGTTGTGCAAACGTGTGTGAGTTTAATCTTCCAATGAGCTAGAAGTCAGACTTCTGCTCTCCGGGTACTCAAAGGCCTTTACCCTCAGAAGCTACTGCACATACACGGCTTAAAATCGCCGACTTCATCAGGGGGCTTGTCTAAGTGCCATAATTAACAAAAACATACTGATCTTTGACCGTTTTAATGTGAAAAGGGGTGCTTCTATACTTTTTATTAATATTTATTATCATTTACTATGTTTTAATTTTCAGTATTTTCAATCAGGCTTTCGAAATCATTATCCGGTTTTAAATAGATCAAAGGGTCTGAAGATTTTACGAACATTAATTAAGGCTGCAATTCAAAAAGAAAGATTTAATATATGTACAAAATTCATGATTTCATTAATTTATGAATTTATTAAAAGTATTTTACTTTTGAGGTAAATAAAAGCCGCTCCAATTTTTGTAGTAGTCAATAAATAAATTTAATACATAAAAATAAATTTCTCAAATAAATAACATAACAAACCGCTTTTTCACCGCGTGGCAAATAATTCAAAAACCTGTTCGAACCGTTGGTTAAAAAAAAGGTGTCGAATGGAGATTTTTAGATAGATGTGAGCGGATGATCCGTGCAGTGATCCACTGTATAGCACGTACTGTCGTCGTAAATTACGATTGCGTCTTTAAAATTGTTGGTGAAGCAACAATTTGAAGTTCACTGTTATAAAGAGTTGGGAAGTAACAACTTAAGAACAGTTTTGAAAAAAGAATCACTTCCATCAAAAATGCAATAATTCAAAAAAAAATTTAATTAAAATAATACATATGTATTATATCTTTTGTTAATGTTATTTAATTATCTTCGAGATAACAAATTTAAAATGGAATGACTGTTTTTTACATTAAAATGTCTGCATAAAATGTATTGAAAAAAGATCCAGAATTCTATTCCACATTTTTAGTAAATATTCGAAATTGAAATTGGGAGATTTCATTATTTGAAAATATTGCGAACCAAAGGGAGTGGTCTTCTCAAAACTTTCTTACATACTTTACTATAAATATTTTGCAACTTCTCCTCGCATACATTTGTGGACATTGGTTATGGCCGCGAATACTTTGCATGGAATTGATGAAAGATAGCTACGAAATATAGATCTCTGGTGTGAAACCGTGTTTTTATTGAATCTATCCTATGTATTTTGGTAACCTTTTTGCCAATCGATTGACAGACGGAACAACAATTGGAGTCGCAAGCCAATATGCTGAATTTCATTAAGTCATTGCGATAATGATTTTTTGAGTTTATGTACAAAAACTGCGATAATAAAAGGTGACAGACAGTGGTTTGAGAGATTTGGTTCGAAATTTGATAAATATCTATATTTCAGATGTTAAAACCTGTGTACTAAATTGTGCCTACCTAGCTCTTTGAGTTTTGTAATTATCGAGCTCTTTCAAGTAGTTAGTCAGACTTTCTGAAATTGGATTTCGTTCAGAATTTGATAGAAATCCAAAAATGTGGTCTTTCCTTCTATCAAATTTCATTTTTCTACCTCACGGAGTTTTTGAGATCGTGCTCACAGACTGAAAGTAGATCGCAAAAATGTGTTTTTCGGACTCTCTTCGATTTGACACTCGCCCAACTCTTTTCTTTTATCGAAAGATCGTTCACTGGTGTGATTATTCTTATGGTTTCGGATCTGCTTTGATATTTACAGCCATTCATTACTTTTGTTAATAGTTATTTATCAAAAAACGATGCATCGGTAACTTTCTTAAATACAAGGTGGTTATAATTAAAGTAACCCTATTCAGACTCCTCTAAAATTGCCTTTCAAATTTTGATGAAACTTGGTATATACGTTATATGGACCATAGAGCAAAAAGTTATGCGAAAAAAAAAAACCCTCACAATTTTCCTACCAGAAAAATTGCGGCTCCTGAAAAAGGACAAAAAAATCTGTCGGAATCATTAAAATTTATTCCGTTATAGAATGTGCTCAACGTGTGCTTCAATGGCATTCATGACGTGTTGAAATCCTAGCGAGTTCAATGGCAGCGCGAAGTCGAAACTCTCGAGGGAATTTCATGAAGTCAGTGGCCTGCAAACATTACCGTTTCTGTAAAGTAGGAATGACCTGTCGAAGAAGTTCATTGTACCGTGATTCATGACAGAGCCCGTTTTAAGACCTTGAGGAATGAGAGTTTCAAATAAAAACGGCCGAAGGATAAAATCGGCTGTAAATCCACACCATGCAGTCACATAATCAGAATGGAGTGGTTGTTGGTGTAGAAACATTAGGGGGTGAAGCACCACATGTGCTGCAATTTTGATTATTCATAGCTTCATCTAAAGAAAAGTGCGCCTCATCTAACCATAGAATTTGCCGAGTCCACGCATCATCGACTTCCATTTTCGTCAAAAATCGGTAGGCAAATTCATAGCGTTTTTGGAGGTCTTGAGTTTGCAGCATTTGCACCATATGGATCTTATATATATACCATTTTAAAATGGATCGCATAATTTTTCGCACTATTGACCACGGAATTGCCAACTCACATGACATCGATGGAGCACTTGCTGAAGAATAGTTGGAACTGGAGGCGCTTTGAACCACAGCAGTAGCGACTTCTTCGACAGTTTCATTCGCAACCAAGTTTCCTCCCTCTTCCCTGCAGCACACCTGAGTCACCAGACTCAAATTTCATATTCATCTTCTTCAAACCATTCTTCGACATATGCCCTTTGCGCAATTCCTTTAAACGATGATATTCACGCAATGCAGCTAAGGTTTGCTACACAACATAAATATTGCTGCAGCTAAGCTATTGCTGCCTTTTTGATAAAACAGTTTTTACCAATAAAGCTCCATCTTTCTTCTATAAGGGCATGATTAACAATGACAAAGGCACGCAGAATGATTTTCGAGCTCTGACTGCATGTATCTTTATTAGTTTGGCTAATATGCATAGGAAATTTTCAAAAGGTGACATCTGGTGGTCCAAATTTGAACTATTATTTCCTTGCAGAAATCTTTTTCCCATGGTCCATATAATGTATATATCGTTTCATTAAAATCCGATAGACAGAACAGGGTTCTAGAGGGGTCTGAATAGGGTCTCTTCAATTATTATCGTCCTGTACTATTCAAATGATCGCAATAAAGAATTTTAAAATGCTCCGAAGTTAAATTGTATTCATTTAAAGCTTTCTGGGAAATATTTTTAAGCGCTGTTGGTTTCTGAGTTGATCAGTCACATTGTGAGTGCGGTAATCAACGGGGTGGCAGATATAAAACAAATAGCATTCGTCTTGTTCAATTTAACGAGGCATGAATAATTTTTCAATCTTCAATCATTTTGATGAATCCACTTTTAATGAAATCGATTTCCACGCCATTTCTCCTTCATGATTAAGTTAACTTTTCATCCTCTGTATAAAGTATCTGTCGCCTGTTGAAATCCATTTGTACTTATCCGAGTAATAGCATATATGTACACTTCCTGAAAGGTGTAAAAAATTATGCAAAGTAAATGATACGTTTATCGAGATACAATGACATCTTATGGATTGAATCTACCCCACTGAAACGCCTAGAATGACATAAACACTATCTGGAGAAGGTGCAGACAACAGCCTAGATTATCACAGAATAATAATGAAGAAACATCTCTGTCCTTTAAAAAAGCATTTGTACCTGATGTTGCCAGACAATTTATAAAAAAATATAACTAACGTCGTATTTGCTTTACATAAAAATCTAATTGTTTAAATGATTATAAATTCATAACATCGGCAAACATCTATTGGGAAAACTTATTGAAAATTATGAACAAGAAATTGAAATTAAAAAGAAATGGAAATGCCTGACTAAAAAGTTGCTGTAAAAACCTTTGGAAGTAATCATCCCGAAACTTTTCTCGTATATTCAACAATAATGGTGTTATCCTCTTCTCACCGCATAAAATCTTGAATTTGGATAAGGCCACGAATGCCTGGCATGGTAGTGGTGAACAAAATATGGATATTTGCTGCGAAGAAAGCATTCTCCTGAATCTATCGTGCGATCCCTGGCGATTTTTCCGACGATTAATCTCGGATATGCAGCTTATAGCACCCGAAAAATCGAATTTTTGTTTTAGGCACGTTGAAACAAAAGTTTGATCCAGAATTACAATCGCAAACCAAATTTCTTATATGTATGCCCCCAAATGTTTAGTGCCCCTAACAATTTTTTTTTTTGGGGGGTGGGGTAGTAGCAAGAACTCAAAATAATTTTTCTGTCATTTCAAAATTATTTAATTTTGTACTTCCATTGACTTTATTTACTAAGGCCGCTTACTTAAACTTATTCAAATAACAATTGAGTCTCGTTTAAATTTTTGAATATAAACCTTTCTAATAAATTATTTTTGTAAGTTTTTAATTGCATTCCTTCATATATCTGAAAAAGATGCTATTTATGATTTTAAAAATTCTAATTTTGTCATCAGATAATATCAAGATTCTGTTAAAATATCTTGTCCTTTTTTATATTATCTGACATAAAATTACTTTTAGGCTTTCATTTTGAGGAGTTTATTTTCTATAACCAACTTTCTTTAAAGTGATCCGTTATTTGTTTATTATTTAACTTTGATAAAATTTGTTATTTAAAACTGTTTAATTAGAGGTTAATTGAAAATCAATAATGCATTACCAGAATTCGGAAATTCGAGGGAGAAAAAGAGAGCTTTGCTTAAAGGCAGAGAGAGAGAATCCGTCCGTCCCAGCTCATTCAGCTGGGACTTTCTATGTTGTTTCGAAACAGGAATAGCTTGATATTAATTTCTATGTATTCATAATGACCGTCTAATGGCTGCATTTTTCCTCAATATAACTGAATGAAAGTGATAAAATGGAAGATTAATTCTAAATGTAGTACTGCATAAAATTAATCACGACCGTTGATAAGATTAAATTTCCCTTTTTCAACTTTTGCGCACAATAGCAGTTGCAAAGTCTGTGTAATCGCTGAACTCGTGTCACGAATTTAAAAAAAAAATCGTCTTTGATTAGTTGCAATCAAGTATTGCGATATCAACTGCCAAAGCGTTATAGTTTAGAAAGTAGAGTTTAGATTTCCTATCGCTGTTGCCTTTCTACATTGCTTGCTGCCATACTGACCTCCTCCTGTCTTTGACATTCAGTGGAGCAAATTTCTGCCGATTTTTACTCTTCTTCATTTCAAAATCTGTATTCTAACCCAATCTTAAAATTGTTATATAGACGCTATATTTGTGAGCTAGAGACGCATCAAAGAAAATCCAAATATATATTATTTAGAAAAGGCGTTTTCATAATTAGTCGTCAATTTCGATTAGATTTCTTTACATTCAATTGAACCCTTTCTAGGACAATGGGAAATATTCTTACCACCAAATTCGTCAATTTTTGAATGAAATTAATAGGATGGCAGAAGTTCTCACAAACTTTTCAATTTGACAAAATCCTAGGTGCTTCAGGTTCTTCTCTCATACAAAATATGTCTTGATTTCTTACTTGGTTATTAATTAATCTAATTACTTAATTGATTAATCTAATAAATTAAATGAATTACTTTTCTTAAATCAATCCCAATCCTAAAAATATTTTAATATGCCATGAGTAGGAAAAATGGCCTTTTAAAGGGTTAAACTAACTGTTGTTGGTGTAAATTGATATAATAATAACATCAAAACCTAATTCTTCTATCAGATAGTAATTTAAATAAAATATCTATAGAAGTCATTTTAGTCGCATACGTAATATAAAAATCTCTTTAAAAAATGATTGCTTCATTCAAGTTGATCAAATATAGAGATATTTTCTTTCTTTTTCTATCAAAATGTGAGCTTTCCATGTTTCATTAAAATATCAGCAATTCGAGATGGAAAAATTTTAAACATATATTGAATGTCCCTTTTATGTAAAGCATTTAAAAGAAACCGTACTTATTACGTAAATTATTTCCGTAACGTGATACAAAAATTTTAATGGTTCTTTAAGAAAAAAAAAAGTAAGTCTTCGTAGATTACCGTAAAAGTCGAATTGATTGCAGTTATGAAACTCAAAGCGACAATCAGCAGAAGATTCTTGAAGATGAAATATTTTTTTCGATCTCTCCTCTCTCTAATTTTGTTTCAAAATAATGCTGTGTTTACTGCGTCTTTTTTTTTTTTACCAGTAAAAGAGAAAAGTAATTTTTTTCTTTATTTGTTTTTAAATATTGTTTTTCTTTGTAAAAAAATCTTTTTCTAGTGATAAAATACGAAACAAAAAAAAAATTAATGAAATGAAATCTGTTATTTTGGAAAAAAACAAGCTATGGAATGGAAATTGGAAGTTTTTTTTTGTTAAAGGAAGAATTCTAGCCAAATAAATTTATGAGGAACAAAAGAGGTACTAAATAAAATGAATACTAAAATAAAAGGAAAAGAAAAATACAATTCTACCGAAGGTATTTTTTCCTTAAACAAATTTTAAAAAATTTTCTGTTTGTCTAAAGGATTCAAAGTTGAAGGGATCTTGCACAAATAAATTATTTTTGCCCTAAACATATTTATTATTTTTCCACAACTGCTATCGAACGAGTTTAAGTTCATAAAAAAAAGAGACGCGCTTCAATGTTTGAAAATGGGAAGGTTTAAATTATTTAAAATGGTTGTATGTATTATTTCAAAAACAATATGTGAAAGAAAGAGAAAAATTTACGTAAGTAAATAGGAAAAGAAAGGTAAGAGAAGAAAACTTTGCAATCTCGGATTGTTTTGCTATACTTCGAGCTGTAGACATACATGGGAAGTTTGAGTTTGAGCCAAGTTTGGCCTTATTGCTCCAAGTTTGGCCATATTGCTGAAGTTTGAGTTTGGCCATATTGCTGAAGTTTGAGTTTGACCATATTGCTGAAGTTTGAGTTTGGCCATATTGCTATGGCGAAATGCATGGGGAAATGTGCTCTAAAAAATGTTGAATTGTTGGAATATCCAGCATGATGCGTCAGTTTAAATAGCTTAGATCGTGTTGCTTTTTATACAAAGATATGTATTGCGACGGATAAATTCTTTTTTCACATTTAGTCTCATGTTCATACTAAATGTTAAAAAATATATATATATTCTCCGTAAGTCACAAAAGAAATTTTTTTCTTCATCTGTAAACTTTATAAAATTGAGATGGTTGCTTTGTTTTTCGTGCAGTGATGTGTGCGCTTGTTTAACTAACAAATCAAATCACAAAATTCGGATTAAAGATAAAATGTGACAAATTTTTCTAAGATGAAACAAAAACTGAAGATTTATATAATAAACATTTTTAGATTTGTTCCTTCTATTATTTCAAATTGCAATTAGTTTCTCTCAACAGAATAAATAAACCAAATAAAGCATCAATTATTTGGTTTTCTTCAGCAAATATTTGGAATTTTCTTCAATATTGGCTCAATAATATTAACACCGATCTTTAATAAAATCTTTTTTCTTTTGAAATACTCAGATTATAAGTACTATTGTTATTCCATTCCGGTGCCTTAGCAGTGGTACAGAGTGTTGGACTGTATACTTTTCTTCAAATTGACCATCACGTCGTCTAGACAACCGAGAGACAACTCTCTGACATTGTTCATTTGTGAGTTTTTCCAATCATCCTATTCGTATCCACTATTTCGTATCATCACGCGCATAAATTTTTAATGCAATTCATGTACTTTTTTGTCGATCATCTTCGAACTGACGCAAATACAATAGATTAGAAATTGAAACGACAATATATATATATATATATATATATATATATATATATATATATATATATATATATATATATATATATATACAGGGTGTCCCAAAAGAATGTATACACATTTTAGCAGCTGATAACTAAGTTATTTCTTCTTTCTTTACTGACTGAACCCATTGAACCGAGTGATGGCAGACAGACTTGAATTTGAAGAAAGGAAATTTATTCTAAAATGCTACTGGAAGTATGAAAATGCTGTAGAAGTCCAAAGACAATTTAAGAGGGAGTTTAACAAAGAACCACCTACACGAGTCACCATCACTCGAATTAGAGATAAGTTTGAGGCTGATGGAACTGTTCAGGACGTCCATAAACCTGCAACAGTTGTTCAATTGAGGGCAACCATTGAACATGAATGTATGAATATCCCAAGGGAATTGTTCCATCATGTGTGTTATTCCATCGCTTCGTGTTGTCAGCAGTGTCTGGAGCAGAACGGACATCAGTTTGAGAACATGCGATAACAAGACAATAGAATGATATTTATAGAATCTTTTACATGTTGAAAATTATTCGAATTATAATAAACCCCAAATTTACAATTATTTAAAGTGTGTATACATTTTTTTGGGACACCCTGTATATCAATTCTGAGAATTGCCGGCGTCCTGGCCTAGGGATAGCTCGTCTTCCCTGTCATCTGGTCTTCCCAGATTCGAGTCCTGGTGTGGGCATTGTTGTTCCTTACCCTGTGTTATATCTATGAGGTGTGTGAAAGAGCCCCACCCCTCCTCCCCCTATAAAAAGAGGTTGTGCAAGCGAGTGTCCAAGTGGTCATCTTCATATGAGCTAGAAGTCAGACTTCTGCCCTCGGGTACTCAGGGGCCTTTACCCTTAGAAGCTACTTCACCCCTCTTTCCGTTGTAACGCGGACGTGACATCATCATCATCAGCTCTGAGAACTGGTATGAATTTGATTCATATTTGAATATTTAAAAATCTAAATAAAAACCAATGCTTTGATCACTTGAGGAAAATAAATTGGAAAATATATTTGCGGTAATTAATTATTTAATATTTTTGACAAGATAATACCAACTGTTAAAACTGTAGACAAAGTGAATAAAGTGGTTTATGGATATCTCATATAATAGTACTATTTTAGCTACTATCTAAATTTTATAATACCACAAAAACTCTCATTCTTTTTCTTCCTTTCGGTTATATAAATACTCCTTTTCTTCAGACTTCCTTATACAGCCGCTTTAATCAAAATCTTCTCAATGCCGTTTACCTAATGTTTGAATATATAGTTATTATTTTAAAAATCTAAAAACTATTCAAAACTAAATTTATAAAAAGTTTAAACTTGACGAAATGCCGTCTTATATCCAGTGAATATTAAGAATACCATTATCGCAATATGCTAAAGTACAGGCGATCTTTGTTGTGCACCAAATTATTCACCAGATGGTGCTAATGGATTCAGAATCCCGTGAGAAGTAGCGAGATAAACCAGAGGACTTAACTAATAGCATCGCCATTGATTTACTGTCATGATCTTTACGGCTGATAGAAGCAAAATAGCTATATGTAATCATTAAAAAAATAATCCATCAGAACTATTTAAAAACAATCCATATAATTAATACTGCATTGTATTAAGAGGCGATTTTTGTTGTTACGTTCATAGCCTTTTTCCCCATTTGGTAAAAAATTGCAAAGAAGCAATGCATCGGAAATAAGCAAGGTGGAATATTTTAATGGTTGTGAATAATATTTAGATTTGAAAAATATATTACATTAATAAATTGTGGGTGTTTTTTTCCAATATTTAGATACACCAACTATTTAGATATTTATCCAGTTAATTGTATTTGTTCATTCACTGTTCTTTATGCAATTATAGGATCATTATTTTATGACAACTAAAAATTTACTATGAAGATATTAAACAACTGATTTGATATTTTAAAACATGTTTGTAACGCAAATATGAAGCTAGAAGTTGTCTAACTTCATTAAGTTTACAACAATGCACTTGGCAACGGTCCATTTAATATTTATACACTTAACTTGATGGTGCCTGAGAAACAAATTATTTCATAGATACACAATAGAAGCGTCTACTAAAATGAAATCTTGAAACTTTGCCCCTTTAGATGATGCCCTGCAAGATGCCAAAAATTGACTGAAAGAAATATAACGTTTTGGGGTTAACTAAATAAAAAGAAACTGAAAAAAGTTGAACCCTCGATGAGACCTTTCAGACATTGTGTTTTAAGCCATTAGCAGCCAATTATGCTAAATCGTCTTAAAACTGGACACCCTAAATGAACACGCAATTTATTATTAAAATAGGTGTGTGTGTGTTGTCTAAATGCCCGATTGCTGGATTTAGCATTGCCAAATTTGGTACAAATATATTACTGAGAGCGGAAATGTTCACCTCGGCGCGAATTTCCTTAAATTTTTAATTAAAAATTAAGCGAATTTTGGAGTTTTTCTACGATGATTTCCAAAAATATTATCACACAAAAATAAATTTGATACTGTTTCGAAATTTTTAAATTTGTTTTTTTAATGATACCAGTTTAATAATCATGTGAATGTTTCTTAAATTTTGGCAATTTAAAAACATATTTTTTGCTTAATTTCCAATAATGGATTACTTTGTTACGGTTTGTCTGAAGTTCAAACCTTTTTCATTGTTTCATCAACTGTCTGATTACCGGATTTTCTTCAATTGTTTTAAGATGAAAAACAAAGATTTTGTTTAATATATGTGTAGTATACGGATAAAAACAAAATTGAAAGCACAATGTGAAATTTAAAAGATAGATTTAGATCGGACATTTACGTTTTTATTAATTCTATGATGCGTGGGATTGATCTTTTTTATAAAGGTTCGTGCACACAGTCAGCGGAGCCTGTGTAATATAATTAAAATAACACGACTTAACTGTCTGATAATTTGCCGGAATGATAAACATGAAGTTGTGTTTATACAATTTAAATAAAATTAAATGTAACTAATATTTCTGGCAAACCAGTAGACCGTCAAAGGCAACTAGATCTCTCTTATCAGTAAGAAAACGGCTTAGTAACATCACGTGACCTTGCACGAACAAGGACGATTTAAAAATCCACTAAAAATGCAATTTTACACCCTAAAATATTTATACTTTAAAGTTTTTGAAAAGATAAGTATTTGTATTTGAAATTAACATATAAAACACTTTTTTGCAATGAAGATTTCATAAGTTGCAAGATGAAGGTGACAGTCAAGCAAAAATTCTAAAGTTTGACATATATCTTTATTATAATACTTATATAAATACTTTAAGAAATACTTAATAAAAGAATTAATAAAGAATTTTAAAAATTAATAAAAATTATAAATAGCAGAAATAGCACGGAATGCTAGTATTAAGACATAGGTAGGAAATTATTAAGACATAGGTAGGAAATTATTAAGACATAGTTTCACAATTATTTTTTTTTACCAGTCATTAAGCCGACTAGTTTGTAGTCAAAGGCGTCTAGTATCTACTAAAATCGAAACCTTCACCTACGTATATACGTCGCCATTGTCTTTTATTATCAATTGAACATATTCTTTTAGTATTTTATTTAAATTAAACCTATTCTTTATTATTATTTTTATATTAAATTTATTCTTTTATTCAAGTAATTATCATTTTGCAATATTGCTTTCCTGAGCAGTAAGTCTTCTGGTAAAATAGATAGTTTACCAGGTCTAGTAATAACAGCTGAACGAACACCGAATGAATGGTCCTCAGCTTTGGTGAAACGACGATTATTTAAAATTCTGTTGATGATATGTTAAAATTTCTTGGCAAAATTCCGGAATTTTCCGGAGCGAATTATTGTTAAAATGATCAATATGCTGAATTTAACTATTTTTTCTCCAGAATTGGTCCAATGCCAGTATTTTCTTGTTGCGGTTTCAGATTTAACCTGGAGACCAGAGTTCTACAACTACCGTCGATAGATCTTTCACATATACCTTCCATTCCGAGACTTTTTAGTAAGTTTACAATTTCAATATAGAAAGTGCATCTTTTTCTTGAGAGGTTTCTTTCGCAAAGCTACTTTCAGTGACTGGGCAGCAGCGAAACATTCAATTAGAATTGAAAAGGACTTTTTCGTATCATCAAAAAAATTGTAATGTGTTATCTACAGAGTTCCAAATGGTCACCAAGGCCATGAATCATTCACTTGTCATAACTTCTGTAAATATTACTATATTTGTAAGACTAGCTTCTTCACCAGGACACTTACTGAGAAAGAAAGTTATTATTATAGTTTTATTTTTATTGAATCAATTCAACATATTTTGATATAATGGCCGCGTTTCAACTATGTAAATGAAACAGATTTTGTAGAACTTAAGATTAAAAGATACTAGGAGATATCCTTCATAAAAATTTATTTTTGCATGATATTGGAATTGATTATCTTGTTTGAATTTCTATTTCCAATTTTGTGTGGGGGGGGGGTAATTTTTCTTTTAGCTTTTTTTAATCTTATTAAATACTTGAATAATCTCTTACAAATCATGTGTTCGATGCAGAATAGCTAAAAATGGCTTTTTAGCCATACAAATAAACCAAAACAAATGAAAGTCAACTAAACAAGTACATAAATACAAAGCCGTTATCGACTTGACTAAATTAATATTCCATATAATTCGATGGTATTTCAGTATCAGACTACGACGAAAACAAATAATTATCGAAATGGCTAAAACATATCCAGCAGCTGCACAATCCAAGCTTTTGCCGTTCTTGCCATTGATTCCTTTAGTGCAGCTATTTCTTTGGTCGTATGTATCACAGCCACCTTTTGATAATTTTAATACTAGGACTGCTCCGATTTTTGATTTATCAAAAAAATCGACTTTTTTCATGCCAGTTTTCGAAACATAATCTATCGAAATCGTGATCATGAATAATAGTTCTCGATGAATCGCGATGCAATAAATCGACATTCACAATTAATTTGAGTTTTCGATTTCGTTTTGATTATCGATTAGTGTTTATTTTTGTTGCACTTCATTCTTATTGTCCTTCATAAAGAATTTTTGTTAATATTTATATAAATATTGTCATATTCTAATATAAATATAGAAGCATTTGTTTTTGTTTTTTTATTTTGGAATAAACTGTTTTCTGTTCCCTAACTGAATGATACCATTATGGAAAAATAATTGCGCTTATCAGAATTTTGTCGACTGTCCTTTGTTTAATCGCTAAATATTCATCTTCAGAAATAAAAGCAAAGAGAATTCATTCAGATGAAATTCACAATTTTATTCGCAGCTCAAATTTTCACAAGCGTACTCATATAAAAAAAGAAAATCCGTTTTCGCCTATCGGCTCATGATAAATCGCGATACAGTAAGTCAATATTCACAACTAATTTGCTGTTTTCAGTTTCGTTTTGGTTACCTTTAGGGTTTATTTTTGTTGCTCTTCGTTCTCTTTCATTTTCATACAGAATTTTTGTTAATATTTTTATAAATATTGTCGTATTCTAATATATATAAAAATACTTGTTTTAAACGCAAGGTTATAAAGTGTAATATGAAGATATTGCTTTGGCTTTCCTTTATTAATGGAGTTTAACAAAATTATTTTATAACTATTTTTATTCAAAAGAAAAATGTTTTTATTATATAAATTGAAACTTCCTTTTATTTGGAGTCGTTCTGATCAGTCAGTATGTTAAGAGATGCTATTTATAACTTATAATAGCTATAAATAGATAATGATATCCCGATATATCGAAAAATATCGATATGTATTGGACGATATATCACGATGATGAAGTTTCGTCATCGCCCAACCCTATTTAAAACCCAAACATACTCGAGCTTCGAAAATTATATTTTAGGCAAGGACCATATGCCAAGTTTCATCCGTTTAATTTGTTTTAATTTTGATTCATCATGTCCACATACACAAATACTGACAGATAGATATGATCCAAACGTGGAACTCATCAAAATCTGGAAGTATAGATTTTTTGCTGTTGTTTTTTAAGTGCATTTAAAAGCCCTTATGCGTGTTTATATATTAATAAAAAATGCCAAAATTGTAGAAAATTAGTTCAACTTTAGAACTACTTTTAATATAAAACACTGTCACAATAAATGCATGTTTTTCGAAATTTTTACTTTGTTTTGTAGAAAAGTGAAGGAAAAGTTAAAAAGCCAATATATAAAATAGGGCTTTTAATGTTATTGATTCTTTCGAATTTGAATTTCGGCTCGAGTCCACACATGAATCAATGTTTTTCATTCATTTGTGACATAAGCTGCATTTTGCAACCGCATTCTTGATTTTTATTATGAAGAATTATGTTGATGCGCTATCATCCAAATTTTTAATGATCTTTTTTACTTATACTAACTATTAAGCCGCGTTTTCTTTCCTTGCTTTATCTCCCTTTATTGTACAAGAAAAATTTTAAATAGTTGAAATAATTGAAACAAAAATTTAACATTTCTGTTATTGCTTATTTATTTCTGTATTTTAAATTCATTCGATGGATCTTTGGAATTTTGAACGTTTTTTTATAGTCAATAAAAAAAAGAATGTCTATCGACCCTCATATTTTTGCTTATATTTTACCACAATAAAAAAATTAAAGAAAAAAAATAGATATCTCTAAAATGAAACAAAAAAGCAGCAAAAATTGGGGATTGATCAATATAAAATGATAACTCTGCGAAAAATATTTTTCCTGTTTTTAAGGAAATGATATTACTCCGAATTCCATTGATAATAATAATAATAATAAAAATGGGCACAATTTTTTGGTGTCACATTCGTTTCCTATTAACCCTAACCATTCTTTTCGGCACGTTCTTAAAGAAAAAAAAGCAAATAAATTGAGTTATTTTTGTTTTTATCAGGCCTAGTGATGCGGTTGTCGCTCTGTCCATTCCCATTTATTATATCCGGGATACTGAAAAGGGGAGGCAGGGGCAACAACAAGCCGTGGTAAGAAGAATGAGAAGATTACCTTTCTACAGCAGTCCAATGGGATGCTGATCCCACACAGTGACGTCACACATCACGGAGGCGCATGAGCAGATCGATAAGGATCGTCTTGCCAAGGGATCCGCTGGCGGATATTTCCACGCTCCTGAATACAATATTTTAGTTTTTGGCCGACATTATAGTACCGTTTTTAACTCTGGTTGTGCTATATTAGGCAAAATCTACCTTGCTGTGGATCCTTTTTACCACCTGCGTCTACGACATCTAGAATCTTTTATTCTACGGTGAAAAAAAATTGTGATTTATTATAATTTTTGAGTCGGAAAACAGACTTGTTGAACGAGTGGATGTAGTGAGTGATTAATGCAACTGGTGATACGGAAACATATCATACATCAAAAGGTCTCGAGATGTGGCGATATTTAGTTCTTCCCCCTAAGAGTGGATGATCAGTCATCCACTCGTTTGGATGGATGAATTTATGAATTGATGGTGATGAGTGGTATGATTCGTCTCAGTGATGTATTAAATGTTTGACAAGAAAGAGAAATCGGTGGAATTTTGATATCTGAAGTCGAAAGTTTTCCAATAAATGAAATGGGCCCATTTCATATCACTGCTTTAAAAATATGACCAATCATGGACGACTATCAACGGCCTGCTTCTCTTCAATTGTTTAGTGAATATTTAATGATAAAACGGAAGACATTACTTGAGGATTTTTGTGAAGCACAGGTAACCATATGGTTTTGATGTTTTGAAAATGCAACATTTTCATTATTTAAAATTTTAATCACTTGAGTCGATCAGCAATCCGAGCAGGCCTGGTCAAATGAATCTGCTTTGTCAAAGTGATACATTAAATGAATGAATTATTCTTTATGAATTTTTGATACCAAAAGACTAACAAATTGGTTGTATTGGTAATATAATCAGTTGGTATTTTTGTTTTGAAAGTGGAACATCTAAGGATTTTTATCGTGCTTATTGAGTTAAGAACAGTAAATAGCAACAATGTTGGATCTTTTTATTCGTATGGTACTGGCAATTATTATTTTTAATGTAATGATAGCATTTGTGTGTTATTCTATTTGTGAAGTAATTGAAAACACATTATCTGGGATGATGGCCAATATTGGATTCACTTATACGCCAGATGAACTGTACATTTCTTAAGCCCATCACTTTGAAACGATGAAATAAAATTGTTTGATTTTATTTTATTTAAATATGCACCAAATTTAATTAAATCTAATCAACTTTGAATCAAAGAAATTGCATTAAAAATTTTGAGCTCAAACATATCTCTTCAAGTATCTCATAATACGTTGAATTTTCCTGAAGGATAATGAATTCATAATAATTTTTTTATTTATTTAGAATACATTATTGTACTAATAAGCTCACTTCACTTATTTTCAAGAAATTCCTCAAATTCTCATTTGGAACGTTGTTTTTCTGCATTTGTTGATGTCCTGCTCGTCGAGATAAAATATTCTCATCTTTTAGTGATACCATCACGACAATCTTAGGATAGTTTTGGGGAAAAAATGAATTCCATTATTTTCAACTAGTCATTTTCTATTTGTTTTTACACGGGTTTAAATTTATTTCGACAATCATTTACTTAAATGTTCTTATTGTCGAACACTTTTTTTCGATGCTCATAAGGAAGCTTTGATAAATCAATTAACGATGAACAATCGTATTTCAATAAATTCTGAAATTCACAAACATTTTACAGTCTGTTGTATCTCTGTAAAGATTGTTATTATATAATGATTATAATAGTTACTGATCATCTAATGATAATTTCATATTTGTAGAAGGCACTAAAAGTTAGATTTCCTGAAAATATTTAAGATATTATCCATCATTTTTTTATCTAGATTGACTGGTATCCCGAAATTTCAGCTACGTGCACTCAATTTTTCAAAGTATTTTTGAAACTATCATTCGTTTACTAATTCGCTAACATATCAGAAATATCTCATTCTAGTAATGAAGTAACGCGAATGTGATAACATGCTCATTTTGTTGAATCTCGAAAACCTATTCGTGAAGTTTCCATAACAAGAAACGCACTAAATATTTAGATTTTACCATAAAAACTTTATATACAGAATATTTTTCAATGTTCCTTCGAAATTCCCATCTGTGAATTTTTCAAAAAAGAAACTTACTACTTGTCGCATGCATATATATACATATATATGTGACTTATGGATCCTTACAATCTCAACCATGGGAAGAAGTGCTTGCCGAATCTTTTTGAAAGCAACGTAGAAGCATCAGCTGTGCCGCAGCCTGGAGCAGAACTTAACCCAACTGAAAGGGGAAGCTTATCAGTTCTTCGAAAATGAGGACAAAAAGCTGTTAAAAGAAAGGAGCACCTCGGGCTTGTATTTGAGAACCTTTTCCCGAAAAAAATTTTTTAAGCTGTCTAAAGAAAAAGGCTGTTGAACTTGTACAGATCTCAGCTTAGATTAGCTCTGAACTCTAACGTGAAAAAAAAAATACTTATTGTCGTGCGTATAGCATTTATGAACTATATTCGCACGAGTGAAGATGAGAACACTCATGTCGAAAGAAGTACTTTTAAACTTTGTGGTGAAGAACTTTCAGTGTGAATACCACACAAATCATCATGTCGAATAAGCAGGCGAACTATCTAATTGACACCTGTCATTTGCACATCCCCTGTCAGTGTAAATCGAGATGCTCTGCAAAAAGCCATAGTTCCAGCTGCCTTAGCAGCCAGTATGAAAATCAGTACTACGAAGGTGGGGACAAAGGACCTTTGTGGTTCACTAGAGAGGAGGAATTCCCGAGACTACTGACCACACCTCCTTCATCCAGGGAACCGGACACTTCTGAAGTTGCCCCAAAGAAGAAGAAAAAGAAACGAAAGAAAAAATCGTTCGCCATCGATGTGGTCACTGGTGCTAGTAGGGTTAGGAGTAGCAGTGACAGAAAAACTCACAGGTGTCACAGAGGGGGTGGTTGCAAACGACAAAGACTGCATTCTGAGGACAGTTCCAATAAGAGAAGTAGTGGGATGGGCAGAGATTTCGAGCATTCGAGAAGAGCCAGACTGGCCGTGGTTGTTGTGGCTTTTTCGCTGATCCTCTTGAGCTTCCTTTTAGTTGGACTGACTCTTAGAATGGCCCCCATCATTGACGAGCTTGGTGAGTGTAGTTTCATGTCTATATTTCCGAAATCAGTAGTCATTTCTTTAAAAAAAAACGATTAAGATTTAGAATTACTTTTGATTTAAAATTTGATGATTTTAATGCCATACCTTTGTCCAATAAGATTAATGAGAGTCGGATTAATCCTTGAAATATTTTTTATATAATTTCATGCAAAAAATATAAAACTCTTTCTAGAAAACAAGTTTAAAGAACAAATTACTCTTTTGTAAAATCATCTTGATATCCCTCATTGACCTTCTGAGTGTTCATTCACCTACCTCGTTTAGAGATTTCTCTCTAGTGTTTTCAATAAATGTTTAGAAAATATTATTTCATGAGAATAGTATTAATCTTTAATATCTTTTCCATATTTTAATTTGGAAAAAGATGAAAAATGCATATAAATCTATTGATTTTCATGACATCGGTTTTCAATACAAAAACGATGCATTTTTTAACTCAAATGAAGAGTTTATTCTGTATAATAATAGATTATTAAAGAACCGCTATATTTTATTCAGATACATAATGCAACCATATTATTTCTCAATTTTATTAATTGAAAAGTCATTAAATAGTTTGTTGGAAAGTTATCAGTTTTCATTCAAAATATTTCGTAACGTTTATTGTGAATAAATTATTATTTATTTATTTATTTATCAAAAATTCTTATAAATAGGTTTGTCAAATGTTCCGTAGGTATGGGATTTTTTTCCGTTGGTTTTTGCTTATCATTTCCAACTTGTTTTAACATGTGTAATTCAATATTGTTAAATGTTGTAAGATTTAAGATTTCTTTTACCGATATCCAACTTATTACCTTCCTTACGATTATTATCATAAAAATATTAAATTTTTGCTTTTTAGGGAATTTTATTTTCTAAATGGATCATTTTTCTTCATTTTCCGTATGATTATTATTTTGGTTTTATATAAAATATTCCAACTGAAATAGTGAATTAATTTTTTAAAATTACGTCGGTATAAAATTTTATTTTTTAAAGATTTATTTTTTTATTTAAAAAAATTAAATATTAGCAATTTAGATTAATATACAAATTTTCCACTTTAAAATGTTTTTAAAAGATATTGCCTAAATGCAGATAATAAATTTTAATAGAAAATGAGCGAAATAACTCTTCTGTTATGCAAGTTTTTTAACGCTTCTAAGTTATACTTTATTTACCACTAGCCGCTTTGGCGACCAGATGGTTCGCCAATCTTAATGTTCGTTTAAATTTTAATAATTAAATATTTTACGCAATTCCTACTTTAATAGATTCTTCATCAAAATATTTTAAAACTTCAAATTTTGAGAGTCCTATAATTCACCCATAATATTATAAAGGCCTTCAGTCATAACGTAATATGTATCTCTCTAATTTTCTGTTAGCTCCCGTAGAATTTATGCTTTAAATTAAAGTGGAAAGAATTAATCTGCAATTAATATAATAATATTTTTTACTGAAACAAAGCATTTTTTTATAATATGATTACTGATAACAGAGTCACTGAGCGTTTAAACTTTATGGGCACTAAAGAATATCTTTCTTAATTTATGTAATATCTCAAGAATTTGTCAACAAAATTTTCTCAGATTCATCATGAACAGATCGATTAATTAACAATGTTTAATTTTAAATGCATCAAACACTAAGAAAATAAAATGAATCTTTTAAAATAATCGGTCGAAAACAGATTTAAAAAAACTACTTAAAAAACGATGTACTTAAAACTATAAGCATATACAAAAAATATATAATTAACATAAATACAATTTAATTACAAAAAGGCATGCAACTAACCTAAAAATAATTTAAATCAAGAATCATCCGTTGATAATATTGTCAACAATCAGAACACAATGCGCATGCGTAACTTTTCAACGCCAGTTACGGTAACGTAAATGCGTGAATTTTTCTACGTCAGTTGGGGTAACGCTATGCAGATTAGACATTTTTAATTTCCTTTATTCTGTGTTATTTTAATTCAAAAGTACTTCAGAATGAATCTGAAAGATCGATTAAATAAGAATGTTTAATTTTAAATGCATAAAACATTAAAAAAATAAACAGAATCGTTTGAAATAAACGGCCGAAAAATGGTAACCCTAGCCTCATTACTGTTGGGAAAAAATAACTGAAGCCTTAATCATTTGACGGTGGGGAAAACGGAAGATTTTTTGGCGGGAAAGTTAGTTTTTAATTAATAATTAAAATTCTAATTAAAAATTCAAAAAAAGGGGCCCCAGGTGCACATTTCCGACCTCTAAGGTATACATGTACTAAATTTGGTAGCTGTAGGTCAAATGGCCTGCCTGTAGAGCGCCAACACACACACACACACACATATTGAGCTTTATATAAGTATAGATTAACGACAGTGAAAAGTAAATACGAGAATTTGCAGAAAATTGATTAGAATTTCATTTCCTTGATATGAATTGGATCAGAACTGAATATTTTTTTTATGAAATGAAACTAGCTCTCATGAACTGACTAGTGTGACGTAAGTATTGTGTGATATCAGAAGAGTCTATTTTGAGAAGTGAGGAGCAATAAGCATCGCAATCTTATGTGTTATATTTTCGCTTCACTTTCATACTTTTCTCCCTCTCAACAGATCTTTGAACTCGGAAGTCCGCCACTCACTCGTCAGAGCCACTCATTGTTTTCTACGGACATATTAAAAAAAAAAAATTTACCCACCCATGAATTTTAATTTTTGTAGCATGATTTTCACATTCAAAACTTGTGAATTTAGCTGATTATTTGTGATTTTAATTGATTGTTTTTCTTATAATTATTTTTTAAAGAATTGAAGCGAAATATTTAAAAATTCTTTTAGGATGCATTTTATAGCTTGCGTATTGAAATTTAAACGCAACCAAAAGATTAAAGATATATATAATATTATTATATTTATAAATTCTAAGTTTATTAATTTCAAAATAACATTAAATTATTTATATTGTCTAATACGCTTACTTAATAAAACATTCTAAGGAAAATATTTTGGAATTAAAAGAATAGATTTTAAAATGTTTATAATTGGATATTCAGTGAAATTTCTGTAATATAGATGGTTATCTGCAACTGATTTTATATTAAGAAAATTTAAAACTTTAAAACAATATTAAAATAGCTAAAATCACACAAAATATTATTTTATTTCTTATGCTTAATGTATGAAATCTATTTGTTCCAAAATTTTAAATTGTGGGGTACCATAATTTAAATCTCTCTTGATAAATTCTCCACTCATTCGCTTTTGGGTACTATGAAAAGCACTTTAATTTTTTCATCAAGCCATCTTACAAAAGCTCATGTGAATGATGCATTATTTTAATAAGATTTCATTAAAACTCCAAAGCGGAAGGAATAGCAGTTTTACATTCCATGAGCTCAAGAATGTTAAATTAAAAATTCCTCACACTTCAAAGAGTCATCTCATGAATTCCGCCTCTGTGAAATGCTTACGTAGATTTTGAGCAGGATAGAAATACTTACAAGTATGAAGCTCATTCCGGGGACGAAGCAACCTCCGTTCAATTAACTGCACTGGAATCTCCCGAGTCGAATGGGCGGCGGAGAAACATTCATGAATTCAGATTGCGCACTTTGAGAGAGGGATAATTGTATTTCTTTGCAATCATTGCTGTTTTCCAGAAACATCAGAGATGATGAATGATTGCATGAAGCTTTGATGCAAATCGTGATAAGATTTTTGACGTCGACATTTAAAACACTGCTTGGAGACCTAAATTTGTCATTAATTTACTTGTTAAAGCAGATTGAAAAGCAGACATCAAATTTCGCTCTAAGTCCTGAATACCCTTGGCGTTCCATCAAAGGCAGAACAACCTGTCAACATTTTAAAAACGATTCTGTTAACCGAATGGAGGGTGATTTTTATATTAACCAAGTACTCACTGGGCACGGTGTGTTTTCTGTACATCAAAGGCGTTTCTTTGACAAAAGTTCGACTTGTTAGTGTGGCACCGAAGAAGGATCTATAAATCACTTTATCAAAGCCTTTGCACTATGGCGAGAACACAGACTCAGATCTCCAAGAAATTGGATGTCTCTTGGCGTCGAAGAACTCATAAAAATTCCAGCCTATTTGGAACATTTTGTCAAAACTCTTGATTTTAGTTCTCACCTAAGGTAAAAAGTTAGCGTACATTTAATGTATTTCATGCATTTTTAATGTGTCAAAATTTTATATGTAATGTAAAATGTAGTATATTTTTCTCTTTTTCTGTACCAATATGGGTTTCTCTAGAGGGTTCTTTGTTGTTTGCAAATGTCCGAAGTCATCAAATGTTGTTTGTTCCTTCGTGCTAGGTGGGGTTCCCCATCAGCGACCCTATCAAATTACCCGCATGACCTCTGACTAGGTCGATTTATTGCTTGCATACCCTTGACTTTATTGTACTGCAGCAAGAAACCTGCTCGGAAATAATTTTGTCTATATGTGTAATATGTATTTGACGATGGATTTTGATCCTCATTTCTGTTTATACTTTAGCATTGCTTCAGCTTATCATTGGTTCTTGTATGTCAGCACTCGTTCATTTAAATGTAAAGACTCTCAACCGTCTATGGCTGTTACAGAAATGGAAAAAATAGTTTTATTGTCATTCCAGTTACGGTAACTATTCTTCAGAAATTTTTTTTGAAAAATGGTCACCATTACTTACAGTGGAATCATTTTAAATAGTGGAATTCGAAATTATCTTTTAAATAATGGAAAAATTCCTGTCGCCAAGCAAGCAAAGTTTATCACCTCATCGTTTCCTCCACTTTCTTAAGAGCTGGAACTGATGAGAGCTTTTCAGTGATGTGGTTCATGCATAAATTTCAAAACATTCATGCTGCTTAGGAGACTGAAATTAAAATCTGTAATTTCTATGCTATTATATCTATTAAAACATTTTCACTGCAATTTTTTTTTTTTTTTTTTCATTATGAGGAGACAGTAAGTCGACTACTTTCAGTTATAATTCTATTTTCCATCGTATGGAAATTATTTAGAAATGAATATTTATTCAATTTATATAGTTATTTAAATGTTAAAAAAATATTTATATAACCCTTCGCATACTATCAATTCCAGAAAGGAGAAATAACTGATTAATTTGTGGTATTAAATCTGTCCGTAGCTGTGTTAGGGTATCATTTGCTTTGAAAGATCTTTAAGAAGCTAAACTCTTTCAAAGTTCCTGCATTTTATTCTGAGTTTATAATGCGATTTTCGGCAATGCGACTTCTTGTTTGATATTCTTTAAGAAGTCGTGTTCACGATGTTTCCAAACTCAAAGCTTCTTCTTCAGAATCTTCACTCCGTGATTGGGCAGAATAAATGTGGGTTTGAAGAAATCTCTTAAGCACTTTCCAACATTTTTAAATAAAAACGGTTCGAGAAACATCATTCAAATTTATCTTCAATAATATTTTATATTAAATAAATTTATATTTAAATTTCATCATGCAGAAAACACCTGCAGTACTTAAAGCGTAATTTCTCTTTTGCACCACCTTTCTCGGTTTAATATTTTTGCGGAGTAGAAAAATTGAGCTAGTTTTCTGAATGCCCCTTCTTGGAGAAAAGCAATAGAGATAAGTCACATCACTGACTCTCCGAACCGCCCGAAGGCGCACGGATAAATAATACAGAATGAACGGAACGCCGCAATAGCAATACTGGCGGGAACTGTGGTTGAGTCCTAAGGGCCATCACCGGCCACGGTACAACACTTCCCTAAAGAAATAAGTCCCGTCAACGAAGGGACGAGCCAGACCCCCACCTTTTTGTGTACCCTCCAGGGTGGCGAGATCCAACCACCATACCGGAAGCATCTCCTCATTTGGAGGTGCCCCCGTGGAGGTAATTAAAAGAGATAAAAGGAATTCCCGGAGATATATGTATGTTACTCTCTAATAAATAAAAAAAGGTGGTTAAGGTGGATCAAGTAACCTTGAATTTATTTTCCTCAACTGAAGATGACAAGTTCGGGAAGATTAGATGTATTTAGATTTTACATACATAATAATAAATAAGTGATTAAAACCATTACGTTATATTTGAATTCGATTTTTACGACACTCTATTTATAGAAGGAATATCAGCTTAAATGCATGATAAGTTTTTAAAAATTCTATGCTTTTAAATACTTTGAAGCATTAGTTAGTAATAAATTGAAAATCTAATATTTACTTATTCGCTATGTTTATAAAGGATTTTTATAAAATTCTGTTTTAACCTAGTTTCAGAAAATAATTAAAATTGTACCCAAATAAAATCGATAAGATGTTCCTTAATATAAGTGATAATATCGGAAGTTATTAAGAAGAAAATATTGGAAACTTCGGATTCATTTTTATTTGATTAAAAATCTAATTAAAATTTTGTAAACACTTTCTCACTAATAACTACTACTCACTCACGCATAACTACTACCCAAGAGGATTCAGTGGTCCACCTTGTGAAATGTTTTGAATACGTTTGGAATCTTGCATTTATCGCATGCTGCCATTTTCAGTTCCAGAAAAATTTGCCAGCTGATGAACACCAGTATTTCAAAGACATTTACTGTCAGAACCGATGGATAGTGTTGTTTTCGTAGTAATCAAAGACTTTCGCCCCAACTCCACTCTTCCTCACATACTCTCAAATAAAGATTGTGTGTTCCCAACCGAATGAATCCAAAATTTGACACAAATCTGCAACTAAAGTCACATACCAAACTGGATATATTTCAGTCATTGTATTTTTGAATTATCGCGTTTACATGCTTCTGAAAGAACAGACCGACAGAAGCTCAATTCTTTGCTTGATCTAATACAAAATTCTATTGGTGTCTACATTATAGATGTTGAATTTGCGTACTGAATTTTATCTATCTAGCTCCCTTCATTTTATAATTTACGGTCGCAATGGCCTGGTGTTAAACTCCCAGTTTCGAAACCGGAAGGTTCAAGGTTCGAGTACCGCTTGCACCGAAGAACCTCCGTGTAAGCAGATCTGATATACAGTAAATATGTCGGAGCCAATCGTCCTCCCCCTGGTATGATCGGCAATTCGATGTCGTCCTCGTCATCTGACGGCTGTTCAGAATTACGGTAGCATGCGATCTATACGGTCTTTATCTAAAGGTTGAGGGTTTCTGTATGCTTCGTATACGAGAAAGTAAAAATCTTTAATAGGGATCTGATATAGTCGATTCACTAACAACTTTTTCCCGAACGAAAAAACGTCATTTTTTTAAAGTTCCGTTACTATATGGATTTCTTTTATTTGGACATCATCGACCTGAAAGATCAAGGGTCGGGGGATTCTCAAAAGCGGCATTCCTGGTGTGGATCTGTAAAAATTCTGGATGGATGTAAATAAAATACTCTGTAGCTATCAAACTTGGTGCATGCATACTTTGGTACATTATTTTTTCAAACTTTAATTTATTAAAAATTATAAGAGATTTTACCATTTTTTTCCCCCTTGTTCCAGAAATGTTACTTAAAATATTAAGTTGATTTTTACTTCAAATGAAACCTAGAAAAGTATAATTGTCAATGATGTGTCAATAAGAAATGATATAAACATGATATTTCCCAGTAAGATACGTGCAGTAAAAAGGTTTCTGTGTATTTTCCAATTATTCTGTATTATTTAAGACAAACTTAGCCCACTCGGTCCAAAGAATGTCCACTCTGAGCGTAAAGCAACATCTAATTTCTAAACAGTTAGAATTAGGTACACATCTAATTGGAAAATGAGTCTATGAATACTAAATTTTTAAATTTTAATTAATAAATTTAAATTAAAAATTAATATTTAAATTTTTAATTTTTAAATATTAAATTTTTTTAAAAAACTAAAAAGGACCATTAAGTGGATTATGAAAATTTAAATATTACCATTTTATAAAGGCACTTTTTTTTTGTATGTCCCAAAGAAATGTACGACCGTCAGCGACCAGAGTTCATCCAAGGTTGATCAATCTAAACCTCTGAAATTATTGATTGTCCTAATATAATGATATCCATAACTTCGTAATTCGATATAATTGTTGGTCACAAAAAATAAAAACGTTTTATTATTATTATTATTTAAAAGGAAGAATATTTCACTTAATGATTCCAAAGGACTGTATAAAATGTAGGTTTCATAATTTTTTCAGAAGCATATTTATTAACCGAAACAAAATAAAATATTATTTACATCACTTAACTTTCTTCAAAAATTAAAACTGAAAACTTACTTTTATGACAAATTAAAGAAATGTTTATTGAATATTCTTTAAGGTATTGCATAAATTTTAAAATATATTCTATAGTGCACATAAGACTTCAATGCTTCACGATTTCTGTTTTCTATATCCTATTTTTAAAAAGTTTGATTTCAGCAAAAACTTTTTTTTATTAATTGAAGCTTAATCATTTTCGCTTCCATTTAAGATTCATTTTACGAGAGTTGACAGAAAATTATAGAAACGCTTAGTATAATGTGCATAATGGCATAAAACTTTTTAATAGTATGAGTTAATTTGAATGTCAAAATTAGAAGCTTAAAAATATTTTGCTGAAGAAGCTGTTAAGCGGCCAAGTTACATAAAATATTTAATTGAAAATTTTAGCGAGCATTAATCCTGGCTCCAAAGGTGGCTTATAACAAAGATGAATGTGTGTTTGGGTGAACTTTTCTGTGTATTGGTGCTTTACAGGAGCATCCATTTGACCTAGAGCTACTGAACTTGGTGCATATATATTTTAGAGAATATAACTGTACATTACGTTGCATTTTTTAAAATTATAATCTTATTAAAAATTTAGAAGGTAATATAAAAATATAAGAATTTCGGGAGAATACTAAATTTATTGATAAAATAACTCTTAAAATTAGATATTTTTCATTTTTGCTTTACATTTCGAATTACTATTGATATTAATATAAAAAATAATGAAACGTGCAAAATAGTCGAATTAAACTTCTGTCTTTAACACAAATCATTATTAGTAAAAGCAGACTTTAGGAAAGCAAGCTGTATATTTACTTCATTCTGAGATTCAGTTTTATATTTAAAATACTATTAACATGTTTAAAATGTCATATTTTACCACGTATATTAGAAATTAATCTGCTATTTCTTGCATTGTATAAAGGCAAGAAATAGCAGAGTATATCCATTTTTTTAGAGGAACTGACAGAATATAAAAGAATTGCATGTGAAAATGAACAGGAGACGTAAATTCAAACGAAACTTAAAAATATTTTGCTGAAAAACCCATTAAAAAAAGTTACATAAAATATTTAATTAATAATTTAGCGACTATTAATACCCGATTAACCAGCTGATCACCACGGGTGCTTTCCTAACATAGCAGGGATTCGAATTTAACTTCGTCATAGTTGAAAACGCATAGTTGCAAATTTTGACACATCTGCAATTTCGGTATAAAGATCGTATGATAAAATCCGTGGATTTATCTTTTTACTTGCGTACAAAGATGCATATTGATAGAAACTCCCCGGGGGCATCTCGAAATGAGGGTGATATGCTTCCGGCATGGTGGTTAGATCTCGCCACCCTGGAGGGTACTCGTACATAAATAGATGGGGGTCTGGTTCTTCCCATAGATGACGGGGCGGGAAGGGTTGTGGGAAGGGACGGGACGGGAAGGGTCCTTCGGGAAGGGTTGTGCCATCGCCGGTGATGGCCCTTAAGACTCAACCACAGTTCCCGCCAATGTTGCTGTTGCTGCGGTCCTATCATTCAGTATTTATTATCCGTGTGCCTTCGGGCGGGTTGGACAGTCAGTGATGTGACTTATATATTGATAGACAGTGAGCGCCGTAATAGACCTGATCGACATCTAGTTCAAAACCATTCCCGCATAGATCATTGCATTTGAAATACTTGTGCGTGTAACTGAAGAGACAGATTTCTCGTTGATGTGTTTCTTTCAAAGTTTGTTGCAAATCAAAGTTAATAACAGATGCCAAATTTCATATTTTTAGCTCGAGCGGTTTTGAACTATCGAGTTTTTTTACAGAGTGTCCGTTGAGCTTCTTTTCCGACACATATTTCCTGATGAAAAAATATTCTAAATGGCGCAAACATTTCTTTTTATGTTGCTTGAGTGAATAATTGTATTTCAGAAAAAGAATTACGAAATATAAATGTGTATGTAATCCGCAGGTTCTCTCGATCAATTTAGTCAAATCCTACTGACTGATAAACTTCAGTCAAATCCCGAAATTCTGCACTGGCCGAGTTATGAAAAGAAGTATTTTAATGAATGCCCCGCGAATCGGTGTATGGCACTCCCTCGAGCCGACTGTTGAATGATCTAGAATAACAAAAGGCATCAATTTTGGTTATAAAGGAGTAGATTTTGCTTAAAGTGTTAGAAGATAGAAATATTACACTGTATATGATTGACAAGACCTGCGAATTATATACAAATTTAGATTTCATAATTATCTCCACTACGCTTATTGGTTCAAACAACATATAGCACAAATCTTTACTTTAGTTAAAGCGTTTTTCCTATTGCACGTGCTCCTAGCAAATTAGAATTTACTATTGGTTACCTTGTGTACTAGAAGCTTTTTCTTCGTATTCATTAATATATTTTTTGCTATTTTTTTAGGAGGAAGGAGTTTTTAGTAACAATACATCATCGTTAATAGAAATTAAAAATCGCAAAAATTTATAACGTAACTTATTTTTGATATGTTTTTCTTGGTTTTAACTGGAAAATAAATTTATAAAAATTCAAGAATTTAAGTGTCTATTAATTCTTGTTACTTGAAAAGATGATAACTTATTTATATCAGATAAAGTAACCTCAAATATAAAATGCGACATTGCAAAAAAGATGCCAAAACCAATGAGCAGCGGCTAGAATTCTTAAGACTTATGCCTGGACTCTGCCCTTATTCTAATTTAATATTGGATGGAACACATTTCCGAATAATACGAAAGAAATTTCTTTACTTCAAAAAAATGTATAGATATGACGAATTTTTAGTCCTCTGTGTCCTAGATACTCTAGCTCTAACAATTACCTGTAGGTCGATTTTAACGATTTTTTTCATCGTGGATTCACATAACGCGGTTTACAGTGAATCTTCAGTCTACAAGCATCTTTCAATTCAATATCTTTTCAGAGTGCTTTTACACTTATTTTATTACTGTAATTGAGACGAATTTTTTAATCCTTTGATGAGAGTGTTTAGAATAAAATTAAAAATCCTTATAATATAGTAATGATATTGCTAATCTAATATTTTTATGCCGAAAAAACAAGTAAAATATTTTTAAACATTTAAATCTTTCAAAGTGACACTGCACAACAGCTAGGGAATGCTGGTTTTTTCCTGTAAACTTTGGTAAAGACTTCATGTTTGAATCATCGTTGAGTCACTTGTACTAATCGTTTCAGTATTCAGAGACGACGACTTTTCGACGATTCGATCTCATTAAGGGGAGAGACGCGAAAGGATGAGCGCATTTCTGGAATTCTTCGTCATTCTTTGACCTTGATTTTCGCCCTATTAGATACTTTTTTTTTTTTTCAATTTTTTGTCACGTGTATGTGAGTATCGTGTCGTTTCTGACCGAATTATTTTAATTCAGTCTGCGAGTAAGCCGAGTTTATTTTATTGTTAAATGAAAACATCCCCTCCTTTCATCTTTCCTCTCAACCCTATTTTAACGAATTAAACCCATCCTAACGCATGCGTGAAAGCGCGGAGGGTTTTAGAATCCGTTGTCAAACAATACTCGGGCAGAAAAGCAGAACAAAACATCTCCAAAGGGAGATTAGCAGAATTCTTCTAAATTAGTTCCGAAAGAACATAGAGATAACATAATAATTAATTTTATATAATTATTTTAGCATAATAATCAATTGTGTATTTAATTGAAAATAATTAAGTGTTAAGTAACTAATTCAATTATAATTAATATTTAACTATTTGCATGACGATGGAGCACGGAATGACAAGCAATGAGAGTTTAGTTTAGTTATATTAACGTCCCGTTTTTAAAGCAACACTAGGGCTATTTTGGGACGGACCTCGTCATTTTGAACCGTGGTGAGATGACGAGGATGACACCTAAGTTGGCGCAAAATTTCAATATCATGAAATTGGCCAAAAAGATAAAAATTGAAAACTATAATCACTTAATCACAGACTTATTCATAATTATACACAAACGGTTGATAATTCTAGTATGAAACAATTAAATTAAATAAACATTTGGTTCACTTTTATTTACTTATAACTCTTATATACATAAACACTTATACATATATTTATTTTAAAACGTATTCAATTAATTTTAATATATTCCAAAAATAACTGAAGATTCCAAATAAATAGCATTTAAAATGAGAAATGCATTATATAAAAAGGTGAAAACACAAATTGTCGCTTATTAAAAAGAAAAATTCTTGCAGCTGAAGTGTTCACAATAATTATAAAAGCAGAACTTTCAAAAATAAACGAAAAGGACAGGAGGCTGTTTTTTAAAAAACAATAATGAACTATTTTACATTTTTTTTGAAAAGAGCAAGCTGTATCATTCACAATGTACTTATAGAAACCAGAAAAGTCTTTTCTCTCCTCCCACCACCACCACCACCACATGCGCGCTTTTCATGAGGGAAGCAATAATTTTCTGGAAACTGGTGTATTCTGGTGATGTCACCGCTGAAATGTCAGACTGCAAGAAGAATTACTTTCCATCTTACCTCCTACTTATAACACTTATTTCTCTTGTTAAAATCAAAAACAAGGGAAGTCCTCCCTTTTGAGCATTGCATTAAATAAAATGAGGCAGGACGAGAATGGAAACAAGCTCTTTGCCCTGAATGCAGTAATCTCGGTAACGAAGGAAGTGTTGAATGTTATCAACTGTCATTATAATGTTCATTTTGGAGTTTACTGATTCTCGGAGGGAGGGGGGACTGTAAATGGTAAATCTGAAACATTTAAACTTTGTTTAGGCTTTGTGCATGTTAGATTCAATATTTATTATTTGCTATGCCCAAGAATCGAATAGCTGGAACATCAGAATTGTCCTCGATGCGACTGGAGTTGTTGACTTCTTGTCCAAGTTCCTTTTTAAGCAGATCGTCGAAAAAAAAATATTTTAAAACAGAAAAATCACAATATATTTCTTATTGGATGTTTCACGAGTTGATTTTTGTTTTGATATTTTGCCAAAAAAAAAGTTGATTAAAGATTTTTAAATAAGAATAAAAATTTTAATCGAAAATGTCTCCTAAAATGCTGTTTAAAGAATTATAATTAAAGCGCATGTGAGAAAAATGGAATATTTAAAAATAGATTTCTCATTTTTTTTTATTTATATGAGTACATTTGGACTCAAAAGATTACATTTTATTCGAAGATAAGTTATCAGTTCTTGAATTTCTACTCGCCTATCTTTCAGTTTTAAACTCATCTGCTTAACTCTTTTCTGTGAGCTATTGCTTGTTTAAATGTTACTAATGTTCATTTCTCTCAGTGTAATATGCAAATAACCTCTATCAATAGTAATTAATCATCAGTTTATTAAGACATCTTTGTTGATAGGCCATTAACATTTGGAATAATATAATTGTGTCGAGAAGTAATCTACAAAAGAAAAATTAATTTTCTTTTCCAATTTCATGCACATTATATGGAATCAGAATATTTTAAGTATGAAATCCTATAATAAATTTAATGTAGATAAATCATTTTACTTCGGATGATTAGCTACCATATCGTATATAATTACTTTTGGTCATCAAATTGCAGCACGTCATTTTGCCTCATTTGAAAATAATTATTTTGAACTTGCAAAATTAGATGTATGTGAACCAAAATTTTCTACTTCTTTAATTAATTTTCTTAAAGCAAAAAAAAAAAAAAAAAAAAAGCATTCACTGGCAACGTTATCTAAAACTATCTGTTAGAAAATTCCATAATCTTTTGCATGGCATAAAAATCCGAGGATTATTCAAGTCTCCTTTAAATATATTTTATCATATTTATTTTTGAGACTAGAGTGGGAACGGTTTTGTTTTAACATTTTGAAATAAATCCGTTTGGTTCTAAAAATTGTTTTCTGTCCTTGGCAGTATTTTTAGTGTTATAATTGTTGTCTAATGAATTAAATTACAAATTTATTCAGTTATTTTTCAATAATTTAAATTTTTTTTCACGTTTCACTTACTCTATTGCTTTATATGACTGTTTGAAAGTGATATCATTTCACATATTGTTTGGGGCAGCATGGTCAACATCATGGCTCTTGTGCCAGAAAACCCCAAACAAATCAAATCAAACCCTTGCTTCATTTTGAATTCACATTCATTGCAACAAAGAAAGACTTCTTAATATGCCTGTCTTGTAAGAGTGGAGACCGCAGATAGTTGCCTATATTATCACAAGATTGATTTAAACCATCAATAGAATTTAATCAAGGAGTTATCACACTGAAATAAAATATAATATTTTTAGAAACTGTACAAATTTATTACTAAAAAGAAATTAAATATTGCCACTTGTTAAAATGTTCAATAAAGTTTGAAAGGGAAAAAACAAGCACTTGGATTGGTTATCCCTTAGTTCTGTTAAATCCAGATACTCGTATTTTCCCTAATAATTTTGATGTCAGATGATCGAAAGAAATGATGAAATTGTATCCAAATTTTCTGAGTCGAATCAGAAAAATGAGATTTAAAAGTTAATTTATTTGACGTTTTTTCGGTTCTTTACCCAATGGAGTGGCAGTCTGAATGCCATGTCACGAATCGCATGTCTCGTATTAATCTTTGTCTTATTTTGCTTGTTTAATATTTGTGAAATGAAGTTGTTGTTGTTTCTTATCCCCCTTGGTTGAACTCCAATTCAAACCAAGTAAGAGATGGGGGAAAGAGGGTTGCAGTAGCTCCTGAGGGTAAGGATCCCTGAGCACCCGATTCCAGAAATCTGACTTAAGCTCATATGAAGATGACACTCACACACTCACTTGCACAACCCATTTTTATGAGGAGGGGGTGCTCTTTCACACATCTCGCAGATAAAACACAAGGTAAAGAACAACCATGCCCGAACTAGGACTCGAACCTGGGACTCCCAGATCACGGGGAAGACGAGCTACCCCTAGACCAGGACGCCGGCTGAAATGGAGTTTAGATTCTTTGATACTCAGCCCTACACATTTTCCTTCCAAATTGGAAAAAAATGTTACTGACGGAACGGTCACTGACGACTGCTCCCACCCAACCCCCACCCCACCCCACCCCCAGTTTTGTCTCCTGGCAGGCAGATAAAACTTATCTTGGTTACTTCGATCCGAAGCTTGATTTAAGCACATAAGTTAGGAGTAAAGACCAAATATTAAATTGCACGTGTCTAACTCCTTGTTATTGTGCTCACAAACGGACTGAAAAACGTAGGGACTCAGCGGCAGCTCGAAATAACTTTCGGATTTCCTACACCTGAGAAGGTAAAAGAAGAAAATGGATCGTCATAAGGAAAAGGTCTCTCTACATTCCGAAACCTTTCTACAATATTGACCCAAACACATTGTGCATTCTTTTTAAAATCCTTATCAAATGTGTTTTGAAGGGAGCCTACGCAATTTAGATGTCGCCGAACTCTAACCTTTGTGAAGAGTTAGACGTGGGTGTGAAGATACACGAGCCATTGTAATCCTCCCCCCCCTCCCTCCTCTTTGCCGGCGCATGCGCGGACACGCGACCGGAAACTTGAGGAAACGTAGCAACCCTCTTCAAATCAATGCCTCGTTATTTGAAAGCGAAGCAAACTCTAATGAGCTATTCATTAATGGGGGGAAATATTCTGAGGAATTTTGTGGCAAGACTGACAAAGATGACTTTTTTTTTTTTTTTTTACGTCTGGTCTTTATTTAAATTTGTTTTTTTGGGAATATCCATGAGCAAATGTGAATTGTTCCGCATATTTATATTTTATAATGATTGGAATCAGTTCACCATAAATGCTTCGTTCGAGCAATTGGTTTCTTTGGAACTTTTATTTAACTAAATATGTTTCATATCTGTCAAGATCAAAGTTTTTAATTGAGATTAGCTTAAACGAGTTATTAATATGCTAGAATTTTAAAACTTAGTGCGCTTGTGCATTTACAAAAGCTGTGCAGTACTTTGATATTTTCACAATTTAATTATCGGTAAGCGATTAAGTTATCATTCCATTAGAGTAGCGCCACTTTACAGTGAATGAAAGTGGGAGATGGGTAATTTTATACGTCCATTAAATTAAAGACTGAATAATATACGGGGAAAAAATTTCTTTTCTAGTACATGAATGAAAAATGTGCTTTTAATAGGGAATTTTACTTCTCCATTATAGTATAGTGAAGATTCTTTTAAATGTTGAACATTTGAGTGATTAGGATATCAAATTGTTCCCACTTTTTGATTATTGCTATTTTCACTGAAGAACATCTGAATTATTTATAATTAAAAATCAAGATATTGAAATGAAAAAAAACTATAATGAGCGGCTGGCTTACCTATTGCTTCAAATTAAACGATTACAGTAGACTCCCGATTATCCGCGGTGCGGATTATCCGCGCCTGCCAAACAAAGTTTTTTTTTTTTTTTTGACTGATTTTTTCAAAAAGGTGAAGTTTTACAGTTATGCTTTTGTAATTACATAATACATTACAGTATTAAAACAGTACATATGTATTAATTTTTCTGTGTATCCTTGACGCCTCTCGTAAATACAAAGCACTTTTCTGTTTTCATTAACAAAATGCATTTTAGGTTAGTTTTGAGTGATATACTAAAATATTAAACGTTAGTTAAACATTTCCTGCTGTTTATTTTACGTTTTATTGTACATAAAACGATTTTTCAAAGTTGGAATGACTGTTTTCTTTTTTGCTATACGCGTTTTTAGCTTTTTTCGGATTATCCGCGATTTTTGTTATCCGCGGCGGCAGCGCCACCCAATTCCGCGGATAATCGGGAGTGTACTGTACTTCATAATGGCTCGATCAAGCTTAAATTCAAGCCCACTTTCCGTTTTTTTTCTTTTATTTAACTTCACATTTTCATACTTATATAGACAGAATTTTGCTATCGCTTATTCATTCACTTCTTCATGTGTTAAAGTTCTGAACAATCTGAGATCACGTAGTAATCTCAAAAGAATCACAAAGTGATATTTGGGTTGGAAGCGGAATTCTAAATAACTGCCTCCAGCAACCTGCTGCCCGACCAATGTTCATTTATTTAAAATAATTACAAAACCAAAGAACCAATTTCCGAATTAAAACCACTGCACTGATTTGTTCATTTTTTTTTTTTTTTCATATGAAACTCAAAGGCACCTAAATCAATCATCAATACTCGCCTATCTTCCCCGAGCCCAATTTTTGAAATCACAAGAACATAATTTCACTACACATTATCATTGCATGTTGGTTTAAATGGTAATGAGATAGTGGATAATTTAGCAAAGACTGCCTCACTGACATATTTCATGGTGATGCAACACTAACTTATTCTTAAATCTCCTCTATCAAAAAGATGGAGTCGAGTGCACTTTCGAGAGTTCCACCTGTTCTTCCTTGGTACTTTAGTAAGAGTCCCGGTTGGCGTCACCATCTGAATATCTCTAGAAAACAGCAAACGGCTCTCTCTCGTTTTTTAAGTGGACACACCAAATCCCTCACCTTCCAACAAGGACGGAGGATCTTTGCTGAATGTCCTTGGTGCAAGGCAGATCAAGCCTAACCAATCACATTCTTAAATGTTTAAATTTCACGATCTTTGAGATTTTAAGGGATTTGCTGTTTTTGGACTTTTTAGAGATCTTTGGTTTCATGGAGGTGGTACAGCACAGCTATAACACCTGGGATTAGAAACAACAACACATTATCGTGTTTTTTGTTTGTTTGTTTCTCCTGTAGAAAGAGCCTTTCATTCTCAGCACCCATTTCACCAATTTTTATTCCTTACTAGCAGCCTTTGGCGACCGATTAAGAAGCCGGTTCGCCAGTCTTAATCCTCGTTAAAATTTTCAATTAAATATTTTATGTTACTCGTCTTTTAATAGCTTCTTCATCGAATATTTTTAAACTTCAAATTTTGATAGTAATATAATTCATACTATCATAAAAGCCTTAAACCATAATGCGTTATGTATCTCTCTAATGCGTAATATATCTCTCTGCCAGCTGCTGTAAAATTTCAATTTTAAATTAAAGTAGAAATTATTAAACTTCAATTAATATAAAAAAAAGCGTTTTTTACTGAAACCAAGACAACCATTTTTTTAAAAAAATAATGAGTATTAAAAACATAGTAGTTCAACATTTAAGTCTTATGTGTACTACAGAATAATTTTCATAACTAATGTAATATATGAAGAATTATTCAACGTTTCTATCTTCTACTATGAAATCTGATAGATTTACGAAGGTCTGAATAGAATAGTTTAGAACAATAAACATTTTCATAACCATGGGCCAATCAGTCTTGAGAAATCCTGGGCGCTGATTGGAGTATCATCTTTGAGACGGTAGATGAAGTGGTCTAAAATAACCCGTTTTTATTGAATAATGGTATTCAAATTTTCATAAGTCAGTCTTAGTGACTGATTTAGTTAACTGGAGTTCAACTCTTTTTATTAAAAATATTGGTGCCCCAAGCCTTTTTTATTAAATATTATTCACAGAGCAAAGGATCTGGATAAAAGCTAAGCATTCATAATTTATTATAACATTAATTGACTCAAGTTACATAAAATGTAATTATTTACTTCATTTAGACCATTTTAACACATGTTTTTCTATTATTAAAAGTTTACAAATTAGCCGTTAGGCCCTGAATTGAAAGGATATATATTAAACCATGTTTGCTTTAAATAAAATTAATTGAATTAATAATGTAAAAGTTGTAAAAGGTCATAGAAAATTTTTTTTAGGAAATATCATAGTTTATATTTACTTCATTTCATACAGACATGTGCTGAATATTACAATTTCTTGATTTAATTTCCAGTAACAGTTAACTTATTTTCTAATTTGAGCTTATTTCAATGTGATTGCAACACGCTGATGAAAGCTAATTTTTTCCCATGCACGTTAAATTTTATTTTTATTTTACGCGAAATAAATTGCTAAAAAAATAATTAAAATATTTTTTTAAAAATTCATTAAAAATAGAAACTTAATTTGTAGGTTAAAACCTCGATATCATTAAAGATAATTTTTTGAACTTTAACTTAAGGTAAAAATCATTTTTCTGCTGTAATGTTTTCAGAAATTATAGGGAAAATACACCGAAATTTCGCTTACTTTTCAATTAATTAAAATTTTAAAAATTCAAAAAATAGCTTCGATGTATATATTTCTGACCTGCAAGGTATTACGTGCTAAATTTGGTAGCTGTAGGTCAAACGATGTGACCTAGAGAGCGCCAACATTCGCAATTCAGCTTTATTATAAGTATAGATATAGACTAGCTGTAACGGGTTACGCATCGCTGTTGTTCAGTTATATTGCTCCCATAATTCTTCTGACGATGGAGAGCTGTCTGTCAATATGATTACAAACAATGGATGAATTTGATTTAAATGTGACATGTCCATGCGTCATTAATGGATACATCTCTGTGTCAGTCGTACCCAATAAATTGGAACTGCTGAAAGTGGTATGTGTATCGTCGTTGACAATTTTCTATTACCTGAAAGATGTTGGAACCAACAGCATGCGATAAAGAAGCATACATCTTGATTGGAATGGTCTACTTTGTTTGAATACGCCGTGTTGTCCGCCGACTCTCTCCTTTTGCCTCGTTGAAATAACTCGAATAGCCGGCATCCTGCCTTAGGGATAGCGCGTCTTCCCCATGTTCTGGGCGTTTCTGGTTCGGGAATGATTGTCTCTAACTCTGTGTTCTATATGTTAGGTTTGTGAAAGAGCCATCCCCCCTCCCTGTAAAAAGGGGTTGTGCAAGCGAGTGTGTGAATGTCATCTTCATATGAGTTAAAGTCAGACTTCTGCCCTCGGGTGCTCATGGGTCCTTACCCTCAAAAACTACTGCATCCCTTTTTCTCCGATCTCTTATTTGGTTTGAATTGCAGTTCAATCCAAAGGGTATAAGCAGCAACAGCAACAAGAGTGTGCGTCTACGTAACAGATCTATAAAAACACGTGCTTATTGAAAGACAATTTTGTTTCTAAATTTCAAAGCAATCGACTAAGAACTTCGTCGATTTATGATTTTGAACAAAAGAGAATTAACATATGAAAACTCAGGCGCCTAGATATGTTGTCAATAGTCGTCTGCCTCTTCGACTTCCGTTTTCGAGAGATATTTGGAAAAAATAAGATAAGCATCCAACTTACAAATAAGAGTAAGATGTTTATCTCATTATGTGTTTTTAGATTTCTTTATTTTCAATTATTTATTTCAGTTTTAATTTAAAAACTTACCATTGTCAATGAAAACAAGTCACGTAAAATCATAATTATTATTTTTTACTTTTTTCGTTACCTCATTTTACACTTTCCTCATTTTGATTTCGTTAACATTCACCAAATCGTGTGCAACGTCGTGCCAGTTTTGAATAAACCTTTAAAACTGATTGTGGCGGTGTACAAGTAATGGTGGATAATGTGCGTACAAGGAATGGGCAAGTGTGTGTATAAAATAATTTGTACCCGAGTAATGGCGAGGCTGATCCCACCTCTTCTTTCTTGCTTATCGAGCAAAGTTCATGATCTAGAGGGGAACACCTCAATAGCACCTGATTATGGGAAGAGATAGGTTAGGAGATTTTCTGAAGAAGCTGACTCTCGTTTTTACTTCACTGTGAGGGAAAATTGCAATAGCCAGTAGAATTAAAAGCAGGAGAATCCGTCCTGGAAAGTACGCTAGTCTTCCAGTTTCTGAATGTTGCTAGTCAGAACCCTCGACCCACTTCCTTCATTTTATGTCTTTCTCTACCTCGTGCCGTACCGATTGACCAAGGGTGGGCAAAAGCCCATGATTGACACGACGTAACTGCTGCGTTCCGCCCATCGTTTCCACTGAAATCGTAATAAAAAGCATAAGATGCAGTGATTTACATCACTAAATGTGAGAAGGGGAAAGCCGACGAAACCGAATGCACGGAATAGCTTGTTCTATTCCGCGTTATGTTTGTTCTCAGCAGTATAAATTCAAACGTGTTCTTTTATTTTATTTACTGAAAAAAAAAATTGTAATTTTCAGTTCTTAGTATGGATATATAATTTTAAACCGGACTATAAATTCTTCTATTAACTCTTTTTGACACTAAACTCTAACTGAACACGACTCTAACTGAATGAACTCTATTATATTATTCCACAACCGTTTTCTCTGTTTTAAATCCATTTTGTTTTCCCGCTTTTTTTTCATTGTCGAATGTTTTTCCTCAACATTTCTTGTATATCTGGTGAAAGCAATACATTAAAACAACATTTACTTTATAAACTATCTAATTCTTTTAATATGTAAAGAGGCCAAGCATGACCGCAGAGAACTGTGCAAGTATTTCTATTTAGCCACTGCTACGCAACCATTCACCGAGTAGATTTAAAGCCATCATCTTCATTTGAAAGGCTCTCGCCATGGCTATAAATTAGTCTTCGCCATGTATATGTGTAAAACGTTAGTGAATCTGCTTCTCTTTTGTGTGCTAACTTGCAATGATTACTAGTGCCGTGGTCTTTATTTAGCTTAAATGTTAGGAAGGTTGTTATATTCAGTGACTGTTCCTTCACAGTCGGTGATGTAATTTCTTTGTTAAGAAGAGAAAGCAGTGTCTTTAAGTTGTTGTACATTTGCAATCAGATGTGGAAATTCATATATTCGTACAAAACATTTTAAAAGCTTTGATAGTGCGAAGTTGTTTGCAATGGCTCCCATTTTCCTTGGATAGCAATTCAGTTTTAGCATATAATAGCTGTATTAAATGATAAATCATGGATAACATAATACCATATAAAATAAATTATAACAGGAGTAGAAAAAAATTTAAAATCTTAAGATTTCTGTTTTGTAATCGAAAAGGTTAACGTTCGAAGCGAGATTCCGTGAAAAATCACTGAGTATGTCCAGTCCACGTAAAATTTGTCGTCAAGTGTCAAATGTTTTCCTACTGATACAACGCTAAAGTTTGGAGAAAGAATTGCCTTCTCGTATGTCGTTCTCATAGTCTGCCCACTGTTCAAAATTAAAAGGTCTCTCTCATATTTATTTTTATATTGCTTCAAACCCGGGCATAAATAAACACCCTGACTTTCTTTTCTTTTATTTTGATGAGGTCATTACTAATCTGCGAGGTCTTGGGGGTAGCGTGTGTTTTAAATTAACTAAATGCTGTAATAATTATACCTCAAAAGGCTTAGTTTTCTGCCAAAAAAACTTTATTTTAGCTTACCACCTTCGCTCTAGAGTGAAGAAGTGAATATGAATATACTTCTGGGGGTGTGCAGAAAAAGTAAAACACACAGAATATATAAATATACCTAAGTTTCTGAAATTCGATTTTCTCGGAATTATTTGCAAAGAGTACCTCACAAATTACCTCAATTGATATCCTTGTCATAGATTATAAATAAGAATAACACCAGTGGACAGTTCGGAGGTTTTGCTTCCCTATCGGGGATAACGTGCCGCCCCCCTCCCCACCTGGGGAGGGGAAAAATATCTCCTGGAAAAAATCATCTTCAAGAAGAAATTTTTGCTATATTCTGCTTAGTGAAATTTATTTTTACTTCATTACTAGTCATTAACTTCAGATACATTGCGAGATTTATAGCGTAAAAACTGAATCCTGGTCGCTGTTAGGCATAAAAGCCTTAGTATTACAATCACCAACATTTTTGAAAGCAGAAGATACCGTTGCTTTTTGTCAGTTGTAATGCAGTAAATCACAGAATTAAAAAATCGATCTGTTGACCATGTGTCGTATTTCTGATGGAAGCAAGATACATATAAATCTACATATATATATATAATATTATTACAATTTTATAAAATGCGCGGAGTTGCTGACGCTTTTTCAAGATGAGTAAATTGATAAAAATTGCACGTAGTCTACTAATATTAATAAGTGCAAGACAAAGAAACTTCTATACGTTTTGAATTGTTAAAAACTATATGTTCAATATCATACTTCAGAATAGGCTTGAAAACCTCGTAATCTTTCAAATACATAGTAGCAGGTCAAGAAAATCAAATTTACGTCATATAGTAATTTTTTTTTTCTTTCATATAACTAAAAACTGAATTCAACTGCGTAATCCATTAAAACCTATTATTGCTATACGCTGGTTTATCAGTTTTCCCAAAAAAACATAAATTTGCTCATTTGTGATTATGCCTGTATTGTAATATACAGGGTGTTCCTTACAAGGTATGCAGCGTCTAATATTTACAAATTCGGATAGAACACGTCAAAACGAGTATTTTTGATGTATTATGTATGGAGTCCCCGAATATCGCGTCATACTCTGTTTAGACTGTTACAAATACGTCAAAATACTTGACTTGACATGTTCTGTCCGAATCTATAAATATTAAACGCTGCATAACTTGTGGAACACCCTGTATTTATCTCAATATGAAAAATCATTGCAACTATGTATGTACGTGTGTTTCGCATCTCCTCTAAAACAACTGGATCGAATTCAACAAAATTTTGTATGCTTATCATATCTGTTGGGCAAAAAGTGCGTAAAAACTGAAAATTCATAATAACCGGAAAAAAAACGAAATGAGGAAAAAACAACAACAAAAAAAAACGATTTATTGGATTGTTTGGAAAGTAATTTCGTTTGTTTGTTTGTTTTTCCCGACACAGTATTAATTCTATTTTTTCACACCCAACTTCACACCTAAGCCGCATAATCATTATATATTTTGAGAGCTAATATAGCAAGGCTTGCTTGTGGAAAAGTCCAATTGATTCAACGCAGTAGTTTTTGATTGGTGCCATTTCAAATATTGAGAGTAAAAAGCAGCATTTTTTTTTTTTTTTTTTTTTTTTTTTTTTTTTGCTTGAACAGCATTTTTACTTATCTGACAGTAAAAAAAAAAAAAATGTGTGATGAAGAGATGTGTATGGAGAAGATGTATTGACAGTGCGCCAATGCCAAAACTGTTTGCAAAATTTCGATCCGACAATTTTGATGTTGAAGAAGCACCACATTCTGGGAGGCTATTTGAAGCCGATAAAGGCACAATAAAGGCATAATTTGATGCAAACCGGCGAATAACAACTCTGGAGATCACTGAAAGATTAAATTTATCAAATTCAACTGCTCATGACCACTTGAAAGGCCTAGGTTTAACTTCAAAGCTTGACATAGGGATTCCTCATGTTCTCATTTAAAGAAATTTGTGTCGTCGCGTTGACGCCAGTGATTTGCTTCTCAAATGGCAAGAAAATTATCCATTTTTGAAGCGCCTGATCTCTGGGGACGAGAAATGGGTGTCTACAACGATGTCAAACGCAAGAAATTGTGGAATAAAAAGATGAATCGCCTCAAAGTACTTCGAAAGCCAATACTCATCAAAAAAAGATGATGCTATCTGTTTGGTGGAATTTCAGAGGAATCGGGGTCCACCCCCCCCCTTTTGGGGGCTTTTACCGAGCAACACAACGATTAATTCTGGAGTGAACAAACTGAATAATTCACTTAAATAGAAAAGGCCAGAATCGATCAACAGAAAAGGTGTAGTGTTCCATCAAGATCGTGCGAGACCTCATAAAAGTTTGATAACTGCCAAAAGTTTTTACAGCTTGAATGGGATATACTGCCACACCCACCATAATCTCCAGATCTGGCACCTTCTAATTATTATTTATTCCGGTCTCTACAAAATGTTTCAGACGATAAAACCTTTACTTCAAATGAGGAGATCGAAAATCACCTGGAGCAATTTTTTTGTCAGCAAAGAATGCAAAGAACAAGAAAGCGTGGAATCATGCTACTGCCAGAAAGAGGACAAAAGGTATTGGACCAGAATCTACAATACATCATTTAATTAAATATTTATTCACTATATAAAAATTCTTCCATTTTCACGAAAAAAAAAAAATTAACGAAATTACTTTCCGAACAACTCAATACAAAGTTAGTATCTGTAGTAATTTTTTAAGACATGAAAAAATAAATCAAAGAAGAGCCGAGGAGTGGCGCTGACTTCTACATGTTAAAGAAAAGTTGAGCAAATAACGAACATGATGCCTCTAAATCATTTATTACAACAATGAGTATTCCACATATCGCTCACTACATTTAACGCTTTTATGAGAGATTGTCGTGCCATCTTTGTTGTAAATAGATGCACTTTCTACTGTCACGTTTATACAAAATAGAGAATCGATCAAACTCCTACTCCAGTCGAGGCATTCCTGATACTAGCATTCAGGGAAAACAAAATCATTAGCAGACGTTGCAAGTTTTTGTGACTTCCTTGGTCTCCAAATTTAACATCGGCAGACTTCTGGAACCCTGAGTGTATTGGTCCGGTCCGGTCAATCTTCCGGAATTGAAAGAAGCGATTCGCCAGGAGAAGTCACGTATACATCTCAAACTGCTGCTCTCTGCCATTGCTGGATTTGTGACCCACTTGCAATTGGTTATTCTCTATGGGTCATGAGGAAAGCATACTACTGTAATAAACAACTTAAGACATTCTGTTATTTACTTGCATATCTTTTCTTTGGCTTGTATACGGCACGCCATTTTTCGGCTGTGTTATTTTTTCTTGTCTAAAAAGATTCTCTATGAACTAGAGATGCTAACCCAGCAAGCCGTTTATTTTGGTTATCTTTTCAATTTTTGTGAATTTTTTTAAAACTTTTTATGGATTTTTTCCCCCATGCTATGTAAAAGAAGAGCAAGAGTCAACTTTGCAAAGAATAATAATGAATTAAATATTTATTGATTAGAAAACAACCAAGACTTTTTTTTTTTTTCATATTTTGAACTGCCTTACCATAATTTTTTTTCTAAATTTCTGTCTTTCCTCTATCCCAAGGACTGATATAATCCCCATCGATATAACCTGATAAATCACAAATAGATGCATTTAAAGACCCCAGTTGGACGCCAAATCTCAATCAACATGATGATTTATTGACGATGCATAATCTGAAATCAGTAACTGAAGCTCAAAGACAAAAAAAAAAGAAGAAAAAAAAGAAAAGAAAAGAAACATTCTATAACAAAAGCTTCAAGCTGTGAGGGGTTTTTTTTGTTAATAAAAAAATTGATTTATTTAATTAACTAGTTTAAAATGTCCTTTAAAATTTTTCTTATATTTCACCATAAGTGAACAAGTTTTGAGAAGTAACAAATATCAATAGCTAATGAAACAGGTTCAAATAAAGTGTTTTTTAAAAATTGTCTAGTTTAGTTGAAATTCTGATTAAAGTTTCAAGGTATGAAAGTTTTTGTATATTATGATGTTTAATACAAAAATTGTTTTGATGTCAAAAATATAATACATGAAAGGGTTTTAATCTCTATCAAAGCCAGATATATCAACTAATTTATTAACAAAAAATTTTGTAATGTTAAAAATCCCATTTTAAAACTGTAAAGGGCATAAAACGGCTCCCAGTAGTTGTAAATATCTAAATTAAATGCTTTTCTCCTGTTTAAATGCGTAGCATATGCTGTAATATTTTTACATGAAAAACGCATGTAGTGAATTTTGTAAGAAAAAGTTAAAATTTTGAGCTGCTAAGATATAAAAATAGAACATGTTATCGTAATTGAATTCTAAGATTTATAATTCGACCATCATATCCAATTTTTGTATGTTTAAACCTAAATTGAATCTAAAATGTCTCCGAATAAGAAAAGAGAATGACATGATTTCATGCTAAATTTTTCAGTGGTGAAGATAATTATTCCTTTCGAAATGTGTAAAATTAAAATTATAAGTCAATAAGCAAAAAATAATAATATTAATAATAATTGTATACAGATTTTAACAATATTTGTATACCCCGTTCTTGTAATAAGCTATTTAACTAGGTGATGTATATAGATTATCGAAAATCTGAGAGGCTCATTCTTTCCTATCCCCCCCACTCTGTATAGCAGATCATGTTACCCTATCGGGTGAACTCTAACTCCACTCGTACTTATACAAACATGAAATTTAATCGAATCAATTAGAGATAGAATACTATACTTTTTTTCTCTTTTCTATCTACCAATGATTTCTTTTTCTTTTTTTTTTTCCCCCTCCATAGTGCGCAAAGGAAACGAAGAAATCTATCGTTCCATGTCAGCTGGTGCTTCTACTTCTTCGCCGACGACAGAGGACGCTGTTGTCGCAAACAACACAACGCCATCTAGCGGCACACCAGGATGATGAACAGGTGCCACTGAAAAAACGAAGACGTAGTTCATTATTGTGTAATATGAAAATAAAATGTGTCAACTAGATTGTTACGTTGCGTAGATTCTATAACGAGTTAAAAGCTTAAAGTGTTGTTATGGGATTTATCCAGGTTTATATTGAATAAACTGGTACTATACTACTTTAATTCAGAAGCTCAAATGCTTAAAAAAAAGTTGTTCTTACTAAAATCCATTACCTTTGGAATTCAATGAATTTTTCACATTCCAATTCAGATTCAAGCTTATTTCTAGCATGCGAAATAATATAATCCCTCATTATATAATTGTTTCTAGAGATACGAAATGAAAAAAAGGTTCGCTTCCGGCGAATTTTTGTGCCAAAACAAAGAGCTACATTTTAAATCACTAATTTTTGCTTAATTTCTTTACCGAATTGAAACATTCTCTTTAATTATAATGAAAGTAATTTTTTTAATCCAATTATAGCTTTTTTTTTCCCTTTGAAGTAAACTTATAGCTCCATATTTTTAACATTATTCGCAACTAAAATTTTATATAACATTATTTATAATAACATGTTTTAAGTAAAAGAAATTTAGTGAGTATAAAAAAAGTTTGTTTCCAAAAGAAACAGAATTTATTAGTTTTTATCGCAACTTAACTGCGGTATATATTGTAAGATTATTTGCTTAAAATCATTCAATTACAGGCATTAAATTGATTAATATTTTTTTCTAAATTTAGTTTTTTTAGTCGTATAAATAATTATTTGAAAATATTAAATACTTTTATGATAATTTTGCTTACTACTTCACACGTTTTTGTTCTTTTACCAATTACCCAAAATTGAAATGAAATTATTGCCGATATATAACAGCTCACGAATTGTATTGTTTTTATTTAAAAATTTGTATTCCTTAAATAAAGCAAAATCTACATAAGAGCTTACAAAAAAAAATGATGAAATCACAATTTTGTCACTTGTAGAATACTTTTCTTAGGACTTTACATTAGAATTAAGGATTTTCTACTATTTCATTGCTCCTAAGCGACATTTTTAAAAGCAGAAAACAATAAGTAAATAGATAACAGCACAATAACTTATTTCAGGATGCGAAAATCGCCCTGCATTCTTAACATTAAAGAATATTTTGTAAAGCTATCTCCTTTATGTTGGAACAATTCGTAGATTTTCAGTTTGATTTCTTGAAAGAACTCTTAGTCCTAAAGCACTCTACTTCTTATTTCAGAAGAATAAAATAACAGTTCTATTTATTTTCAACTTCTGATTATTTGTGTTGCAGATAATAAGAAGCAAATGTTCATTGCAATTGTTCATACAAGTGGTACGGAGGTGAAAAAAATGATAATTTTCAGAACTTCACTTAATTAACAGAGATTTTGATGGTTTCTTTCAGTAAAATGCTTTATTTTTATTTTCAAATAAACAAAGAGTTATATAATATAAAAAAAAGAAAACTTTTTAAAAAACAGCTGTTGTTTTTTAAATAGTAGTTTTTTATAAATATTAAGAATTTACAAAAATATAAGTGTCATAAATATTAGATTATGATGACTATAAATATAAGAAGAAACAAATATTAATTGGCTACATTTTTTAAATATATATATATTTTTTAGAAATGCTTATTAAACTTTAGGGCATTTCTTGTTGAGAAAAAGTAATTTTGAGTTAAAATTTTTGTTTAACAAATGTAGTAAAAAACAACTCTGTAAATATTTCTTTCCGTTCTTTAAGACCTGCGAAATTATACTTTCTTTCAAATTATGTTTACTATGACTAGAAAATCATAAAATTTTTCTTATTTTCTGAAAAAGATTTGAATTCCAAAGTGTAGTGCCATATATGACCTTTTTAGTAACCTTTTTATAAGTAGTATAGTCCATTTTATGTAAATAACATTAAATAAATTTGCTGCAAATGATTTTTAAAATGTGATGAAATATGTTTACTCAATTGTTATTAACTTCAAAGGTCAACACCGCCAATTTTTTCAATTCATTATGTTGTGAATGTTAATAAAGAAATGTAAACAGTCGAACTTGATAAAAAAAAATAATACCAAAAAAAATTACGCGATCTCAAAGCTTCATTTCTTTTTGTGTGTGTGCAAAAATAGTTCAGATAATGTGTTTGGAAGAAACATTGCACATTAAGATAATATTATAATTAAATTTCAGTGTCACAAATTCCGTCTGATTTAAAATCAACGTTTTTTTTTTTTTTTTTTTTTGGCTAAATTTGAAGTCGTAAAGTTATATTCATAATTAATTTTAAAATGAGAAATGAGGTTGCACACTCGTTGGAATTATCAAATTCTAAAATGTAATTTAAACATCATCAAGCGAAATAGAAACTCCTGTTTTTCCACATACCCAAAATAACTACGTTGTTTTTATTGAAAAATCTATTAAAAATTATTATTTTTAAAAAAGAAGAAAAAAGTGGAATTTGTCTATATTGTAAGAAGAATTTTTTAAAAAGAATCGTTTCAAACGGGGTGGGGGGAAAGAAATGATTTTTTTTTTTTTTTTCTTTACATGCATACCGAAAAATTTCGTACTCCTAAGAATATTATATTGATTATTGGATTTAATCCACGCAATCCTATTCATTTAAAGAAACTAATTTCTGTTGAACGGAAGCTCTGATAAATGATTTAACGTGGTTCGACTGTACTGCTAAAACTCTGTATTTCATTTTGGTGGTGTTGCCCTTTTTCTTAAAAATAACGAACAAATCCAAATTAGAAGTGTTGTTTTTAGAAAAGACAACGAAACTAATTGTTTGACTCAAGGGCACAATACAAAATACTATAAATCAGAGTATAATTAGTTTGCTGAATATGTACCTCTTTAGAAAAGGTTGCTTTTTAGCATTACGGACATTAATTGATTTGAATCATACTGCATATCGTAATCAGCATTTTGTAATTATCAATGATATTCCATTTTTACAAAATATATATCCAATAATTGAGGAAAGTATATTATTTATTTTATTTAAAAGTTATTTTAAGTTTACTCATTTTATTCAATATATCTCGTTTTTAAGAGTTTTTTTTTTTTTCTGTCTTAAATTTCTAGTAATATGATGCAGTTTTTTATATATTTAAAATAATATTTTAATTTAGATTAACAGAAAATTATTCGATTCAATATTGGAATTTTTAAACCATTACTTTGATGCAGTTTTCATTTGAAGCAAGACAAATGACAATCTTTTTTCTTTTTTTAGGGAAAAATATATTTAATTCTTAATTGTGTGAATGTCACAAAAACAAAATTGTGTTACAATGATCTCTTTTTTTTTTATCTTGTCTTCAAGGATCTTTACTTTCACTTAATTAAAATTAGATGCTATTACTTTTTTAAATTAGTAATTTAAAATTATTTGCTGTACTTTGATATTAATGGTTTGGAAATTTTAAAATTTTGATGTTATCAACCAACTAATAAAAATGCACTCGGTACATAAATGATTTTAATATTGTCTGCTGTTATTATTACACTTTATGAGTATTTTTTTCCTTTCTAAACTGTCATTCAAAGCAAGTTGTTGTTGTTACTATTCACTTATTCATTTATTTACTCAGAATTTTTCTTTTTTTTTTTTTTATTCCATTTTTTTTTACATTATCAGCTATGACTGAAGGAAAGCCCAGCTTTTGAGCAATTTATCTCAAATATAAAAATCATGGCATCTTGTGTGTGGGAGGGGGGGGGGATATAACTCTGAAATCACGTAATTTAATTCATTCTTTAATATTGTAACTTTTAAAAGAGAAAGGAATTCCTCTAAGATATCAATTACATTTCATTTTATTTATTGCCACCATTCTTTTGCTTGTGCATTTTATTTATTGTATTGATCACATTACTATTATAACATTTAATTTCATATATAAAATGTTACAACAATGTTTTAAGTAAAAAATGTCTTCGGTTTTGGAAATTACTTTTGTAAAGTACTTTGATTTATAATGATATAAAAGGAGCATAAGTACATTGGCTAATTTTATTCATAATCCTATCAAAACTGAAACCCAATAAAATTAATTATCATCAAATAATATCAATTTTCTTAATGGTTTATCAAGTATTTATATTAAGTGAAAAGGATATCTATAATTCATGGTAAACAGAGTCTAACACATAATAAAGTAATAATTTCAAATATTCAACTTTTAAAATTTTTTTATTGAAGAGTAATGACAAATAGAATCAATTGTTATTGCAGTTTTATAATTACAATTGCAAAATATTTGTAGATGAATTGCGGATCTTGTAAGTTATTTACAATGATATCAGGAAATATCCTAGAAAAATAAAATGTAAATACACTCTCTAAAATTAAATTGAAAACTTTTTTTATTATTATTCTTCAATTCCATATGCTTCATTTACATTATCCAATTTCTTTTAACGGTCGGCTTAGTGTTAAGTATTTCAGGATCAACATATGTACCAAATTTATTTATATGTACCAAACATATGTACCAAATGTGTCTTTAAGGTAATTTTAACAATCGCAATCAAATTATTAAAGATATTAATCATACGAACAAATCAATCGGTATATTTAGCAGCTTAATTAAATTTTAAAATTCAATTTCTGTTCCGTTATTTTTTTTTTATATTGTAAACGCGAATCAAAGACGGAGTTTTAAAGTAAGCGTACTTTACATTCAAGGTGCATATCAGAGTTTTCAAAGTAAAATATTACATTTATATTTAAAAAACAAACAAAATCAGGTGATTGTGATACAATTATATGAAAAAGTTAATGTTGTTCTATTTCTTCTCGGATTAGTGTAATTTTTTACTACACAGCAATTGCATAGTCTCATTTTTGAACCAACTCTGCTACTTATACCTTGGAAAAGCTTGTATTAGTGTATTTGTCGTATATACTCCTTAAGAAACTCAACCTGATTTGTTTAACTTATGTGTGAGAAAGTGGAATTAATGCTTTGTCTATTGTATCCTGTATTATTGTTTTTATCTGTGCTATGTATATCATAGGTTTTTGATATTCATGATAATGTTGAGATATACTTGTTCCAGCGCTACTGACCAAGTTTGACTCATGTATTTTGATGTTCAGAGTATTTCGTTTTGATCTAATAGAGGTAAATAAATGAATTAGCAAAAAAATGGAATGCTTTATTTTACAACACAATTCAATTTCAAATCTTTATTTTCCTTTCTGACGCATACATTGAAGCTTATATTCATTACACATATGTTTTCATTAATTTCACAGTAAAATATGCATCTAAAAATTTAAATTTTGCTCTACAAACGTATTTGCTCTTTGCTCTACAAACTAATATTCAGTAGTTTTTCTTTACAGAAATTACAGGCTATTCATAAATTTATGATTTTGTACAAAAATTTAGATTTAGGAAGCAGTGGAAACTGAGTACTACATTACTAAGTTTAAAGAATTCCAATATTTATTTTGCTACTGAAGAAGGAATTCAGATGGTATTCGGTCGATGTTTTCTTTGATATGACTGCTCTCTGCACTTTTGACAACATTTCCTTTGTTTTCCATCGCTTCTTCTAGTGCTTTCGTCACTTCACCTCGGCGCTGGAGAAATTAGCAAAAGGTATTTGCATCTTCATTGGACAATACCAAAAGTGCATAGTTGTGCAGCGTATTCGTTTCGGAGGAAACAACAAAAAAAAACAGTTTTTGTTTTAATTCATTCTTCCGTAAGAAAATAAGTTTCTGATTTTTTTTATTTTTTTTTTTTATTTTTTATTTTAATAGTACATTAAGATGCATCTGGTTTTAAAAATAACCACATTCATGTGGCTGTTTCTAATATACTGCTTCCTGCAGACTGTAATAATAACAATGTTACTATTCTTTCTTAATAGCCGCCATATCAGAATACCAAATTAACGGAATCTATTCATACTCATCTAATGTATTTAAAATTTGGTGTGTCAATTTAATTTTGGGATCCATTGAATATCTTAATCAAAAAAAAAAGAATGTAACTGCAGCAGATATAAGCATGCAGGTAGATTTTGGATATCATTCGTGATTTTTATTATTATTATTATTATTTATTTGAAGAAAGGGCAGACTATTGAAATTCCAGTCAGTTTTGAAACCAATTATAGAAAATGTGAAAGATATTAAAAATTTAATCTTAAAAATATTGAAGCATTCAGAAATGCGTAGAGGGAAATCATTGTAGTCAAATAAATATACAGAGTATAAAGCAAATATACTCTGGTCGTTGCGCCAACGCAATCAGTCGAACGATTCATGACTTGAATCATTATGATTAACCTTCAGTTGACTATAAAATTTAAATAAGAATAAGAGATGTGAATAACATACATATCTGTTAGGAAATAAATATAAAATAACTCTAAAATAGAAGCGAGAGTTTGAACAAGCGCTAGAATTTGCTTTTCTAAATCAAATATGTGTTGTTATATCTCTACTAATAGTAAAGGTGTGTGTGTTGGCTCTCTACAAGACTAATCATTTAACATAATCCCAAACATGGCATATACATACTTTAGAAAATGAGAATGTACACCTCGGAGCTACATTTTCCAGATTTTAATTTATTAAAAATTAAGCGACATCTTGACATGCATTTTGGATCAAGGGATGCAGGTTTTAAGAAGAGAACCGAAAAGAACCTGCTGTATTTTCTAATAGAATGTCTTGAAAAAAGCATTTCTATCATTTTTTTATTGAATTTTGTTTTACTTCAGCAATGATAATTTTATCCTTTCGTGGACATCTACACTTATGGGAAACATTTTTATATTTGAAGTTGTAAGAAGTTTACGTCAGTTTTTGTGGTCACACGAAGTTTGGATAGTATAATATTAAGGTGTCCCATAAGTTTCTTTCCAATCTCTAATATGAAATGAATACACAATATTTACTGTTTAAGATATTATTTATTTTGTTATATAAGAGCCCTTTTGCTCTATTACCTTCTTCTATCTCTCAGGAAGCCTCATTATGCCTTCTTTCCGAAATGGTTGCGTTTTGAAAAGAGAATTAATCCTAGAGGCGCGCTTTTATTTTCCTGATGGATTTAGACCGTTTATCACGAAGAGAAAGAAGTAATAATGATATGGAATGATATCTGGGGAGTGTGAAGGATGCGGTAAAACATCCCGATCAAACTGTCTAACTGTAAGAACTTCTTTTTTACGATTAATGCAATATGTGGTCTTGCGTTGTCATGATGACAACGCCTCGTCTGTTCATTAATTCTGACTTTTTTTGCTATGGCAGCTTTCATTTGATCTGTTGATGACAGTATTTCGTAGAATGTATTGAAGAAGGACAAAATGGACAAAAGTACTTTTTTGGGGTGTAGTCCCGGCTTTGCGACAGTTGAAGGCCTATTGTCCTTACCTTTCTATGCCCATTTTCATATAAAATCCAAATCGTATTTTTTACACTGTCACCATTTTTTAAACAATGAAGCATAACATGCCGTAAATGTCGTCTTTCGCTGCCCATGTTTAACGCTGTGGACTAAAGTCTTGAAAGAGACTGTGGCATAAACGAAACGTACTGTAAAAGAGCTCTGGGAACATCGGTTTCTAGAGACTGAGACCGATGACTAAGACGGTTAATCAATAAACCTGCATGTTTGCATAAGCAGAGCCAGATAAGACCATTCATAGCGCAATGAGAAAGAAACTTTTGGGACACCCTAATATTTCAGAAGTTCAGTCTCTTACTTAGTTGCATTTTGAACTATTTATTATTTTTTGGTAGCTGTGATGCTCCTTAAAAAGACCGTCATTTGGGGATAATACCAAAATAACATATATTCCTTAAAGCAAGTCTAGAAAAATAAAGAATAAGGGAATGAGTAGTGAATTAGACAAAGACTTAAAGGGAACTCGAAAACTTTATCCTGAGATCAGAAGGCAGACAAAAGCAATTTAAAAAAAAAAGGAAGATTCAAGTAGCAAAACTAAAAATTAGTATCATTTGCAACCAAAATTTGCTATAGGAAACATGAATCTTATCTGCCCTAAATACGAAGCGAAAAAAATTGGTAACGAAACATCTCAATGCCATGCTCTTATAAACTATTGGGGCTTCGTAGTTCGTCCGCATTACTTCTAACCTTCAGCTGCGGCGCATACTTCTGAAGTATACCAGAAAATCCAACTTCTGTTTGGATATGACGTCACGCAGAGTAAAGAATTGTAATCAAAGAGGTTTCCCGCCTGCTTTCAGAATTCATAATCAAATATATCAACAAGATCGGATGTTACTCTTTACCAAATGAAAAACCGCAGTTCTTACAGATTTATTTCTTGGGGAATATTTTAGTTATATAAACATTTGGAAATAACACCAGAGTTCTTTTAGGACAAAGCAGGTAATTTTGAACCACGTTAAGAAAGCTGAAGACCACATCTGAGATTGCATTTACCTAACCCCCCCCCCTCCTTCCATTATTTCATAGGGAACAATGAAGTAGAAACTGATCGGTGATGGAAATCAATTCCTGGATTTAATCGTATCATCGCTCTTCTGCTCTCTATCGTCACAATGAAGAAGTCGTGCACCTTGCAATGGATCCCAGCCCACGTGGGCATTGAGAGAAACGAACAGGTTGACACTCTTGCCAAAGAGGCCAGAGCAGTGGGTCCCATCCCTCTATCTACTATTGCTCTGGATGCTGATGGCGTGGCAAGACATAGACTCTGTACCAAATGAAAGAAATTCTCCCTGGCAAATCTTAATTATAAAAGAGACTTCACAACCAAAATTGCAAGACTCAGAACAGGGCACCTGAGGTGCATGAGGATCATACCTTATGGTTCCAGACTCTATGAAGAATGCAGACAATGTCCAGGTTTTGCGGATGGATACGGAACATATTCTTAGCTGCCGTTCTATTATTTCCGTCCTCTTCAAATTAGACATTGACTCCATCAGGGATATTTTTTATTCCGATAAAGCTGAAGATGTGGCCAGGGCTGTTCTGCATGTTTTCCATCCAATCTAATTGTCCCCCTCTCTCCTTTTTTTTTTCTTATTTTTTATTTCACTTGTCACACGACAATAACAACAACAATCGTATCATCGTCAAATAATTGCAGCTAATGGTTGACCAAAAAAGAGGTTTTAAGACATTTTTTGTAACAATTTAAAAAAAAAAAAATGCCAAAGTAATGGGCGTAAAGTGATTATTAGAACACATAAATACCATACATATCTCATGCAGCGATTCAATGCACCAACGTCAAGAAAAGTAATAATTTTTGTGGTTAAAAAAATTTCTTTGATAAATGGAAGATTACAGTTCGAAAACGATGCGATAAATTCGAGATCACTTAATGCTCTGCAATATACTGGAAAGTAATGATTATCATAGAAATTTACAACAGTTAGATCCCACGGCAAGAGAAAACTGTGGATTTTTGTTCATAATCAATAACGACTTGATTGGCAGTGGATTATCTGCTACGTTGTGGACGGTTCCTCTAACAATTTTATGTGAATGTATTCCCCAAAATTAATTTCTATTCTCACAGACTGAATCAAAGGTAAAATCTCATTGATGAAGAGTATTAATCATTTGCGGTATTCTCTTGCAAGAGATGGGAAGACATAGGCTAAATGGTTACACCTATCGCAACTTTCACGACTCATCCAAACATGTGCACTATTCTATTAGGTACGTTATGACATATGCAAGAATTTATGTCCATATGTTTTGATGATATCTGCTTGCAATCCGAAATTACCTGAAATCAAAAACCTTTTTTTTTTTTTTTTAACAGTTTTCATGTGATAGACGCAATTCAAGTAAAAATTGCTGAAATTCGAGAACGTAATAAACAAGTAGCATATATATATGAAAAATCTCCAAGCTTTATGCGTATCTTAATATGCCAGAAGTCTGCTACCCGCTCATATTATAATTTCATTCAAAGAAAAATGAATGTCAGGAAAATGAAAACATTGAATTCCATGTCCCCATGCATGAAAAAAGGAAAATAATTAAAAATATAACAAATAATTAAAAGAGAAAGCAGAGAAAATATAAAAAATAATTAGAAGTTAATTATAAATAACACTTATCTCATGTGCAGGAGAAGAAAAACAAAAAAACAAGTAAGCATAGTGCTTCTGTAAAAATAAATAATATGCATGCGAAAATAAACAAAAGAAGAGTGGTACTTTATGCTCTATCACTTTCAAAACTGATTCATGAAGGTATATTAATTTGTAAAACTGAACTCAATTACAGCAGGTTGCTGAAACCACATTTACAACTCTTTTCAAACTATGTGAGGCAGATCCTTTTATCAAAACATTGCTCTATTCGGTATTATCTGATATTAAATTATCCCACGAATAAATCAAATAAGCAATATTGCTCAAGAAAACAAAGCGCAGCAGGCAGCACCAGGGATTGATACAGCCATATTTAGTATCGCTAACTATACTGATGAATTAAGTAATTTAAAAATACTTATGTAGCAATGGCGTGGTTTGTTTTCCTTTGGGATTTTGAATTCGTGATCAATACATGATGTCTGTCCACTTTACTATTCATCTAGAAAACTTGCAGTAAATACACCTTACCGGAAAGTACAATGACTGACTCCCACCGGGGTGGCACCTCAGATAATGATGAGAAGATTCCTGCATGGTGGTTGGTTCTCGCCACCCGAGTGGATAGAGAAATATTGCTGATCGGCTACTTCCTACGATGACGGGAGGTGCTTCCCAATGGAAAGTTTTTGCCATGGCCGGTGATGAAACTTAGGACTCAACCTTAGTTCTGCCAATACCGTTGTGTCGGTCCGGTCAATCAGATTTAATCCTTGTGCTTTAGTTTCTGACTGGAGTTGCCACGATTTGGTTACCCAAAATAATGAAGTAAAAAGAGTCGGAAAACAGCCAGAAACCACCTTTACAGCTATTTTCGAATATGAGGCAGATATTTTGTCCAAAGCACTTTTTCTATCCGGCAATATTACGCTATTAACACAAATACTCACTCATCAAACCCACAGTAATTAGAGGGCGAATTTTTGCAATTCGATCTCAAAATTACTGCTACACAAAATAACTATAACTTATGAACTAATTCAGTAATTCATAGAAAATTACTTTTGTCGTCTTCCATGTTTCAGTAACAACAGATGAAAATCCTCGTATTTCGAAAACTTACGAATCGATGATGGAGAAGGCCTCCAAGCATGTCATTGGAACATATTGGATCTGTAATTCACTCGATTGACCCCTTCAAATCCGTGATTTATGTGCAATCCTTTTGACTACTTACAACCTGCCTAATCCAAAAGCTTTTTTTTTGGGGGGGGGGGGAATGAAAAATAGCATGAATGAAGATTTCCAGATACAAACACTTTGAATGAGAAATAATCTTGAATGTCGATAATTCGATTAGGTGTCAAAATAGGTATAAAAAATGATTTTTTACAAGTAAAAAAAAAAACAGAACACTACAATAGATGGGAAAGTAATATTGTTACGGAACTCAGCAGGGTTCTTTTCCGATTTGTTGCTCGATGAAATAAACAATCCTTTAGTGACACACGACGACTTTTATTAACACGAAGACGATAAATATACAACCGAAATGAACAAAGGAGCACACTATAACAAAAAGTAGCCCACAAGTAGTAATCTGTAGTAAAAACATCCGCAACACACAAAGCGGCCGCACAGAATTCAGCAGAAGAAGGGAATCTGTGTAGCTTCACTCTACAATGTCTCCAAACGTCTGCAAATCTCCACTGTCCCCTCGCTTTAGCTATATCCAACTGCCGACTCACTACTACACGACTGGTTACTCCACACACGACTCGATGCTGCTTACACAATAAATACCAGGACTCGTCAAATAGTTCAATTCAGCAATCACTTGCTCTTCACTGAACTGATCGATCTATTTGCCGTACACTCTTTACACGATAGATTTTGACTTGATACTGCCGGCCTTTTACAGTTCTCGAGCGAGCTCGAAGGTTCTGGAACAATCAGGCGTATCTCGGTTCCTATTGGCTCATTGCTAAAATTCTGGATGATTCCAGATTTTAGATTCCAAGATTTGGTAACTTGTCACCAAAGTTACCAAATTCGTCTCCAAGTTTGTCGTCAAGCCCTGAGATCACTGATTCGGCATCCGATCAACATCCAGCAAAGGTGATCGTAATACGGTCTTTCCAGTTATTGAACTAACTCAATAACTGGAAAATTTGTAAGATATACCTTAGGTAGATTTGTAATTTAAGATATACCTCACAGATTTATAACAATATATCTTTGTTGACTCTTTTTCACCGTCAGTATCAAAACAATCATGAAAAAAAGATGGCAATGAACTACTTTTGTTTAGTTGGAAACTTTCACATGCCTATTCTGTTATTTCCAAGTCAGTACTTCCATATAAAATCAACTTGAGAAAATTATCTTATCTCGGACGATGCAAACAAAACTAAATCTTCTACAAATATACAAGTTCAGCTCTGAGATATCGTATCTGAACAACGTTTCGAAGAGCAACTTACTCCATTAGATCCAAAGTATCCGGTACTTTCAGAAAGGCCAGACTAATAGTCCATGTAACAAGATATACTTGAATTCTTATTTTACGGTGAAAATTTGGTCACTTTAGCATTTTGGGGATTGACCAAAATCTGAGGAAGAGGGAAAGGAATGATCCATTTCACAGAAAGCAGTTAACAATTAGAAATATTCAACAACGGCTTTATTTACCTTTCGTAATAGTTATATGCATTTTCGTAAAAAGTAATATATATATTTGGAAAGATATAAAGTCGTTTTTAAAAAATTCCAAATTTTTTCCGCAACATTTTGTTTATAATAAATACAGAATTTTATGTCAAATTATATAAAAGATACATGATATGTAGCAAAGTAGTTTAAAAGCAAAATATAAAGTGAATTGTATAAGAAAATATGAGTATTTCGGCGGGTAAAATTTTATCTAAAAATACGCATTATAATATATTTTACTTTCATCATTTCAAAAAGATTAATTGGTTTTTTTTATATAAAAACACCATTTGAATCATAATGCAATCGGAATTTCAGTTGTTATCCACGAGAAGTTAATGAGGTTTTTGTCCCTACAAATTGATAGTGATTAAATATTAACATTGAATATTGAATTCTATAAAAGATTATAAATATATTAAATATTCTTTCATGTTTATGCATTAAGTAAGTAACATAAATTGCAGTAAAGTAAAGATCATAAATAAGAAAAAATTGTGTTGTTTAATATTATTTGCATAAACATTGGACTTCTAACACTATGTAACTTGACTTACAACATGATAAAAAATAACTAGACAACTTTATGATCTATTTATTCTGCAAATGTATCAATTACTAATGCGAAATAGGGCCATCTTTTGTTGCAGTGATGTTTACTACTTCAAGTATCTGTCTACTTACAGAGACAAATTTTTGAAATATACCTCTAATGAGCTATTTCAGTTCATTTTCTGGATCAATATAATTGCAAATAATGAAAAATATTGATCAAGAAATTCTGCGCCAATTGAGATTCTGTAAAATGTATCAACTTAGGTAAATATATATATATATATATATATATTCCAATTACTTTTATACGCAACATACTTACAGTTATGGTGAAGGGAAGGAACTAGAATCTAAGAAATAAACGCGTTTTCACAAAAGTTATAGCTAATCGAGTATTTCTGTATTGAAAATTGTCGTTGTTAAAAATTACATAAATCAGCTCTAAAAGAAAAACTACTCAGTTCAAAGTTATATCCCTAATTAATTGCCTTTGGCAGACTAAAGGTAACATATGTGCAAATTTCCAGGGTAATATATTAATAAGTTTTTAAAATATCATATTTTACGTGATCTTGGCGTCCCGGTTTCGAGTCCTTGTTAGGGCATGGTTATTCTTTCCCCTGTGTTCTATCTGTTAGATGCATGAAAGAATCCCCCTGTAAAATGGCGTTGTGCAAGCGATTGTGTGAGTGTCATCTTCATACGAGCTAGATGTCAGACTTCTGTCCTCGGGTGTTCAGGGGTCTTTATCCTCAGAAGCTACTGCACCCCCTTTCCATTGTAACGCGGACACGACATTATCATCATCATCAATCATTTGATTCACATAATGCCATTCAAATTGCTCTGCTGACGATTTGATAATGCAAACTAAATGAATTTCCAAGTTATTCAATATTTTTCTCCTCAAACATTCCTCTTTGTTTAAACTATATCACTAAAAGGGTATGTCTTCTGCTCTAAAAATATTATATAGATAAAGAATTTTTTCTTATAATTTCCTCAGCATTTCTTGTTTTTTTCCGCCCTACACTTTTCATTTCCGATTCGATACAGCTATGCGAAAAATGCTTCTTTATATGTATTTTACCTACCCTTAAAGTTTGGACCGTGAATGTACGAACACTCTGTATATAGCTGTATACTTGTAAATGCTTATTAAAAAAGTATTTTCAAAAGCATTTCTTCTGTCTAGCTGGGCAGCTATTTAGGTACTGGTTAAAGAAAGCCATCGGTCCATTAAAAATTATTACGAGTCTTGTTGTCAAACAAATTGTAAAAATATGAATTAAATATATCATAAAATATTAACTAATATTAAGATTTTATCAGGTATTATTGGTCAGATTCCTATCTATTTCTCCACATTCACTTAATTATTGCAGCATTTATAAACACTGGTTTTCCACTTCAATGTATCAAAAAGTGGATGCTCCTCAGTCATGAATCGTAATAAATAAATAAAAACAATTTTATCTTCACAAAGCTACTAAAATTAACAATAATAACCTAAAATGACCCATAATGATGAAATAAAAAATGTGTTGAAACGTGGAACTAAATTGGTAAGTTTATGAAATAGGACCTCAAATATGCTTTGCCTGTCACAAAATGCTTAAATTTACGGTTGCATTTCTTCATGTTTTTTAAAGCAGCTTTTAAAATAAAACTAAACAAATTTGCTGAATAAGCAGAGCATAGTGTTGAATTATGCAATAAACCATGCAGTTGCGAGTTTAATAATGTTATTTAATTATTGGGTTGGTTTCCATTAAAAAGGTTCATGTATACGATGAGTATAACATATGTAAGATTTAAATTAGAACAACTTCAACATCTGATAATTTGATACATCTGCCAGCTTCAACGTCTGATGCTTAAAAATAATTTGGTGACATAGTAATGGATATTAAGGTATGCCAAAGAGATTTAATTCAAATTAATTATAATTAATATCTGAGACGAATCAGCTATTCGCCGAAGAGGACTAGTCTAATACGATTTGAAATCGTTTTGTTGATATAATTCAATTATCTTAATTTATATATTCGCTACCAAAATAGTGCTGAAATATGCATTGTGTTATTTCAAAATCTTATAACACAATTTAAATTCAGATATCAGGTTTCAGACATTGAAATATTTGTAAACCGGGCATTAACAACAATTTTCAGAGTAAATATTAGATGACTAGAAGATGTTCCCGTCTAGATGGATTATTATCCTGTTGACAATGTCTCAGATATGATTGTCACAGATTAAAGAACGAAGTTTGTTGCAAAGAATCTGATGCACATTAGCAAAGGGCTTCAGAAATAAATTTAAAAAAAACATATTATACATAATGCATTTTAAACATGAATATATATTAACATTAAAAACTTTTTTTCCTTCCAGTGATATCTTTTCTGTTCTTAATGTTCACAAACATTCAAATCAAAACTAATCATTAAAATCTGATTAAAGTAAAAAAGTGTCTACTTATAGAAAAAAATTCAATGTCGAATACAGGTTAAAAATAATACTAAAAGAAAATATTAACAATAAGTTTCAATCAATAAGTGTAAATGTAAAATTATAAAAACGGAACACTACAACTTATTGACTTTTGCTATAACTCAGCATAAAAAAAATATAGATACAATGTGAAATTTTTGATCTTATAATTATTTTTTTTTGTTCTTGTTTTTTTTTTTTTTTTTTTTTTTTGTATGGGTTTTCAAATCGATATATCATTCAATTAAACACATTAAAAGCTCTTTCTGAGTTGCTTGAAGCCAAAACAGAAATTATGATTTGCGCATGCGGTAATGACACATACCATGAATATATCCTTAAACGCATGCAGCTTAACTGATTTCGTGTCTTTTCTATCATAGATGAATAACAAATAAAATACTTAATCACTATGCTGGTTTCAGAGATAGATACAGGTATTTTGCAGCCTTATGAAGTGCACATCGTGTGCTCCTCCCCCAAGACAAACTACCATTTCAATTCATGTTTCAACATATTTCGAACTTAATCAATAATTAAATTGTAGGTTGTTTTTTCTTATCAAAGAAACTTCGTGAAAGTTATGTTTTACTTGTTTATTTTTAGCATATATATATAATCGAAAACATGAGTAATGCAATAAATATCTTGAAAACTAAACATCAATATTACATACAATTAAACATCAATATTACATACAATTAAACATCAATATTATATGCAATTAAACATCAATATTACATACAATTAAACATCAATATTACAATTAACAATCATACTGATTTTATCAGATACATAAAATTAAAGCCTTTAATTATTCCAATGGACGATATAATGATTATAAGCTCCCAATTAAAATAATATTGAAAATTTGTTTTGCAGGACCTGACCGGTGAAGTATAAATGACTAACTAATATTTTAATATATTATAAATAAATAATTAATTATAGAGTTCAACTCGACGTACTTTTAAAATACCAAAATCTTTAATTATATAATAAATCTTTAATTCAAAATCTTTAATCACACTTTAAATGCACTCAGCATTTGAAAAAAAAAAAATTCTTTTGAAGAATTTCTCAGGTAAATCTTTATTCTTTTACAAATTATATAGGATCTTTTTTCGGTCGCATCATTAGCTGAGCGGATAATTACTTTTTAAGAATTAGATTTAAGAATTTTTCAAGAATATTGTAAGCTCAAATGTGCGTGTGAAATTGTTGGAAACCAATGCATTCTTTACTACGCTCTTCAGAGAAATCGCTTAGATATGTTAATAAAATAAGTCCCTTTTTTTCAGAATTTGGTACTCGTCCATGTTTAAAAATTGCTATAATTTTCCAAAATTCTCATCAAATTTATTAATGTACTACAAAATTAATTTTTCTCAAAGAATTATTGCATAGTATAAAGTGTTTTTTTTTTTTTTTTTTTTTTTTTTTTTACGTTGTCTCTCTATTCAGCACCTTCCTGCTAATAATATTGACAGTTTGATTAACATATTTTATACATAATAATAAGAATCTTTATTTATAAAAATTATTAAAAATATTAAAAATAATTAATTATTAAAATAAAATATATAAATAGTATAAAATATTTGTATTAATAAAAAGTTTTCACTCTCAAAAATACTAAGGCTATATTATAATTCTGTATTTAGCTCTCAGCGAGCTAAGTTGTCTAGAGTATTATCAAATCAGTATTTTAGAGTATTATCTAGAGTAAATGATAGAACTACTGTGGAAAATTTTGATTCCAGAAATGTTAGATTTTAACGTTGATCTTCCTCAGAATCATTAATCATATTCGTATATGCGCAAGGAAAAATAATAATAAAAAAAATTTTTAATGCTGCACAACCATGACCTAGAACTGCCGAATTTTTGTACCACGATCTCTAATCTTTATGCCAACTAGATTATCAAATATTTCTCTAATCTGGCATCATAATAATAAAAGAATATTTTTAATAATTTTGTGGCAATCGCTCTTGTAACTGAAAATCAAACAAATGAAAAATTTTTTATTGTCAACAAAAGAACTTGCGCGAAGTTAAAATTTTTTCTTTTTGTTAAGTAAGTTGTAATATTTTTTGTTTTTATTACAACAATCTTTTGGCATTATATTATTAGTTCTCGCGCATGTTCAAAATCAATAAGGCGGCCATGTTTTTATAGATTTTTTTAGGAAGTAAACAAAACACTGTTAACATCAAACGGAAATCTTGTTCATCAAATACTAAATTAAAATGAGGGTAAATTATCCATTGTTATTTAACATCATATGGCCATTTATTATATTATTTTAAAAGATTAAGTAGAGCGCATTCATAAGTCTTGAGATTCCTAGCCGGTGTTGAGAGGTCTTTCTTCCCGGCTTCTTTCTTCAGTTTTGCATGCTGATGACATTTTCATCTTGAAGATACTTTATTTGATAAAAATATGTTACCGTCTTTTCAAGTAACTATAATTATTAAATTTTTAAATAGTTTACTTGAATTTTGATAAGATTATTTTATAGTGATTTAAATAATAATGCATGAAAACAATACTTTTAAAAATATGTTTATGACTACGAGTACCCTACTAATGAGTCAATATTTTTCTATTTGTGATATATGTAGATAGTTTGTTGAATATTTGTTTGTTTGTTTTTTGTAACAGCTGATTGTTAAAAACACATTTATGGATGTTGTGTAAATAGTACTGATATATTTTTTTAACTATTTGAAGTTATTAATTTTTTATGATTCTCTCCTTTTTATTTATTTCTTTTATTTTTGCTGTTTATAACGTAATTTAAAATGATTTAGAAAAGCTAAAAAAATTGCTATTCAACTGACATTTTTATCATCTTAAGCTTGAATTATTGTATTTACCTTAAATGAAAATTAATATAATTGCTCATCAGATAGATGCGCTTTTTAATAATAATTATATTCTTTCTGATATCTTTTATATAATTGCATTAAAGTGGACCGTGTTTTTTAATCATCATATGTAATTTTTAAAAAATGTATAGATGCAATAATAGATCAAAATTAGAACTGCTATAGAAGATACTTATTAGAAATTAATCCTTTTGTCATTTAATGATATTTGTGGATATTTAAAATAAATATTTTTAATTAATTTTTAACTGTTTTATTCTTTCATAATTTAAATATTTTTCTTCTCGAATTTAGTAGATATATTTAATGAAAGTACACTAAGAACCATTGTGTTTTACCTTTTTTTTTTTTTTATAGTGTATGGTATTTTCTCTTGTTTATTCAGTTACATTAATTACTGAGTTTTTAAATAGTTATCTTCAAAAATAATAATTTTTATGATTATTCAACTACTACATATGATTTATGACTTCTTTTTAAAACTTTTGTTTTAATGTAAATAAAGAGCTTTTGTAAGAATATTTTGTTTCATTTTTTTAAAACCTTTAATTGCTATTTTTTTTTCCTTAACAATAATACATGAAAAGCCATGAATGTTGAAGTTTTAATGTCCTAAAAATGGGAGTGTCTTTAATAATATAGCTTGAGAAAATAGTCACTGTGCAGAATTAATTATCAAAACTATACCTAAAAATTATTTTTAAAAACATTTTAGTAATTTAATTTTTTCCCTCTTTTATTGTTTGACAAGTTTCCATCAAATATAAATATTGGCATAAAATGTTTCCATTTGTTAACACATCTGGTTAAAATATTCACAAATAAATATTATGACCATATATGTTATTAGGAAAGATAACCTCTCATTGATAAAAATTATACATGTATGGCATATTTTGGCTGTTGTCTATCTGCTATATCTTTAATTTCTTGACCTAAAACTTCTTAGAAATCTTTCCTTTCCTTTAAAATAAAGATAGATTCTTCATTTCTTTTTCTCTTTCTTTTCTACTTATATCTGATATTTTTCATTTATTTTCAGCATTTAATCATGCAAGGGGAAAATCTGCCTGCTCCTCCTAGCAATAATGGAAATTCCCATACGAATATAAGTGCACCATTACCATCTGGTAAATGTAGTATGACTTTCATTGAAAAATATGTACATTGACATTTTAAATATGTTAAGTTATTATGATCATAAATCGTTATGAAAATGAGTTATTTTGTTTCAACTATTATATTTTGATGCTCTTTCTCCAAGAAATAAAGCTTTATAAATTTATTCAATTTATCTATTAAAAAATGTCTCTAAATATTTGGGAACCAAAATTTTTTTGCAGTTGGAAAATTGAAAATACGAGTGTAAAAAAATTTAATTTAAATTTAACACTAATGTTAAGTGTTTTTTAAAGGTGAGGCTTATTGTTTTATAAGTTTAAGTATATTAGTGATATTGACAAACGTTAATATTCTGGTTCCTGAGAGCAGTCTTAAATCTGAATTTGGTTATATATGTAGAATTTTTTACTAAACACTGGCTGACCTGTCACTACGGGATGGTAAAAAATCCACAGCTGTCACTATGACTATTATAGTTGAGGCTGAAAATCACAAGACACTATTTTACCCTAGGCAGTAAAAGAAATTGATTGCAGAGAAAATATAAAGAGTTTTTATATGTATTGATTTTAAAGATGAATCCATTTAGCTTAATCATTGACAATTCTTAATTCTACTTCATGAAAAATTCATATTTAAATTCCAAAATCTAAAAGTAGTAAAAAAAAAATTTTTAATCATTTTTTTGAGACATAATTTTTTTGTCATAAAATCAGAATTGTTTATTAAAATGAATTGATATGGCATTTGCCTGTAGTGTAATTGATGTCACTGAAAAAAAATTATTTGAAAATCATTAATGGATGGATCATGATATTTTTTAATGATGAAGACCCGTCATTTAAGATGCTGTATCTCATTTTGAAGTGATATTTTTGTGGTTTATTTTGTTCATTATTTTTAATCCTTCCTCTCATTTCTTTGTATGATTATGAATAATAATATTTTTGACTCATTTATAGATATCAACCCAACTGAAAGCAATATGTCAATGAATACTGACCAAGATTCAAATCTTATGGAGGTATGTCTTTTTTTCTTTTTGGGTGGTCTTTAATTATTAGTTTGCAACCAGATAATGTAATATTGGAAAATTGCATTTAATTTCTTGGAAAGCTATGTATTGAATACCATTTTAATAATTATCATAAATTATTGAATTTCCCATTTGCCTTATGTATTAAAATAAAATTATGTTTATGAAAAATATTTCTTTTGCTTTTTTATGAAATTGCATTATTTAATATCATTACTTGTTATTTTATGTGTGTATTTTTATGGTTAGTTAAATAGGCATGCATCTGAGGTTACTGAGTCCCATTGCTATTACAAACAGCCATCAACATCATGACCAATTGGGTTATCTCCATAAAAAACAGTTTATACAAATTTTTGTAGAAAATGTAGATTGCATCCAGAAACTGAATTTCAGTTAAATGGGTTGACTATTATGGTATAAGAGACTAAATTCTTAGGAATTATGAGGATATGAAATTAACCTCCAATTGACATACTAAACACTTAAAAGCGAAGTGCAATAAGACACTCAATATCATGAAATCAAACACCTCCTGGGATGCAGGTAAAGTTGCATTGATCAGCACCTATTGCTCTCTTATTTACTCAAAATTGAACTATGGTGCACCAATAAATGGATCAGCTGCTAAATCCACATTAAAAATGTTAGACTTGGTCCATCATGAAAGGCTTCAAATTAGGGGTGTTTAGAACAACTCCAATTCCTTAGTGGTGAACCATCTTAAGAAATTTGAAGCTGCTTACTGACTCTCTCTATATTTTACAATATTAAGTACAGTGAGTTTTATTTTCAACATTATAAGGTTATAAATACTACTTTGGGATCCCTATTTTCAATTTGACTGTCTTTCACCCCAACTTCTGGCTTTAGAATTGGGGAAATTAGTAATCTTCAATCTCAAGTACTTTGAGATTGAAGATTTTGTAATCTCAAATATTGAAGGTTCCCTACCTTGGCAAGAAATGCTCCTTGATTTTATTGATGATTTTTTACACTTTTTAAAATCACATATATGAGATATGGTATTTCAGAAATATTTCTATGATTACATACAACATTGTTCTGAGTATATTCATATTTACACAGCTTAAAATTTGATAGTCATGTCAGTTCAACTGCAATTTTTCCAGATATCACAATTGCTAGGGTACTTCCTTTCTGCCCTGTTTATACTTTTAAATTCTATGCTATCTATTTGGGGCTTTACAAACTCTCTACAGTGAAATTTAAGAAGGCCATTTCTATATAAATTCTAAAAGTGGAATTGATGCTCTAAGAAGTGGTAAATATAATAATTATCCTTTTATGATGAAATGTTTAGATCTCCACTATGCTCTCAAAAATATCAAAATCAGATATTATTGGATTCCTGCATATATTGGGATTCCAAGAAATAAAAAGATGATTAAAACAGCAAAAACTGCTTATTCCTTTAGTTGATGGTTTGCAAGTTATTAAATTTTCTCAACTACGCATATAGCAAAGAATCTAGGATATACAATCAAATGATAAATTTAAAATCTTGCCTTCAATCAAAGGCTTTAGTAACTTCACTACTAGAAAACATATCATTTTGACAAGACTAAATGTAGGGCACACGTTTTTAATTCACCACCATTTTTTATGCTCTTATCCAGCTCCTATTTTTAACACATGCAATTCCATTTTAAACATTGAGTATATTCATGCAAACAAACTCTTTTTTCTCAGAGACAAACCCCCTTTTGGTACACATATCATTGATTTAATTGGTAACATTGGTTTCAATCTTAATGTTAGTGTTTTTTCTTTCCTTAGTGAAATTCATCTTTTTAAAATGATCTAACTAAATTTTATTATGATATTAAAAAAATAATGAACATTTGCCATAGTTATCTAAACTGACCTCCTTGTGATTAAACCAAACTCATCACTAAGCTATCTTATATGCATAACAAAAACTTTTATTAGATTATCATAATCTAATTGAATTTATCTTCTGCATTCCTTAATTAACCTACTCATAAACTTAAGACATTGAATAAATAATAATAAATTGTTGCCATCATAAATCCTAACATGGAAAATCTCGCCTTGTATGGTTAAGCATTAGGATTAGTCTAACTAAAAAGATTCATTTTCTTTCTTGTTTAGTTCAATCATAATAAATATTACTTTCTGATAAGCATGATGATTCATATATTGGAATCCTGATTTATTATTTTTAGGTCTTCATTGAATAATTACACTTACGAAAAGAATAGAAACAGATTTGCTGAAATTAAAACAGAAGAAATCAACTTTTATCATTTTTTTGTATTAAAATATTATAATTTATATATCATTATTTAGATAAGACTAAATGTTATAATTATTTCTTTTTTGTTGAGGATTTTTTAATTTTTATTTATTTATTTTTTGCTGGTAGTTTTAATTTATATTTGTACTTAGGCGTAAAAATCCAAAAGGTGATACTGTTTTTCATGATCACTCCTAGATTGAGCTGTATTGATGCAACCTCATTTAATATTATTTATTGAGCAAGTCAGCTCACATATAGAATATGAAAGAGAATGTTTTAATGTTTTTTTAGTGCGGCATTAACCTTCTGACATTTTTTTAAGCTGATCCTCTGTTTTGTAAGTATTGAAATAGTTAATTATCATACAAAAATAGTTAATTATCATTTTTAGTTTAGGGGAAATAACCATGTTGTACTCTGTTGAGTATCTTCTTAAAAAGAGTGAATGGAAAAAAAAATTGAAATAAATAAAATTTTATTATAAAATTGGTTATTTATTTTGTTTAAAATAAGATTTGTTTATCAAAATAATTTGAAATGTTTCGCATCTAATGTCCTTTAATAAAATTTTGCACTCTCTTAAGATGTAGCATTTCACTAAATAAGTGTGAGATAAAGCACTTTAAAAATTACCATTAGCAGAAAGGTTTTAATATTTATTTGTAGAAATTATTCTTGTTCTTTCAAATTGCTTCAGATCTTACTATTATTGACATCCAGCATGTACATACGATTTTCAATTTTGAATCTAAAATTTACGTTTAGAAATTTAAACGTTTCATGCTATTTGTTTTGTACTAATTTAGAGCTACCCAACTTTGTGAGTAAACATATTATGTGCAACTTTTTTCTAGAAGTTTTATTTTTATTAACTCCTTATATTGTGATGGTATTTTAAATCTTTTGGAATGGATATATGTGGAAGTGCAACCGAATGGAAGCTGGTGAACACCAGCTTTCCATAAAGACCAGAGCATTTTCACCCATTAAGCCTAGTACACATTATATTTAAAACAATTTACATAATAATTTATTAAAGGTACTCTTTGCATAGAAATGAAACAATTTTTAAACATGTGACAATAGATATATCTTCAATCATGTTTTTAAAAAATTAATTAAAATATTTGATGTCTAATGCTAAAAAATGTATAGCACATTTTATTATGGCTGATAATACTTAAAATAGCATCAGATAGTTAATGCAAGATATAAAAACATAAGAAAAATTAAATATTTACATTTAGCATTTTAAAGTACTATGAAAAATCTCAAAACTCGGATCAGTGTAGAGACCAACATTGCACAATTTACATTCATAAGAAAATGTCATGTCTTTTATCTTGCTTCAAACGAACTCTGAATCTTTTAAGTTTTTAATTATCTATTTTACCATAAATAATAATAATTTATCATAATTAATTTTGTCATGATTATCGAAAAAAATCTGTAGATTAGTCTTTCATAAATTTATTTATCCTTTACTCCATCTGAAAAGATAAGCAGTCTATTAGCCATGACTGCACAAATGAAACCAAAAAGAGTAAAATTCTAACATAAATGAGAATATAAATTATAAAAATGCATGCATTTACATTAGCATGCAATGTTTTTGTAAAGATTTGTGAAAATCAAATGATTTATTTACAGATATTTGTCCATCCCCAATCTGTATTCAGAGAGAAAAATATTAATGTATGAAACAATTTTGGAAGAAACATGGATTTGTAATGCCATCTAATAAAGAGCATTTCATTTCAAAACCCCGATGTATCTTCTGTCAGTAGGTCTGCTAGTGTTTTTCTGGATTGATATCGAGTGGTATTCAGCTCTGAGCAGAATCCAATTTAAACACCCATGTGCATTGTTTTTCTTGAAGATATCAAAGTGTTCTTTAAATAATACTCATATCATAATATGACTGTTTATTTTAACATTTTCAAAACAACTTGAAGATCGTAGCTTTGACAACAGACAGTAGATATCATCTAAAGGCAGAAATTAAAAATCTTGAATTATTAACTGAAATAAATTTTTTTAATACCCTCATTCCTGGAGTTTTTGTCCATCAAAACTTATCAACTGGTGCAGAAATAAAATTGATAAAATAATTTGATAAATGAAAGGTTAAATGCATTTTTGTCATATTTTGTAATTTTTTCAGGGTGATTTTCCACAGAAAAGAAGAGGTGGCTGGCCTAAAGGCCGAAAACGCAGGCGTGGACCACGAGATATGAATGCCCCAAAGCAACCCCTAACTGGTTATGTTCGTTATTTGAATGAAAATCGTGAAAAAGTGAGAGGTGAAAACCCAGGTGCAAGTTTCTCAGAAGTTACAAAAATTCTTGCTTGTGATTGGAGTAAATTAGGATCACATGAAAAACAAGTGAGTTTTCGTTATCTATGCCCTGCTATTAACTCAGTTACCCATGTACCTATGACTTGCTCTTTTTCACTCAGTTAAAAAGTATAATTTGAGCAGAATAATAAACATGGTATCTGTATCTTAGTTTCTTTTCTTCAACTGAAATAATGTAGTTTTGTGCTTTTTTTTTTAAATTTTATATTTGAATAAATTTTCCTTTGATTAAAAAAAATTAATTTTAACTTAAATTTAATATAAAAATAAGACTTTAATTTTGAAATAGGATGCTTAATTTAAATTTCTGTTTGTGAGGAGTGGGGTATATTAAATCTTACTATAAAACAAACTGTACTGTGGGCTATTAAAGCTAAATATTTCCTGGCATTTCAAGCCATGTATAAATTTTATAATAATTGCTTTGCTTGCTATGGATTATTTTTAATAATCATGTCTATTGTTTTAAACTCCTGTTTGACTTTAAAAAAATTTGTTACTAAAATACTATTTGTTAAATGTTTTTGGTAAATAAACATCCAGTTTCATTTTTAATTACTTTTTGATAAGAAAAATTATCAGTTCATGTCTTTTGAAAACATAAATATTCATTTGTAACAAGTTAAATGGATATTTTCATTACTTTTTGTGTATGATATATATTGGAAAAGGTCCTCTTGTTTATTTATTGGTTTATTTTTATATGTATGGGTTCCCACCTTTTTTTTTTTTTTTTTTTTTTTCTCCCTTTGATTTTGGCTCTGAAAATAGTTTTGTGAGATTTTGGATTTAATGTGTGTTTTTAAAATTTCTTATTATATACACACATTTACTTAATATGAACATATAAGAGAATCCATTAACAGATTCTTTTATGATCAAAAAATGATAATATGTTGTCTATTTATTATTATTATTAAAAAAGGAAGAAGGGTAGATTTCTTTCTATACCTAACACCATCAAGCATAAATCCTGGCCGAAATATCACTTTTCAATTAGCCCAGGAGCATTAAAATATACATAAATGCTAATTTCTGTAATAATGTGTCATGGAATTAAGGAAAGTTGTTGCATTTGTTATACAGTAACTATTCTTCACATATTTAATAGACATTTTGTTTGTTCGTGATCTGTTGAAAATATATTGGAAACCTTTCATTTCTTTTAAAATACATATCATGATGTATGATCCTTTTTTATAATTTAGGATTATAAAACAAAAAATGGGTTGCATTTTTAAAAATCAGTACAAAACTTTTTAATTTGCGATTATGTTAAAAGAATATTTTATATTTGATAGATATTGAAATAAGTTTTTCTTAATTTATGCAATTCTTGTAGAAATATTTAGAAGAAGCAGAAAAGGATAAAGAACGTTATATGAAAGAACTAGAACAATACCAGCAGACTGAAGCATATAAAATCTTTAAAAAGCAGCAGGAAAAGAAGAGAAAGGGTTATTAACATTCTTTATTACAATATTTATTTACTGAATTATTTTTCATCAGTGAGATACTAGTGATATGCTTTTCAAATTTATAAACACAATTGTTTCAGAATATGAAGATGGAGATGGATCTTATTATACTTCTTCAACTGTTGAGGTATGGGTACTATTCAACTTAAGTTTATTAATTCAACTTAGTTTACATAGAATATTAAACTTTTACATATTTTGCTTCAAAAATAAAATTATACAATATTTTTTTAACATTTTTCTTTTTAGTGTGACAAATGTTTTTAATTTATTTTTAATTTTTAAGAAGATTTATGCATGGCTTTTAAAAGCTATATATTGCTGAATTTTATATCTGGAATCTATTAGTTATTATTTTGAGGTTTTTAAGAATGTAGCAGTATTTTGAAAGAAACTTAAAGGAGATTCACTGGCTGAATGCATTTGTTTTGGGGGACAAAAAAGAAGGGAAGAGTAATTTTTTATTAGAAATTTTTATTTCTTCCCTTAATGTGTATTTTTCTGCTTTCTTGCTCTAATCAAAGGATATGTATCTGTAAAGAAATTTTGTGAAATATTTTATACTTGAATGTAAGATTAAATAATGTACACATTATTTATGGGTCTTATTGTGTACTAGCCGTTTTTGGCGACCAGACGGTTCGCCAATCTTAATGCTCGTTAAATTTTTAATAATTAACTACTTTATGTAATTCCTACTTTAATAGCTTCTTCATTAAAATATTTTAAATACTTCAAATTTCAATTCACTCAGAATATTATAAAGGCCTTCAGTCATAACATAATCTTTATCTCTCCAATTTTCTGTTAGCTCCTGTAGAATTTATGCTCCGTAGAGTGTCCGAGAAGATTCGGTGGATACCTGGAGCTAAGCCTGTGTTTGCTAGAACGCTACGAGTTGGTTAGCTGTTTTCTTAGAAGGTTTCTCCGAACGTATTCGAGGAACTATCCTTGTTGTGTCGAATAGAACACTAATAACTAATTTAACCTAGATGATGAACTGTAATTTTGTGTAAATAAAGAATTTGATTATAACGCTATGCTTTATTGGATCGTAGATTGGATCAAGACTTTACAGCTTTAATATTGATTAATCTGCAATTAATATAATAATATTTTTTACTGGAACAAAGCATGTTTTTTTTTTTTTTTTTGGTAATATGATTACTGAAAACAGAGTCACTGAGCATTTAAACCTTATGGGCACTAAAGAATATCTTTCTTAATTTATGTAATATCTCAAGAATTTGTCAATTTTTAATTTCCTTTAATCTGTTTTATTTTAATTCAAAAGTGCTTCAGAATGAATCTGAAAGATCGATTAATTAACAATGTTTAATTTTAAATGCATAAAACATTAAGAAAATAAACAGAATCATTTGAAATAATCAACCGAAAAATGTTAGCCCTAGCCTCATTGCTGTTCGAAAAAAAAACTGAAGGCTTACTCATTTGGCGGTGGGGAAAATGAAAGGAACTTTTTTGGTGGGAAAATTAGTTTTTAATTAATAATTAAAATTTCAAAAAAAGGGACCCCAGGTGCACATTCCCGACCTCCAAGATATACACGTACTAAATTTGGGAGCTGTAGGTCAAATGGTCTTTTCTGTAGAGCACCAACACACACACACACATTGAGCTTTATATATATGTATAGGTCACAAATTATATTTTGCTTTAATGCGTTACTTAAATTTATTATCTAAAAATCATATTAGAATTAATCTCTTTAATGCATTTAATATTATTTCAAACTTTGCGGCAGTCATAAAAAAATGTTTACTAAATTCTGATGTCATTATTTTGAAAACATTGTGGAGATTATTTTGTTTATATGTATTATAATTTATTGTAAAAGATTAAGTTTTCACATTTTATGGAACAATTTCATTATATTTTGTAACAAAAGACAGAAAGATTGATTGTAAAAAAAAATAAATTAATACTAAATAATTAAATCTGCGATTAAGGTAATTTAACACTGTAAGAAATTTTGGTGCAAGATAGCTCACGTAATTTATTTTGCTGAACTGTGGAAAACTAATCTTAAAATAAATACATACTTGCAGCAAGCACTATTTTTTAATTAAAAATTTTTAAGCCTTATTTAATACATTAAGAAATTTTTATTATAATATTTGGGTTGAAATTTAACTAATTATTATGAATAGTCACTTTTGGTGACCAGCTGGTTACTGTTATATTAGTTGTATTTATTTTAAATTTCTTGTGCATGATGTTCCTACTTTTCTCAACAGAGTATTTTAAATCATCAAATTGAAGCAGTGTTCTATTTATTTTGTATCATCCTAACAGAATAGAATCAATTGATATTATAGTACAATTAAAATCTTGCATTTCTTAATAAGTTATTTAAGAATGCGTATTTTCTTTTGCAATAATGAAATTAGTATAATCTTCCTTTCTTTGTTTTCAGCATTGGAAGAAAATCATACCATTAAATATTTGAATAAATAATGAAAATTTCAATTTTATTGCAATGTTGTTCAGTTGTTGAAAATTATGCAAAAAAGAATATATATATATATATATATATAATTTAAATTGTTAGAATTCAAGAAAAATTTGAATGGCAGTTACATTGATATCAAGAAAAAGTTAATTTAAAAAAAAAATTGAAAATGTTACAAAAATTAATTTTGTGCAATAATATTTTTGTTAGTTTCAAAAATTGATAAAATTTTGCTTAATACATTCACATGCAGTTTTAAAATATGGATAGAACTTGCAGTGTTATATTTTTATCTTCTATTTAAAAGAAACTTTTCTTTCAAAATATTTGTAGAGTAATAAAATTGTGAAAGAGACAACTAAAAAAATTAAATTTTTTTTTTTTTTTTTTTTTTTTTTTTTTTTTTTTTTATTATTGATGGGTAGCCGTCATTTGTATTTATGAATGGAATTAATATCTGACTGCTGTAACTGCCCTGTGTGTTAATTGTTAGTCATAATTTCGGGGATAAAAAATTCCTAGATTTACATTTCCACCTTCCAGTGTATAGTTAATACATAATTCTAAGTAGAATATGCTGTCTTGTGAAGCCTTAAAACACAGGCATGAATACAAGATTCTTCTTTAATATTAGTAAAATTTTTCTAGTTTCTATTATCCAATGTGTAAAATTTTTCTAGTTTCTGTTAATCCAGTGTGCTATAAAACAACATTTCCATTGCATATATATCATAATTTGAACATATATGTGCATTAATGTGTATAATCACTGACATACATTAAGACATGTAAACTTCACTGAGGTAATTTACTTTTAACATCTATGTATCAAAAGCCTTTTTGTATTTTTAAAGCCAATGAATGAAACCCATAATGATGGTGAAGCTCCTGGTTTTGACATTCCAATCTTTACAGAGGAGTTCTTGGATCACAACAAAGGTAAACAAAGAGTTCTGAATTTTATAGAAAACAATATAGCATTTTTAATTTTAAGAATGGTATTTTGTTTTTGCTCTGTTTAAAACTCAATATTTTCTCCCAAAGTCATTTATCGTTTCAAATATTTAAGTTCAAATAAATATAACTGAACATTTTAAAGAATTATTTATAATTTTTCAATATTTTAAATTAAAAAATACCTGTTTGATATTTGATTGATAATTTATTACTGGATAAGTTAACTTATGGACACTGAAATAATTAAATTAAAAACATTTCAAATTTTAATGTTTTTTTTTTTAAGTTAAATAATCTTATCATCCTAGAATGTCTTGAAATGTTTTGAGTTTTTTTTTTATTAATATTTTTATTTTTCATTTAAAATGTTTAAAATTGTATAAGGGCAAGCAGAAGTTAACTTCATTCTTGGTTTTTCTTAATCTTCATTGGTTTACTCTAAGACAGCTTAACTCATTGTACATAATTGCAATTTGATCATGAAATTATACACTTTTATCAGTAAATAAGTGCCTTGATTAGATTCAAACTGCAGCTACCATATCTTAAATAAATTGGCATGCAACAAAAGAAAGAAGAAACAAGGAAGGAAGGAAGTACTTTTGTGTACTTATCTGAAAAGGAAGTAAAAGAATAATAGTAGGGGAAAAAAATTAATTTCTTTTTCACATGAGGTTATTATTCATATACATATTTTGTAATGCATTTTTAGCATATTTCATTTCATATGAACTGCATCTGAAATAGTAATTCATTTCTTTTTTAAATTTTTTATAACAACGAAAAGAATTGCAAACAAATAAGTTGCCTCTTAAAATTTTTTTATAAATCTGTAGTGGAAGAATGGTCTTGTGTTTCAATTATTTTTATAAATCATTTTAGTATGTTATCATTCTTGTAGAACTGGTATAATATTTATGCAGTTCTATTCAGAATATACAGATAATTCAGCTTTTATGTTTATTATCAGTAATTACATTACATTTTTGTTCTTTGCATTTTAATTTTTTTTGCTATAGTAATTCTAAAGAGAATAGCAAAGTATTAAGAAAGTAACATGAATTATTTAACTTTGTTGAATAACCATGGAAAAATTACCAGTATTAAACATATATACATTTGTACTTATTTTTCACATTATTAAAAAAGTGATGTGATAACTATGATTAATTTTGTGCATCTCTTTCAGAAGAATATTTCATAGAATATTTTTCCTACTTTATGTATTGTAAAATGATGATGTCAACGTCATCATTTTACTGTCCAAATAATCATAGTTGTTTTATTTCTCTATATATATGTATGTGCCCCATTTTATTATATTTTGATCTAGGGTTGTTTTTTTTCAAGGCTTGTAATAATTTTTGTGCCATTAAAAAATTCATGTCTGATATTCTCCCTAAATAAAATTCATCGGCAAATTTGGCAAATGTTTGATAACTAAAGAGCGTCCTATCTAAAAAAATCTGATCAACTATGAGAAAATAATAGAAGTGTTTGGCTTTTGATGTCAGAATTTTAAAAAAAAATGACGGCAAATTTTGGGATTCTTATATATATATATATATATATCAATGAATAAGAACCATAAGCTCCATATTTTCAGAAGTATTATTGCTATCTGTTCTGAATACTGTGTATTGTTTCATCACAATAATATTGCTATCTGTTCTGGATTTCTGTGTGTGGTTTCATCATTTATTTTCTTATTTATCTTAATAGTAATCATGTTATTGTGAATTCATCAGATACACTGCAACCCTTGAGTCTGTATGAATGTATTGAAAAATATTGAACTATTAATGCATTGAAAAGTACATGTAAACTGCTGAAATAAAAATTTTCTTCCCTAAACTTAATTTGACATTATTAATAAATGCTGTTAATTAATTTTTAATTCTTTTTTTTAAAAATTAATATTTTATTTTGCCTAAAGTCTTTAGTTGGGTTTTTGACTTCAATAACATTTTGTTACTTAGTATTTTGAAATAATAATTAAATAGCTGATAAAGTTACATTTTCGGTATGTATCTTTTTCCATCCTGTAAAGAACCATAAAAGAGCTGACATTTTAAATATTGATATGTAAATGTTTCTCTCATTTATTTGATGATGCCGGGTGTTGATTCTACAGGGTTGCCACAGTGCTGGGAAAATACTGGAAATTTAAAAATCGTCTAAAAAAACAACAAAAATAATGCTTCTTTAAAAACCAAGAAAACACAGGGAAATTTACATTTCTTAGTGCTCCCTTCCCTTCTTTAAAAAAAAGCTTTAAAATTGCATTTTCTTTTTTGAAATTTATACCTTTAAAACATTTTTTTTAATGCAATAAAAGAAAAAATTATGAGGACCAATCCCCCACCCCTCTCTGTTTTATGGGTTAAACATTGAGCCAGTGTGAAAACGATCTTTTAATAAGTTGGTGAGCTAAAATTCAATGTAATTTTGATTTCATTGAAGAATTTTTCTTATTTTGATGCAAAGATTTCATTGAAGAATTAGTTAATGATTTTTTTTTTTTTTTCTGTTAGTAAAATTATTGTTCAGTTCTGATTTGTGCATTGGTAAATAATAGGGATAGGGAAGAACCCACTGGAAGGAAACAAATCATTTCTTTACTAAGCACTCAACCAATGTGCATGTATTTTTGTACTGGATTTTTTGTGAATAAATTTGACAAATAATTCTGAGATGTGATTGAAGCTTATCTGAAATTCAATAAGTAAACATGATGTTATTTTCTGAGCATTATTTGTTTTTAAATTGGTCTTAAGTTAAAAGAGTGGTACAATCTTTCAAATGCAGTTAAGAACATATTGTGCAATAATTAAAGAAAAGAAAATAAAGCAATGTCATTTTGAGGATGTTAAATAAATCTGAAGATTTCTTTAAAAACCTGGAAATGTCAGGGAAATTCAAACTACAGAAATGAAGGCCACCTTGTTGAAAGATATGGGTATGTTACAGGTCAATTCCTAATCATAATCTGTTTATTGTATTCTGAAATACTGGGGATGGCTGTACAGTTGACAGCAAATTACAGAAAAAGATATTTTAAGATATCTAAAGTCTTGGCAGTTAAGGAGTGATTGGCTTTCAGTTTTATTGTCTCTTCTAATTTCATTGAAGCATCTGGATTAAGACAGTTAGTTGTATAGGCATTTTTTTAAATTACTATAAGCAAGATCTTTCATTCATCTTAGCGTAGTTATCAGAATTATTTGCAGTTCTAATTGTACTACTCATAACTTTCAATAAAGGTTTTAATTCAGAAATTGTATTAAAACCATATTCTCTTTGATATATATTAATTATATTTGGACTTACCTGCTTCCTGGCATAGGGGTAGCACATCTTCCCTGTGAACTGGGCATCCCGGGTTCAAGTACCGGTTTGGGCATGGTTGTTCTATCTGTGAGATGTGTGAATGTGCCCTCCTGTAAAAGGGGGTTGTGCAAGCGAATGAGTGATGCGTGAGTAGTCAAGTCGTACACTTGGCCCGAGTTGGCTCTACGATAAAAACGAGGCACTCCCTCTTAGGCTTAAATCGGCTGTCTTTGAACAGCGGGCTTGTCTGTGGCAAGTGCCATAAGAAACAACAACATATTTGGACTTAAATATTACTTGTAACAAATCTATAAATTACTCACAACTAAATTTTGTATTTGCTAATTATTATACCTTTTGTGTGTGTAGAATATATTGTGAAATGAATTGAATATTTATTTTATAATGCCTTTATCTCTTTTAATAAATAGCCAGGGAAGCTGAGTTGCGACAATTAAGAAAATCTAATACTGAATATGAAGAGCAGAATGCCATTTTAACCAAGCATATAGAAAATATGAAGTCAGCTATTGAGAAACTTGAAGTTGAGAATTCACAGCAACGTAGTAATAACATTGCTTTGCAGCAACATTTGGAAACCTTAAGAACTGTTCTGTTGGAGAAATTTGCAGATTTCCCATTACCAGGTAATAGTTCGATTTATTTTTTATCTGCTTTATTGCTTTTCTAGTTAAAATACAATTTTGTATTGTATTAATGATATAAATCATGTTATTTGCTCCGTAAATGGTGATGAAGATTTTTTTGGAAATGATGTTTCTACATTTTTACTGTCTAAGTTTTATTTCATATTTATATACTGAGAAATGCTTATTGTTTATTGAGATTTGGAACTAATTGAATATATTTTTTGGTTGCTTGCTACTTACAAAGCAACCATGTCTTGAATTTTAACAACCAGTGGCAAATAGTTCCAACTTTTTTCACGTCTGGTATAAACATCATTGTTTACACACACAAACACACACACTCACAAAGAAAAAAATAAATTAAATGCATTTTTGGTTGGAAAAAAAAATCTGGTGTCAGTGTTCTTCCTCTAACAGCATTTTCCAAATTATTATGATTAGAGTTGCTTGATGAGCAGCAATATACTGTGCATCTTATGACTACAAATTAGATGTTTTTGTTCTCCAAAAAAATTTCTGTTTGCTATACAATAATTGCTATTGACTGAAAAGTTGTTATATAGCTGCATTAAGTGAGATATTTAGGAACTTCTTATTTAATATATAAAAATGAATTTTTGTTTGTTCGTATTTTATGCACTACTGTACCACTCATCCGATTCCTATAAAACTTTGCCAACTTATTGCTTGCACTTACTTGTGTGAAGGTTATAGGCATGGTACAATTATTATCAAATATATTAAAGTGAATTTTTGTTTGTTCATATTTTATGCATTCCATACCATTCATCCAACTGCAATAAAATTTTGCCAACTTATTGCTTGCATTTGCATGAAGCTTATAGGCATAATAAAATTATATCTAATATACAAAAAGGAATGTTTTTGTTCATATTTTATGCATTTCCTCATACCTTTAATATATGTACAGGAAGAATACAGGGCATTTTTTTTTTTTCCTGTTTTGAGTGGCAACCCTGAAGTAAAATTAAGTATATCTAAGAATTACTGCGAATTTCAGAACAAAAGTTGATACATATACATAAAAAGACATGCTCAATCAAATAATTAAAAAATATCAATTTCTGTAATTTTTCAATTTTGGTAATGGTAAAATTTTGAGATAGTTAATTAACTGTGTTAATCAATTTGTCATTAACAGCAAATCTGTCCCTTTAAACCATTTCCATCAACACTACTTTTGTGAAATTATGATAATAAATAACAGCGTTACAGAAGGTGCCCCCCCCCCCCTTTTTGACAATTGTATAAGTGCTTTTGTTATCATAAAATCATATTATTTGGTTTTCTATATATAATGGTTGAATTTTAAATAATAATTGTAATTTTTTTTTCTTTAATTCAGCATTTTTAATATATGTATGCTACTGAATATTTTATTTTCCCATTTAATAATGTTTTACTTTTTAGGAACAAATGAACTACCTACTCCGGAAACTATAGATTCATATATGAATCAATTGCATAGTTTATTGGAAAATCCCAATGAAAATGAAGTTTTGATATCGAAAATTCGCGAAATTGTCAGCAAGTTAGATTATCCATGAAAAAGTAGAAATCTTATTTGCAGTTTTGTTATCATTAATGCATCAAATGTTAAATGTACATAATCTCATTGCTTCATTTCTTTTCATTATTTTGTACTATATGATTTTATGTGCTATTATAAGAAAGCAATGGTTTTCCATTATTATTATTTTGTCATGTCTACATTTATATGTCTGTAGAATTTCATATTTATTATTTTTCTTTTGAAAATATTGTTTAATTGTCGTGATGTAAACTGTTTAAATTATTAATAAATGAGATTTTTGAAATGGTTAATGAGGAAGCAAAATTTATTCAAATGGTATGTTTTCCAAATACCATGTAATTTATAGTTCTGTTTGCCATTTCTTAGAAAGAATAATAAAAAGTGTTTTTAGCTTTTTTTCTCCCTAACATTCCAGGAAATCAAAGAATAAATTATTAAAATAAGAGTTCCTGTGTATATTTAATCTTTCTGTGTATGAGACCTTATATAACTTGGAAAAGATTTGATTTGCAACTAATTCCTTAGATTTACTTTCTTAAATTAATTCTGTGAATTGAAATTCATTCTTCTAATGAATGTTCCATTACATAATTTCACAGTACTGAAGAAAGAAAATTTTCAATTCATCTTGAGTTTCTAGCATGGCGAAATTTGTGAGATTAAAATATTACTATTATGTCTTAATTATTTATTAAAAACAAGTTAATATGCTACAATTGTTTACCTTTTTATTCTATATTGCATTGGTATCATTTTTTAGGTGTATATTAATCTTTATTTAAGAATCTGTAAAACTGGGATAATTCTAAAAAAAAGATAGGAGGGCATTGAATCTTTATAGAGATTTTAGATGTCTTCAATTAATTCTGCATTTTGTACTTAAACTTTTTTTCACTAAATGAAGTATTCATTTTGCATTTGCATGTGACTTTTATCATTTCCAACTTTTTATAATGTAAATACTGTATTCATTATGAAAATAATCAACTGTTTTATTAATGTGCATTTTTCTTCATTTCACTATATTGTTGAGTCTTGTCCAATATTTAAATGACAGTATTCAAATTTTGCTTTAGGCTTACATGCAAACCTTGTTTTTTTTATGTTAATATAATGTTTTATCATGACATGTAAACACTTAAGAAAATTGTGTGAATTTTGTTAAATACATATATGCATTTTTGTAATATTTTAGATAGCTGCAATTTGTCTATAATAAAATTTTTGACTCCCAAATCAGCATTTTAGTTAAGAATTAATATTACTGACTTTTAAATCCCATTCCTAAATTGTAAACAACTAAATAAATTCTTTTATAAATATCTGGTTCACTGATGGAAACTAATTAGCATGTATCATTTATTTTACAAAATGAAATTATTTACAGTCAGTTGTGAAATTTTTTTTCATGTGATAAGAGCCTTTTATTTGACACATTTGGAAGCATCCAGCAGGCATTACCTTATTTTAATCCGTTGCTGCTAAGTTGCAATATATGTGCAGACCTTCTTAAATCTTTTAGCCTACTTTGCAAACTTGTGTTTTTCTTTTGTTTATGATTTATATGCATCACAGCACCTTCAAGTATCTCTGTTTATTTAGTTCAGGGTGATTTGGATGCAAGTTTTCATTATTTATATGAAAGACTGCAATCTTTCTGATAACAGTTAACTTTGAAAAATGTGTTGCTCATCTACAGTATTGCTTGCTGAAGTACACTAGAAATTTATAGATTATTACAGAAAACTATTTCAAATTAGGAGGAATCAATGAGTCATGGATATGATAAAAATTAATACAATGTAGGAAAGAAAAGGGGTCTGCTCATTCCTCCAATAAATGCATTCATATCAGATATTGAAGATTCTGAACCAGAGATATTCACCAACAATAGCGATGATGATCCATATTTTGTACCTGAAACTGGAACTAAAGATTTAGTCAAAAATCTGATTATGTATCAGAGTCATTTATTTACAATGAAGAACATGCTGGCATTGTTCCAATATCAGTCTTTTCCACGAGCAGTAATATTGTTGGACAAAAGAAAAAAAAGTGCAATCTTTGATGGAACAATCTGAATTTGCATTTGCAACAACTGCAATCAGAATTTCACTCTGAGCCTGACATGTTTCCATCACAGAATAAAGGGTAGCTTTTCCGATTCCAGTCCAAGATATACAATTGGCAGTTTGAATTTTTGACTCAAATATAGGTGTAAAGGCAGATGGCAATACTACCCAACAGATTTTTTTCAACAATCAGAAGCTCAAAATGTAAATTGGGTCTCTGTTTTCTTCCTAGAGAAAACTGTTTGCATGTATTTCATTTAAATGAAAAAAGAAAAGAAAAAGTAAATAATGTTATATCATAGGCAAAGTTGCTTACAAACTATGTTTTGAATTTTTGTAAATAATTAAAATAAATTTATAAGAATCATTAAATGTATTATACATATCCTACTGAGTTAAATATTTTAAATGTACATGCTATCTTTGTTCTCTTTCCATTTCTTTTCCAAAATCTTTTCACCATTTGCAAATTCAGGGGTTAATTTTGAGAAAATGTAGTATTAAGAATTTTTTAGGTAATTGGACTATCTTCACCAAACAACCTGTTGTCTACCATAATAGTATTTATTTATTCATGTCAGTCAATTTTGATGAAGTAGCCCTATCATAACAGGAAATATTATTTTCGATCAAGCTTGCATAATAACGATAGAACATTCTGATGGTTAATTAAGCTTGCAAAGTTCTGAAATGAAATAGCAAAACAGTTCCAGTTTTTGAGGGGGTTCAGTAGGCATTTTTTGCAGATGGAGAGCAGTTGTCAATGTTTAATGACATACCTAGGGTCATTTACTTTCATATGAAATAAAAGTTGTTGAAATTAGCATGGTGATTACAACGGGAGAAGTCAAGAATTTCCTCCCTTGTTTGTCATTTATTTAAAACTACTTGTTTTTGGCAACTAGCTGGTTTGCCAGCAATATTGATTGCATTAAATTCTATATAAATATAGAAAATATTGAATTTAACCAAATTCTGTAGTTTTTTGGGGTTTTTTTTAGATATATTTTTATGTCTAAAATTCCTTCAAATTGTCGGGCATTAAAATCGTAATATTTTAATTGCCTAGGTTTTCTTCATTGCATATATTAGGTTTCTAAAGAGACTAGTCCCGTGGCATAGTATTATTAAAAACATAAATGTCTATGTTCATCTGTCTTGTTGTATTGTAACTTCATATAATTATTCATCTTGTAAACTACACAGTTATTAAATTAATAAGAATCTTGCTTAAGCTATTGACAATGGAAGAAAATTGCATGATTGAATATTTGTTGAAACAATAAAAACGGTATTTCAGAGCAGCACTGAACAAAGAAGTGAAAATAAAGATGAAGTTAAAAACACAACAGTTCTGTAATTGGAATTAAAATTAAAAAAAATAACAGTTAATGCATTTTTTAAAAAAATACTTTTTTAAAACTAATGTGAAACAATATAACAATGTCTTGAAATTTAAAACAAAGCATTTTTTCTAATCGCAACATTAACATGTTTAATGAGACTCAATGAAGTAATGGCACTCTTTTGAGTTCCATAATAATAATCATTGTTATTAATTCTAATATTGTTTTGAAAAATTGATCCAAAACTAATAATAATCATTGTTATTAATTCTAATATTGTTTTAAAAAATTGGTCCAAAACTAATTTTCTAGAAATTACTAAATCAAGAGAGAAAAAAAAATGCATTCATTCACACAAAAATTGCTATAATTGAAAAGCCACTTCTTCCAACTTTTAATTGTTTAAAAGCACTTTTTTTTTCTTTTATAAAAAAATATGTTTTGATGTTACATTACAGCATAATAAAATTCTGTTTTTACTTTTGAATTAAATTTCTAACAATTTCTTACCGAATTTCATCTTCCTAACTTCAGTTTGTGCTATGCATAGATCCATCAATCAGGACAAACCTCTATATGCATAGAAAGATTTCAATGTGGAGAAAATCTGTAAGTTATAAAAAGAGGAAAAACTTTTTAATTTTAAGTATCATATCTAGTTAGTTTTTTTTTTTTAATAAAAACTAAAAATATTTGGAGTCTGGTTTAATAAGTAATTTTCAAATGGATGAGGACATAAAAAAAAACACTTAAAGAAATTGTGATGATTAAAACCTATAAAACATTTATCAGGATAATTATAACAAATTTCACCATCTTTGAATTCCACTGTAGTTTGGACATTTTTCGAGACGCAACAAGTATGACATAATACTCTGTACTGCTTCCTTTTTGGGATAATCCTCCTAGCATTTTAATAAGCAACAATGTGCATTGTTAAAGAGAGAGGAAAGGTAATTAAGCACTATCTTAATATGTGTTGGCACTCCTGGATCAGTTTTCCTTACAATTTCTTCTCTGGATTGTTTAACATTTGATAAACAAGCCTTTTGTCGTTAATTTTTTTGTATACAATATCTGTGAAATCAAAATGAAAAGTTTCCTTTACACTTTTTGAGAAAATTAAGCACCTTTTCAAAATTAGGTAGCCTTTTAAATAAAATTTTAACATTTTTTATCGATAACTCCCAGAAGTATTATAACACAAAAATTATTTATAAGCCTTCTTAATATTTTTTTAAACAAATGGTTTTTTTTTTTAAATCTATACTAATGCAATGTGTAGGTACTGAAACATTTTTCTCAATTTAAAAAAAAAAAAACATTATTATGCAGTATTTGTAATAAAACAATGTTGCAATACACTTTAAAGTTTATAGCAATAATTAAAAAATAATAGTCTGTTTATTTTCCATTGCTGTAAACTAAAGAAATTGGTTTATTTTTTCATACTTTCGACAATGTCATAAGGAAGTTTTTTCTTTTTTTGTGTGTGTAAGTGCAAAATATAAACTGACACTAATATTAAAAATTAAATTGATGCACCATTTTAATGTTCATTTTGCTGCACATTCAGGTGGCTGTGAGGTCATGAGCATTGATTTTATCAGGGAGGTTCAAATACATAATAAATAGAATAGATATAAAGTTACAAAATGGCTTAAATGTTCAAGTCAAACTAATGCTGAAATTGCACTTAGTCGAAGAAGCCACGATTTAAACATAAAAGGAATTTAATTCAGCACAACTGATCTCGCCAGTGAACAAGATAATTTATCTAAAGTATTTAATATTAAAATATTTTTTTCAAGAATACTAAGATAGTAATTTTAAAGCCATGATCTTAAATTTATAAAAACTTCCAAATATCTTTGGAACATTTCTATCTTTAAAAATAAATGCACAGCAATAACCCGATAGCCACAACAATAGCCTGATTTTGTTTTAAATTCAAAATAAAAACAACCAATATTAAATTGAGCCTATAAAACTGAAGCGATTTTTCTAGATAGGATTATTATTTATCTAAATTGGAGAAATGAGTGAATGAAAGGTTAAGGACAAAGTGAGTGGAAAAGTTAAAGGACTATAAAATCATATTAGTGCCATATATCTATTTAAATTAGTGATTTGTTATTTTAGAAATCAAGTACAAAAAGTGTTGCAATTAATGAGGAATTATATTTTTCACATATAAAAAAATAAATCCCTATCTTTTTAATAACCGGTTGCATTTATTTTAAATGTATTATTATAAGCATATTCTATCTGATATTGTTTCTCTCAGTTAATTATAAGTATTTAAAATAAAAAAGATCAGGAGATAAAACAGTAATTTAATGATATTCAAAATAAAAAAAAATTTCAAACCTAATAAACATTAAACAAAGTCATTACTTTGTGTAAAATAACTTCCGTAAATTCAGTCAATTAAGAATCAAATGTATTTTTATTACACATAATCCATAATGCAACCATGTACTGCACTTCATAATACAGTGGAACCTCACTTAACAAGAATAATCATTTCCAAATCTTACTCGTAATGAAAAACACATTTTTTTTGGGGGGGGGGGTCTACGAAAAACTGGACAATATATCCTATTTCGAAAAAAAAATACTAAACCAAATTTATTATGAATTTTAATAGTTATTAATAAGTTGATGAAATATATATTTCTTTAACTATCTATCAAAATCTAGGGAATATGGAATGCAGAATTACTGAAAGATTAATGTGATGTTTTTAATCTATGATGCAATAATTTTCCATGCTTTCAGCATCTCCCTTATTTCACTGGATGGCATTTGCTCTGTTGGGACATTATTCCCTTCCCTTTTTTCCTAACCAAATTTCATACACAACTCTCTGCTGCAACAGAAAATATAGTTCCGAAAGCTCTTTGATAGTTCTGACTATTTTTCTACCAGCTCATGTCATGACCAATGTCATTGCCATCCACCTCTAGACCTTTAAACTTGGTCAGGAATAAATGCAATCAATAAAGGCATCACAGACGCTTAAGTCACTCGAGAGTTCTGTTGGATAACACTATCTAGCCATGTCTATACATAACATCGTGTCATTTGTTTTAGAAGATATCACTCATTAAGAATAATTTTTTTTTAACTTTTTGTTATGTTTGTTGTATGAATCATTAATTACAGGAAGTGCTTGTTAAATGAAGTATGACTTATACTATAGAAATTCAAGAGGGTTAAGTAAAGTTTAAAGTACAACGCCAAATTTCAATTTTTTTCCTGGCGATATTTCCCAATTCTGCATTATTCCAAAATAATCAAGTAAATAGGAACTAGGTGAATTCTGCAAAGCCAGCTATATTGTTTCCTTTTAAAACAGCAAACAGAAGGATGGAAGATTTTCATTTTTATAATTGCACCTCATCATTTGCATCTTTTTACAAAAAAAGAAATTCATCCTAAAAATAGTTGGACATAGATAAATAAAGCTTGAGTAATTTAGAGCAGTTATATATGTGGCAACATTAAAATGCTCAATTTAGTCTAAGATATTGTTATTGTTTAAAATCTCAACCATTTATTACTTGAAAGAAATGAATAAAAAAATACACGAGCATTACAGAAATATTCACTTTAATTTTACAATCATAACAAGATAATCCATTTAAAATGGTTTAAATTTTCGGCTTTTTCGCATCATGGCAATACGAGCTTTATCTTTTTCAAACCTTTTCCTAAGATCTAATATCTCCTCCATTTTTTCATCCCGAAGTTGATTTTTATAGAACTTCATAAGAGTCAATTTGGATTGTGCAGCATTTCTTTTGTCTACAATTTTTTTATTAACAGATTCAATTCGTGGTATTTTAGGCTTCTTCGAAAATTTTGAAACAGTAATCCATCCTTCATCATCAGGTCCGCCAAGTTCCCTTTCTTTCTTCTTTTCTTCCTCACTCTTAGAATCAAATTCTTGCAAAAATGTTCTTATCTCTTCCTGCAATAACTTTTGATCAACAAAACTGTCATTATATTGTTGAATCCATTTATTTTTCCCGACATTAGAGTGAAAATGACACTTAGGCAGTTCTTTAACATCAGAACATTTTAAAATTTTCTTCAATGCAGCTGGTCGCTTAAATACAATATAAGCTACTTTACATCCAAGTTTTGATGTAAGAGGACAGAATAAACTTGATTTTGAATTCTGATCCACTTCTTCTCCACTAGTAGGTCTCATATGAATGCAAATTCGTTCGATAAGTCCATATTCCGAAAATAAATGCTTCAAGCATTTCTTATTAAAAAATTGAGGCACATTTACAATGTATAATGTCCGATCTTCGGGTTTGATTTCACTTTGGCCTTCATGTTTTTTTACAAACAACTGCCGATCCAAAGAGTCCTCTCCGAAATTAAATGAAAAAGGAATAAATCCTTCGAACTGTTTAGCCATCGCTATACAAAAATGCAGATCTAGTCACGACAAAAATATTATTTCAAATCCATGCGTTAAAAATAAAATACCAAACAAACCTTTAATTGAGTTGAGTTGTATTTCTCCTATTTGAATTGCACAATTATTTGTGTCCCTTTTGATAAAAATTATAATTTATGCTATTTAGTGCTTGAATAAATCTTTTCTTGTATAAAATTGAAAATAAGAAGTTTTCTATGTACTTTGTGTGCAAAAACTTCTAATGATCACACGTCGCTTTACAGATTATTTTATTCCTCTCCAACAAGAACTAAATATGAACTTTAACTTCAACTTACAATTTGACTTGATAACAAACGCTAAAATTGTTGTGTTTTTCTTTGAATTCCCCTTGTAAGAATTCGATACTTGAAAATGTCTTCGGTCTCAGGTGATTCTGAAGATGGAGTAAGTCGAAAAAAGATAAAATTATCAGATGAAGAAGAAGTTACAGGGGATCATTCAGTCGCTGAAGATTTAAGTGCCCATGTTCGTTTAAATTCGTTGGAGGGTTTTCAGTTGTCGGAGGTTTTGTCTGAAAACAGCTATTCGAAATCCGTTTTTCTTGAAGGACGCTTTGACAAAGCAGCTGACAAAGCCATTATCTTATTAGAAAAGTTGCCGATACATCACGATTCTGTTGAGAAACTTCTGAATAACGCTGATCTGGCGTTGAACTTGAAATCGAATTCTATTTCTGAGCCCAATGTTGTTGATTATGCTTGTTACCCTCCTGTGTGCCAAGGCGGTAAGGCAATGAATGCTTTTTAAATAAATTGGTTCATTTGTAGTATATATTGGGGGAATAGTTTGTGAAACTTAATTTGATTTTAATATACAAATATATTATGCATTTTTTTTATAATGTATCTTTCAGACCATCAATTCACATTGCTATTTTGAATAGATATAATTTTGAGTACATAATAAATGTATCCAAATATATTTTTGTCCATTTAGTTTGATTCTCATTCTAGCCATTTTTAACTCCAGTATTCTCTTTTGTGTCATCTAAAGTTGTTGGTCTATTTTATATGCATATAATTTTTTTCCACTGTAGGAAAATGCATTTATCACTTCCAAGATGCTATGATAAGTTTTTTTTCCCCTTCTTTCAAACATTTTATTATTTATGATTCTTTTTATCGTCGTCTTTTTTCTTTTTTAAAAAAAATATTTTATGTACTTACTAACAGTACCTTAACAGTATGAATCTCCTAGTATTATTTAAATTTTTATCTGCATTTTATATATGTTGAGAAGTAGTTGTACGTATTCTGATTGTTTTCTATGTAATTAATTTTAGAAATAAATTATTACATTTCTGAATTTAATATTAACATTAAATTAGTTTTGTATCATTTAATCAATGTGAATATAGAATATGTAACAGAATTTTTGCTATTCTCACCCAAATTGTTTTAAACAATAGAAAACTCACTAAATATCAGATAAGGACCACAGTTAGATTGCCATATTCAGCAATTTATTGCCTTTAAAAAAATTACATTTCATACTGGTATTGTGGTCTTAAATCAAACTATTTTTCCCATTTTCCTTCATGTCATGAACATATTATTTTTATGTTATACATTTTGTTAATCTTTATTTGTATTATCAGCTACTTTAACAATATGTGACATTTTATCAAATGAATGTTGCTATTAAATGTTATATTTTAGAATTACAATATATAGCACTAATAAATTTTTAGATTTGGTAGAGATAGTAAAAAGATTTTTTAAACTGTTGAAAAGGGCATACTGAAAGCAGCTAAATCTTATTGCCAGCATTGTTAATTGGAACCCTGTTAACAGAATAATACTCTTGTTTTCTAATGAAATGTACAATTAGAAGTTTCATATTTAAATACTATGAATACTGCTAAATGTAATCATGATTCATGTGCAAACACAGAGCCATGCCAAATCACATTTATCTTTAACAAAGATGAAAATAAAAAAAGGTCACTAAGTTTCAAAGGAGCATGTGATTGTTCTGTGTTGCATCAGCATGACTGGAGTGAAAAACAACATTTTGTGGTCTGCAAAAACAAAAGACCTCATTTTTTGAAGAGCATTAAAAAAATAATAATAATAACTCTTGGCCAACTACTTGGCAAACAACTCTGCCTGGATGACATCCATCACATTCAAATGCAGCAATCAACTATATTACAAAATTATGCTTCTGATAAATAAATGCATATACTACATTTTGAATGTGTCATTGCACATTAATGTTGTGTTTTTACTAGCTAATATAACATCCTCAATACAGCTTTGAAATCAAGGAATAATTCTTATTTTAAAAACATAGTGTTGGTATGAAACATAGTCCAAAATTTTATACAGCTTTGTAAATAATGAGAAGATTTGTGTAAATGAACTGAATTTTTAAAAAAAGTATTTCCTGGAAGTGGTGCATCTTTTAGTAATTTTCTAGAATGAGATATTGGTTGTCATAATTGAAAATCAATTCATCTACGTAGGCTTCAATGAAACAATAGATAGAAAAGTTCCATTTGATATTGAACAGTCTGAAGGCATGCTGAATAAAAAGTTTGAAGAGAGTGGACTTCCATTTATCAGAACATTGCCACACGTGGGACTTGGAAATTTACCAAGCTCAGCTGTTTGTAAGCTGGACCATTTTGTAAATGTTAATAATTCCAAAAGATGCAGATGTGCTGAAATATATATTTTGAGGCATATTGTGCAACATTGTGCAATTAATTTTAAAAAGCGGTACAAGTACAAATAATATAAAGATAAATTATGAAAGAATAATTGTCAGTAAGTAACAATTTATAAGTTTTGTGATTGTTATTTTTAAAATAAATTTTTGATAGTCCTGAGGAAAATGTTTTTTTCTTTAATGAGCTAAAACAATATAGTTTTATTCAGTTTGTTATCCTTGTTGTTGTTAACCTTATCAAAATTCTTACATCTCAAAGTGATTACATTACTCTATTAGTAAAAAGGATAGGTATGAATATGAGGTAAATGAGAAAAACAGACAAAATTAAAAGAAACAAACATTTTGAACACATGAACCTTTTGAAACAAAGGTTGCAAATTGGTAATAAACTGCAATAATATATCTTTTATGCATGGAAGATACAATATGCCTCCCAGAAAAAGAAATCCGTGTATGTTAAATCTGGTAATTAATGTGGCTAGGGGAAAGGTATTTGTACATTCTCTGAGTAGCTTCCCATATTCATCCATTATCCTGTACTTAATATACATATCTAAGCTCTGTGTTTTTGTAGTAATGCATGCTGCTTAAAATTTGAACCTGGCATTATAATTTTTGTTAATTAGTACTTTGTAACTCGTAAACTCTATTTCTTCAACATGTCATTTCAACTTATACATTCCTTTACAAAATCTGTCGATTTGATGTTCTACTTACATTTAAATTTTGATATAAATTGTTTTTGAATTGCCATGTATATTAAAATGGCATGAAAAAATTTAATTATATATTTTTGGATAACTATAGGCATGGAAATGTTGCAATTAGTGTATACTTAAATAACAAGAAAAGAATTGTTACAATCTAATAAAATTCTTTGAAGCCCAGAATTAAAGTGTCTAATTATTTTTTATTAAAAAATTGAAATTTTTTTTTTTTTTTTAAAGGTTTGGTTACTGTGTCATTATTATTATTTTACGGGATAAAAAAAAAGAAGAAAATTCAATTATGCAAATCTTAAAATTTACAAAAAAAATGTCATTTTTTATAAATTAAGAATTGTAAAGTTAAAAAAGTAAATTTTATTAAAACTCAATTTCTTTTATTACCTCATAATTTGTATGATCAAAATAAGCTGTATAAAGGAAATTTTTAAGCTTATAAAATATGTCTATTAGAATGCTTATTATTTAGTTCATTACTCTTATTATTATGTCTCTCTCTCTCTCTCTTGCTTCAAAATACATGACTGACAGTCTTTTGTACCCTAAGATTATTTTCTAATTGATACACAAAGTTATCTTCAGCTAATTGTTTTTCATTCCAGTGCTAAAAGAGGTGAAGAAAATGTATCAATGAAAGGAAATAAACAGACAGCCTCTTGAAGTGATTGCCCAACTTCGGTTTTAAGTTGATGAAAAATACTTTTCCATATTATCCAATATTAGTATTATTGTGAAAAATGCCGTTCAGAAAACCATGTCTTTAGCAGTTCCAAAAAGACATTTAGTCAAAATGAACTAAGCCAGGTGATAGAATATTGCTTCTTTAACATTCAATGAAATTATTCTTATTTAGACCATTTTGTAAATAAAATTCTTCAATCAAAAAACATTTCATAGTTCCATTTTATATCTGTCTGCAAATTTTTAAATGTTTGTTTCAGTTACTAGATCAATATTTTAAAACACACTTGATGCTATTGCAACAACTGTGTGTTTACATACTAATTAATTCTGTAGCTTTTATCTACACTCATGTCCAAAATTAAGGTCACAAAAATGTTTTTCAAAGTAATTCTAAATTACTTCCAGTAAAATTTAAACAAATTAGATTTTATATATTGTGAAAGACCGGTAACACGATATGAACCTTCGTTGTGGGAAAAAATGTTGTTTAGTATTAGTTTTTGAGGATCTACTGAAATTAGATCGTTTAGGCATCAGGGATTTTTGTCTGCAATTTTGGGAATATTGAATTAAAACAAAAAATTTAGCATGTTTCCAGTGAGAATTAGTTATCATAATCGTTTAAATGATTCGTTGAGAGCCGTTGGCAAGCTTGAAGCTGGGCAGTCTCAAGTGGAGATGGCTCGATGATTGTAAGTGACACCGAAAGTGGTATCCAGGTTGTGGAATCAATTCCAAACAAGTGGTACTGTAACCAGGAAGGCCGTCACGGAACAAAGACGCCTGCACAGAATCGGTATTTGGCATTAAGCACACGATGGCATAGGCAGACAACGGCTCCTCAACTTGCTCTTCACCTTGCTGCTGCGTCTGGAATAAGGATTTCCAGACAAACAGTATACAGACGTCTAGCAGAGACGGCCCTTTATGCCCGGCGACCAGTTGAGTGCGTTCCTTTGACTGCATCCAACAGAAAAGCCTGGTTCTTGTGGTGTCTAACACAGCAGTCTTGGGCACAGCAAGAATGGGGGCGTGTTCTTTTCAGTGATGAGTCAAGATTTACCACACATAGTGACACTCGTCGAATCTTCATCTGGAGAGAGCGAGGAGCTCGCTATCATCCCTCCTGCGTAAAAGAAATCGACAGATTTGATGGCAGAGAAATCCTTGTCTGGGGTAGCATAATGTTGGGCAGTCGTACACCACTGTATGTCTTCGATGCGGGTACTGTCAATGCACATCTCTATAGAGATGAGATCCTTGAAGCTTATGTGAGGTTCTTCCGGGATTCTTTTGGCCGAGACTTTATATTCATGGACGATAACGCGCATCTTCACAGAGCACAGATTGTTGATGATTTTCCTGAGGAAGAGGATATTCGATGTATGGACTGGCTCTCGAGGTCTCCGGATCACAATCCTATTGAACATGTATGGTCTCGGAAGAACTATTGCACAACGTAACCCCCTCTAATACCCTCCAAGAGTTAAAAGCCACTCTTTTGGAAGAATGGGCTTTGTTGCCCCAAGCATTTATTGACAACCTCACAAACAGAATGAAAGCTCGTTGTGAAGCCTTTATAGCAGTGTTCGGTGCTCATACTCCATATTAGACAGGCTTTCCCGAAGATAAATGCTTTATCTCTAATTCATAATGTAACACTTTTTGATATACCCTGTTTCTTAATTCCCAATTAAAATCTTTTCCATGTTGCTATGTATCTATGTTCTTTCTTCCATTGTAGTGTACCTCTGTGCCAAATATCGTGGCAACACAGTGAATAGTTTTTCATTTTTCTGAGATTTTATGTTTGTGACCTTAATTTTGGACATGAGTGTATATTCTCATCTGATATGGAATCTCAGAGTATATTCACGTATCCATCATCAACCTATGTCAGCTTCATGTTTTTCTCTATTGACTAGAATGGGTTTAGAAAACTCACTTTTCTTTTAAAGAGTAGCCTTTCTCCCTTATGTCTTGTTTTCAACTCTGTAATATCTTATGTATCTTAATTTTTCCTTATTTCCCACTGAAGGTTGAAAAATCTTTACTGAGAGACAAAAACCTTGTAAAGTTTTTCACTCATATATTTAATACAAATTGGACACTAGGAAAGGCCTGGGGTCTTTTTAAAAGAATAGTACATATCTATTACATACTTACATGCACAGATATTGAAGAATTTGCTAGCTTGGATTTTAAATTCATCATTTTCCTCCCTCCCCGTCCCTTTTTTTTTTTTTTTTTTTTTTTTTTTAAGTTATAAGATGTTCTAAATTGCAATGCTTATCATAGATAGTGTTGATGGATAATCATATAACAGGAAACTGAAGGCATTAATAATTTATCAAAAATATTTTTTACTTTTTGCACTACTGAATTGTTAAAAATTGAAAATTTCACTTTTTGGTTGTTAACTTTCGTTGTAAACTCAAAACAAAATAGGAGATCATTCATATATATATAGATAGAACACTCAAAGGATAGTCTTGTAATTTTCTTAGACATAGATATACCTATTTCAACAAATGAAAGTGAATAGAATTGATCAATATCAAAATGCTATTGAAAAATATTAATTCTGACACAAAACAAATGAGAATACTACTCCTTGATAAACAAAAAATGATGCCAAAATACTTAGTTGAAATGGATATTCATTCATGAGTTTTATAACTAATATAAGATAGTGTTAGTTCATCTCATGTCCACTAGCAGTTTTGTCGTAAACAGCATGAATGAATAGGATTCTCAAGCTGAGTTGAGAAATGGGCAGTGAAATCATAATCAATCATGCACATACTAAACTTTTAAAGCTGTTAATTTGGAGGGGGGGGGGAACTTTTTTGAAATTGTTTGATTTGTGAATGTTGCATATCCTTGATATAAATTTGTTTTATGGTAATATTTAAAATACTGCTTTTTCATAACTTTTAAGATATTTGCATAATCAAAAGATATTTTTGAAATATATATATATATATATATATTCTAATGCAGCATTACCTATTGTAACTTTTTTTACCTTATAGGGAGCAGAATTTTTAAAACTTACTAAAGAGCAGTAAAACTTTCATTATTTTATAGCATTTAGATACTTTATGTAAATTACATTATTCATCTTCACCAATCACAACTTTCCTGCACTGTGGCAACTCAGGAACATAAATTTGATTCTCCCCACTCTAATGTGTATAGTGAATTGCTATGCAATGAGTGATTTGGTTGTCAGTAAGAGAAAAAAAGCATAGTAAGTCTTAGAGTAGTTGATATAAATTTTAGACCTTATATATATTTTTAAAAAAGGTAGCAAGTGTCTTTGTTGAAATTCTCATTGTAGTGGATTTTTGAGTGTTCCTCCAGTTCATGATTTAATGGTTAATATCATATTTCTTAAGATTTTAATTGTTAATTTTCACTTCTGCTATTTTACTGCTTGAAAATAATCTGATTTTTTTTTTTTTTTTTTTTTTTTTTTTTTTTTTTTTTCCTCTTATTAGATATTAAAGCAACTGTCATATATCCAGCTACAAATAAGCATGCAGAAAAATATAAATATCAATCTTCAGTTGTTGTTAATGAAACAGCTGAAATATATAAGTCAGTTGTTCTTCCTCATCTTGAAGCTCAGAAATTTTCTATTCAGGTAAGGAATCTGATAATAATAGGGTGTTTTTCTCTTTGTTTGTTTTTTCACAATTTTTATAGATCTGCTTTTGTTAAAATTAAAATCTTTATAATGAAGAGTATGAGTATTCAATTACTTATTTAAATAATTGTACAATATCTTCCAAATTAATTTATTATAAGGAGCTTGATGCATGAGTTATATATATTTTCTATTTGTTTTTAAAATATTCTTTAAAAATTTTTTACTTGAATTTAATTTTAGAATTCAAAATTCATAATCTTCATACTTTATTTCTGAGCTTTTAATGTATTTTATTAGCCTCCTATGAAGGCTAATTATAATATCAGTTCATGTAACTTAAAATAATATAATGATAAATATTATCAAATAGTTCCATTAGCAAAATAAAATGTACAATTTTGTAATTTTGAAAATCAATTTTATATGCTGCTGCATCATTTCACAAAACTACTTATTTTAATTTTTCAGCAATTGAAAAATTAAATGCTCGCCTTGCTTTTGGTTAAGTTTATTTACAAAAATTATTTTGTTAATATTTTTTGCTACTTAGAATTAATAGTCCAGCAAGATCATGTAGGCTCTTTCATGTAGATTAAGTTTCTTTGCTTATCATTTCAAATTTTAGATTAGAATTTGGAGTTTGTATATCAGCATTTATTAAAGGTGAGAAACTGATCATTGCAACAGTTAGAGCATTTATGAAAATTATTTCAATTCCATTATCTGTTTATTGATTACCCCTAAAATCTTTCCAAATAGCAAGTTCTTGTCATTGTGCTTAGTAAAATATTTCTGTTTCCACTTGATCAAACTCTTGATGTTTAAAGATTTTTTACATTTTGAAATCCAATTTGAGAAAGTAAGGAATTAAATTATGGCTATTTAAATAAAATCGTCAGCATTTACAGTCTGTACATTTACAGTAAAATATTGACTTTTCCCTCATATCTGATGTCCTATTTACATTCATTTAAATTTGTCATAACAGTTTACTTCTTGAAGTGTCTTTGGGAAAATCATATGCTATTGATTTCTAGTTTTATAAATGAATGTAAAATCAGGCTGTAGTTTTGATAATTTTTTTTTAGATTGATTATTTAATTCATAATTTTAGCATGTTTTTCCTTTGTGCATTGTTTTCAGTCGCATTTTTGGATTTCCACTTTTTGGTGCTTTCTTCTATCATATTTCTGCAATAGGGATTGTCTTTCTTATCACACTCTTTCTGCATTTGGTTTCACATTTGCACAAAATATACTTGATGAGAACTACTATACCTTTTTTTTTTTTTTTTTTTCATTTAATCTACCCTTATAAAAGAATTTGAATTTAAACTTTCAACTTTAATAACTAAACTTTTTTCTGTCATTTTAATACTGTATTTAAAATTTTTTCTTTATAGTGGGTTTACAACATATTAGAGCACAAGAGTGAGGCTGACAGAATTATATTTGAAGATCCAGATCCTCAGCTGGGTTTTGTGTTGTTACCAGATCTCAAATGGGATGAAGGTGAAAAAAGCTCCATTTATCTCATAGCTATTTGTCACACAAGAGATATTAAATCAATTAGAGACCTGAATGCTTCCCATCTTCCACTTCTAAAGAATATAAGGAGAAAGGCTCTTGTAAGTAATTTTACATTCTCTTTCAAGAGTTTGCTGCCTCAAAATTATTTAAACAATGCAGAATGAGAATTCCCATTTAGAGTATATTAAAAAGGGCTGAACCCTATGTTAAAGTATAAAAGAGTAGCAAAAATAGCTGTATTTATCAATATAAGTGTCATTGAACTGTGCAATGATCGAGAGATCTAACTGATATAGACTTTCTTTTATGGAATGTCTGAGGGGGCGATATACTAGAAAAACTATCTTTATTCTTCTGCCTTTCAACCCTCTCTTCTCTAAATAATCTCTTGGATTATGTATATTTAGACAATGTATGTTCGTACACATGCAAATGTGTTCATCTTGTGTCCTCACTTAATGGAATATCATGTCTCAAATGTGACTGATTTTCACAGAAATACAGATTTTAGCTTTTTTCAAATTGAATTTTATCATTCTTAAGATTAACAAATTTTCTTTTATGTAATAACACAATAATATTTTTAATATCTCAAGCATGTTTTGCATTAATGTTTTAATGTTTATATTTACATAGTTTATTTTATATCATTCACTTTTTTTTTACGCCTATGTCATGTCTGTTTGATTCTTTGACTAATTTTTATACACTGAGATTATCAATCTGCATGTTTGAAATCTTAATGAAATTCTCTGTTTCTTTGCAGTAATAAATTTTATAACTCTGTTTATCTTTCTATATGTTGTAATGTCTTGAGAAGGAAAATATAGTTTTAAAAGCACACAAGACATTTATTCATAGACATTGACAACAATTAACATTAAACATAAATGAAAAACAGATTTAACAGTTTAAAAATGCTAAATATTAAGAGTTCAGGATTCTACCATCACACACATAACATAACCAAAATCTTCCCCCTTTTTTGCCACATCCTTTCTTTTTATTCTGCCGACATCCATCTCTCATTTAAGTTTAACTCCCAGTACAGCTGAAGAGATTCCAACAAATTCGGCTCCAGAGCGACTTGCTTTTAAATGAGCAGCAGGATGGTACAGTCACCCCCCCCCCCTTTCCAGGGATACTTGCTACAGGCAAGAAACCTGAAAATAGACTTAGTACACACACAAAAAAACACAAGATTGCAACTGTGATTACCTATATACAAAAATAAACATAGACTACACCGAAACACCTTTAAGAACAGTATCGTTTTCATATTAAAATTTATGTACTCTTTCAAGTCTGCCAGGCAGTAAATGATGGGATGTTCTTGATTATCTCCAATTATTTGAGATAGAACTACTCCCATTCCGTTATCGGAGGCATCTGTCTGCAAAATAAATGGCCAGTTGTGTCTGGAAAATGAAGGACCAATTTGCTTGCAAGAACTCGCTTCAGTGAACCAAAGGCTTTGCAATCCTTTGTCCATTTCACCAATCCTTTTAGGGTGTCAGTGAGAGGTGCCACGACGGAAGAAAACATTGGAATGCTCGTATCTCAGTTTTAGTTTGTGGGGTAGGAAAATTCACGACAGCTTCTATAACCTTGTCCCACCACATGTCCTATGTATTGGACCTGACTTTCCGCAAACCTGCACTTTGGATGGTTTAATAGTTAAACCCGCCTGTTGTACTCTCCACAATACTGTTTATAGATGCCTGATATGGTCCTGGAACAAGGCAGAGAAAATTGCAATGTCATCGAGATAGAGCACAGCAAATTCTTCACACAATGCCTCAAGCAATTGCGTGACCATTCGACTAAATTCATACAGAGCATTCTTCAACCCAAATGGCATATGCAAATGTATATAAATGCCAAAGTTTGTAACAAATGCAGACAAACGCTGGGCATTTTTAGACATAGGAATCAACCAATACCCTTTTGATAAGTCCAAAACTGTAATGTATTTAGCAGAAGAGACTGTTTCGATTCTTTCCTCTATGTTGGGCACTGGTTAAAACTTGGTTTATGTAATCCTGTTTAGATTTCATTAATCTATACAGGATCAAAGTTCTTTTTTTGGTGCTTCAACCAGCACCATAGGTGAAGTATAATCGGAATATCCCACTTCTATAATTTTCATGGCAAGCATTTTCTGTATCTTCCTCCACAGGATTTCATTTTGCCTGGGTGATGTTCGGTAAGGTTTCGACAAAACTGGCTCATCCAGCATCAGCACCATGTCTCCTTCTTGAAATTCTCGTTTCATGGATTTCTTGACATACCAAGTTTTATTTTTCTGTTGAGACTTTTCCATTTTTTTAACAGAAAGTTCTTGAAACAGCTTCAATCTATTCAGTAAAATGAACACATACTCAGTAACTGGAGTCTGTTTCTCTTCCGATTGAAGCCAATTTTCATAAAGTAACAAAAGAGATGTTCTAATGTTCTTTCCATGCACTAATACCGCTGGACTAAATCCTGTAGATTCATGAGTCACTGTTCTCAAAGCAGCGTGCACATGTTTTTTCCAGTCTGGGCCTTCTTCAGAACACAAGACTTACTACAGACATAGAGGTGATATCTCTTACCGCCACGGCATCAGGGTATTTAGATGCTAAGTACATAGCCGTAATCAAATATCTTTTCCCAGATGCAGTAATCGACAAGGGTCCAACAGCATCAACATTTATTTTAACAAATACTTCCTGAATTACTGAAACCAATTTCATAGGCACTTTCTTTTTATCGTTGGGTTTTCCCACTCGTTGACAATGGTCACAACATCGTACAAATTCCTCAATTTCCAACAATTTGGCCAAAAGAAAAATTTTACAAGATTATGCCTGGTTTTAGTTACTCTTAGATAACTTGAAGTGCCTGCATTGCAAAGAGTCTTCAACATTTCCCGAAAATTCTTAGATACCATCAACAAAAGAGCATCATCACCAACCTTATTAACCTTCTTATTCACTAAGAGTTCATTGGGAAGGATTTCGGACTCCTTTTCTGCATCAGTCTCTTCTCCAGTGTCTTTTTTGTCAATGACCGAAATTCTTTACAGCTCTGCCGATCTTCAGTAAAGGCTGTAGAGTCTAATCTTCAACAATGTCAAGCCCTCAAATTCTTCTTTCGGAAGGAAAGAGAAAAGATCGTCGTCGATTTCTATGTCCTTCGCAATCGCCAGTTCGGTTTCTTCTAGAGTTATGGGATCCTTCTCCTTGATATGTTTAACCTCTTTCTGCTCTTCCAGAACTTTCCGAGATCAGGTCTGGATTGCATCAACTTGTTGTTGTACTGGAAAATCTTTCGATTTCTCTATAATTGCTGTTGTTCTGTTCCCCAGCAGGTATCTTCCTTTATCCGCCTTATTGCTGACGCTTTTATCTTTAAATCTCCTTTCAGTTCTACTTAAGCTAGTAGTAAACAGATTGGGTCTTCATCCAATGGCTGCTGCACCGAGACATGTTCACCAGTAAACATTTCAGGCTTTACCAGCTTCAGGCAAATGACATCAATACTCGATCCTGTTTCTCTCAAGATAGGCATAGAGAAATCCATTTACTTCGCCTATTGAGGTATAAGGTGCCATTATCTCATCTTCATCAGTGCCAGACAGATGATTCACTGTTGCAGAATTCTTCATATTTCTCAATAATGGACAATTGGGTCTAATATACTCCCTAGATCCACATTTATAACAGTGTAAATCTCTTCTTTTTTCAAAGTCATCAAAATGTGCACTCGACTTCTTATCTTTCATAACCGAAAAAGATGCCTTGCTTTCAGTTTGAGCTTTATTCCTCCAATTTGGAAGTTTTTCCTTCAAAGAACCATTGTTAAGTTTTTTTTTCTCCACAAGCTTCGAACATTTTCATATTCATCTAATCTTTTAGCAAGTACTTCTGGACATTTTATCTCTGCCCATTCATCTATGAAATATTCCTTGATCTCCCAAGGAACTTTGTTTTTCATCTGCTCAGTCACCATTAAATCACTGAGTGCGGCAAAAGTTTTTAATTCTAGTCCTTTCTACCATTCCTCAATTCTTACATAAAGTCTATCCAATTACCATCAGTGCTTCTTGTGTGGTTGTGAATTTTGTCTAAATTTTTGCAGAGAAAATTTGTATCTCTTGAGCAACAACTTCTTAATATGCACATAATCTTTCGAAACTTCCTCCGACTCCCTGGCAATCAGCTGTGACATCTTGTAGGGTAACAATCCAATCAGATGAGACATCCACAAGTCCATTAATTTCTACCCATTTAGCCTGTCTCTCAAATAGGACAAGAAGGAGACTTATGTCTCCTTCCTTTGGACCAAATTTCTGCATCAGATGTCTCATTTCCAGCCTTGGGTTTGCTACTGGTACTGTTTCACTTAGTCTTGATCCATTTTCTAATCCTAGCTGTAGTTTTTTTTAACTAAAAGGCCTTTTCCTCCGCAAGCTGTTTTTCTTCTTCAAACCGCCTTTCCTCTTCCAGCCTTGCTGTCCTTAGAGTCTCCAGTAATTCTTTAATACAATCAACCTCTTTCTCCAAGTTAAGCATTGCCTGAATGGCTGTTTTAATACCAATGACTGTTGAAGAAGCTCTAACCACAACCCCTAGATTTTCAGCTAAATTTTGTAAATCAGCCTTTAAGGCCTTCCTCAAAAAAGCTATCTTGTCAAAATATGTTGAACAAATTTTTTATTTACTTACAGCGATCCCCGCTCTTTTACAGTTTTATATGCAGAAATTAAACAAAGAGTTACAAGGATAAACACTGTTATGGAAATTTCATAACAGTTCAAACAAAATTTATTTACCTCTAGAATAATTAAACTGCTTTCGTTACGAATTCTTAAAAGATCCAACAGATACTTCTTTAAATACAAATAAATAAAGTCACAATTTCATACAATACAAAATAAAAAAAATATATATTTAAATTTGCTTGCGGTGTACCGGAAATATCAGTTCAAAATTTCTTTGATAATAAATCTACTAGAAATTATGACCCTGAACTTATTTTCACAATTTCCTACACTCTTTCAAATAACACTTTAAAATACAATTCTAATAATAATGCACACATTGTATAAAAAAAAAAAGAGAAAATGTTTGAAATGACTCAGACTACCAGAAACAACTTCACCAATTTCCTAGGCACTTTTTTTTCTATATAATTTCAGAAACAAAATATCCTTATTACTAAAATATTCAAGTAATAAAAAAAAAAAAAAATTAAATCTTAATTCTTGGATGTGTGATTTACCAGAATTAAATAATTCTTACATTTCCTAGATTTATACTTATCTACTGGAAACAAAACCAAAAATTATTTAATAACTCCTAGACAAATTTTAATGCAATTCAAATGTAATTTCATGCATATCATTTAATAGAATGCACTGCAAAATCAAATCATTATTCATTTCAAAATTATTGGCACAATGTAAGTGTCATTAAAATGCACATATATAATTCAAAGCAATACTGTATTATGCATTGTAAACAAAATAACTAGAATTAAGCCATTCAATTAACCAAATAGCTTACAATTGAAAATCTATGTTACATTTACTTTCAAAACAGTTACAACAAATAATGCTTCACAAAGTACACCGCACTATCGAAGTTCTTTGCTAACTAAGTTTTAGCAGCAACTAAAATAGATATTGCTACTCAAAGTACACAGCACTATCAAAATTATTTAGTATTTTTTACAAGTATCACAGTTTTATAAGCATTTCATAATATACATGCTAAAATTTCACAAAAAAATATTTCAAATTAATAATTACGTCAGGGCACTGCCCAGCAAACTGACTCACCCAAAGATGATTAAAGTCATTGCAACCATCCAGACTGATCCCGAACTCCAAACAAAGGTATTAACGCCCATCTCTCACTTCAGCTTAACTCCCAATAAGTCTGAAGAGGTTCCAACAAATTTGGCTCCAGAGCAGAGTGACTTACCTTTAAATGAACGGCAGGACGGTACAATGTGTGTGTGTGTGTGTGTATATATATATATTCAGAGGGAGGGAGGATGTATGCATTTATATGTATTAACTATTTGTTTAGAGTTGAATTATATATTATGGACTTAGATAATAATCTATTTCTTTGTTCATGTAGTAAATAAAACTATTTTATTCTTTTATAAATATTATAAACACAATATTTAAATGAATAAATGGAATTTTTGTGTGTGCCTGTATTTCTTACTTGAAGATTACCTTAATAAATTATATGAATTGATATAATTTAAGATTTGTTATATACAAGAACTTTCATTTTTTTAGATAATTTTTTTTTCCACGTTTTCTGAGTCGCTTTTCCATTACAGTTACAGACTTTTTTTCTTTATTTTAGGATGCCATTCTGAAAAAGTACAACATTCCAAGTGAAAAACTAAGAGTATTTCTCCATTACCAACCATCTTACTATCATCTGCATGTTCATTTCACAAGCATTAATAAGCAAGTTCCTGGATGCCAGTTTGAAAAAGCTCGCTTATTAGACACTGTCATTAGTAATATAGAATTACTTGCAACATACTATCAAGATGTGACATTAACATATACTTTGAAAAGTAATGACCCATTACTTTCCATCCTGAAAAAGGCTTCCGTTATCTCCTCTTGATTTCCTCTCACCCTTCCTCATGAATATTTTCATTAGAACTCACTGCATTTTTATTGGAAGCCATGTGCTTAAAACTGTCAATTGACTATTTTTTTCACTATACAATACAGAAGTTAATTATTGTATATAAAATAATCAATTTCACTTTATCACTTTTTTTTATTTAAATTTGTTTTAAATGCATTTATATGTTATCATTTTTTTTTTGTTTGTTTGTTTGGTTTCAGAATTATTTTTGAAACTTATATGTGGCAAAGGATTCATTTTTTTAATTATGTTTTATTACTAAAACGGTCATTTAATTATGATTTTATGTGCTCGTGTACCATTTTCAAGTCGTTTATAATACTTGCATTCTTCTTATTTTCTATATTTATTATTAGAACATATGTATGTTTCCAAGTTTTATGACTATTTCAGTTGCTAGTTTTATAAATAAAAGTATTATTCTGTTTTTTAGCATTTTATTCATTTATTTGTAAATTAGTATAAAAACTATTACAATATTAGTTGTTCTTAAACTTGTAACTTTCCTTTATTGCAAAAAAAAAAAAAAAGGCTAATGAACCATTCTATAAAAATAATTAAAAAAGGTGAAATGAAGGTAAAAATGTTAAATCTTCAACTGTTTTTTATTATTATTTTTTTTAAAAAACAGGAATTTGTTACTTTACTAATTATCTTAAAAATGCATTTGTAATATTATTCTTTTCTATGATTGTTGTTTGTATTATTAAAAGTGTAATGTTTTTCTATAAAAATGAATATATGAAAAAGGTTAATAAGAATGTTAAATTTTTAATGCATTCATTTTCTGTATGGTATTTTGTTCATAGAAAATAAAAATTTAATCTTGGATATTTTAAAAGGGAGAAGAATTATGTTAAAAATGAAAATAAATTGTTTGGCATTATCATCCGTTGCACTCAGGGCAGGGGACTATCATCTATGGAATTTGTGTCAGCATTAATGTCAAATTAAGCAATATTAATACATTTGTTTATAATTTTTTTCTCTCTGGAACCAGTTAAGCACTGAAGCAAAAATCTTTTCCCGAAATGTGGTTCATTTGCCTCCAGTGGCATAGCAATGAGGTAAGGAGACCAAAGAGATATTGATAATGGCCTGTCATTTAAAACGAAACTTTAGTGTGTTTATATAATTTTTTGAATTGAATTACATGAAGGAATGATAAAAATAATGCCATACTCTGGGCACTATTTGTACTTATTAACATGTTCACTGACATGATTGAGGCATATGATTCATACCACTATCTAATAAGATGCTTACTTATTTCCTCTCTTAATTGTAAAAAAGAAACAGTATATAGACAGTATATATGAATCACACTTGGTGAGCTATTTGTTAAAACTAGGAAATATAAACTAAACATAGGGTTGTTCTATTTGTATCAAATTTTACAGCGACTGAAGCCTTGTTATCATCCTTGTTGATAATAAGTGGGAGTGAAAAAATTATGTTTGTGACTCTCTTTCTCTTATCTACTGCTTCTATGCCATTTCCTTTATTTTGATAATTATCATTTATTAGTAATTCTTATGATAATTATTTGCTACACAGTAGCAGATGTCCGCTTCCAGCACCTTGGCAATGTTGCCAATCCACGTTACCTTCCCAGTTACAAGAAAATTTCCTAGTTAATTACAATACAAGAAAACTAGGCAGGATAGTCGCAAACCGGATAATCGAGAGTGTACTGTATTAAAGAATTCATATATTTTTATTATAATTTATATATTATAATTTAAAAATAAATGGCCACAAAAGTATTATAGCATCCCCCCCCCCCCCGTTTAATTATTTATATATATGAAGTACACTCAAGATTCAAAGGTGTAGAGCCATTCTTAAAAAATTGACATGAATATAAATTGTGTTGATAATAAAGTATATTCCCTGTACAAATAAAAAGAAATAAATATTTATAAATGCATTAAATAACAATACAGGAATTGTCTTCAAATTATATTACGAACATTAGAAAATGAGCATGAAGATGAAATGAAAAGCGTAAATGAGTTTTATTCACTTTACTTATCGTCAATAGATTTTACCTTGGAGGGGAGCCTTAAAATAATTTGGCGTGTGTAACCTTGTATAGTCAAAATCCATCTCTGCAAAAATGCACTTAACTTGTTGAATGAGTTCATATCAAAACTATGGTATCAATATATCAGATACCATATTAAATATTATAAAATCAGAAAGTGATTTTTGTCCTTTTACTAACTACTTCAATAATTTCAAAAGCTTCATTTGATGTCATATAAATAAACTTATCTTGTCAAAGTAATTAATTTTTTTTTATGTTATTAGAATATTCAGCTCTACCAAACTGAGAAAAACCAGTCCTTAAAATTGAGCAAAAAATACTTATTTCAGAGAATGTTCTTGCAATAGCTCTAAAAAAGAAATCTGTGAAAAAAGACCTTACATTTAAAAACTGAAAATAAGCTAGTTTAAGAACAAATTTCTTGATTTTGAATAAACTAATTCCAGAATAATAATTCTTAAGGCTCATATTTCCCAATTTAAAAAAAAAAAAATATTTAAAAATCCACTTAATCAAATTTTATGTATAATATCATTACATAAATCAAAATATAAAATACTAATTATTTTTCTAAAAGGAAATACATACTTTTTTCTGGCTTTGAAAATTTTCATCAAAAATCAATTTTTTAAAAGTAGCTATTGGAGTCAAATGAAAAAGCAGTCAATAATTTTGATTACTACTTCGAGAATTCTGATTTTCTGCAAATGGTAGAAAAAATTAACACTATGCAGTGCTTATCAAATTCGAATGTTCCAGGCATACTTGGTCACTCTTTTTCTGTGTGGAGAAAAGAGACGTTACTAAGTGGGTATCCGCCATTTAGAAATAAATTGCAGTTGATAACATTCAAAACATTTAAGAAATTTTACCTTCAAGAGAAAAGTGTGTAGAGAGAGAGTGTAGTGATCTATCTTATCCAAGCCTTCCACACCCATTGTATTTTATTTTGCTGTACTCGATGCCTTGGGAAATATCTTAATTTTTCTTTAGGTCCTTAAAAAATGAACGAATATTTGATTCACGGACCGAAAAAAAAAATCAAATTCTAAAAATGTCGTTTCGCAGTTTCATATTGTTACGGAATCTCGGGAGTTCTTTCTCCGATTTGTCAGTCGATGAAATAAACAGTCCTTCAGTAACAAAAGACGACGACTACAGCCGAGACGAACATAGGCAATACAGAGCAGCACACTAGAACAAACAGTAGCCCACAAGTAGTAATTACAAACACAGCACACAAGCGGCCAGACAGAATTCACCAAAAGGAGGGAATGTACGTAGCTTCACTCTACGGTCTCTCCAAACGTCTGCAATTCACCACTGCAGGGGTGTTTGTGCTCCGGGGAAACCCCGGAATTCCGGGGATTTTGAACTTCGATACCCGGATTCCGGGGATCGTCGTTCAAAAGGAAGTAGGAATAATAATGAATTATTTATTTTGATCTGGGTAATTTTGTTTGCTTTGAAAGCAGAAAACGCAAGGTCAGTGTGTGTGGTGAAAACTTTTCCTTCCTTTCGCCAAAGGCAGTGATAATGCGGGAAAAACCTCTTTTTTGTTCTTTCCTTATTGCGAGTTATGACTCATTCCCCCGGTTCTCGGACATTCTCTTCTGGATTCTTTTCGGTAAGTAGGCGCGGCAGAAAAAAAAGGGAGAGACTTCGTTCGACCAGATGTGCGATCACGTGACTCTGGGTTCGAAGGTCTTATCTCTCCTGGCGTGGCGCCAATAAGTAGAGAAGGGGGATTTTTCGTCGTATTAGCTATTTGTCATTGATCGCTTCGCAACTTTTTTTTCTCCGCTGTGTAAAATTTTCGTTTCATTTATTGATGCACGTGTAAATTTTTCGTTTCGTTTATTGAAATATTTTTTTTATTTATGTACGCAAGAGAATTTCACTATGAAATTTCTCGATATAAATAGTGATATTATACAATTAGAAGAAGGTGTCCGGAATGCATTTAGGTGGAATTGGATTGAACGGAGAGATGGTAATGGGGATACCATCGGCACATGGTGCAAGAAAATAAATGTTGCTGGACAAGCATATTGTGTTTTTTGTAACTCGCTGCTGAAGTATGGTGAGGAAGGATTCAAGGCTTTCACAATTCATTCTAAAACTGTGACGCACATAAAATATTCAAAGTGCATTAGACATTCAATGACTTTAAGTAATTATGCTAATTCAAAAAATACTGGAGACTGATGCTCGGCCATTGGATATAGTGACAAGAAAAGCACGCCAAGGGGTATTAATAACTTCGTTTATCGCCGAGAATTCTCTTTCTTTCAATGTAGCTCCCAATTTAACTGAACTCTGCGAACAGTTGAGCCGCGATCAGACGGCACTAAACTCGTTGGAAATGTCCAGGACTACTGCATGTTATAAGATGAAATATGGGCTCGCAAAAACTATTAAGGAAAATATCATTAAAACTTTAAAGGAGACTCCATTTTCTCTAAATTTGGATGAAAGAACTAGAAATGCTCAAGAAAGTATACTGGCAATATTGGTGCAGTTTTATGACAACAATCAAAATGAAGTTGTAGTTCATCATTTTGCATCTCTAAAGATGGAATCTTGCAATTCAGAAGCTGTTTTTAAAGCAGTTGTTAATACTATTGAAGATAATAATATTCCATGGGCAAACTTAATTAGTGTATTAATGGACTCATGTAACACCATGCGTGGGAAAAAAAAAGGGTGTTGAAACCAGACTACGATCAAACAAAGCACCCCACTTATTAGATATTGATGGTGACACATGTCACACAGCTAATAACTGTGCAAAAAAATTTGCTTCGTGTTTTGATAGATACTTAGAAGATTTGTTTGATGACATCTATTTTGATATGAAAAGCTGCAGTAAAAGAGAAAATTTTTCAAAATCTGTGAATCCCTTGCCATTAAAAAACTTGAGCCATTGAAGAGACCAGACCATAGGTGGGTGTACATTTTATGTGTTTTAGAAAGAATCAAAGATCTGTGGGATGCTCTTATTGCATTTTATTTTAACTACTTGGATAAAACTGATAAAGGGGATTATTTTTCTTATGTTGAAACTGTATACAATAAAAGAAATATTTCTGCAGCTCAGAAAAAAATTGTTGAAGGGGTGTATTCTTGCTTGCATTCCCAACAACTCACAAAGGATGCTTTAGTTCGGAAAAAAAGAATACTAAATGGGTTATTTCTTATGCAAAACAAAACTTTATTGCATATGGCATTATATTCAGCAGTATTATCAGAGTTCAACACATATATTAAATTATTTGAAACAAAAAAACCAATGCTTCATTTAATACATTCCAGTATTTATAAATTGATGGCAAAATTTTTCTCTTTTTTTTATGAAGCCAGAAAATATAGAGTGCACCTTATAATGATTTATTAAAGGTTGATGTCACAAATCCAGAATTCCATCTACCTAGCAAAGTAATATTTACTGGTGCAGAAGCTTCCACTCTCCTGAAGAAATTATCAAAAAATCATCCAATAGCAAAAGAATTCCAAATTTCTCTGATGAAAGCTTATACTAATACAGCACAGCATATGAAACAGAAATTACCCCTTAAAAATTCATATCTAATTAATTTTACAGCATTAGATCCAGAGCTAAGAGGTAAAACCAGTACAATATTAGCTTTTGAAAAATTATCTTTTATGTCCCATATTTTTAGTGATAATGAAAAGTCAAAAGTAGAAGCTGAAATAAGGTTATACCAGAGTGATATTGATATCACCAAAGAAATGCTCTACACATCTGATGAAAGAGGAAATCAAGTCAAGTGTACAATTGATAAATATTGGTCTAAAGTTTTTAATTTAAAAGATGATTTCACAAATGATTATAAGTATCCTACATTGGCTAAATTGGTCAAAGCCTGCCTTAGCTGCTTCCATGGCCCATTAGTGGAAAGTGCATTCAACTTAATGGATACACTTGTCACTGACTATAGAACCTCTCTTAAGATTGATTCCCTAGATGCAGTGCAGACTATTAAATATGATTTAATGGCTTCTAAAGAAACCTCATGTGAAAAATATGGCTCAAAAAATCCAATGACTGATCCAATTCACAAAGATCTCTTACTGAATATGAACAGAAGTTGGAAAACATATCAAGAGGACTTAAAAACATGTATTTCATATGAGTCACCTATAAAAGTCTCTGAAAAACCTTCTACATTAGCAGAAAAGCAAACTGCTTCTACCTCTGCATGTGCAGTTCTCGAGGAAATTTCTTCAACTGTAAATGAGGAAAATAAAAGTCAACCTTCCTGCAATTATGAAGTTCACCATAAAAGAAAGACAAGCCCACAAACATCAGAAAATAAAAAAAGCAGCAGAAATTAGATAATTTTTTTAAAAGAATTAATTCAGGTAATTTAAAATATTTACATAAAATGTAGTAGTTTATATGTTTGAAAATTTATGGTTATTAATTTTGCAAAAAAAGTAATTCATTGAACTTTTATAATTAGATCATTCAATACTTCATAGTTGTAATTTTTCATTTCTCTCCCCCCCCCTTCTCGAAACTCCAAAATGTCGGTAGTAAGTCCGTAAAAGTTTCAGGGGTTTTTTTGGGGTCCCACAAACACCCCTGCCACTGTCTCCAACTACCGACTCACTATTACACGACTGGCTACTCCACACACGAATCGATGTTACTTCCACAATAAACACGAGGATTCGGCGTACAGCTCAATTCAGCAATCGTTTGAACTCTTCGCTGGACTGATCCAACTATTTGCCGTAGACTCTTTACACGATTGATTTTGACTTGAGACTGCCGGCCTTTTATAGTTCCCGGTAGGCTGGCAGAGAAGGTTCTGGACAAATCAGGCTGATCTCGATTCCTGTTGGCTCCACTGCTAAAATTTTGGAAGTTTCCAATAATATCTATTTTGTCGCCAAATGGCCGCCAAGCTCTGAGATCGCTGGTGCGGCACCCAGCAGAGCTAATCGTAAAACGGTCTTTCCAGTGATTGAACTAACCGTGCTGGGAAGCAACATTACAGGTTTGTAACAATATTTTATAATAGTCCATTTTCAGAAAAAATGAGTTAAAAATTAACGCTAAAGGACTACTTGTTTACCTGGATTTTGCTGCAACTCGTATACATCCAACATTTCACAGTACGAAACTAGACAATTTAAAAGGTCATAATACGCCAACAACTCAAATGCGTACAATCCTCAAATGCTTACTTTTTTTATCATTCAGTTAAATTCTGCTCGATTTTTTCTTATGCTGCTTTTTAGATTTATTGTCGTCGAATGACGGAACTTGTACTGCAAAGACATTTTCAATAAACCTGCGATAAAAACTGACAGTCCCTAGAAATCTGTGCAATTTATCTACTACATCTCGTAATGGCACTTTTGTATAATCTCCGCCTTTTCGGATAAAGGTTTCATTCCTTTAGCTGATGATAACCTAAATATGCTATCTGGGCTTGTAATTAACTTTACAAGGGCATATACGAACCATACTTTTCTGCTTTAACACAGAAAAGGCTTTGTAAATCCTTCTTATGGGTATCTTCATTTTTCTGCTATAGGGACGTGACTTGAAGGGTTTTCGATGAGCTTTTCCAAGAGCACATCCATCACAAAATTCACTTGTCGCTGCATGACTTACAGATATGCCCATATCAGTTAGCAGCTTTCGAACATGCCGCTTATTTTGTTGACCAAGGCTTTCATGCCATAACTGCAAAGATTCAGTCTCTGTAGCAATACTTATCTCAGCTGGACTTGCTGGGATAACAACCCTCATAGACATAATGTATGTGCCATCTCTCCAGGATCCAACTGCAACAAGTTCTTCATTGCGAAAAAATTCAGCATACCTTTTGGTCATTTTTACTTCAACTCCATGCTTGGTAGCCTGTTGTACAGAGAAGAGATGCCGTTTCACATCAGGGACATACCAGACATTTTCCATGTGAGCATCATACCATTTACCTTGAATACAAACTTCAATGTTTATTCTGCCAGATCCATATGCATAGGTCTTATTATTATCAGCAAGTGATACCTCAATGGGCACAGGAAAATGTTTGTACGAAGTAAAGTACTGTTTGTTAGCAGTCATGTGATGTGAAGCACCAGAATCACAGACCCAAACATCAGGATGTGTACTGTTTGCACTAGCAGCAAATGCACCTTTATTATGCTTTGAGACATTTGACCTTCTCTGGGCAGTCCTTACAAAGATGTGTATTCCAACCACACTTAAAACAGATCTTTTGCTTGAAATTACTAGATTTATTACCTACAGGAGTACTTTCAGGAAGTCTTTCCCCATTTTTCACAGGTTTTTGCTTAAAACCAGGCACACGAGCTGCAAATGCGCCATAATCCACAGCAGCGTTAGATTTAACGCATTGTTCAATTGTACACAATTTTTCAACAAGATTCTTGGTTGTTCGTTTATCAGAGCCTAGAGACTCCCAAACATTGCTGAATTCTTGGAATTCTGGACCCACAGTAAGCAATATTTTGCCATGCAATAATTCTTCTGGAATATTACTTGATTTAATTCACCGTTCATATCCGTGTAGATTCTTTCAACTTTAGCTGCATGTGTAGCAACATTGTCATTAGGATCTCTACCAACTTGAAAAAATTGTGTCATCAATAAATTAAGTCTCTGAATACTGCTTTGTTCAAAAACACTGATTAATTTGTCCCAAATGTCCTTTGCATTCGAGTACGTCATCACTAAATCGGCTACAGAAGCGCTCAACGTACTTGCAATAAGTGCGGCTGCCTTAGCGTTATCACGTCGCCATTCAGCCACCTTCTTTAAGTGCTCATCCGCACTAACATCGCCGTTTACAGCGACCGGACAAATTTTAGTTCCATCAATAATTGATGTGAGATCATATTGTTCAAAGTGCATTTTCATTTGCCACTTCCACTTGCTCCAATTTTCCGCACCTTCTAGTTTGTCGATTTGTACTTTCAAATCCATAGCGTCTCGCTGTTAGGCCTAGCACGCAGCTCACTTCGCTTTTCAAAAATTTTAGCAGATATTAAATTCACGCAGATTTAAAACACGCTGAGCCCATAACCTGTTAAGGTTATCGATAAATTCTGGTAAAAACAAAAAGCAATTAATTAAGTACAAATAAAAGAAACAAAATTCATATTGGGAGCTAGCAACGCAACCGCTTTTATTACTGAATTCTACAAAGCAAAGATTCTTGGGTAAACATGAGTTGAGTTGTTGCTTGTCAGAGCTAAAGTTGAGTTGTTACAATAAGGATGTCTTGATAAAATGATGATTAGAATAGTTATTCATAGAATATTCGTATATAGCACATTTCCCCCTTTACTTAACTTCCTACTTATATGGCACATCTTATTTAAGACAATTATTATTATTTTAATCCTAGAATAATATAAAGGCATTTGTGGCAATGATACGTTTTCAACTGATTTTCACATTTTAAATTCTTTAATATTTTCCCTTAATTGTAAATTAAAAATTTAGCAATTGAATGCGCAATTCAGACGAAGGGGTTAAGAAAACGCAACTGAAAAGATAAAATTCATTTTTGGGGAGGAATATTAGCTTGTAACAGCTTCGAGGGGGGAAAAAGTATTTAACCATAAGACTACGTGTCTGAAAATGAAGATAGGGGAGGTTATATTTAAGATCTAATTATTTTTTTAATAAAATGCATTTCCCGTGTATTACATACACGAGAAATACATGTACGTAATACGAAAATTCAAACTCGAGATTTTGATGAATTTCCATGTTTTAGATCTCCCTGAATTAAAAAAACAAACATTTTTTTGGATAATGCCGATGACAAAGATAAAAATGTTTTCAGCTAGAAGGCTGAAATTCATTATGCGGTCTTCACATCAAATGTGCAGATTTCTGTCAAATTGTGAGCAAAATCTGCTAGGAGGAAGTACGTCTATCCGGCTGCTCAAATGTAAGTGAACACGATAATTACGAAACGAAGGGAGGAAGATCGGTAAAATTCGGTGCACAAATTCAACATCTATAGTATAAATTCCTATCAAATTTTGAGCCAAATCCAACCACGGATTGATTATCCATCGATCTGTACTTTCAGAAATATGCAAACTCGATCATTCAAAAACACAATGACTAAAATATTATAATAAATTTATTTGACTGTGTGATTTTGTGACTACATGTGCCGTTTTGTTTCAATCGATTGAGAAAAACATGTCTGAAACACAGATTCGATTTTTGGATACTATTAACGCATGTTAGGGATTAATCGCCAAGAATACCACCATAGATTCATTAAAATGCTAAATTCAAAACAAAGGTTCAAATTTCGTAACTATTGTACACGAAGGCCACGTGAAGAGTTCGCTGGCATCACAAGTTTATTCGAGAGAGTGCAAGAAAGTTTAGGGGAAACCACTCAAACTGGTTTTAATCCCAAATATGCATTGAAAAACAAATACGTGGGTAACCTAATATTTAAGAGGTCAGTTTTTCACAAGTACATTTTTCATATCTTACATAAAATGGTAACTTTGCCCATTTCATTACAAAATATTTTCGACAAACTTCTTAAGAAACAGTACCTTTGTATCTTTACCACATTCTAGATCGTTCGTTTCCAAACTAAGGTAAATTTTTGCTGCGATTATTCGCCTCACATTCGAAATATAACCGAATTCCTGCTCGTTGTTACAAGTCTTATAAAAATTATTTTAGGTAGGGAACTACGCTAAAAAAATCGATTTTTGGCGATAACATCGAATATTTTTTAACTTATTATTCTGGATTTCTAAAATCTTTTTTTTTCTATAAAACTTTTTGAATTAAGTTTCTAAATTCATTTTATATAGCTTCCATGGTAAGAGCATACATTTTTACATTGATATCTGTTTCTATCTAGACAATACAATCTAGAATGAAATATAACTATCTTTTTTCCCAAAATAAGATTTCAGAGTGAATAAATATCAAGAGTTTCATACAAATAGACTTAAATAATGACAATCTTTTGATGGCCAGTAAAAGAAACTGAGAACAATTTTATAAATATAAATTTGTAAATTTTTAATAATGAAAGAAAGAGTTAGTATCTGAATTAAAAAAAAAAGCTAATAATACTTGATTTCCTTTCATTAAATGTAAAAATGAGTTGTTATGAGTTACTTCGAAGCAAAATGAGAGAAATTGGGCTTGCCCCCCCCCCCCTCCGTCGGATTTGCCAAACCTCTGCCGATGCTTCTGAAGTGATAAACTTTTATCAAATAACTGAGAAAATCGCAAACAAATTTCAAAGTAAAACGAAAAGTATTTCTACCTTGGAAAGGTAGTATTTTAATTTGAAGTGACGTGAAATCTATCTGCAAGCCTTTTCTTTCTCAAGTCCAGGATTAATCCGTACTTATCTCATTTCAGCTTTTGTCGGAGAGTTTGCCTCAACAAATTCGTCTTCCTCAGAATGACCAGTGTTTAGTGATTGATCTTGCTCACAAACGGTTTGGTAAATTCAAAGTCAATATTGGTCATATACTCGATACATGGGGGCTATTAGTGTTAAAGCTGCCTAAGAAAAAACACCGTTTTCTTTCGCTTTTTATATTAAAATAGAAAAACGATATCCCACCGGTAAAAAATTCAAACTTTGTTTATTCCATCTTGGGATTGATCTACAAGTTGCCATCTACAAAATGAGACAGCAAAAAATATTTCTTAAATAACGTTGCCATTCTAAAATAAACAAATAAATAAAATAAAATATTAATACATTTTCAACATCCTCCCACCTTTTGATTATAAATAATAATCAAAATATAATACTATTAGTTAAACACAGTTAAGAGATTCAATAAATGGCAACGTTTTACAAATTTTCAATTAATATTTAAATATAAAAATGAAAATTAATGTGAAAATGTCCAATCAAAAAACAAAATAAATCACAAGTTCAGTCTCTCTGGCAATTTAATTCTTCTTCCGGCTCTACTAAATTTCATCTCGTTGCCAGAAGTACTGTCAGAAGTTTTGGTGATGTCATTTGACTTATTCAAATCATCTGGTGTCATCGAAGTGGAGAAGTCATCAGAGGATGTTAACTCTAATGGATATATTCTTTGAATTGGTCGCAGGAAATTCTGCTGTGAAGTTTGCACTCGAACAAGTCGTACATGTCCATCTTTACCTGGTATGATTTCTGTGATACGACCTAAAGGCCAGACAAGTCTCTTTTTATTATCTGCTCCCACCATAACAATGTCACCAACAGTAACTGTACATTTTCTTGATTTTTTATTTCTCCGCTGTATGAGAGCACCCAAATACTCAGATCTGAAACGATTTCTTAAGTCTTTAAGCACTGCTTGTCTGTATTTGAATCTATTGCTCACAGAATTTTGCTCTACAGCATCTATATCAGGAAGATTGCATTCATGCACATCTTGTATGAACATCGATGGAGAAATTGGTTTTATAGCTTCCTCTTCGCAAATGTAAGTTAGAGGTCTTGAGTTGATTACACGCTCGCAGTCTGCCAAAACCGTTATCATCTCCTCATAATTGAGACGTGCCTGTCCTAACACTTTCTTCAAAAGATCTTTTAAAATTCTAATTAATCTCTCCCACCATCCGCCCCACCAGGCAGCAGTTGGAGGATTAAACTTCCAGTCAATAGAGTTTATTGCTCCATATTTTTGGATGCGGTTCCAATCCAGTTGTTTTAAATAGTTGGCTGCTCCAACAAAATTGGAGCCATTATCGCAGTATATTGTTGTGCATCTTCCTCTGCGAGAAACAAATCTCCTAAAGGCCATTAAAAAAACATCAGTCGATGCAGCAGTAACAAGCTCGAAATGAACTGCTCTGTACACTGCACAAGTAAAAATTAGAACCCAGCTCTTCTTGTCTTTAAGGAATAAAGGTCCAGCCATATCAACGCCAGTTATCTGAAACACCGCAGCATCCTTTACTCTATTTTCTGGAAGGGGGGGACTTATAACTTCTATGTTCTTTGAGCTATATCTTTTACACGTAATGCAATTGGCCACCACATGTTTCACCGCTTTTCTTCCATTTAGGATCCAGTACTTTTCTCTAAGTGCATTCAATAGTATCTGGACTCCAGCATGACAGTTCTTAACGTGAGCATTATAGATTAACCGCTTTACCACTTCATGATTCGGAGGAAGAACAATAGGTTTAAGAAAATCTTCACTGTCCTTGCGATAAATAATTTTAGTTTTCAAACGGATGATGCCAAGATCGTCTTTAAATACTTGTAGGGTTTTTAATCTCTTTTCTTCTTCTGGGAGAAAAGACTCATTCTGTATCATAAATAAAACCTTCATTTCTGCTTCCTGAAATTCTGTAGCGGTTAATTCACCATGCTTCTTCTCAGTTATATTTTTGCAGTTGTTCATGAAGCGGAGGATCCATGCAACAAGACGAACTATTCTATCATAGTTCGAAAAATATCTGTAGTACCAGTTTGCAACACCACGGGCTTCATTATTTGATAATATAAAAGTCGTCTTAGACTTTTCCTTTCTAATCTCTTCTTCATTCCAATCATGGTTGGTGGAACCCATAATGTTTTGAAATTCAAAAGCATTTTTCATCCATTGTGGACCCTCCCACCATCTTAGGGAGACTAGATGTTTTGCCTTGCAGCCCCTGGAAGGTAAATCTGCCGGATTCTTATCACCAGGTATGTGTCTCCATGATGTAGGATTACTCAACTTCCTTATCTCTTGGACTCTGTTCCTAACGAAGACAGACCAATTTTCTTCTCGTAATATCCATGCAAGCACTGTTGTAGAATCACTCCAGTAATATATCGTAACATTTTTCCAGCCAAGAGCTTCAACAACTGAATTCGCTAGCCTCGCTCCAATCACCGCCGCAAGAAGTTCCATTCTTGGGATAGTTGTGCCTCTTAAAGGAGCCACTCGAGATTTCGCTGCAAGTAGAAATAGCTCGATTCGACCATTATTTTCTATTCTAAGGAATGTAACAGCAGCATATGCATCTTTGCTTCCATCAACAAACGTATGAATAGTGCAGTTGCTTATATCTTTTGAAGATGCTTGAACACACCTAGGAATCTGTATGTCAGACAAATGCTTAAGTTCTTGAAACCACTGTAGAAATTCTTTACGAAGCTCACCAGTTACTTCTTCATCCCAACTTGTACCTAATGTCCATGCCTTTTGTAGCATTATTTTTGGACAGAGCATCACTGGTGCAGTGAATCCAAAAGGATCAAATACTTTATGTACTGTAGATAACATACTCCTTTTAGTTACTTTTTCCACATTAATGCCATCCAGCCATTTCATGTTAATTTTCAAAGTGTCTAATTTCTTATTCCAAATAAGACCTAATACCTGAGTTTCTTCCTTTGAATTAGTTTCACAGTCGCCAGACCATTCCCATTCTCTAAGATCAAAACCACCTTTTGCCATCAAGGTTTTAGAATTGTCAATGAATCGATCTAATTGGTCTTTACTGTCGACACTAGTAACGACATTATCAATGTAGAAACTCTCCAAAAGTCTTTTCTTCAAAGATTTTTCAAATCCTTCACATTTTTGAATATGGTACTCAATTACTGAAGCTAAAAGAAAAGGGCTACATTTTACCCCAAAAACAACTCTTGTGTGACGAAAAACTCTCAATTTCTTTTCTTCTCTATTTTCCCACCACAAAAACCGAAGAAAGTCTCTATCCTCTTTACGAATACTAATTTGCAGAAAAGCTTTCCTGATGTCAGCTATAACGCCAAGCTGTCCCTCTCTGAATCGAAGAAGAATATTTGGAATAAGCTCAATGAGATTAGGACCACATTCCAAGCACTGATTCAAAGATGGATAATTTGCTAATCTCGCTGAAGCGTCAAACACCGGACGAATTGGAGTAGTGCTGCTGCTTAGTTTTATCACTGCACGGTGAGGTAAATAATTACCATAAGAGTTCATTTCGTTGGTAGGAACTTCCTCTATTATGTCTTCATCTAACCAATTTAGAAGAATATTTTCATATTTCTCATACATATTCATAGCTATAAGTTTTGAGGTAGTGTAGTCGAGCCTTTTCCTCGCCAAATCCAAGTTGTCGGGCAAAGGTGACTTATCATCAGACCATGGTAAACAAACCTCATATCGACCATCTTTATTAATTGTTACCGTTTCTAGAAAATGCTCCTTGGTCCGAAGATCAATCTCGTTCTTAGATTTTTTCTCAACAGGATCATTGATTCCGATTGAATCTAATTTCCATAAATTTGTGATTTCAGCTTCATTTACAAATAAGGACAGCACTGTTAAAGCCAGGTTTTCTTCCGAAGATTCTTCCTGTGGTACCTTACCCATTAAGGTCCATCCTAAGAAAGTTTCTACAGCGACAAGACCTGAAGATAAGACTTTTCTTTTGCCAGTTAACATTTTCCCCATAACGTCAGCTCCAATTAGAATATCAATGCCTTCACAAGTATCGCTAATATCAGTTAGATTAATCTGATTTTCCTCTAATTCTTTTATCCAGGGACCTTTAAAAACCGGTCTAATATTGTCACAAATGATAGATTGATCCAGAACTTCAAAATTACAGCCGAAATTTCCAATCAAATTTCTCAATTTTACTTTATAACAATTATGTTTAAATTCATTAGTGATAACGCCACCAAAAAGAGAATGTACCAATTTTTCACATCGAACGGGTATATAATTCATTTCTTCAGCTACACTTTTCAAAATGTAAGATTTATGTGATGCAGAATCAAAAAGTAACCTCACAATTTTCTGTTTATTATCCGATACCAGTTTAGCTTTGAGAGTTTGAAGAAATATCTTAGGGCTGTGTTTATTAAAATTAGCCATATTAACATCTAGTGCGGGTTTATCTTCTTTTCCCTCTACAGACATCTTTTGCGAATCAAGCACATCACACATTATAGGAAAATGTTTTTTAGAACATATCAGGCATTTTAAAACTGCTCGGCATCTTTTAACTGCGTGAAATGGCGATAAACATGCAAAGCAGCATCGTTTTTCCTTGACTATTTTTTGTCTTTCCGATAGAGTCATTTTTTGAGCCGTAAAGCAATCTGAACTTGAATGTTTACCACCGCAAAAAACGCAAGATTTCTTTACATCTTTATCTGCAGCAGTCGTTAACAAACCTATAGCTGTAGGTACTTTATTTCTCAAATTCTCCGAGCTATATTGTTTCTTTTTCAAAGGTCTGTATTCTTGGCCCTTTCCTAAACCGAAACCGGCTACAGCCAAACATATTCTTTCTTCTCCTTCAACTTCCGTTTTCAAAAATTGCATCAAATTATCCAATCTTCCTTTCGCGTCAGAGTTAATACTGGAAATATTACTACGATTCCAAGCCTTTAAAAATTCAGCTGGGAAACACGATTCAACCATAGGATACAAAATGGATGCACATTTATCTGTGGTTACACCTAATGTTTCTAATGCTCGTAAATATGATTCAAGCTTATCATACAAAGAAGTTAATGAAAATGTTTCTTTTGTTTGCACAGAAATAATTAATTTTAATAATTCTCTCACATATACTTCCACTAAAATATCTTCTCTACCAAAACGCGATTTTAAACCATCAATAGCCTTTTGATAGTTGGCGCCAGTTGGCGGAAAACTTTCAACAACCTCTCTAGCACGAGAACCAGAAATTGTTGCTTGAACTAGGTACTGAAATTTGTCTTCTGGTGCGATATCCTCATCTTTATGTATTTGCTCAAATTGACTCCAAAATGGGAGCCAATCTTTAATATCGTCGCCAAATTGTCTAAATTCTAATCTAGGCAGTGTAAACTTTCTCTTATAATTATTTAAATCAGCAGTAGAATTAGCAGAAAATGACTCACCTCTATTTTGAGATTGTATTCTTGCCAATTCTATTTCTTTTTCAGCTTCAAGCTGCAATCTTCTATCTTCCTTTTCAGCTTCAAGCTGCAATCTTCTATCTTCCTTTTCAGCTTCAAGCTGCAATCTTCTATCTTCCTTTTCAGCTTCAAGCTGCAATCTTCTATCTTCCTTTTCAGCTTCAAGCTGCAATCTTTTATCTTCTTTTTCGGTTTCTTCTTTTAATTTCCTTTCCGAAATAACATTACTTAAAAGTTCTTGAACGAATTATGGATCATTCTTATATTCACAACTTTTTAAAATAAGATTTTTTAATCCAACTATCGTAATATTTTCTGATACGTCTTCTCCAATTTCAGACGCAACGTATTTCAGATCTTCTTTTTTAAAACCTTTTATTGCTTGAAACATCTTGATTTATTTTGTTTCGAGAAAATCCTGTCGCGGACGCCAAAAAATGTTAAAGCTGCCTAAGAAAAAACACCGTTTTCTTTCGCTTTTTATATTAAAATAGAAAAACGATATCCCACCGGTAAAAAATTCAAACTTTGTTTATTCCATCTTGGGATTGATCTACAAGTTGCCATCTACAAAATGAGACAGCAAAAAATATTTCTTAAATAACGTTGCCATTCTAAAATAAACAAATAAATAAAATAAAATATTAATACATTTTCAACAATTAGTAAGATGGAAACAGAAAGTCATATTACCCGAAATTTCCGGAGATTCTTAATGGCTTCAAAACAACGAGGTCCCTTGGCAGCTAATTTCTTACTTAGCCTATTTCAATCGGCTTGGGGATAGCTTCTTTACAGCAACTATTATAGTTATATTTCACAGAAAGTGAAATTGAAATTAATAAAATATTAAAAATTAATGTTGAAATTCATATACCGATTTTGAATATGATTTAAGTAGATATAGCAGTTAACAAGGCATACTTACTCTGTCAATGTTAGAGCATGGACTATTGTACATACATCACCTTACAGTTCCATCACTAAGCGGACAGTAAGTTTCAAAAACTCAAGTGGCTTACAATAAATCCATCTCTTCTACAATAAAATCTTTAGACATTTATTTTTGGCTACGCTTCAAAATTGAATTCAAATGAGGCATGGATATATCATTAAATAAATTTGTAGAACACACAGCTACTGCCGGATTACTTACGGTGGAATAAAATCACATGCCTTCAATATCTTCCATATTTCATTGGAAGGTTATTGCACTGCTAAGATTTTTTTTATCACGTCCTCTTCGGACCAAATGTCAGTTCGGATATGAAAGAGAAGTACATGAAAGCACAGTGTGCTGTGTAATTGCGGATGAGCAGAGAAGGGTGCAACTGCCTTTGTATAGCACCAGTTTAAAAATAGAAGACGCTGAAAGCATTGGAAATTGTTGCATTATATGTTGAGAAACATCTTTCTTACAAAGCAGAAGTTATAGGCGCTAAAGATTTTTTTTAACTGTGTCTCATTTACACCACATTTTGAAACAAAAATATATGCCTTTAGACAACTTTCTTCTAAAAAAGCAAAAATATTGTAAATAATAAATTGCATTATTATAAATTTGCTTCAGTATTTTTTTTTTTTTGGAAAATATTACCCTAATTTACATTAATCCCTGTGCCTCTTAACGAGTGTTTCATATTACAAGCTGGATTTGGGAACGAATTATGCAGATTAAGTGAAGAGCTGCTGTATTTGCATCATTATAAATTTGCTTGCATAATATAAAGCACTAGCAGAACCCGCACAGTGTTTCCCATGGGATAACATCGAAGAGGAAAAATTAGCCTCCACCTGATAATATGTTAAGGGCATGTCACGCAACATTAAATAAACATAAAAGTATATTTAGAAATCTTCAAAAATAGTTACAAAACAATTTTTATAGCACACATTCAGAAATATTCAGACCGTTAAAAGGGTAGGGACATGATATATACATAGACTTTTGTCTATGTAGTTTTGTCTTTTTAGTTTTTACTAAAAATATACAATAGAAAAGTTGTTTTAAAATTTAAAAATATACAAATTGTACTTACTGTTCCAAACTTGTTTATCAACTCTATATAACCTGATATGAAAATAAAATTCATCTTGCTTCATAAAAATTCTTTGTAAACTATATTGGATGTTTTTCCTCCTGGTGCCAAAACAAAAATATTTTGTTTGGATGTAATTCCAAAAAGTGCCACATAAAGTTGTCCATTAGAAAAGCATTTTATTGAGCTCCGGCCAAAGTTGGATTTCCTTTTCTTGGGCATAATGAGTTTTGAATCGCTGTTTAAAATCAGACGTAAACAAAGAAATGTATCACATACGCATACTACAGCTTTTGCTATTTGCGCATGAGCAGTTTGAGGTTTTCGCACATGCGCGAATAAGTGCAAGGAACAGATATTGCTGTCTTACGATATAAAATTCCTTTTTTAATTTTAATATGACTAAAACCTTCTCAAATAAATGCCCTACAAAATGGTACAAATATCTCCAATATCAGTGAATTCTTTTGAGCATAATGAGTTTTGAATCGCTGTTTAAAATCAGACGTAAACAAAGAAATGTATCACATACGCATACTACAGCTTTTGCAATTTGCGCATGAGCAGTTTGAGGTTTTCGCACATGCGCGAATAAGTGCAAGGAACAGATATTGCTGTCTTACGATATAAAATTCCTTTTTTAATTTTAATATGACTAAAACCTTCTCAAATAAATGCCCTACAAAATGGTACAAATATCTCCAATATCAGTGAATTCTTTTGAGCATAATGAGTTTTGAATCGCTGTTTAAAATCAGACGTAAACAAAGAAATGTATCACATACGCATACTACAGCTTTTGCAATTTGCGCATGAGCAGTTTGAGGCTTTCGCACATGCGCGAATAAGTGCAAGGAACAGATATTGCTGTCTTACGATATAAAATTCCTTTTTTAATATGACTAAAACCTTCCCAAATAAATGCCCTACAAAAAATGGTACAAATATCTCCAATATCAGTGAATTCTTTTGAGCATAATGAGTTTTGAATCGCTGTTTAAAGTCAGACGCAAACAAAGAAATTTATCGCATATGCATACCTTAAGCTCTTGTTATTGAGCTCTTGTTAGTATTGAGCTCAGCTCTTGTTATTACAGTTTGAGGTTTTCGCATACACGCGGATAAGTGCAAAGCAAGATACTGCTGTTTTACGCATGCGCGAATCGTGGTAGGAAAATAATTAAAATAGCAATTATAAAACTCCTTTTTTTTATTTCGATATGTCTTCAATATACTAAAACCTTCCCCAATAAATTCCCTGCAAAATGGTACAAATATTTCCAATATCAGTTAAGTATTTCTCGAGTTTTTCTTTTTCAAATATACAGACACTTTCAGGAGACTTCATTTTATAGTTTGTTTGTTTGTTTGATTTGGGGGGGGGGATTAAGGAAATTTTAGCAACAGAGGCTGTCATCCCAGCGTTCAACAATATCTCCAGTTAATAAATGTTAAAAAATTTCAAGTGTTGAAGGAAAATATGGAGAGACAGTTTATATGCAAATGCTTTAATCGTGAGCTGTTTAAAATTACAGGTTGAAAGAGAGTTGAGGCCCAACTTCGAAAGTCTGATGCTTGAGTATTTCCGGCAGTGCAGTAAGATATGATCCAAATTATTCAAAGAGTGGCATGTTTCGCAATTTGGTTGATTCGACAGGTTAAAACGATGAAGAAGGCCAGGTGTAATGAGTGTTTTAGTAGAAATTCTAGCGCAAATGATGTCTTTTCTTCTATTATCTTGTCCATTTAGCAGTATTTTTAATGTCTGGAATTTCTCCAAGAATTTCATAATATTAGCTCTGTCTATAGCTGTCTGTTGTTTTTCTTTTTGAGATTTGTTTGATGCGTGAGGTGATGTCTTCCGATGCGATCCATTCAATACATGGGCTGATTTCTGTTACTGATTTTGCGATCAAGTCCGCTTTTTCATTCCATTATATTGTCGAATGCCTTGGGATCCATAGGAAAGTAATATGTTGATTAATCTGAGATTTTTCTACAATTTTATGAATGATGGATGGGGATTTATATGAAAATTTTTGAAGTGCAGTAAGAACTGAAAGACTATCTGTAAGAAGAAGTAAATGTTTCTCAGGAACGGAAAGATAGTCCAGAGCCTGGCAAATTGCAAGAGCTTCAGCTGTAAAAATTGAATTGATGTTGTGGGTTCGAAAAGCAAATTGAGACAGATCCGAAATGCCGGCGATTGAAGTTAAGTTTTGCGATTTCGATGCATCAGTTGCGATTATGAAACATTGTTTGAAGTAATTTTGCAGCGTTTCTTGAAAACTGCTATTAATAACTGAGTGTGGGAGAGATTTGTTTTGAAAAGGTTATTTTGAAATAATAATACTGCAATTTTCTCTTGGAAGTTGTAAAAAATGTTGATCAGAAGTAATGCGATTCCAATTAATGTCTAGATCAGAAAAAATTTTATCCAAAATTTTTTTGTTTTGTTTAATAAGAGCAAGATTGAAATGTTCTAAATCTAATTTGTAGATGACGGTGAAGGAACTGATAGAAATCTGCTTAATGACATATTGTAAGGGTAAACGTTTGATTTTTTTCACTGAGAATTTCCTTATTGGAGATGTAAAGGAGAGCTTTATTTGGTGTCCACTGTGGAACACCAAGTGCAATGCAAAGTGCTTTGGTTTGAATAATATTACATGCTTTCATGTGAGTTTCTGGAAATTCGTTGATAATTTGACTGGCGTAAAAAAATAAGTAGCAAATGCTATTGTCTATGATTTTCATGAAACCTTTTGTTCTTGGGCGGTAATGTTTATATGCAAAACCCTTTAATGCATTGATTTTTTAAAGCTTTATTTTTAATTTTATTGAAGATCGATCCGTTTTGATTTATTTTTGAAAAAGGAATTCCGAGGAATGTAATTGAGTTTTTCCATTGCATGTTCGTTCCTGCTAGTGAGATATTTAGGTGGGTAAAATTAATTTTGTTTGAAAGATCGGCTATGTAACTTTTCTCTGCATTAACTGAAAGCTTCCAATACGTACACCATAGATGTACATTTTCCATTGTTTTTTGTAATTTCTTAGCAATAAGTTCAATAGACTGGTGCGAGCAAAATATAAATATGTTGTCCGCAAAGATCAAACAATCAACTTCATTTTCAAGAGTTTAAAAAAAATCCGATATAAAAATTGCCCATAAGATTGGCGAGAGGGCACTACTTGTGCCTTTGTTTGTAATTCTTATGTCGGAGAGTGTTTGTCTCCATCGAACTTGGAACATACGGCGACTAGGGAATTGATGCAACCAAGCGCATGTCTTCTCGCAGATGCCCAATTCCAAGCATTTATATATAAATCCGTCAATATAAACCGAATCGTAAGCTTTTGCGATGTCGAGACTAATACCAGTGAAATGTTTTTTTTCCCTCTTTGCTTTTAAAATGCTGTAATATAATAAGTATGTGGATGCCCTATTGTCCTTGTAGGGTAAAAGAACCCAAATTGTTTTGGATGAAGTTTTTTGTTCTTTGTAAGAGAATCGGTAATTCTCTTACACAAGATACGTTCAAACATTTTGGAAAAAAAAAAAAAAAAAAAAAAAAAAAAAAAAAAAAAACAGATGTTAGAGCTTTTGGCCTGTATGATGTTATCTGAAGCTTGTCTTTATTTGGTTTTGGAATGGGAGTAATAAGTGCATGTTTCCATGTTTTGGGAACATATGTTGTACTAAAAATCTGTTGAAATAATTTTGATTTTTGTTAAATTTTTTGAAAAGGGATGCGGGAATATTGTCTGGACCTGGGTTGTTTTTGATTTTTTTTTTAATTCTTCGATTTGTAGTGCTCCGTTTAATTCGTTTTCCTGATTGTCCGTAAACTTGATTGGTAATGGTTCGTGAGAACTGGAATTGTTGGCATAAAATTCTGCGAACAGGTTACTTTGCACGAATGGTGTTGAAGGAGTTATTATCTTCATATTGCTGATTCAATTTTCTTAAGATAGAATAAAATAAACGAGGATTTCTTGCACTATTACTTAAGTTATCCCAAAATTTTTGTTTTGCTTGTTTACTATAAAATTTGAATCTGCTTGCGAATTTTTTTGTGAAGAATCCAAAATTTAATTGATATGCATCCTAATGCTTTCTTCCGATATATGATTTTAAGGTTGTAAAGTTTGTCACAGATTTTATCCCACTAGGGTGGGTATTGTTTATTATTATTGTTGGATATGATTTCTGAAATGTTTGATGAAACTGAGTCTAGGTTAAGATTTGTATCTTCAAAATTTTTTTCCGGTTAAAATAGAATACATTGCCATCTAATTTCTGTGAGGAACCTTTGTTTGTTGTGTAAAACTTTGCAGGTGGAAATTATGGGGAAATGGTCGCTGTCAAATGATGATTCAGCAACAAAACAATCTGAGCTACAGAAGAGTGATTTGCAACAAAGGGTAAGATCCAGAAGTGATTGGTTACCTGCAGGAGTAATGTGCGTCGGGTTCGAAGTATTTAAAATGACAAAATTTGAATTCGTTAACCAATCGACAAAACTGTTGCTGAGTCTGGAAGAAGTGGTTGAGCCCCAAAAAGGGTGATGTAAATTAAAGTCACCAAAGATGAACGTTGGTTCAGAAAGTGAGTTAAAAAAGTTTCCGAAAATTTCAATGTCAAAACCTGTAGGAGCGTAAATGTTAACTATACAAAAGTTGAGAGAAGCTGTAATGATTTTAACGGTGAGGATTTCCACGTCCGAATTTTGAGGTACATCAGAAAGGATTATGTATGCCGACAAATGTTCGAGGATTCCAATTAAAAGGCCCCCTTCCAATCTGTCTTCCCTGTGAGATCTAAAAAACATTCTTTTTTTTTATAGAAATGAAAAATCCATAAATTTGAAATTGAGAAGGGTTCCCCCTACCAAGTCAGGTTTTTTTATTCCTAATACTACGGCAATTCCACTGAACAAAAAGCATCCTAATCGATTAAACCAACAGAAAAGGAGAAAACAACAATCTGCAAATTCTGCAAGAGGTCAACCAAACACTGGGGTGATACACACACAAACAAACAACAACACTCCAAGCATTTGGGAAAGATAAAACTGAAGCAGCGCTTTGCAAAGAAGAAAAACAAATACCGAGCAGTAAAGCGGGAAAGGAACAGAAAACAGCAAAAAGAAAACATAGCGCAAAAAATAAAGATTATTAATCCGAAGTCCCAGCAGGGCCACCAGCATCCCATTGCATGGGTTGACTAGTAGAACAAACGAAGAAGTTCTTCGAAGCATTAAGTGAAGCTTTTTTCTTACTGGATGGAGACTTTGAAATATTTCCAATAGCGCATTGAAATGTTGCTCCATCTTTTTGTTGATGTTTTGGATGATAGATTCCAATTTGTCGTTTAAAGATTTTTCAAAGTCTATGGGTTCCGTGTTCGATCTAGTAACAGTCGCATAAGTTGTATTTGATGATGCATTAAATATGTGTCGTGCTTGCTCCGTAGTGAGGTGGTTAGGACATTTTAGATCCAAAATTTGTTGTTCTTTGGCGTACAAGGGACATGCTTTAGATGTTAATGCATGAGAACCTTGACAATGCATTTAACTGGATTTTGACAATTTCCGACGTGTTCTGTTCCGCATAATTGGCAAACTTGGTGTTTCGAACATATCCTAGATGGGTGTAGGAAACTATAACATTTTGAAGACTGTCTAGGCCGATCGATAAAAGGTCGAATTTTCTGGATTGTAAGCCAAAGTTTAACTGAATCTGGAAGGGAAGTACCTAGAATTGTTACGAGAATTGGGGAAGTTTGCCGTGTCGAATTTTGTTTGACAAAACGTCTCATCTCTCCGATTTCAATATCATTAAACTTTCGCAGTTCATCTGCAACTTCTTTCAGTGGAACAGATGTGGGCATATCAATAAGCAGAAATCTAGAAGTAACTCCTTCCCAAATAACGTTTGAAGTAACCTTAGTATCGTTAATCTGTTCTAAGTTAAGAAGTTGTTTTGCGCATCCCGGATCCTTTGCAGTAAAAATTAGTTTCCCTTGCCGGCTAAATCTCATGTTCGTGATATTTGAGTGCTTGTCGATATTTTGCTTTATTCAATTTTGCATCAGAATGGGGTTTGTGTGTGGTATTTGAGAAGGAGCATTCACATTAGAAAAAAAAATAACCTTAATTTCCTCGTAATGTTTCTGAGCTAAATTTAGCATAAGGTCCTTGGCAGGTTTTTCATTCAAAAAATAAATATCAGTAATTTGAGACATCCTGTTGAAGAGAAGGATTCAGAATTCAGTTGAAAGGACTCATCACTAAAGTCTTGCATTGACACAAATGTGTGACTCAGCTTGCAATGCAAAAAAAAAAAAAAAAAAAATCCACAAAATATAAAGGAACAATCTTACCTCGGACAAATTGATTTAAGCAGAGTAGAAATATAAGGAGAAACAAACAAAAAATAAATAAATGAAACCTTCTCTAAACTTGAGAGTAAGATGGGAAAAAAACACACCGTAATCTTAAACGCAACTTCACTTTTTTATAAACAAAAGACCGTTTTCAAGATAACAACTTTGTATAATAAAAAATGAAGTTTTCATTTGTCTAGTACTAAAAATGCTTTGTAAACATAAACCATTCGTTTTATACTATGTATAGATACTTGAAAGAAGCAGGAGATTGGGATTTATAGCATCAATGGCTATTATTCCTTGTTTCCAGATGAAGAGAGTAGAAAATTTTTATCACTAAACACAAGAGCGCGCGCACACAGAAAAACAAATTGAAGTTTCAGTCAGTTAACAGTTACAAAGCAGTTCCGCTTATGCGATTTTATCCATATTCGAGATTCTAAAGTTTCAGTGAAAAGTAGAGGTACAGTAAAACGGACAGTTCCCGCAACACGGAATGGTGATAAAGGAAAGGAGACTCAAAAAGGCCTCGACAGAATGTGGTCAATAAAATGAATAGATATTGAAGTGCTTCAGCGCTTGAAGAGAAACTTGCAGATTGGTTTTGTTTGTAGTTATTTTAACCAAAACATTTTTGAAGGAGATATCTTGTTTATCTAACTGTAAAAAAAAGTCCACAACTTGTCTCTATAATATGTATACTTTTTGTACTAGGAAATTATGTGTTCAATATCATTAATGCTGTTACATTCATGACAAAGGGGATCATTTTGGAGATTAAAAAGATTCAACAGTCCTGGTGTTATAATTGTTTTGCTGATTAGTCGGGCCAAAATAACATCTTTTCTCCAATTTTTGGACCAAATAGTTTGATGCGACGCTTTTTTGAGGCTTGAAATTATATTTTCAGGAGAGATCCATTCAATCCAAGGTGTATTTTCTGTAATTTCTTTGGCTAAGCGTTCTGCAAGCTCGTTCCAGATTATATTCGAGTGACCAAGTACCCACAGGAGGGATATTTTTTGGTATAGTTTGGTTCAAGTTTCAAATTTGGAGGCTATACATTGAATAATGTTTAGCGACTGGATGGATATATTTTTCAATGATGTAAGCGCAGAATAGCTATTTGTAAGAATCGGACAATCTTTTACAGGAACAACGAGAACATCTAGTGCTGCAACAATGGCTAAACTTTCTCTAGTAAAAATTTAATTGACAAGATGGACTCGAAACATGAATTTTTGGATGGAAGAAAAACCAGCAATTGAGGTTGCTGGAGTATTTTGGATGCATCAGTAGCAATGATAAAATGATCAGGAAAGAAATTCCGAATGCATTCATTAAAGTAGCTATTAATTTCAATCAAAGACAGATTTTTTATTTTGAAATTTAAAATCCGTAAGGAAAATTTGGAAGTGATTAGAGTTAGTCGATGGGTTGTCAGGTATGGTGGTAATTTGGCAAATAGAAACGCTTAAATTCTTGAGAATAAACGAAATGAATTTTTTTGTCTTTGGTCGTTAATTGAACTTCCCGATTATTATGGGAATGCTCCGTTAGAAGTGGAGAATGTAAACCATTGACTATTTGCTTCATAAAAAACTGGGAAGCTAGTTGCTTGATTTTTTCAGAAAGAATATCCTGAGAAGGACAATATTCGGGGTCCCTTTTGGGAGGCCTAAAGCAATTCTCAAAGCTATAGTTTGAATAATATTGAATTCTTTAAATTGAGTCTCAGAAAACCCGTTGATTACGGTGCAACCATAGTAAAATATGCTGAAAATGCTATTAATGGTGATATTAATAATATCTTTAGTTTTGGGGCCATGGATTTTCATGCGAATATCTTAAGACCATTTATCTTTTTAAATGCATGATTTCTAAGATTTTTAAAGGTTACTGAGTCCTGATTCTTTTTTAAAAAATGCGTGGATACTTTGCAAATTTTTCTTGGATAATTTAGCTATTGCACTTTTCTGGAAGTAATTTCTAGTTTCCAATAATTGCACCACTTGTATATGTTTTCCATTGTGTTTCGTATTTTTTTGATGATGATTTCCCAGGAATGAGGGCTACAGAAGACAAAGATATCATCTAAGATTTTAGAGTACATCCGACTTTTTCCTCTATCATTTCATAGAAGTCGTGCATAAAGATAACGAACAAAATTGGTGAAAGAACACTGCCCTGAGGTAACCCTTTGTTCAGTGTTTTGTTACTAGAAAGGGAGTGCCTCCAGCGAATCTGGACAGTTCTGGATTTGCTTTATATATATTTGCTTTTGCTCTTTTTTGATAGAAAAAGGTCTTTGCAAATAATTCACTTTGATGAGCAGGATCGGAAATGAAGCGATTGCTTTGTATAAAAATGTTGTTGTGTTTAGAGTTCGGATTTGTGTGATTCGAAAGTTTATTTAGAATTTTAAAAAACATTTTTGGATTTGTATTTCCCAAATTTTTCGCCTTTTTAAAGTGAAAACGAAGCCGACTTGCAATTTTTTTGTGTTTTATTCAATATGTCACGGAAATGTTTCTGGTTGCTTTTTTTTTTTTTTTTCTTTTTTTTCGAAAGTACTTATTGAGCTTTTTATAATTATAGGAAGAAAGATTCCAACAAGGAGGGTAAGACTTACCCGGACAATAGTTTAATTGTAGTATTTTGGTTTATTATTTTAGTTGTATTCACCGTAATTCCTTCAACGGAACATTGGTTGGCATTATTAAAAATTTCATGTGTTTGTTGTGCGATCCTCGTCCAATCAATTGTTTTTAAGTTGCAACTGACACTTTCTATAACTGACCAGGAAACAACTATCGGGTTATGGAAGTTGAATTCATTACATAACAAGAGGTTTTTTTACGAATATCAGATGAACAGAGAGTAAGATCTAAGCTAGATTTTCTTAAGGAACTGTGCATAGATAAGACTTGCTTTTAATAAAATCTTTGGAATTTTTCTTCACTTCAGGTTTAATTTAAGTATCAGATACAGGTGAAATTTTTTAAAGAGGCATCAATTTTTAAACACTGCTGCTCCTTTCTGTAATATTATAAAGCATAAAAACATTGAGTGAAAGTTATTAAAATGGATAGCACAATGAACAGGATGGTATAAGACTTATAAAATAATATGAGTTATGCATCCAATAAAATTTGAAATTTAAAAATATTTCACTAAAGAAGTCATCAAGATCAAATTACACAAGATATTTCATTGTTTTAGCAATTATTATTATCGGCAGACCAGTCGCCAAAGGTGGCGGGTCTTTAACTGATTGTTGATTATTCTTGCTATACCGTCGCCGGTCTTAAAAAAGACTGACAGAAATACAAATAAACCAAGATATACATCTGAAGCGAAATTACCTTGGCGGTAAAATAAGGCATTAAATTTTCAAAGGCTTGATATTATCTCGAACAATGAATCTGCTTGGTTACCATCAGGGGAATAACTAAATGCCGCATCTTGTCAGTTCGTGAAACGAAGTCAACTATTGATTGCACAAAATTCCCAACTCCGTTTAGTCGAAATTCTACAATACTTTGAAAAATATTTTATTGCATTTAGAATATTTTAAAACACGTTTGATTAGAACTAATCAATATATTATGACAGTACCTATGCGTGTTTATTTTCTTGATTTATATAGCATCAGTTTTTTTTCTAAGAAGTATTCAACCTCTATTTTTCAATTTCATTTTGTCAATTTCTTTTCTCTCTTTAAAATTCTTAGAAAGTTTTTTGGAATTTTCAAATCAAAATTTTCATGAAAGATTTTAAACACAGGATGTCCTTTATACAAGATTTTTGCTTTGCATTGAAATTAAGAGATCAATTGTTTGAGAATCCATAATCTTTATATTTTAACCATGCATAAATAACAATTTTCAATTTCAAATAAATAACAAAAATAATTTAAATTAAAATAATCTCGGTTTTTTTTTATACCCGGCTTTGCTTAACTCTAGTGTTCCGTTTCAACTGCTTTCAGAGAAAATCACGGAGTTTAAGAAAAGGTTTTCATTTCGGCAATGTGGCATTTCAGACATAAAGATGCTTCATTAAACTAATTTGCAATATGTATTGTCCTCTAAAATGTAATGGCAAATCAACATGATGGTAAGATAAGTGAAAAATTTCTTCAAACTTCGACCAGCTGTTTTGGCTACCTTCCGTGAAGCGATTATGACGACACATGAATAAAATCCATTGTTATAATATTGTTACGGAATTTTCTACCGTCGGGGTTCTTTTCCGATTTCTTGGTCGATGAAATAAACAGTACTTCGGTAGCAAAAGACGACGAGTTTTATTTAGCACGAAGATACTATCACAAAACGACAAATATATACAGCCGAGACGACGATAGGCAACACACAGTAGTAATTGGTAGCAATTACAACCACTGCACACAAAGCAGCCAGACAGCAAAAGGAGAGAATTCACGTAGCTTCACTCTACGGCCTCTCCAAACGTCTGAAATTCTCCACTGTCTCCTTGCTTTAGCTGTATCTAACTACCGACTCACTACTACACGACTGGCTACTCCACACAAGACACGAAGTTGCTTCTACAGTAAACGCCAGAACTCAGCACACAGCTTAGTCCAGCAATAGCCTGAGCTCCACACAACGCAGTTCTTCGCTGGACTATTCCACCGTTGCTTCGCTGTCCTCTCGACGAATCGATACTTAACTACGACTCTGTACACGACTCCGACTGACTGCAGCTTGAGACTGACGGTCTTTTATAGTTTCCGGAAGCGGGCAGAGAAGGTTCTGAACCAATCAGGCGTATCTCGGTTTCTATTGGATGAATCTCTAAAATCCTCGAAGTTTCCAGTTGTTGTGGAGGTCTATGATGGCTCCACAATTGAGATTGAGAACTAAATAATGCGGTGTAACTAATTTAAATAAACTAAGGAATTGCGGTGTAGCTATAAGGATGAAAACGATGCTTCTATAAAATGCGGTTTATTTCTATGAGAAGGGGCATGGAGTCAACCCCACTACCAACGGTAAGCATCGCGTTCCGAGTTCTTAACAGTTCTGGCGGGTCATGACCCCGCGCAGTTACAAAAAAGGAGCAACCCTAGAATGGGCGCTTGCCAACTTGGCGCGTTGGTAGCAAAGTACTGAACATGCCGCCCCCGTTGAAATATACATTTCAATAATTACATCAATTACATTTTTTGTAAAAACAAGAGAGACAATTAATGCAGTAAATATATGAAAATAACAAAATGACATTAATAATTCTTAAGAAATACAAATAGTTGCACTAGCACTGAAAAAGAAAATACAAATAAAGATAAATAACAATGAATATTGCAGTTTTCAGATATAATATTCACTACAAATATTAAAGAGAATCTTACAGATTTCAAGGTACACATTTAGAAATTAATTATGTAAGAAGAAATTAGACTTCCAATGGCAAAAGTTCAATTTTAGAAATGGATCGTTTATATATACCAGAATGAGTTTTAACATTTACTACTCTTACTACATTGTCTTTGCCATAGAATACATTTACAATTCTACCTAAAATCCATTTACAACATGGAAGATTTTCTTCTTTGAGCAAAACCATGTCACCAATTTTTAAATTTTGGTTCTTAATTATCCATTTATGTCTTTGTTGCAAAGTACTTAAATAATTATTTTGCCATCTTTTCCAAATGACTTGTACCATTTTTGAGGTTCTTTGCCATAAATTCAATCTATTATTTTCCGTGTTTGTTAAATTTGGTTCAACAATGGATGTGATTGGCCTACCAATGAGAAAATGTCCAGGTGTCAGAATTTCCAGATCGTCCATGTCACTAGACAAAGGAGTAATAGGACGGGAATTCAAAATTCCTTCGATCTGATGCAGAAGAGTAAAAAATTCCTCATATGTTAACTTTGAAACTCCAACAACACGCTTGAGATGGTATTTGAAGGATTTGACACCTGCCTCCCATAAGCCACCAAAGTTAGGTGCTCTGGGTGGAAGAAATTTCCATTGAATGCCCTCTTCAGATAAAAATTTTGATAAATATTCATCATGTTTAGTTACCATAAGAGCTAATCTCTTTAATTCAGAATTACCAGTAACAAAATTCTTACCATTATCACTAAAAATGAATTGCGATTTACCTCGTCTTGAAAAGAACCTTTTGAGGCATGCAATGAATGCTTCAGAAGTTAGATCAGAAACAATATCTAAGTGAATACATTCAGTAACCATACAGATAAATATACAAACATAAATTTTATGATATAAACCTTTCCTTTGACCTTTATACTTTATGAAAAACGGTCCACAGAAGTCGATACCTGTACAGTTAAAAGGAGAATTTACATTCACACGTTCTTTTGGCAAATTGCCCATAATTTGTTCATTAGTCAAAGGTTTTGCTTTGAAACAGGTAATACAACTGTGGACAATTTTTCTACAAACATTCCTTCCATTTAAGGGCCAGAATTCTCTACGAACACAATACAATAAATTTTGTGGTCCAATATGCAAATTTTTCAAATGAAAATACATAACAATAATTTTTGTTAAATTACTTTTGTCAGGTAAGATAACTGGATGTCTCTGGTCAAAATTTACACTGCTGTGTTGAATACGACCTCCTACTCTCAAAATTCCATCTTCATCAAGAAAAGGATTTAGATTTTTAATCTTACCTGTGGGTTGTTTTCCATGAAGAAGTAAATTTATATCACTCTGAAATGCAATTTCTTGCACAGATTTTACCAAGAATGATTTACCCCTTTGTAATTCTACTGTAGAAAGAGGTCCATACAACCTATTCTTAGGATTTCTTAAATTGATACAAAACCTAAAAAGAAAACTTACAATACGAATTAATTTAGAATATTTGTTAGTAATACATAAAAGTAAATCTAAAAATGTAGCATCCACACTTAAAGTTAGAGTCTTAGTAGTCTCTCCTTTCAGTTCATGAAAATATTTGTCATCAGTAGGAATGTTACTTTCATCACTAAGTTCAACAGTAACTTGTTGAAGAAACTGTGGACCATTCCACCACAAATGATTGTTCATAAGGTGATGAGGAGTCATACCACGGGAAATAATATCAGCAGGATTTTCACAAGTTTTTACATGGTGCCAGGAAAATTCTTTCGTCAGCTCTTGGATGCGGGAAATTCTATTTGACACAAACACCTTAAGCAGATGCAATGAAGTATTAATCCAGGCCAGCACTATAGTCGAATCTGAGTAGAGGCAAATTTTATCTATTTTCAGGTTAAGAGATGACACAGTTTTAGAAGCGAGCTTAGCAAGAAGCTCAGCAGCACATAGCTCAAGACGGGGTATTGTCATCACCTTAATTGGAGCAACTTTAGATTTGCTGCATAGTAGAGAAACCTTCACATGATTCAATATAGTAACACAACGAAGATAGATGACTGCACCATAAGCATCTTTCGATGCGTCAGCAAAACCATGTAGTTCAACTTCCTTGATGGAGTCAGTTAGAATGCAACGAGGAATTTGCATCTTTGTAATATCCCCTAAACAATATCTGAATATTTCCCATTCGTGCTTTTCCTGATGTGGTAACACTTGATCCCATTCAATTTTGTGTAGCCACAATCTCTGGAGGAAGATCTTTGCCTTTACTGTCACTGGTCCTAGAAAACCAAGTGGGTCAAAAAGTTTAGCTATATCAGTCAAAACAGTTCGCTTTGTGGGAATGCTAGTTGATGGAGTGACATTGAAACCAAAGCAGTCTTCTTTTGGGTTCCATTTTAAGTCAAGAGTTTTAATTGTATTTTTATCAGAATCACCAAACTGATAACATTGATCTTCAGATGGAACAGATTTTAAAAGCATTTCATTGTTTGCACACCATTTGTGCAAATCCATGCCACCAGCTTTTGGAAGAGAAATCAATTCTTGCTGTAATTTTATTGCAGTAGAAACGTCATCTGCACCAGAGAGAACATCATCAACATAAAAATCTTTTAAGGTTACAGCAGATGCTAAAGGAAATTTGTGTTGCTCATCTATTGCTAATTGGTTTAGCACTCTCGTAGCTAAGTAGGGAGCAGATTTGGTGCCGTATGTAACTGTAAGAAGCTTATAAAATGAAGGTTCCTCAGAACTCCTAGTTTTCCAAAGAATGCATTGAAAATTACACTGCTCAGGATTAACGCAAATCTGTCTGTACATTTTCTTGACATCAGCAGTAAATGCAACCTTGTGCTTTCGGAATCTCAATAAGATTGAAAACAAGTCATCTTGAACAACACCTCCTTTTAGCAAACAGTTATTCAGAGATACACCTGAAGTAGATGCAGCAGAGGCATCGAAAACTACGCGTAACTTTGTTGTACTACTATCAGCCTTGTAAACGCCGTGATGAGGCATGACATATTTTACATTCTCAATACTGTCTAATTTTTGCATATGACCCAATTGCTCATATTCTTTCATGAAATTACAATAAAGATTGGAAAAATTCGGATCATTATTTAATCGCTTCCAGAGACTATCTAATCTTTGTTTTGCAGTTTGAATGGAATTGCCTAATTGCATATTCTTCTTAAGAGGAAGGTTAACAATATATTTACCTTGCTCATCCCTACGATAAGTTTGCATGAAATTTTCTTCGCATTCTAATTCTTCTTTGTTTTTAGATGTAGGTGTATCTAAAATATTTTCAACTTCCCAAAATTTCTTTAACAAATTATCTAAGTTATCTATTTGAGAGATTAAACCACAATGATGTGATTCCTGTTTACCTTGAATTGTTCCACTTAATATATGTCCAAATACAGTTTCTTGCAAAATTAAGGAATTATTTATATCAAATCTATTTTCTTTTAAGATACTTAAGAATATTTCTGCCCCTATTAATATATCCACTTTTTTGGGGGAAAAGAATTCCGGATCTGCTAATTGGACGTAAGGCGGAATTTTTATTCCTTCTAAATCAATAAATGTGGATGGCATTAGATCTGTGATTTTCGGAATGACCAAGAAATCTAGTGTTGCAGTAAAAGAACCATCCGAGTTCAAAATAGTGGAGGTACTTTTTCTTTTCACATTAAGAGTAGTATCGGAAATCCCCGATATTGGAACATTTATTTTTTCTTTCTTTAAACCAAGTGCATTGGCGAAATCAGATGTCATCAAATTACACATGCTTCCAGAATCTAATAAAGCCCTACCCTTTCTGACAGTTCCGAAACTATCCAAAACATAAACAACAGCCGTAGCTAGAATCACTCTTTTCTTCTGCGTAACGAAACAGGAAGTCAGGGGGGAAGGGTTGCACAACGAATAGGGGTCAGCAACTGAGGGAGTCTGCCTTGAATTCATTGAGGATGAGTCATCGCTTACTGTGGACACCTGCATCCGGTGTAATAGAGTATGAGGCTTTGCTTTGCAAGTGAAACAAGTGTGTTTCGATTTACATTGAGCGATTTTGTGAGATCCGAAACAATTTAAACATAAATGCTTTTCTCGAACAGTTTCATATCGCTTTTGCGGGGAGAATTGCAAAAACTGATCGCATTTATGCAATGGATGATCAGCGTTTCTACACAGTATACAATACTTGGGATTATTCGATGGCTTAACAAATAGAGTTCGTGCTTTATTTTTCTGTTCACTAACATCCGAATATTTAGATTTGTATGGAATATTGTGCCCAATGGCATTTAAAACTTGATATCTTCTTTCTAAAAATTCTATGAAATCATCAAAATCAGGAACTTTCTTGTTTACTAAGGAAAGTTCAAACTGCTTTCGAGATTCGCGGTCTAATTTTTGCAAAATTATATTTATTAAAATAGCATCTGACAATTCATTACGTTCATATTTTAAAACATTTAATGCTCTTAAATTTTTAAGAATACAATCTATTAAATTGCGTAAGTCTTTCGCGGATTCATGAACAATTTTTTCTTGATTAATTATATTTTTGATATGGGTGTCTACAATTACACGTTTATTTTCGAATCTTTCTACTAAAGCTTTCAGAAGGGAATCATATGTATCTTCAGACGTTTCTATCAATTTTGCATCGTTTCTCAAACATGAACGTAAATAGTAGCACTTTTGGTTTTCAGTTAAATTGGGATTATCATTTATTAAATTTAGGAATTGTTGCTTAAAGGAATTCCATTCTTCTATTTTACCGTTAAACAATGGAAGAGGTATTTCCGGTAATCTAATTGAAGTAACTTTATCTATGGACTCTTTAATAATAGCACCATTTGTAGAATTAGAAACAGAAGTAGATTTGAGATCATGTAAAATGGATTTGAGGCTTACCTCTATTTTCAAAATTTCATCCTCGAGTTCGGATAGATTGGATTCCACTTGATCAAAGTCATTGTCCGACACAGTCCTATAATATTCGTTTCTCAGTTCTTCAAATCTTGTACTTGTTCTCGAAAGAATATCCAGTTGGGTAATCACTGTCGATTCAGTTAAATGCTGTCTTTTTTCAATGAATGTTCGCAGTTTTGTCAACTGTGCTCTAATACTCCCCTTTCTTCTATTTAAGACAACTAAATCAATTGCCATAACTAATTTGAATGGATATCAAATCGAAATCCAGTGCGCTCCGGCTCGACGGACCAAAAATGTTGTGGAGGTCTATGATGGCTCCACAATTGAGATTGAGAACTAAATAATGCGGTGTAACTAATTTAAATAAACTAAGGAATTGCGGTGTAGCTATAAGGATGAAAACGATGCTTCTATAAAATGCGGTTTATTTCTATGAGAAGGGGCATGGAGTCAACCCCACTACCAACGGTAAGCATCGCGTTCCGAGTTCTTAACAGTTCTGGCGGGTCATGACCCCGCGCAGTTACAAAAAAGGAGCAACCCTAGAATGGGCGCTTGCCAACTTGGCGCGTTGGTAGCAAAGTACTGAACACCAGTAATATCTATTTTGTCGCCAAGCTCTGATATTAATGACGCGGCACCCGATCAGCACCCAACAGAGCTGATTGTAAAACGGTCTTTCCAGTGATTGAATTAACCGTGCTGGGAAGTAACAGGTTTGTAACAATATTAAAAATAATTATTTTCTAGCTTTTCTGAAATATGATAAAAAATAAAACGCAGATTTCTTTTTTGAATGTTTTTATTGATGCAGTTTTATACAGAGAAATAAATAATGATATTTTATAAACATAAAATTTCAGAGAGCTGTTGTAGCAGTCATCAGAATAATACTATAATTCTTTCTTCAACTCATTTAGTCTGTCTTTCCTAAAAGAAGAAAAATTTAAAAAGAGAAGGAAAAAAAATCAATTCAATTTTTTAAATGGATGAAAACTGCTACTTAAAGTAAATGGAAAATTTTAAGACGTCTACAGAAATATTTAACTTAATAAAATAAATATGATGCTGATGCTTGGTGGTGCTGAAATGTAAGGAAGAATAAAACACAGTAAAATATGCTTATTAATGTCCAACATGATCAAAAGTGAAATTAATTCGATTAGCAGCGGAAGTGTTCTTATGTATAAATTCTGAGATCGTAGAAGATACGCCAGAAGATGTTTCTACCATCCAATGGAAGACTTATAAAACGTTCTTGCAGCCAATACGGTTCTAAGAACTAAAATAACACAGCTTACACTACAGAATATTCCCCTCCCAAGTGATGAAGAGAACGGTGCAAAATACAATATTCAATGGAAAAAAAAAAAAAAAAACCCACTCAGTAGTTAGCAATAATAAGACATAATAAAATGCCGTAATAAATAAACAGAATAATTGGTAAAATCCTTTTACGCTCAAAAAGGCGTGTCGTACAGCTAGGAAGTAATGTGTACTTATAGTAAAGAGAATATGCTGAATTTATTTAAGACACGTTACAGCACTAATAGAGGCAAAAGAAGGAAATTACAAAAAAATAAATGAAACTATAATTGGACGCAGTTAGAAAAATGTATGCTATACCATAATAAAAACTTTCACGGAATTATTTGTAATGGAAAAAGTTTCATAGAATTATTTGTAAATTTGGCGATGATATTTAAGATTAAAGTTATGAATTTTTTCCCTGATTGAAAAAACTGTTAGTCTAAAGTTGAAAAATGCTTTCTTCGGTATTATCGTACGTTTTTTCCAAATTATGGTAAACATTAATATTAAAAAACATTATTATTTAAAAAAATTCTGTAAAATGCACTCGGGAGGGGAAGAGGAGCTGAGGATACATTTTTTTAGTTTTTGACAAACTCTTTCAAATCACAGAAAGTTGCTCCTTTATTTTTTTGAGTTTTTTTTAAAAATTTCCTCCTTTCGCCGATAAGTAAACAGTGACTTGTATCAATAAATTCAGCATAGTCACTTCATTATAGGTATGTCACGTCAGAAAATAAAAGTAAAATAGTACCCTAAACTAATTGAGAACTTGTTGGATTTAAGTCATTCTTCACAATTCAGCATCATTCAATGAGTGTCAGCAAACATTTTTTTAATTAATGTGAGTCTTTTGTAATTGCACTGATTTCAATTGCAATGCATCTGCTGCTTTGTTATCAATCTCAACTACATACCGAGTATCAGTAGAAAATCGGGAAATTTAATCTATATGGCGTTGGGAGCATTTATCGGATTTCTACTTGACAGATTTTTTGATCAGTAAATATTATAAATATCAACCATTTATCTGAGCCCTTTGCAACAGAGAGAGAAACCTGTGTCAAGGGAATTCCCTTGCTTGTCTGCTTTTTAACATTGCCTTGGAGAAATATATCCAAGATAGTGGATTAGACACTCTGTGGAATAGATCCATTCAACTGCTGGCCTATGCAAATGATATAGATATTACAGGAAAGTGAGAAAGGGCAGTGAGAGAGGCATTTCAGGTTTCGAAAACTTCTGCCACAAATATGGGCCTTACCATCAACGAAGATAAAACCAAATTTATGGAATTCCCGCCCTCAACTATAAATCACAGTGTTCCTCTGCGTATGTATTAAAGGTCATACATTTGAAAAAGTCGATCATTTCATATACCTTGGCACAATGATTAATGACAATAATAAACTCAGAGCAGAAATTGACAACAGAATAAAAATGACTAATAAATGTTTCTTTGGACTGAAAAAACAACTATGATCCAACTTAATCAGCCGAAAAACTAAACTAAGAATTATTTATATTGGATACTCAGTGTACTCTGAACATGGTTGAGAGAACGATCCTTAGAACTATTTTTGGCCCAGTACTAGAGCGAGGATGTTGGCGATTCAGTTTCAGTTCAGTTTCAAATTAAGTTGTAGATTCAGTTTTTAATTATACAAACTCTATAGGCAGCCACAGATGACACTGGTTATCCCGAGCAATGGGTTCAGATGGCTCGGTCATATCTGTAGAAGCCCTGGAAACAGCGCCCTCAAAATATCCACTTTTAAAAATTCTATGGGATCCCGGGCCAGAGGAAGACCTTCAACTAGATGGCTGGGTGATGTGGAAAGAGATCCGAGTTTCCGAGGATAAAAAACTAGGAGCGAGTTGCGGGGGATAAAAAGCGCTGGAAAATACGCGTGCAGCCAAGGTCTACAAGGGGCTGTTGTGCTCATGAAGAAAAAGAAATATTATAAATTCGCGGCCTTCAAGTATATGTTTAAACTTTTTAACTGAAATATAAATAACTAAAAGATCCTTATCACAGGCAGGCCAATTCTGCTGACTTTCAGAAAGATAAAGATGCTATGGGTTCCATTAGAATGTTGCATCAAAGAACTGCCAATGGCGATTGGTCCAATCACGCAGCACCAAGAATGGGATGCTTAAGAAAGGTTGCATCAGCTCATGCTGTTTTAGCAGCTGTAGACGATTTTTCAACGTCTTCAATTCATTCAAAAAGATCTTCAGCAGGTGGATATGAAAATTTCCTTTTGATTGCCTTCTAAAAATGTCATTAGGATGTGGGCTGCTTTAGGAATGACAAAAATTATGTACTATGAAAAATCTCCGCAAATGAGTGATAAAATTTAGTCTAGGAAAGATCTGAATAGCCTCTCCTTCATCAATGTATGTGTGTGCATGTATGTTTTCTTTAAGATCTTTATAGTATCTATTGGTTCTTTTTTTTTTTAAAGATTTTACATTAATTGAAATTTATTAAAAAAATATGCAATTATTACGAATACCTATGAAATTTTACTAAATAATAGAAATAATAAGGATTCAGTTTAAAAATATAGAAAATAACTACGTAATTATTAATCCATTAGGCTTTTATTTACACTTACATTAGCAACACAGAAAGCTTACAACATATATTCGAGATTAAAATAAAGCAAATAGCAAAATATAGTTTTGCTGTATTGGTTCAACTGAAGCTTAATAATAACTTAATATCCATTTTAAATCAGTTAAATTGAATATATTTATTGCACGCATCCGCAAAACGATACAAGACTATTATTGGAAGCTTTCTCTTCGCATCAAGTTGTATTGAAAAAGTGCATCATGATTGGAATAAGCTTTAAAATTTAACAGTTAAAAATGACAATCATTCTGTCATTAAAATGTATCGGAGTGTGGAAAATGCGGTTACAGCTAACACAAATTCCTTCTCTGGGTTACGACAAAACAAAGCATGTGATTTTATTTTGTCGTAACGCAGAGAAGGGTTGCAATCTCTCTACCTATTCCTACCTCAATGATTTGGCACCACTTGGATATAAACCGAAATTTAATTTAATTAATTGCTTAACTGATAGTCACATTCTGGAGATTACCAATTTATTATCACAAAGAACATACAAATGCACAAAACAAACAAATTTGTCACATCAGAAAGGAAAAATCTACAGCAAAATTTCTTTTTTACAAAATAAATTGAATAAAATTATGCCATAAATAACTAAAAATAGAAATTAGATTCAAATCTTACTTTATGCGCAGATATTGCTCTTCGTGGAGAAAACATCGAAATTCATCCATAGTCATTCCATTAATTCCCAAAGTCATGGTTATTAGGCTCCCAGCCACCAACCCAAGGCAGCCACCTAAAGCTCCAGCAACAGCAAAACCTTTCAAACCGTAATTCAATCGTGCCAAAGCACCTAACGCCGCTACAAAGAATTCAAATAAACCATTTATTTTGACAGTCAATATATAGCATTTAATATTGTAGAATGCTACTTATAAAATCTATTATACTTACCTCCACTAGCTGCATGATCCCATATTGATATTTTATCTCTGTAATTGGCAGCTGTCATTGTAGTTAATCTAACCATATAAGCAAATCAAAACAATCGATTATTTTCGTACATTTGCTTTTACACTAAAAAAAATTTTAAAAAATTATTTACTATTTAAAAATATTATAAAATAGAAAATAAATTTATCTTATTTAGACAGATATATTGTTTACAACAACTTGTGAATAAATTAAGAAATTTCATTTTAATATAAAATTTTATAATTCTTCAAATAATTAAATTCTGCCCTGCTACTATAAATGATAACAAATTAATTACTACTATAAATAAATAAATTATCTGTTTTTGCTATCCATTTTGATTAAAATGATATGCTCTTAAATATACAATACACATTGATTCTATAAGATACAGACAAAAACAAGATTGCCACTGAAATCTGGAAAAAAAAATTCCCTATTTTTTTTCCTTGTATGTATATTCAAGAAGCAAGGGAATGTGCGAATAGCGCTCATGTGCGAGTTACAATGCAATATGATTTTAAGGAGTGGAAAAATTAAGGAAAGGAAGAAAAATTTAACATTATTCAAAATAATAGCATATTAAAAGAAGATTTATATTTACATAAAAAACAAATACTCTTTATTTATTATCTAGAATTTAGCAAGCCAAAATTTATATATTGGTGGGGGGGGAGGATGATATATTACCTCTCATGTCCTTTAGCTGTAAGTCATACAAAATTAAGGACTCAGGTGAAATGAAATACATTTTTTTTTGTTATGATACAAATCGTTTAATGATTAGCCTTAAAAAAACGTTACAAAACAAGATGACTTTTTTTATTTATTCATTTTTGCCAATTCATGTATTTGGGCATCAATTTGATTTTTCAATGATCAGTTTTATCGAGCTAATCTTTAACAAATAAGGTACGATATTTTTGTATGGCTTACCTTACATTTTAAAACTATTTTACTTTCAGTGAACATATGTGAAAATATTTCCGCTATATCATTGAATGCATTAAAGGACGAATGTGAAACAACAAGTATTAATGCCCCTAAAAATTCAGCTTTAAATTATTGTTCTTTATCTAAAACGTTCGAAACTGATTTATTTTCGAATATAAATTATGATGTTTTCGAATTTGACAAACCATTCAATAAATTCAAGTACAGTAGACTAAACTCCACCGCGCTACTTCTGCTGATTGAATGTTTCCGCCCAAGAAATGTATCCTATTCTTTCACAAATGTATTTCAAACTCTCGCGCATGTTCATTAGCTGCAATTCGGAAATCTCGTGGAAAAAAGAACAACGGTCTCAAAAATCGAAAGTGAACAGATCTATACAAAATAAAGGTGTGTGTGTGTGAAGAAAGTAGAAAAGTGGCGAGTTTGAACATTAAATAATCGCGAATGGTATTGTTTCGTTTTTAGAATTACGATCTTTTATTCTTGCAATCTTTAGAGAGCGGCATGTTTAGATTAAAAAAAAAGCTAAAATAACATTTTTGTATTTTCGCGGTTTTTATGAAAATTTTCAAATTTCCCGGCATTTTTTGCCGATTTTTAAATTTTCTGTGTTTTCCCGATTTGTCAGGTTTACTGGTGATGTGACAATCCTGTAAAAGATTTTGATTTCATTAACAATTACAAAAAATTCAAGAGTATTTTTGAATATCTATTATTTTTCATTTAATTCATTAAATTGCAAATGACCATAATAGCTAAAAGTCAAAAATACATATGAAACGTTATATAAAACTATTTCTACTTCATTCATATACTAAAGATTTTGCTTATTTCTGTCAAATATTAATTTATTTAGTTTTCTAAGTCAGAACTGTAAATAATATCTTCGCATTTTTCTCTTCTTTTAAATCTAATTGCATTATATAAATATGTATGAGAAATGATGCTGTAATGATTGTAAAATGTTTTACAAAATCTATTTTAATGATGTGATTTCAAGACTTTTGCTCTCATCTTTATTATTTCATATTTTAATGCACATTTTGAAATCATTTCGTTTTTAACATCATTCCACAATTGCTTCATACAGCTACAAACTTCACTAATTGTTGGTTAGGTTGTTCAATATTTTGCATCGACTTGAATCAAATGAATTGATTTGTTAATATCTATAATATTATTCTTGTATAAGAAATGTAGAAAGGTTCTTCACATACATTCGGATACATGGCATATAAAACATTGAAAGAGAAAGATTCAGTATTTCTATCGTCATTATTTATGGCATGTGTCATAATACATTAATGCTGTACTAAATTTAAACCATAAGATTTTACTCCACAGACAGTTTACAACCTTTTTGTACCAAAGTCAAAACAGTATCGAACAACAACGTATTTAATATGGAAGTGAAAGATCCTTGAAATGAGCTGAGATTCTTAAATGATTTACAATTCCAATTTTGAGTACAAGAAAAAAATTTCCTTTGATAGGATTAAAGGCTCCATCTTATGGATGGATCAGGAATAAGAGCTCAACTAGTCAAGCTCACTGATCTTTAATTATTAATTTAAAAAGAATTCAGAATGGAATTTCATAAAATATACAGATCATGAAAAGATTTTTTACAAAGTGTAATTTCGTTTTAAAGTAAAAATTTAAAGATTTTCCTATGTTTCGTATTTTTCAAACTGCATTAAATTTATATACTATATGAAAAAAAAAGGGAGGGGGGAGGGCTGTGCACTCTAATATTTTTCTAACCCTCCTATGATATGAATACATATGTCGTGATATTAATTCTATCAATATATATCATGTCTGAACACATATTTTTGACCTTAATAGCATCAATCTATCAACAAGATCTTCAATGAATGAATAAATGAAGATACCTTAATGCCCTTTTAACAACATCCCACATTTTAAATGGGTTTGAGATCAGATCTTTCTAGAGACTAAATTAAATGCATGAATGAATCCTCCTATCTAAAAACTAAATGTCCATGTTGCAAGCTTGATTAGTCTTAACATTACTATTTTTAAAATGTGCCATTACCCTCAGAAGAAAAGCAATTTACTGAAGGAAACAGATGGTCTTGCAATAAGCTCATATAATCAAGAGCTAGCATTTTATTGCTGCTTAATGTTACTGAACCAATTTCAGTCTAATAGTTCATCTCCAGATGCTAGTATAGTAGTCACATTATGCAATATATCGAATAATTCTTCTCTTCTAACCCAATTTTTTTTTTCCAGTTTTGGTTATCATGTTAGAGAGTAGATCTGGATACATCTGATGACATGATTTTTTGTCATCGCTTAAGAATACAATCTCTATGTTTCTTGGAAAATTGCTGTCTGCCTTTTTCAGTTGTAATGAGTGAGGGAATGAGTTAGTTGGAATGAATGAATTGGATTAAAGGATTGTAGTTCACTGCACTGCAACCCTCTAATCCAATTTTTTTTTATAATTTTGGTCTCATCATAATAATGGAGATGGATTTACTTCTTTTATTGAAACTTTTGAAAGTTCTCAACATCATTTTTAACACCTACATTTCAGTAATCGTATCAATAATCCTCAGTCACAAGAGTTCAGGATTTTTTTTTATTACACATTTTCCAGAAAGTATAGACACATTCATATCGTTCCAGGTGTTTACTTGCTGAATAACATGCAAACTATATTTTTGCAGGTTTTGTTCTTGATATAGGCCAATAATTTTCTCTTTCTTGCAACTGATACATTATCTCATCAGTCACATACAACTCTTTTGACCATTAATATGAAATGTTACATTGCCCAATGCTTTTGCACTATTTATGAGACCAAGTGGATCCTAATACATCACTATCTATTAAATGATGTAGGTAGATTGCACTATTTAATAGATGACTTATGCAAATTCTTCAATGCACAAGGATTCTGTGGCATTTTAAAATCTAAATGTTTGAATCTGTATCACTATCCCCACCCCTCTTTTGGCCAAGCAGTGAGCACAGTAATCCTTAATAATGCAATAATGGACACTTACAAATAAAGACTGCTGAATGAACCATATTTAAGAGCTGATTTAGCTCCTCCCTTAAACAATGCCAATGTCATTGTGTCAGTGAGGCTTCTCTGTAAGAAAAAAAAAATAATTGGCATAAAAAAATTAGGAAAAATAAATTACATTTTTTAGGGGGGGGGGACAGGATTGAACAAAAATATAAAGAAGAAAGTAAATTCAAGCCCAAATTTGACCTAAGTTTAGATTTTTCTCAAATTATCATCCCATGTTTGCCTCTGCAATCTCATAAAAAGGAAAATAATTTGAAATAATTACAGATTGTAAATATAGAACAGAATACAGAATTGTAGATATGAGATTCAGTGGAAATTGATAAATTCACTTCATTAGAAAGTTGGATTTAAAAAACCTGAGTTGAAAAATGAGCACAAATAATAATAAAAAAAATAACACTTTTTAAACTAAAAATAGCAATAGATTTATTTTTAATATTTAATAGCTTTAATATATTATTATATGTGCATAATAAGTAAATAAGCAGCAATTAATTTTAATAAATAAAATCATAATAATTATGGTTATGAAAATTTTAATTTTTAAAATGATTTCAACAAAGAAATAGTAATTTTACTAAACAAAATATATCAAATTTTAATAGAATAAATGCATTATAAAGGTTCAAAATAAACCACTGTAATTCACATATAGCATGTTTAAAGTCATAAAGAAAAGAGGGGAGAATCATTTTATTGCATTTTATTATTATTACGATGTTCATTTCAAGTCCTGGAAGGAATTGGCATTAAAAAAAATTAGTTCAGTTTTGATCACTGATGATATAAAGTATGGAGATATTTAATAAATGAAAGTAATTCAATAATAAAAACAGTTTTTTACAAAATTTAATTTTGGTTTTGAATTAACCAAAATAAATTCAAACTGCAAATGATAATTCAAAATTATGTTACTAGAATATATATATAAAAAATGAAAAATTAGAATTACTAATTCTGCTAATTGCTAAAACACAAACTACAGCCAAATTCTATCGTATCATCATTTTCAAATTTAAGAGTAAAATTCACTGAAATGCCATGCTCCTTCATTTACAAAAATTTGATTTATTTAAAAAAATATTACAAAAAATAAATTTATAAATCAAACGCTGAATAAAATTGCTAAATTCTTACTCTTGCTAAATGCTGACTTTCCCATGTGGTTGCCATATTTTTTCGAAGAAAATCTTCTTTAGCTCTTATCATATTTCCAAATCCACCAAAAAATGCAGTAATAACAAACATATATTTTCCAGTTGTTACTATATAATTCATTTCAGGACTAATGCCGAACTCACTAAAGTAAAAAATAATTAAATAAAATGTAAAAGAGGTATGAATGAATCTACCTATATACAATAATTAAGATTTTTATATATATAATAAAAGTTTACAGATTTCAAAAGGAAACAAATTCAAGAATTTAAACTAATGCTTTTATAAATAAAGTATTTCAGCACCTAGACAAGTGCAAATGATCTACAGTAGCCATTAGAGTGGGCCAAAATACCATCTGTATACTCAAAAATCTTTGTAACTTTATTCTTGCAGACAAAAGAGTAGGTCTGTTTGATCCACACACAAACATTAAATATATATTATTTCAAAGACTTTTAATGATGAAAAATATAACTTAAAAGGATAAATTTTATTTGCAGGCAAATGAAATTTACTTAATTCCCTGATAATTGTTCTATAAAGTAAAGAACTGACTTTCTGGAATTATATAAAGTGCCAATTCCAAAAGTGCAAACATCTTCCTACATAGGGGAAAAAGAGAGAGAGAGATTTTATGCAGGTTCTTAAGTCATATAAATATTTTTGTTTTACAAAAAATTAAATTAATCACGATTTTTAAAAATGAAATTTGATAATTTTCGACAAAAGACATAGATTTTGTGTAACTAACTTGGAGAAATCTGGGTAAATATACTCAGAAGAGAAACAACTTTCAGTAAGCCAGTGTTATCATAAAAAATATTTCGAAGAATAAATTGTTATTGAAATTGCAAAGTTCACTTAATAACTTCTTCGATGATACAAGGTTCTTGCTTCAGTCTACACAAAAACTGAGAATCGAAGTGAATTAGCAAACAAAGTGCATGGAGGGCTTTACTTTCTACACTTCTCAAGGAAATGTATTTTATTTTTCTAAGATTATAAGACAAAGTAACAAAGAATAAATAAATAATTATTTTGCCATTCATCTTACGAAAATACAATAAAAATATTAAATTAATCAATGTAACAAATTCTAAAAAGATATATTATTAATATAAAAAATAAAACAATGTCACATATATACGAATATAACATTCATTTTGTATTATATTTGTGTTTATATGGCATAACTATTTCTCTTTTTGTTGTAACATACTCTGTACTATACATTCTTTTAATTCTGTCCCAACCAGTTTCTTTTGACAATTCATCTTTAATAACTTTTTCTGTAATGACTGGATAATCCTCTGAGGCACAGCGAACAATACGTTTTAAAAATAAATAAACCATTTTCGATCTATATTTTCAAATAAAGCTATTGTACTGTCGTGAAATTGAGCCTGAATGATTGAACAGTAGGATGTATTTGTTTGAGTAATAAGTTGAGGAATGTTGAGTAGCAAAGGATGTTTGTTATCCCCAAGTATATGATTTCCTGTGTTGAGTCCTTGAATGTAAATAACGAGCTTGTCCTGCGTGTTTTTGTTTATCGCATTTAAAGTCGGTTTTCTCAATATTGTAATACAAATATCTAAAAATTTATTTTCGAAACTTTCTGTAAACTGAATTGTGAATCAGATTATGTTTCTTGCATAAGTTTGTTCTTTGAGTTGAATATTTCAAATAGTCTAACCAATGTTCGGTCTACACACTGCCAATTGCGTAATCTTGAAAACAACATTGAACATATCATCTTGTTTTGTTCCAAATACACAAATCATAGGTCAATTCTTTTTACAAAACTTAATATTGATCTTTCATTATTCTTCATTCAAAACGTTTATTCAAAAATCTGTTTCTAATAAGGAGTATTTCCGGATCTTAATGTCTATTTAATGAACTCTTTTGGCAGTAGGGGATAACGGACTAAGTTGCCAAACACGGTTTTTACTCCCGGTAGTAAGTCTATTGGCACGCTGCCAAAAGTGACGGAGTTGTCCTACCGAGGTTATAAAAAGAAATCGCAGTTTGTTATCGTTATCATAACGTGTTAATCATTCTGTCACTGAATGTGCCGATTCATTAGTATTCGTTCTTTGTTTCAAGAGGAAAGAAGGATTAACGATTGTCAGCGAGTGATTCACTTTGAAGAAAACTCTTACAGGCCTTATTTTTATTTATTTTCTTATTTAATCTCTTTAAGAAAATTTGTTATAATTTTTTTCGTTTACTTAAAACTGTTGTTTTTAAGATAGTGCTAATTAGGGTTAAGAGTAAACGAGGAGTTTGATTAGTGTTATTTGATATTTTGTTTTTTCATGTAATAAGTGTATCTAAATTTAATTGCATAGCCTTAAATATTTATTTCTCATTGATTGTTTGTCATATTTTTCTGTTTAATTATAGTGTTAATTAGGGTTAAATAGTGAGAGGAATTTTACTAGTGCCTTTACTAGTAAGTTTTGTCATTTTATTTATTGTCATTCATAAATTTTTTTGAGTACATTGTATAGAAATGTTTTTTAGTGACGTTATTTATTGTCTTGCAGTAGAAATTGTATCATTCATGTGGTAGCTAGTAGAATTTGGAAATATCTCAGTATTGTATTGACTTTGCTCTATTTGATCTTGGATTAGCTTATCTGTGTGCATATTATTCAGATATTCAGGGGTGTTTGTGCTCCGGGGAAACCCCGGAATTCCGGGGATTTTGAATTTCGATACCCGGAAATTCCGGGGATCGTCGTTCAAAAGGAAGTAGGAATAATAATGAATTATTTATTTTGATCTGGGTAATTTTGTTTGCTTTGAAAGCAGAAAACGCAAGGTCAGTGTGTGTGGTGAAAACTTTTTCTTTCTTTCTCCAAAGGCAGTGATAATGCGTGAAAAGGGGGAAAAAACTTCTTTTTTGTTCTTTACTTATTGCGAGTTATGACTCATTCCCCCGGTTCTCGGACATTCACTTCTGGATCCTTTTCGGCAAGTAGGCGCGGCAGAAAAAAAAAAGGGAGAGACTTCTTTCGACCAGATGTGCGATCACGTGACTCTGGGTTCAAAGGTCTTATCTCTCCGGGCGTGGCGCCAATAAGTAGAGAAGGGGGATTTTTCGCCGTATTAGCTATTTGTCATTGATCGCTTCGCAACTTTTTTTTCTCCGCTGTGTAAAATTTTCGTTTCATTTATTGATTCACGTGTACATTTTTCGTTTCGTTTATTGAAATATTTTTTTATTTATGTACGCAAGAGAATTTCACTATGAAATTTCTCGATATAAATAGTGATATTATACAATTAGAAGAAGGTGTTCGGAATGCATTTAGGTGGAATTGGATTGAACGGAGAGATGGTAATGGGGATACCATCGGCACATGGTGCAAAAAAATAAATGTTGCTGGACAAGCATATTGAGTTTTTTGTAACTCACTGCTGAAGTATGGTGGGGAAGGATTCAAGGCTTTCACTAATCATTCTAAAACTGTGATGCACATAAAATATTCGAAGTGCATTAGACATTCAATGACTTTAAGTAATTATGCTAATTCAAAAAAATACTGATGACTTAATGAAGACTGATGCTCGGCCATTGGATATAGTGACAAGAAAAGCACGCCAAGGGGTATTAATAACTTCGTTTATCGCCGAGAATTCTCTTTCTTTCAATGTAGCTCCCAATTTAATTGAACTCTGCAAACAGTTGAGCCGCGATCAGACAGCACTAAACTCGTTGGAAATGTCCAGGACTACTGCATGTTATAAGATGAAATATGGGCTCGCAAAAACTATTAAGGAAAATATCGTTAAAACTCTAAAGGAGACTCCATTTTCTCTTTATTCGGATGAAAGTACTAGCAATGCTCAAGAAAGTATACTGGCAATATTGGTGCAGTTTTATGACAACAATCAAAATGAAGTTGTAGTTCATCATTTTGCATCTCTAAAGATGGAATCTTGCAATTCAGAAGCTGTTTTTAAAGCAGTTGTTAATACTATTGAAGATAATAATATTCCATGGGCAAACTTAAGTAGTGTATTAATGGACTCGTGTAACACCATGCGTGGGAAAAACAAAAGGGTGTTGAAACCAGACTACGATCAAACAAAGTACCCCACTTATTAGATATTGATGGTGACACATGTCACACAGCTAATAACTGTGCAAAAAAATTTGCTTCATGTTTTGATAGATACTTAGAAGATTTGTTTGATGACATCTATTTTGATATGAAAAGCTGCAGTAAAAGAGAAAATGTTTTCAAAATCTGTGAATCCCTTGCCATTAAAAAACTTAAGCCCTTGAAGAGACCAGACCATAGGTGGGTGTACATTTTATGTGTTTTAGAAAGAATCAAAGATCTGTGGGATGCTCTTATTGCATTTTATTTTCACTACTTGGATAAAACTTATAAAGGGGATTATTTTTCTTATGTTGAAACTGTATACAATAAAAGAAATATTTCTGCAGCTCAGAAAAAAAATTGTTGAAGGGGTGTATTCTTGCTTGCATTCCCAACAACTCACAAAGGATGCTTTAGCTCGGAAAAAAAGAATACTAAATGGGTTATTTCTTATGCAAAACAAAACTTTATTGCAAATGGCATTGTATTCAGCAGTATTACCAGAGTTCAACTCATATATTAAATTATTTGAAACAAAAAAACCAATGCTTCATTTAATACATTCCAGTATTTATAAATTGATGGCAAAATTTTTCTCTTTTTTTATGAAGCCAGAAAATATAGAGTGCACATCTTATAATGATTTATTAAAGGTTGATGTCACAAATCCAGAATTCCATCTACCTAGCAAAGTAATATTTACTGGTGCAGAAGCTTCCACTCTCCTGAAGAAATTATCAAAAAATCATCCAATAGCAAAAAAATTCCAAATTTCTCTGATAAAAGCTTATACTAATACAGCACAGCATATGAAACAGAAATTACCCCTTAAAAATTCATATCTAATTAGTTTTACAGCATTAGATCCAGAGCTAAGAGGTAAAACCAGTACAATATTAGCTTTTGAAAAATTATCATCTTTTATGTCCCATATTTTTAGTGATAATGAAAAGTCAAAAGTAGATTAAACGCTTGGAAGCGCATTTATCTGAGGATTTGGATGTTATTTTTTACCGAGGAACAATCATTGAGAGGTTAACCAGTAGAATTTCTAAAATAAAGAAACACTATGATTGGATTTTAGTGCATGTGGGCACCAATAACATATCAGTTGATAGTGTAGAAATAATACTTCAAAAGTATAGGTCACTGGCTAATGAGATTTTACGAGTCAATCCAAAGGCAAGAATTATTTTCACCAGTATCATTCCTAGCGATTTTAATTACTTTGAAAACGATTACTGGAAAACTGTTGAACATATAAAAATCTTAAACCATAAGATTGAAGCTGTAAATAAAGCATTAGAAAAGTTGTGCCATAATGAAGATGCTTTTATCTTTTGCAGTTCCAACAAGCCATCCTGGTCTGGTTTCCTGGGAAAAGATGGTTTACATCCTAATAAAAGTGGTGATCTTCGCTTGGCCAATTATTTCTGTAGGTTTTTAAAGAAATGCATTTCTTCAGATAATGCATCTCGAAAGGTATGTATGAATATTATTGTTTATATGCAATTTATAATAATATATATTTTTTAAGTACTGATGAAAGTTGGAAAAATATTTGTATTTATTTTGACTTTTGTTTAACTTTTGTAGAGGAAAAATTGCCAGTTGATCACCTCGGGATATATTTTGGATTCTTTGGAGTTTCCTCCATTGCCTTCCTGTGATCAGCCTTCATTTTTATCATCATGGCCACAGCATTCTGGTTCTGCTGTGCCTTGTAGCGAGGTACCAACTTTTGTTGACCCAGTTCCTTCATATGTTTCTTCTTTTCCATCAGCTTCTCAAAAGGTATGTGTGTATATATATACATATATATATATATATATAATATAAATGCATCTGTTATCTGATTATTTATAATTTATATTGATATTTTTAATGTCCAGAGTTGTTTTAAAAGATCTGTTATTCATTTTTCTTATATAATTTTTACAGGATCAAAAATGCCAATCAATTGCTCCTAAATTCATTTTGGATTCTACTGAGTTTCCTGCATTGTCTTCCTCAAGGCAATCTTCATTTTTATCATCTTGGTCTAAACATCCTGCTTCTTGGCCTTTCGCATGGCCATCTGTTTCAGCTTGTGCAGTCTCAACCGCTTCTTGCTCTCTTCCACCCTCTCCGCCTGTGCCTCGCTCTCTTCCACCCTCTCCGCCTGTGCCTCGCTCTCTTCCACCCTCTCCGCCTGTGCCTCCTGCTCTCTTCCACCCTCTCCGCCTGTGCCTCCTGCTCTCTTCCACCCTCTCCGCCTGTGCCTCCTGCTCTCTTCCACCCTCTCCGCCTGTGCCTCCTGCTCTCTTCCACCCTCTCCGCCTGTGCCTCCTACTCTCTTCCACCCTCTCCGCCTGTGCCTCCTACTCTCTTCCAGCCTCTCCGCCTGTGCCTCCTACTCTCCCAGCCTCTCCGCCTGTGCCTCCTACTCTCCCAGCCTCTCTGCCTGTGCCTCCTACTGGTCATGTTCAATTTCTTGTACCTATTGTTTCTTATATGCCTATGGTTCAGTTCATGCCATTCCATTCTGTTGCTGTGTCCTATCCTCCATTTTATGTACCTGTTGTTCCACCATTTCTACCTGCTGCTGTTTCCTCTCTTCCAACATGCAGTCAGTCAGTTGTTGCATGCACTCTGCCAACCCACTCTGAACCAGAACCTGCTCGCACATCCCCAGTCCACTCTAAACCAAAACCTGCTCGCACATCTCCAGTCCACTCTGAACCAGAACCTGCTCGCATTTCCCCAGCCCAGTGTCGGCCAGCATGTGCTTCTAACAAACTTGGAAAAGCAAGAATTACTAAGATAAGTAAAAATATTTTTTCAAAATGTGACAAAAATATCTATGAAAATGTTATTTGCAGTATTCCTACAACAAATAAATTTGCAGTGTTACTAGATGATTGTAAAGAAGAAAATAGGACAAATATAGTTTTGGCTCTAAATTTTAAAAAAATAAATATCACTGGAGGAGGTGCTCAAAATTTCTCATATTCAAAGACTTGTGATTATTGTGGGAAAACTTGTATGCCCAAGTCATCATTTTCAAAGCATTTAAGAAAATATAAATGTGTAGAACGTGTTATGAGCACTTATCCTAAAAAATGTGAGGTATGCTTAAAATTTTATTCCTCGAGATCCTCTTTTGCAAATCATTTAAAACGCTGTAAACCAAAGATTTGTGATGTTTTACCAAAAAGCAATTGTAATAATTTATTGGAGGCTAGTGTTAGCTCTCAAGCAGAAATTGTAAAAAAGCCTAAATTTAGTTTAGTGCCAGTCAAAACAACTTGAGATAATCAGCATTTAACTGATAAATGTGAAAATTCTCCCCAGTTGTGTCTAGAGTGTGGTAGATTTTATAGTGGTAATGAATATTTTAATGAACACACAAAAAGATTTACTGGGGACAAGAAGCATGAATTATATTTTTGTACAGAATGTGATAAAGCTTATGTTAGTGTATGGAATTTAAATAAGCATCTTAATGTTGTGCATGACATTAAAAACATCAAAACTTATTCTTTCAATTCTATTTCAAGTTTTAAAATTTGGTTAGAATCTGAAACTATTGGTACTCATACTTATTTTTAAAAATCAACTGGGAAAAAAATATGCAGTGAGAAAACATTCTATTATTCTTGTCAATTTTTTCATCCGTCATATCAATCAAGGATTAATTCAAGGGCAGAGCGAAGCGGTAAACGTAAAAATAAAAAGGGGGTAATTCCTTTCAATATAAGTTGTCCTGTTAAGATCTGTGTATGTGAACAAAAGAATTTGATATTGGTTACATATTATTCCAATTCATAACCATCAAGTCAGTTACGAGAACACTAAATATCACCCCCTTAAAGAAAATTCACGTGATTTAATTAAATTTTACTTATTACTTTCCTTTCCCATTTCAAAAATTGTAAGTTTATTACGTGGCGATGTAGGATGTCGAGATAATAGAAATTTTTTTCCTACAAAGGAAGCCTTCATATCTTGTAAAACTATACAGAATTATTTAAGGCGCTTACGCAATTCAATTCAGCCAGCCAATGATGCTATGTCTGTTTCTTGTATAGTAGAGGAATTAAGGAAAGAGCCATACAATCCTATTTTAATTTTTAAATTGCAGAAGTCGAAAACAATTTGGGGCCCTGCACATTTAGATAATTTGCAAAACTATGAAAGTTTTTTTGCATTAGGTTTACAGACTAAAGCACAAAAAGATATGTTAGTTAAGCATTCAGATAAAATTCTTTGTATTGATGCAACTCATGGCACAAACTTTTATGACTTTTATCTTCTTTCTCTGCATGTTCAGGATGAGTATGGTCAAGGTTATCCAGTTGCACATTTTATCACTAATGATTTAGATTTCCATACCTTAATTGCTTTATTTTCAAGTTTACATTGTCGAATTCCTGACCTGAATGTAAATACTGTAATGACTGATGATGATGGTTATTCCTTTAAAGCATTTAATTCTGTATTTGGTCCAAATATAAAACATCTACTATGCCAATGGCACGTTTTTCGCGCTTGGAAAAGGCAGTTATCTTCAAAAGTATGTGATAAGTTTCTCCGTCAAAAAATGTTAGACGAGTTATTAAAAATAATGAAGGAAGTGTCTGAAATAAATTTTGAAAATAAACTTTTCATGTTTATTGACAGCAATTCAAATGAATGCCAAAATTTTATTGATTATTTTGTTAGAAATTATTCTGGGAGAAAAGAATTATGGGCAACCTGTTTTAGACAATTTCCACATGGTAATAATACTAATACTAACAATTATTGCGAATCTTTTCACAATCAGTTAAAAACAATATATCTTGAGCGTAAGTATAATAGGCGAATAGATGCTCTTGTTTCAACTCTTTTGGAAATGGAAAGGGATCGATTTTTAAAATAATCTTGTAATGTTATTAATAATATTCTTACTCATTCCAAGTTCACTAAAACTGTTAAAGAGAAACATGAGAGGGCTGTAAAGATGCAGAATATTGATGTCATTGAATATGACAATCATTGGGAGGTTAAATCTCAATCTGTAAAAGGAAAGATATATGTAGTAAGAAAAATTGCAGATGCTTGTATTTTATTGGATCATTGCAGCTTTAAATGTACAAATATTAATTGTGTGGCATTGTGCAGTCATTTGTATCATTGCTCTTGTGAAGACAAGCAATTTGTGCAAGCACATACATAAAATTCATTTAATGTCTGCCAAACCTAATATGTACACAACTGATGATTTTTATAAATTTGATGAAGAAAATAGTATTACAGTTAATTCTGATATTTTGAGTGAAAAATTAAATCCCAACATGTTATCTACTAATGAGAAGTGCAGATCGAAGGAGGCAGAGTGCAAAAAGTTATGTTTGGAAATATTAGAATTAATAGAAATTCCACAGATTAAAAAAATCATGTAAATAATGTAGTTAGTTGTTTGAACAACTTAGTAGCTGGTATGCGTGGGGTTTTGAATCTTAAAAATAATCTGGCTTCTGTTACATCTAAATTATATGTTGCACCTAATCAAAAAATTAATCCACAGATTAAGTTTTTTAAAACTTCTCATGGGGAAAAAAAAGGAACTGCTCGGCCCGTGAAAATTGCAATAAGAAGCAAAAATTAAATGAAGCACTTCTTGATGAACCTAATAATCTTTCTGAGCAAGAGACAGATTTAAAATCCTTTAATGTTAAAAATTCTGAATGTTTTAATATTGATGTGTTTCATAGATTTAATAAGTTTAATGTCACAAATCCTACTGCTACAATATTAACTATTAATAATATTGATCTTTCATTTTATATGTTAAAATCTTTAGATCCATTTGTTACTATCAAAGAAGAAAAATATCTTAAATCATTATCGTCAAATTTCAAAAAAGATTGGCTATACGATTCAGTCATTGATGCATTTAATTTTGTATTAACCAGAAGATTCACAAATTTCAAAGCTGTAGAATCTTTACACTCTCTTTTGATTTTTAATCAAAAAAACATTCTTCAATTTCCTTGGATTCAAGAAATAGCAAATTTTGATTTTGTTATAATTCCTGTAAATTTAAATTCCCATTGGACTTTAATTATAGCTGATTTGAAAAATAAAATATTTGAATATTTTGACCCACTTTGTTATAAGCCAGATAAGAATACTTCAACATTAATAAACCGTTGGTGTACAGTATTAAATAATTCGCTTAATTCAAATAGCCACTGGCAGATTGTTTTTCCACCTCATGTAAAACAAATAGATGATTTTAATTGTGGTGTTTATATTAGCTACTATGTGTATCAAAAATTAAACAATTTATCATTGACTGAAAATTTTGATATAGTTGCTTTTAGAGCATTAATGTTTGTACAAATAACTGCAGGCTTAAAGTTTTAAAATGCTAGTTTTGTTTTGAATACACATTTTCAGCATTGTATGCTCACTATATTTCTTTAAGTAATTTTTAAAAAATGGGAATTGAACTGTACACCATTAACTTTAACTTTAAACTTTAAATTAATAAAATTCCCAATTTTTGGGTTTAGGTGATTGTCTAGACATTTTTTGGCTTTCATTTAAGCTCTTAACTTTTAGGAAAATTCCTTGTTTATTTCAGTTTCAGTAACAATCAAATGCGAATTATCAATGTTGCATTGGGGTAAGAATGGAGAACCTGACTTCCTAGTAAGTATATGAAATTTAAATCTGTAATATAAATTAAAAGATTTTGATGTGAATTCTAGATATTGAAATGTGTGCTTTGAAGGGTTTAAAAAATTGTTAACTATTCATGTTGTTGCTTATATTATTAAAATCCCATTTTATTTATTTTGTCTTCTAATAAAGGAATAATATTCCCAATGGTTAGGTTTAAGTGATTGTCTAGATATTTTCTAGCTTTCTCTTAAGCTTTTAACTTTTAGGAAAGTTCCTTTTAATATTGTTGGGATGAAGCGAGCGGACTATTTTTCTCGCGTAGGAATATCTGTGTGACTCCGCTTCTGGCGCTTCGTTCCGGCACCATTCCTCCCGCGAACAAGATGCTGTGTGCTTAATTGTAAATACCTGTGTTCTTTTCTTTTCGTTTTCTATGTCCAATAAATGTGCTGTCTTCAAAAACCATGCTGAGATTATTGAAAAGTAACAACAAATATTTTAGATTCAGCTGAAGTAATCAATTCTGCATTGAAATTGGAATGGAGAACTAATTTTCATGGATGTTCAAGAACCTTTTAAATATGCAAAGCTTTATTTAATGTAAGCTGAAATGTACTGTAAATTTTTTTGAGTAATAGGAAATGAAAATTCAATTAAGTGTTTTTCATTTGCATCTGAAATAATCCTCTTATAGGAATTAAAAATGTAATCATTTTTTATTAAAATTGTTGCATTTTTTTTTATTTTTTTTTAATTTTTTTTTGTTATTTATAAACTTATTAATTAACAGCTAACTTAAAAGCCTTATTCACTTTCTTAATCTTATTTCTAGATATTTTTTTGTTGTTGTCTTTGTTTTTGGCAATAACCTTTGAATATTACTACAACATAAAATAATTGTTTTCAATCTTCAGTCAGTTTTTAAATAATTTAAACATGTGTTTCAACAATATGTTTGTGTACATACACACACACATACAAGCCATATAACATGCAAAAATTCATTATGCTTGTATGAAAAAAAAAAAAAAAAAAAGGATCTTTCTCTGTTTTGTTATCATGTTAACAAAAGCTGAAATTAATAGGTTAACTCTCACAATAAAACTAAATCTAGGAAAATGTAATTCTTAACATGTATCTATGAAATAAAATATGAAACATATTTTTTAGAAGAACAAATGCAAGAAAAGGATTTCTGTAACTTAAAATATCTTTTATTAATTTGATAGTTATAGTCAGCTCAATGCCTTTGGAGTTTTCTTTGACCTATTAATGTTTATGATTGCAATATAAATATTTACTGATATATAAACTGAGATTTTATGATATGAAATGATAATGTTTTAGAACTCTAAATATTAATGTATAATCAGAATTTGATCATTGTAAAATCAAGTACATGTAAATAAAGTATAAATGCCAAAAGGTGTGATTTTATTCATCTAAATTTAGTCATAAATTAGCCAATAAAAAAATCATGTTGGAATTTAAAATTGTCAACTTTATTATTTATTCTGCACACATGCTAACAAATAACAGAAATGGGACTTAATTTTAGAAAATATATTCTCATAAACACATCTATCAATAATTGTCTTGTAAAAATGTTTATATTAATAACATAAAATTTTAATAAAATCACTAAGAAAGAGACTACATATATATATATGTTCATTACTAATTTCTTTCAACACTCAGGATGAGAAACACCATAAAATAATACAGAACATTATTAGTAATAACAATTTTTATGTATGGCAAAAGCAGTGGTAGTGATAATCATTACAATAATTTTATTTGCTTTTAATACCATTTTTGATGAGAATTTTTAGAAATATACAAGTATACATTTATCATACAAGTTTGTAATTATATTATTGAATGATTTTAGAAATTTGAAGGAAGAAAATGTGAAAAAAATTATTCATTTTTAAGCTATCACATATCTTATTCCTCAAAACAACAGTCTGAGTCACAGTAAATATGTTAATGGTTCAGTAGCCATAACACTATATAATTAAATTGTAAATAATACATTTTTACTGTAATTTTAAAAATTAATAATTAAACTCTTAACAGATCAAGTTCAGTAGAAACTGCATGGTATCAGAAATATACAGGGGGAAAAAACATTTTAAGGCTGAGCGTTGTATATGGAACAAGTTTCAGGATTTAAAATCCTTGGAATCATAGTTTTATTCATTTCTTAAAATTTTTTCCATAGACATAGAATGTATATTTCGCAGACAGATTTGAAACTTGAAATATAAAATTATTTCCTTCTTCTGAAGTAATTATAGATATGAGCAATTATTTTCACTTGACATGAAATAAGTTCACTGTCAGATAGAGAATTACTGATATTCACCTTGTATCATTTTGAAATTAATACTATTCACAACTTATTTCCTGAAATAGGAATGAGGGTAGTTGAAGATTCCTTGTGCAAAGAAGGAAGCATTGATATCAGTTTGTCTTTCTTCTTTTATATGACATTTTTGAAATAGGCCAACATTTCCAGAAAGATTTTTTTTTTTTTTTTTGTCTTCTATATAAACCTTGTTTAATATGAGTTTGATATATTTGCTATAAAGAATGAGTGGAATTTATGATAGAGTTAATCACTTTACAATGCAATTGGAACAAGATTTTGTATAAATATTTCAAATAAATTATTGAATCAAGAATCCTTTTAATTAAATAAATGTTGGTTTGATGATACCTATAATTTGATGTCACCTAACTGATACTGATAATTTGATTTCAGCTAATTACATATTTCATTGTTTTTTATTATGTACAAGTTAAAATTTTTGAATGTTGATTCCAAAGAAATATTTCACCCTATGAGCCCTGCCCGCCCGATATCGCCCCATTCGATAGGCGCCTGAAGAAGGCGCCTATCGACTGGGGCGGTCAGGACTCATAGGATTAAAGCAGATTGTAGGTAAAACTGGTAATACAAAATATCATATGTGCATATATGTATTGTCAAGTATAAGCATATAATTTAAACGCATCAAATATTTTAATAAATTTAACCTTGAAGTTATGACTAAGATAGTTGTGAAAGGATAAAACTACAGGGTTGTGTAAAAATACTTTTTTTATGCAAAATAAAATTTTCTATTTATAAAATCTACAATAGAATAAGAATTTCAGAAAAATAATTTTAATTTCAAAATTATCTTTATATAAGAATTTAAAACAGGGAACACATAGTAATATTAACTGTTACTGAATAACTATTACTTAATTATTGCATAATTTAAGCAAACAAAATTAATTTATAACGCAAGAACTACTGAAAATTTCGGAATGGAATTTGACACTCACTTATATATAAAGGCATATTGGGCCCAAAATTTTGAAAAATCTGTTTCCGTAATGGAAAAATTCCGTGATACTAACACTATGTTAATCATCTTTATTAATTACTTTTTTGACCTATATAAACCTGTTTTCTTGAATAATTTTCATCGACACCAAATATAACATGAAAAGTGATAAACATCACGAAAACTCAGATTTTTATTTTCAGAGGCCCGTATATGAAAGTAATGAGAAACCGTATATGCATTTTTGGAGATAATTTCTTCTAACGATTGAAACCAGAATTCGAATTATAACATAAAAAAGAAAGGATTACAATTTTAGTAATAAAACAATCTATCAAATTTAATTTATTTAAATTGTTGCGACTTAACGTATTGCATTTATATGTATGTTAAAATAAAGACAGATAGTTAATTTCCTGACGGACTCAGTTCTAAATATGATACGTATCTATATTTTATGTGCTGAATCTTTCTATCACAATTCATCTATCTAGCTTTTTATGTTTTGAATTATCGTGTTCACCTGCACCTTTCAGAAAAATCAATTTTATTTCCAGTCAATTCTTTAATTTTTCAAGATTTTAATGTTATAGTAATACTTTTTATTACTTCAGTCATTTTATTTATTTTCAGGCACTTAGTGACTATACTAAATACATTTATTTTCGTACATATTCATTGCTATTTATTTTAATTAGGAGAAAATTTTCAAAATAATAACTAATCAAGTTTAATAAATTGTCATGCACTCAGTTTTTGAATTAGAAGTATGAATATTCTTTAAATTTTCTAAGCCTTGCTTGTGACAATTCTTTAGAATATTCATACTATTTACATTCTCTCTCATCTTCTTTCATTTTCGTAGCTCTATTTTTATAAAGTTGGTGGGAAAATGACGGAAGATCTGTATTTTTTATTACTTTATTGCTTAGTAAACAAAAGTTTTCAACGTCTTCTAGTTTACCGACTGAAATTTTTAAAAACCAAAAATGAGAAAATTAAAATTCGCATCTTTGCAAATATTCTCTTCATAACCTGTCAAATGGAAAGTGAAATTTTTTTCTGAAGAGACAAATATTTGCATGAAAGTCAATTTAAAGTATTAATTTAAAGTCTTATCAGTGGTTTTCAAGTATTACGATTTCTTCAAACTTCCACATCATATAAATGGAGATATTTTATTGTAATTCGAGGAATTTTGTCGATTTTCACTGTAATATTCATACTAATCAAAATATTTTTTTCAGTTGCAATCTTAACTTCAAAATAAAAATAAAAAACGCAGCTAAACTTAATGTTAACAGAAACAGTCTCCCTGAAACTTTTTCATATACTCTCTAATAATGATGTTATCATCCCTCCTTCTACCACAAAAATGGACCTTAATAAAGGTCGTATACATCACGAGTATTCAAATTTTTATCTTCAGAGCCCCGTAAATGAGACCATTGTGCTTCTTAATACAGCTATGCAAACTGCGTATGTATTTTAGGAACGGTTCCTTCTACCGATTGCACCCCGAATCCCAAATATAACAGAAAAACAGGATTGCAATTTTAGTAACAAAATTACCAACCAAATTTCATTTATTTTGATTTCAGTTATCGCATTTAGATATTATTTAAAATATGACGTGGAACTATATTTTAGGTGCTTTCTATAAAATCTTATAATCTATTTCTATACGTTTTGTACTTATCGTGTTCACCTGTACTCAAATAGTCGTACAGACTTCCTGAGCATGGATTTCGTTCAAAATTTGATATAAATCTACACATTTAGTATAAAACCCATGCACCAAATTTTATAATTCTCGAAAAAAATACATAAATAAATAAAATAAAATTTAAGTAAATTGAAAGTCATGATTTTGATTACTGTGTATGTTTCAGATCTTCCCGAGTTTGAAAACATGTTTTGAGAACATGATAATTGAAAAATGATTTGAGCTACATGTACGAAATTTGGTGCATGGATTTTATGCTAAATTTGAAGATTTCATTAAAATTTTGAACGAAATCCATTCTTAGGAAGTCTGTAGGGCTACTTGAGTACAGGTGAACATAATAAGTAAAAAAGCGTTAAGAGTTTGTTGCAACTGTGGTCAGTGGTGGTGCTTAATGAAGAAATTCCAACTCTCGGTGCCTTTAGATATTTTTTTTATTAACAATAACAACAGAGTTTAAAGCTCAGGGTAAATTCCATTACCGCTGGGGTCCGTGCCTGCCACGCAAGTCCCCGTTCTCGGGGGTGGATATTTACAAACAGGAAATAAACAACAGGCGGGAGCGCCATCTATGTACAATCTGTAACACTCCCCACCTGAACTTACATAAGTTCATTTGCCATTTAATCATAAACAAGATGAAAAATAGAAATGCATAAATCATAACATTACAATAATATAAAATATTCTTCCGATTAATGAAAATTTATGAATTAAATTTCAATACCACATACAAACAATACAATTGTTAAATAAACATATATATTTAAGGATTTATCTCTAAATTGCAAACAAGTTGAACTGAGCGTTTTATGTTTCCTTTGGGAGTTTTGATGAGAAGAGAACGAACTTGTCCGTCTTGTCCTGGACACAACACCAAAATTCTTCCTATCATCCACATATTCCTTGGATAACGCTCATCATTAATTAAAACGACATCATTTACCTTAAATGAACAAATCTTACCTGGCTGTGGAGAGATATAAGCTGATCTCAAATTAAGCAAATATTCCTTTCTCCACCTATTCCAGAAATGATTCAAAATTGTTTGTTGATATTTAATCCTTTTTGTTAAAGAATCTCTATTTACATTTAATTCCTCAATTTTAGATTGTATTACTGGTAAGGATGCTAATCTTTTCCCAATTAGAAAATGAGAAGGAGTGAGTGGTGAAGGTTCGGAAGGTTCATTGTACAGATACGTGATAGGCCTAGAATTAACAATAGCTTCAATTTCTAAAAAAATGGTTTCTAATTCCTTAAAAGAAAGACTTGATTTGCCAATAATCTTCTTTAAACAAGTTTTAATTGTACGTATCTGCCTTTCCCAAAAACCTCCCCACCATGGACTCCTCTCAACAATAAATTTCCAAACAATACCTTTGGAGGCAAATACATTTTTAACTTCAGGATTATTAATATATTTCCACCATTTACTTAATTCAGAATTTGCCTTTTTAAATGTTTTAGCATTATCAGAGTAAATTACAGAACACAAACCTCTACGAGAAATAAATCTCCTAAAAGCTAATAAAAATGAATCAGTACTCATATTATTAACTAATTCTAAATGAACAGCTCTTACTACAGCACAAGTAAATATTATCAGATAACTCTTATCATTAGAGTCATTCACAAAAAAAGGTCCTGCAAAGTCTACGCCAGATACATCAAATGGTGAATGTTCTAGAATTCTGTCAGGAGGTAGAGGAGCTACCACCTGTTCTCCAGTCTTTACCTTAAAACGTCTACATATGAGACAGTCATTCAATACCTTTTTTTACAAATTGTCTACCTTTGATGATCCAGAATTGTTCGCTCAAGTGAGTTAAGGTACCTTCAACACCTAAATGGCCCATTTTGAAATGAGCATCCAATATCAGTAATTTTACAAATTTATCGTTGGATGGGAGAAGCCAAGGATGCTTCGCCCTCATGTCACCGCTAAAAAACTGCAGACGACCCTTCAATTGCAGCAGATTATTTTCATCGAGTTCAGGACTCAGATTATATACGCACGAGTCCTTGGAGATGACACTCTTAGAAAGAAGCTGGTGAATTTCAGCTCCGAAATATTTTATTTGAGTAGCCTTGATCCAAGAATGTAAGGCTTCCTGAAGTTCGAAAGCACTAAGAGGTCCACTAAATTTTAAAGAACGAGGTTTAGAATTGCTCATAAACCTTTTCACAAAAGCTGTAACACGCAAAAGTTTTCGAAGATTGCTGTATTTATCAATGTTAATACAGCTTGAAATACAGTCATCAACATTGGTAGTAACAACCATTGTGTTGACGGTTTCAGTTCTCCGTCGCTCTGAGGAAAATATTTCTTTATCACAAATGGAATCAGAGAGAATTGACGAACACTGCACAGGCCACGAATGTACCGGCCGAGACAGCCACTCAGGTCCCGTCCACCAAAGAGAACTTGAGAGAAATGCTTTCGCCGATTCCCCTCTCGTAGTTAAATCAGCAGGGTTTTCCGATCCACTACAATGGTTCCAACAGAGCGGAGAAGTAAGTAACTGCACCTGAGTTACTCTGTTACACACAAAGGGTTTCCATATTTTTGCCGATCCCTTCACCCAATGGATAACAATTTTCGAGTCACTCCATAAATAAACTCTTTTAATTAAAGATGGAAAGGTGTCCTGCAAGTATTTCGCTAAGCGAGCACCGATGAGTGCTGCCATCAGTTCCAATCTCGCAAGGGTTAAGGTTTTCAAAGGAGCAACCTTACTTTTAGACATAATAAAGCTCACCTTAGCACTTCCTTCTTCGGTGATGTATCGGAAATATGCCACAGCCCCATAGGCTTTAGGACTAGCGTCACAGAAGATGTGGAGTGAAATGTCATTCGTTCTTAATTTCGTAAACAGTTTTCGTTCAATCCGCAAGTTATCTATAGCAGAGAGTTCAGAGCACCAAGTGTTCCATTTTTCTTCCAAATCCTGTGGTAGCTGTTCATCCCATTCGAGGCTCCTTTTCCATAATTCTTGAATGAGAATTTTAACTGTGATTACAAAAGGGCTGATTAGTCCACAAGGATCGAAAATTTGAGAGATTACTCTCAGCTCATGTCTTTTAGAAGTTCCGTTGGTGATTCCAAATTCCAAGGAATTCCAAACATCTTTTAAATTCAACTTAATCTCGTCCTCAATTGGATCCCAATTCAATCCTAAGAAACCCGATCCTTGCCCATGATCAGTATTTCCTTTATACCCATTCTCAAACCAAAGTTCATTTAACTCGACACAATTAGTTCTTAATTTCCTTAAATTAAACCCGGCGGAGCGTAATATATCTATAGCAGAAGAAGTTAACTGATAAGCATCCTGCGCGGTATCTGCTCCATAATATAAGTCATCGACATATAGAGAATTTAACATTTCACAACATTTAGGATACTTATCTATAAATTTCCTTATATGAAATTTTAAAACGCAAGCCAAAGCAAAGGGAGATGTAGTTAAGCCAAAGGGAAGACGATTAAAATTAAATACTTGCTTTGAGCCGCCCGTATCTTCCGGAAACCATAAAAATTTTAGATATTTTCTATCTTCCTCTGCAATCTCTATCATAAGAAATGCCTTTACTAAATCTCCGCAAAACGCAATTTGATTTTCCCGAAATTTAAGAATAACATCCAATAAATTGGCATTAAGATTAACTCCTGTCTCAAGTGAATCATTCAAAGATTTTTTATTTTCCCCTCCCTTACTACTACAATCATAGACTATTCTTACTTGAGTCGTAGCTTTATCGTCACGGATAACCGCTCTGTGAGGCATATAATATCCCGTCCGAGTGTCTTTATAAACACATTTTCCGACAATATCGCATTCTAATTGATCCTTAACAATTTTTTTGTACTGGTCCGCAATTTCGGGATTTTTATTTAATTTCCTTTCCAATGAATTAAAGCGCCTTTCCGCAACTTCAAAATTAGAATCCAATTCAACTGGAGGTCCCATATTATCTTTCCACATTAATTTGCAAACATACCGTTTTCCATTAAATTTCAAATTATTTTCGAAGGTTTTAATCAAATGATCATCCCTCTCAGAAAGGCCTCGTATTTCGTTAGGAAATTCCTCTATCTCCCAAAATTTATTCAGCTCAAACAAAATAGAAGAAGAATCCATTACCAAACAAACATTTTCGCAACTTTCAGTCGAATCGTCCCTCTTACCGACACCCCCTATTAGCCACCCGAAGACTGAATTTATGACCCAGGTGTTCTGACAGACCCTTTCCCGTTGGTCATAAACAACTTCCCAAAAGGAGTCACTGCCCACTATAATTTCCACCGGAACCCCCTTGTCAAATGAGTCGGCAAGTTGTATGTTTTTTGTCTTCAACTCGCTCAAAATAGAGTCGTCTGGAATGTTTAAAGACAAGTTAGAAATTATTTCTATTACAAGAGCTTCGAGAATGTAAAATTTTGTTCGATCATGCCTATTCTCAAGCTTCAAACATACGACCGGATATCGTTTTTTATGAGCCGTAGTTTGGCCAAAAGAATATATAGCGAGCTCTTCGTATCTTATTGGTTTGAGATTTAACGCCTTAGCTAGTTTAGCCGAGATAAAACTCTTGTGAGAAGCGCTATCCAAAATGGCACTTGTTAATACCGCCCTTTTATCCGAACTAGCAAAGACCGAACAAGTTTGTAAAAAGGCCTTATTTTTCCCATTAACATTACTATGCGATACAGAAATATTTTCAACATTTTTATTTAACATCGAAGGCGAATTATGAGAATTACTTGAGATTTCAGTTTGCCTTCCAGCTACGTTTCTCACACTGCTAAGAGGGTTATCATTTTTTCTACATACTGATTCATGGTGAAATTTAGAAGAACATTTTTTACACACGATACCTGATTTACAGAATCTGCTCATATGATTTTTTTTAAAACAATTCCAACATCTACCCTCAATCTTAAGTTTATTTATTTTTTCTTCCATATTCAAAAGTTTACAACTTATTGATTCATGACCGTTTACGCAGTCGCAAAATATACAAACATCTTTTACCTGGGTATGCAATGCCGCGGCGGATGAAACATTTTTTGGCCTCAAATAATTTTTTTGATGCCTATTATAATTTGGAGAAAAGGTGCGTTGAGTTTCAGAACTTTTTGGGTTACTAATAATCGACTCACAAATTTCCCTCGATTCAACTTCGTTTCTTAAGAAATCCATAATTTCCGAAGCCTCACAGTTATTATCCTTACTGCGCTTCCGATGAAAATCTAAAACCAAATCTTGGGGCAATAATTTTAATAATAAAGGATTCAACAAATGACCATAAGATCCCTCCGTAACATCTAGAGATTTTAAATTTCTTATATTTATTTCAATGTCGTCATACAATCTACGCAAGCCTTTAACATGGGAGGAATTTCTAACGGGCTCTAAATTTAGTAGTCTAGACATATAGGAATTTATGATGAAATCCTTACGCCCATAGCGTTGATTTAAAAGCTCAATACAAGAATCATAATTCTTTTCATTTAACTCAAATCCAGCAACTACGTTGTACGCGGGGGGAGAAAGCAACGATTTTAAGTATTGAAATTTTTCTATTTTAGTTAAGGAGTCATTATATCCGATTGCACTATTATAGCAATTAAGGAATTCCATGAAATTTGTATCTCCAGAAAAACGTGGAATTTCTAATTTAGGTAGTTTCAGAGCCGAAACCGCATTTATTGATTTGTTTAGGCTCGAATTAGATTCCTGGGCAGAAGTATTTACGGTGACTTGCTTTAGATGACCCCTCAATTTAATTTTGACTGTTAATATTTTATCCTCATATTCTTCAGATCCTTTTAATTCCGATTTGAATTTTTCTGGATCGGTAATAAGGTCTTCTACTTCTTGATTATATTGTTTTAAAATTTCCTCTTTAGTTCCTAAAAGTTCAAGGATTTCTTCCAAAGTATTTAAGTCGCTTTTTTCTTTTTCTTCCTCCAGAGCTACATGCGCTCTTTTTAGTAGCTTAGTGACGCTGCTGCGAACACTGCTTCTCTTTTCTATTATCTTTGTTAATTTATCCATGCTTAAATAAAATATCAAAGGTCTTACCCGTATCCAATCTTGATTAATTTCCGTGCCGATGCACCATGTTGCAACTGTGGTCAGTGGTGGTGCTTAATGAAGAAATTCCAACTCTCGGTGCCTTTAGATATTTTTTTTATTAACAATAACAACAGAGTTTAAAGCTCAGGGTAAATTCCATTACCGCTGGGGTCCGTGCCTGCCACGCAAGTCCCCGTTCTCGGGCGTGGATATTTACAAACAGGAAATAAACAACAGGCGGGAGCGCCATCTATGTACAATCTGTAACAGAGTTAGATAATAAGGTTTTATTAAAGTACCTAAAATATAATTCTTTGTACATCACAAACATAAACAAAATCCTACGAAATCAGGTTTTAAACACTAGCAATAAACAAATAGCCAACATTAAAACAATAACAATAAAATATTTATTTATTTTTTAATTAAAATTTTTTTTCTCATTAACGAAATAAAGAGTATTATAATCTTTAAAACATTTGACTTGAGATTTTGACGAATGTCTTCGTTTTAAACCTCAATGAGTACAAAAGAAAAAAAAATTGGTATAAAGTTTCACTGTTTGTTTGTTTGTCCTGGAACGCGATAACTCAATAGCGCTTTGAGCTCGACAAATGAAATTTGGTTCATGATATTTACACCAAATTTGTTTTCTACCAAATTTTGATCGAAATCCATTCAGATATAGTCTATCTGTCCAGCTGCGCTAATATAAATTAACATGATAAAAGGAATAGAGCTAGATGGATAAAATTTGGTACATAGATTTAACATTTTATGTTTAGATATCTATCTCATTCGAAACCAAATCAGTCAAGGGATTGACCGTCTGTTGTTCCATATATTAAAAATAGAATTTTCACAAGCACTCTATGAATTTGTGACAACAATTGTAGTTTTGTATAAAATTTTGTTTTCAATGGATTTTGGAAAAAATTCGTCTCAAACCCAAGTTTAGTTTTCGGTTTCTATTAACAGCATGTTATGGAGTAATCCTTCTAAAAAAACCGTCGAAAATCACTCGATAGATTCAGTAAAAACACTAAATTTACGCCAAAGATTTATATTTCATAACCGTTCTTTGCGAATATTATAATAAAAATACAAGCCTTTATCCAAGATCCGCAATTTTATGTGGGAATAGGGAAAGAGATGACGCCCTTATTAAAGCATAACGATGAAGTTTTGGGAAGATCACTCCAGCTGGCTTATATAATTTCAAAATAAGATTTAATTTAAAAGAATGTTTTTTATTAGCCAGGGCCCTGTCTATATAGTTTACTAGTATTCTTAAGTCCAATACTCAGATTGTATTACAAACTTTCCATACTTTTACCTTTACTTTAAAATTACTTTTTACCCAATTATCTGAAAGACATTGTAATGTTTCCTTAGTAAATACCCCCCCCCCCATCCTCGTCCTCAAAAAAGTCACAAATGTAAATGTCCTAATTTTGGGGTAATTCCGAAATACATTTTTTATATTTCGGAAGCAAAAATTTGGTTTTTAAAAATTATTGGAAAAGTACAATATTTTGAAGTATTTATTTATTTGGAGAGTTTTAAAATATGTTGCAGATTACATTTTCATATGTTTACCTTCATTTTCAGCGTTATTTTAAACAAATATTGTAACAATCAGTAATTAATAAATGAAAATGTTTGATGTTTCTATTTAAAGAGTCAGTTACAAAACAAGTATTGAAATAATACATATAATTATTAGTATAATCAAAAATATTAATTTATTGTCATCGAAAGATATTGTTCTAAACTAATGGAGTTCGCTGAAATTTTTAGTTTTAAAAACTTTGTTTCTTGTTTATAAATAATTTAATAGATAAAACTTTATCAAAGTAGATGTTAAAAATATTAGATATTTTTGATTAAAAGTCGACATTCAATTGTTTCTTTCACGATCTATGCTTTTTTTTTTTGCATGTGTTATTCATTAATTTTTTAAAAGAAATTATAAATTTAAGGAATTTATTTTTAGTTTCATTAAAAAGTTAAAATTAATTGACTATGAGTTATTTTATTATTTGAATTAATCACATGATTATAAATTAAATTGGAAAAAACTGAGTATCAAAATTTCTATCTCGAATTAAATCATCGAAATCTTCTGCCCGGCGCGTAAAATTTCAATTTATTCTGACTTTCCAATTATTTTTTTTAAAAGAAAAAAAAGTCCTCATTAAATTCACAATAATATCACTGATCCATTTGGCTTAACTACTGTTGGCTTCATCTCGCTCTCCGTTTTTTTTTTTTTTTTTTTTTTTGTTAAAATAAGTATTATCTACTTAAGAAGTGACCTATTTTTACTTTTTATAAAGATATACACGAACCCTCAATCCTTACGCATGCGCAGAAAAGAGGACAACTTCGTCACTTTTACTTATTATACGAACCCTCAAGCATAGCCACGCCTCCTCCAGGATGATTGACACGGACAACTTCGTCACCGGTCTGGATAGTTTTCCTACCGGGAGGGTCGTTCGCCAAACACCAAACACCCCATTTCAATCAATCAATGTAATTTGGTAAATAAGTCGAATCGAAATTACGATAAGTTACTGTATTCTAATTTCTGACGATTCAAATTTTAAAACATAAGATATGTCATTTTGCTTCAATTTCCCACATCCGTCTAACGGTCAGGCTGCCAACAGTGCAAATACTGATATTTCTTCTGTTAAAATATTAAAAGAAACATGCAATCATGTTCCTTGTGAATTTATTTTGGGGTCAGATTTTGATTTTAAGGTTTGTATTTCATTATAAACATTATGTTTGAAAAAAAAAATATTTTTTTTTTTTATTATTATTAATGTTGTTAATCATACATTTCTCAGTTTTGTGTAAGTTCAATTTAGATTTAAAAAAATTAAATTGAAGAAAGGAAACTGTTTCTTTATTTCGTTATTCTTTGAAGGTCGTCCAAGAAATAAATCCTAAGAAACAGAAATTTGCTGGGATAGAAATCAAATATATAACTCAGGACATCATTGCTAAGGAAATTGACAAGTTAGATGTATTCAGTGAAAAAACTTCTGATTTGATTCCTGGAAAATATGAAGGTATATTGAATGCTTTTCTTAATTTTTCTGTTTGGTAGTGAACTAATCTCTTAAACTGTTTATTTAAAAAATACAAATATTTAATTTTATCTCATAAAAACTAAGGATACAAATCAAAGGATTCATATTGACATTCAAAACTCAATAGATAACATTATAGTGTTTTGTTCTTGATAATTAACCAATAGTTACTGTAGGGAGAAAAAAAATTACAAAAATGCTGAAATTAACTTGCATAGAGATGCAGTTCAATTTAAATTATTACATTTCAGTGTTTTTCTCAAGTATATAATATATGATGCTCATTTTATTGGTGACTTGTCTAAGACGAGTCTGTGGCGAATTGAATGCCCACGTGTAGCTGTTAACTGGCTTATAAGCTAGTCACCACAAGTCTTTTATAAAATTTATAAATTGTTATGCATTCATTTGCATTGGTTTATACTTTCACATAACTTGCTAATAAGTATAATTGCTGTATAATTATTCCCATTTTTTTTTGTTGCTTTTGCAAGGACCTTCTTTTTAGAATTGATTTCTCTAATGTAAGAGATGTGCTTTTAATTTTATTCAGTGTAGCAATTTTTTTTCAGAGTAAAATTCTTCCTTAATATACTCTGAAGGGTTATATGAAAACAAATTTACTTATACATTAATAGTAGCATAGTGACATTGGTAGACTAAATGTTTCTACCATGGGACAATGAAAAATAACTTATTTCCAAGGCCTAATAAAAACTTTTAATATGTAGAAATATAATGACTGTCCACAAAAGGATATAAATTTAATGAGATTTCAAAATTAACCAGATCTTATATAGAAAGTCATCTGCTATTGTTTTAATGAAGTATTTGAACTATGCATTAATTTAATTTGAAATTTATCCAAAATATTTTGTTGTATTATTTGACAAATAAGAGGAATTAACTGTATAATAAAGAAAGTGATAAATTTTATATTGTTGGTCGTAAGCATTTTAATGTTAATATGTTTGTTGGATTTTAAAATCATTTTACTAAAATGTAAAAATTGTCGATTTTTAGCACTTTCCTTTTTCTATTTAAAAAAATCAATGTACTGTTCATTCTTTTTTAAGGTGGTTTGAAAGTTTGGGAATGCTCTATTGATCTTGCTCAGTATCTTGCAGAAAATAGCTGCATTCAAGAAAATGATTTTGTTTTGGAGGTTTGTGTAACATTTAAAATCTTCCTTATTTAAAACTATAACCTTCCAAGTGGTATAGAAAACTGAGACAAAAAAGAATATAGATGCCCTAGGTATGCAGACAATATTTTTGAATTTTACATTTTTAAAGAAAAATTGATAAATGAGATGGGAAGGAAGGAATGAGGTTTGTTTTCCGGCGTATGCTCCTGAACGGATTCTTATCTTGTGCCGGTACGAGATGGGAAGGTTCACAGATTCCATACCACTTTATCTAGTTTTTAACTGCACTTCTAGATATAAACAATTTTTTCTATTATTTGTCTATTTATTTTATAAATGGTTTTTAAGGACTATATAATGCTAGTTGCAGGTTTGCCATGTAAATTTTTTGTAGGTCTTAGAATCTTATTTGAGATTGAATTTATTTTCTTCCACAATTTATGAAAAATTTCTGCTGCTTATTCTAAACATTTATCACAGGATTGAAAAAAATTAATTCTCAACTCTCATGATCACCTAATTGGAAATTTCTATTCCTTTTAAAGGTTTTCTATCTTCACTTCTCTGATTATAATCTCTAATAAACTATGCTTGTAGTTATGAGAATAATATTAATGTAGTTGGGGGAATATTAGAATTACAAGTTTATCTGTAATTGTTCTTTTTTTTTTCTCCTCAAAATTTTTATGTTAGGTATTAAAGTTTATTTATATTCAAATATGTATTCAGAATTAATGTCTTTAGAGAGTGAAATCCTAAAAATTTAACCAACTCTTCTTTTGAATTGAAATTTTATTTTCTTAGCTATTTATTAACTAGAATTTAATTATTTATATTGTAATCCAAGTATTACAATAATAAGTAAAGCTAGTAATAAGAAATGTTATAATTGATAATGATTCTAATAAAACTGATAACATTTCTTTATAGTTTGGTGTTTTGATCTTGCAACCCACAAAAGATGCAATAAATTAATCTGATGGAATTATTCCACAATTTCAAATTTATTTTCTATTAATGTATATAATCCAAGCACAATGAGGTCAACATTTTCTAAATCATCCTTCTTAATACCATAATATTTTAAGAACATGTTTTCTATAGTATTCATATATAATTGATTAAAGATACGTTGTTCTGTTGATATTTTTATGTTTATGCAGTAAAAATTAAAATTCTAAAGCTTTTTTTCCCCCTTTATTGATATGAAAGTTCCATAATCTGAAAAGTCAGAGTATAGAATTTTCAAGTATTCTTAAGTAACTATAGTAAATTTATGAATTTGACCATTAGAATTCTTATGTATCAATTCCTGAATATTCTGTAATTATTTGTTTCAGGCTACTTTTAATTTGATTAGCATCTCTTTCTATACATCATTTACTGGATGCTAAAAATCTTAAGTTATCTTCATGCTTCTCTTTCTTTACAAAGTTAGGTTGCGGTATAGGTTTACCTGGACTAGTAGCATATTTGTGTGGTGGACTGGTTACTTTCCAAGATTATGTAAGTTTATGTTGCTTTTATATTAAAAATATTAAGATTAGAATAAATAAATTAATAGTATATATTGCTGATAATAATTTAAAAATTTATTACTGGACACTATCGTCAGGAGTTTTCCCCCTTGATTTTTGCCTTCAAAGCGAGCTTAAGTATATTTATAAATTTTGAAGATATTTTAGATTATGTAGATATGATTAGTGTCAAATTATACAAACAATTGGTTTAGCATGCTGACTACTAGGAATTGAATATTCCACCATGGTTGTTCAGATGTATCAACTTATTTTAAAACAAAATTCGAATTGCATGCAATCTTAATTTTAATTAAAGAGTTCATCATATTTTGTAACCAAATAAATTTTGCAATAAATTGTATCAAGATGATGGAATAAAAAAAATTATTATTTGAATGCCCTTTAAACCTCAACTAAAACAAATGAAGACATGATTGCAAGAACTAAGATTAACAGCACACAGAAAATTATGAATGACCAAATGACTGCTGATTGTTGTTCTTCTAAATGACTTAGTGTGCATTTATTTTAATTGTACAGTATTATTGAGCATCATTTGTGTAAAGCTACACTGTATTCAAATATCTAGTCATTTTAAATACATTAATATTATCTTTGAACTAGTTAATGATGTACCTAATAACTTTTGCCAATCATTCACTATTGTGCTAATGTATCTATTTTACTTCAAAAATTAATTTTATGCTATCAAATAAGTTTTAATCCATTCTTGTAAGTTACATTGTGTTTTAATAATTTTTCAGAATTCAGAAGTTTTAAAATTGCTGACTGCTCCAAATGTTTGTTTGAATACAGCCAAAGAAAACCAGCTGGATATTTTACAGAAGTGCCAGTTTTTATGTGGAGATTGGCACGACATAAAGGAAATTTACTATTCAGAAGAAAAAGAAAGAAAATTGTATGTTTTGAATATTATTTCTTTGTTTTATTTTCTAAAATAATTAAACAATAGATTTGAATAAAAATATTTATCTGGTAGACAAATACAATAGCATCAATGAATCAATAGTGGAAAAATAAACTTCACTGTAGTCATTTCTTAATGCCAAAAAGTATGAATAACCCATAGATATAATTTTATGAGCATTCTTTAATTAATATAAATTAAATATTTTCAAATAAATTTTTTCATTCAAAATTTTATTAAGTTGCTTTATTGGTTCACTGCATTTTCATCATTCCTGCTAAATATCCATAGTTTATATATATATATATATATATATATATATATAAAATGTAAATTGCATTTTTATGACATGATTAAAATAGCATTTTACAAGCTAATTCTTGTGTATTTCAAAATGTTGTTTTACATAATTGTTTTTTCTTTAAATTATTATTTCCTTCTAGATATGATGTAATTTTAACATCTGAAACAATTTATGAAAGGAGTAATCAAGGAAAACTTTTAAATTTGATGAAAGCTGCTCTAAAACCTGGTGGTGTTATGTATCCTTTTATTTTAATGTTTGAAAATGTTTCGTTTAAAAGACGCTATATGAGTTTAACTGAGAAGTTTATAAAAGAAGTTTTTACAGCATACTATGTATAAAAATAGTTTTTATGCTATAATTTAGTTAGCAGAAATATTTGTTAAAGCAATAATTTCAAGTGAAATATTTGATCTACTGATCTCACCAACATTAACTTAAAATTGAGAATATGTACATTAAAAACATGTTTTCAAGACATTAATGAATGTTTGATAGTGAAAGTTGGCAAACATTTCTTAGTATGAAGATAATTCATTTACTAACATAATTGCACAATCATAGCCATTGTGTTTATTAAATATGGGTTGTAACTGCTTTAGAAATGCATCAAATTCTAATAAGTAATAAACAACACCTATACTTATCTGTTTAGTTGATACATATTAGTTTAAGTGCCCTAAGTTAAAATACAATCATTTTTATCAAATAGAATATTTAAATATTTTAAATCCTGTCTTAAAAACAGGTTTAATATGAATAGAATGAACTGCTTGAAAGCAGTATTTCTAGAAGAAATGTCTGTTTGTTTGTTTGAATGAGGGGGATTTAGGGATTTTTAGCTACAAAGGCTGTCATCCCAGCGTGCAATAATATCTTCAATCAATAAATGTCAAAAAATTTCAAGTGTTGAAGGAAAAAATGGAGAGAGAGTTTATCTGCAAATGCTTTGCTCGTGAGTTGTTTGAAATTACAGCTTGAAAGAGAGCTGAGGCCCAACTTCGACCACAGGCAACGTCTTACGCTTGAGTATTTTCGGCAGTGCAGTAAGATATGATCCAAATTCTTCAAAGAGTGGCTTGTTTCGCAATTCGGTTGATTCGACAGGTTAAAACGATGTAGAATGCCAGGTGTAATGAGTGTTTTTGGTAGATATTCTAGCGCAAATGATGTCTTCTCTTCTATTTCTTGTCCATTTAGCAATATTTTTTATGTCTGGAATTTCACCAAGAATTTCATAATATTTGCTCTGTCTATAGCTGTCTGTTGTTTTTCTTTTTGAGATGTGTTTGATGCGCGAGATGATGTCTTCCGATGCGATCCATTCAATGCACGGGCTGATTTCTGTAACTGATTTTGCGATCAAGTCTGCTTTTTCATTCCATAAAATTGTCGAATGCCCTGGGATCCATAGAAAAGTAATATGTTGGTTAATCTGAGATTTTTCCACAATTTTATGAATAATGGATGGGGATTTATATGAAAATTTTTGAAGTGCTGTAAGAACTGAAAGACTATCTGTAAGAAGAAGTAAATGTTTCTCAGGAACGGAAAGATAGTCCAGAGCCTGGCAAATTGCAAGAGCTTCAGCTGTAAAAATTGAATTGATGTTGTGGGTTCGAAAAGCAAATTGAGACAGATCCGAAATGCCGGCGATTGAAGTTAAGTCTTGCGATTTCGATGCATCAGTTGCGATTATGAAACATTGTTTGAAGTCCTTTTGAAGCGTTTCTTGAAAACTGCCATTAATAGCTGAGTGTGGGAGAGATTTGTTTTGAAAAGGCTATTTTGAAATAATAATACTGCAATTTTCTCTTGGAAGTTGCAAAAAATGTTGATCAGAAATAATGCGATTCCAATTAATGTTTAGATCAGAAAAAATTTTATCCAGAAAAATTTTGTCCTGTTCAATAAGAGCAAGATTGAAATGTTCTAAATCTAATTTGTAGATGGTGGAGAAGGAACTGATAGAAATCTGCTTAATGAGAAATTGTAAGGATAAACGTTTGATTTTTTCACTGAGAATTTCCTGATTGGAGATGTAAAGGAGAGCGAGCTTTATTTGGTGTCCACTGTGGAACACCAAGTGCAATGCGAAGTGCTTTGGTCTGAATAATATTACATGCTTTCATGGGAGTTTCTGGAAATTTGTTGATAATGGGACTGGCGTAAAAGAATAAGCTGCAAATGCTATTGTCTGTGATTGTGATTAAATCTTTTGTTCTTGGGCCATAATGTTTATATGCAAAACCCTTTAATGCATTGATTTTTTTTAAAGCTTTATTTTTAATTTTATTTAAGATCGATCCGTTTTGATTTATTTTTGAAAAAGGAATTCCGAGGAATGTAATTCAGTTTTTCCATTGCATGTTCGTTCCTGCTAGTGAGATATTTAGGTGGGTAAAATTAATTTTGTTTGAAAGATCGGCTATGTAACTTTTCTCTGCATTAACTGAAAGCTTCCAATACGTACACCAAAGATGTACATTTTCCATTGTTTTTTGTAATTTCTTAGCAATAAGTTCAATAGACTAGTGCGAGCAAAATATAAATATGTTGTCCGCAAAGATCAAACAATCAACTTCATTTTCAAGAGTTTAAAAAAAATCCGATATAAAAATTGCCCATAAGATTGGCGAGAGGGCACTACTTGTGCCTTTGTTTGTAATTCTTATGTCGGAGAGTGTTTGTCTCCATCGAACTTGGAACATACGGCGACTAAGGAATTGATGCAACCAAGCGCATATCTTCTCGCAGATGCCAAATTCCAAGCATTTATATATAAATCCGTCAATATAAACCGAATCGTAAGCTTTTGCGATGTCGAGACTAATACCAGTGAAATGTTTTTTTTTCCCTCTTTGCTTTTGAAATGCTGTAATATAATGAGTAAGTGGCTGCCCTATTGTCCTTGTATGGTAAAAAACCAAATTGTTTTGGATGAAGTTTTTTGTTCTTTGTAAGAAAATCAGTAATTCTTTTACATAAGATACATTCAAAGATTTTGGAAAAAGCAGATGTTAGAGCTATTGGCCTATATGATGTTATCTGAAGATTGTCTTTATTTGGTTTTGGAATGGGAATAATAAGTGCGTGTTTCCATGTTTTGGGAACATATGCTGTGTTAAAAATCTGTTGAAATAATTTGCATTTTTGTTAAGTTTTTTGAAAAAGGATGCGGGAATATTGTCTGGACCTGGGGTTGTTGTTTTTGATTTTTTAATTGCGAATTGTAATTCTTCCATTTGAAGTGCTCCGTTTAATTCACTTTCCTGATTGTCCGTAAACTGGATTGTTAATGGTTCGTGAGTACTGGAATTGTTGGCATAAAATTCTGCGAACAGATTACTTTGCACGAATGGGTTTGTGATAACAGAAATGGTGTTGAAGGAGTTATTATCTTCATATTGCTGATTCAGTTTTCTTAAGATAGAATAAAATAAACGAGGATTTCTTGCACTATTACTTAAGTTATCCCAAAATTTTTGTTTTGCTTGTTTACTATAAAATTTGAATCTGCTTGTGAATTTTTTGTGATGAATCCAAAATATAGTTGATATGCATTTTAAGGCTTTCTTCTGATATATGATTTTAAGGTTGTAAAGTTTGTGACAGGTTTTATCCCACCAGGGTGGGTATTGCTTGTTATTCAAAGGTATTTTTCTAGTATTATTGGATATGATTTCTGAAATGTTTGATGAAACTGAGTCTAGAATAGATTGCCATTTAATTTCTGTGAGGAACCTTTGTTTATTGTGTAAAACTTTGCAGGTGGAAATTATGGGGAAATGGTCGCTGTCAAAAGATGATTCAGCAACAAAACAATCTGAGCTACAGAAGAGTGATTTGGAACAAAGGGTAAGATCCAGAAGTGATTGGTTACCTGCAGGAGTAATGTGCGTCGGGTTCGAAGTATTTAAAATGACAAAATTTGAATTCGTTAACCAATCGACAAAACTGTTGCTGAGTCTGGAAGAAGTGGTTGAGCCCCAAAAAGGGTGATGTAAATTAAAGTCACCAAAGATGAACGTTGGTTCAGAAAGTGAGTTAAAAAAGTTTCTGAAAATTTCAATGTCAAAACCTGTAGGAGCGTAAATGTTTACTATACTGAAGTTTGGAGAAGCTGTATTTATTTTAACGGTGAGTATTTCCACGTCCGAATTTTGAGGTATATCGTAAGGGATTATGTATGCCGACAAATGATCGGGGATTCCAATTAAAAGGCCCCCTCTAAGTCTGCCTTCCCTGTGAGATATAAAAAACCTTTTTTTATAGAAACTAAAATGTTCTTCAGCATAAAGAAAAGTTTCTTGAAAAATCCAGAAATCTGAAATTGAGAAGGGGGGAATACCAAGCCAGATTTTTTTATTCCTAATACTACGGCAATTCCACTGAACAAAACGCATCCTAATAAATTAAACCAACAGAAAAGGAAAAATCAATCAGCAAACTCTGCAAGAGGTCAACCAAACACTGGGGTGATACACACACAAAAAAACAACAACACTCCAAGCATTTGGGAAAGATAAAACTGAAGCAGCGCTTTGCAAAGAAGAAAAACAAATACCGAGCAGTAAAGCGGGAAAGGAACAGAAAACAGCAAAAAGGAAACATAGCGCAAAAAATAAAGATTATTAATCCGAAGTCCCAGCAGGGCCACCAGCATCCCATTGCATGGGTTGACTAGTAGAACAAACGAAGAAGTTCTTCGAAGCATTAAGTGAAGCTTTTTTCTTACTGGATGGAGACTTTGAAATATTTCCAATAGCGCATTGAAATGTTGCTCCATCTTTTTGTTGATGTTTTGGATGATGGATTCCATTTTGTCGTTTAAAAATTTTTCAAAGTCAATGGGTTCCGTGTTCGATCTAGTAACAGTCGCATAAGTTGTATTAGAAGATGCATTAAATATGCGTCGTGCTTCCCCCGTAGTGAGGTGGTTACGACATTTTAGATCCAAAATTTGTTGTTCTTTGACGTACAAGGGACATGCTTTAGATGTTGCTGCATGAGAACCTTGACAATTAATGCATTTGACTGGGTTTCGACAATTTCCAACGTGTTCTGTTTCACATAATTGGCAAACTTGGTCTTTCGAACATATCCTAGATGGGTGTAGGAAACTAACATTTTGAACACTGTCTAGGCCGATCGATAAAAGGTAGAATTTTCTGGATTGTAAGCCAAAGTTTAACTGAATCTGGAAGAGAAGTACCCAGAATTGTTACGAGAATTGGAGAAGTTTGTTGTGTCGAATTTTGTTTGACAAAACGTCTCATCTCTCTGATTTCAATATCATTAAACTGTCGCAGTTTATCTGCAACTTCTGTGAGTGGAACACATGTGGGCATATCAATAAGCAGAAATCTAGAAGTAACCTTAGTATCATTAATCTGCTCTAAGCTAAGAAGTTGTTTTGCGCATCCCGGATCCTTTGTAGTAAAAATTAGTTTGCCTTGCCGGGTAAATCTCATGTTCATGATATTTGAGTGTCTGTCGATATTTTGCTTTATGAAAGTTTGCATTAGAATGGGGTTTGTGCGCGGTATTTGAGAAGAAGCATTCGCATTAGAAAAAAGAACGTTTATTTCCTCGTAATGTTTCTGACCTAAATTTAGCACAAGGTCCTTGGCAGGTTTTTCATTCAAAAAATAAATGTCAGTAATTTGAGGCATCGTGTTGAAGGCGAGAGTTTCAGAATTTAATTGAAAGGACTCATCACTAAAGTCTTGCACTGATACAAATGTGCGACTCAGCTTGCAATGAAGAAAAAATTCACAAAATATAAAGGAACAATCTTACCTCGGACAAAATGAATTTAGCAGAGTAGAAATATGAGGAGAAACAAATAAAAACTTGTCTAAACTTGAGAGTAAGATGCAAAAATAAAATCTACCGTAAAGTATTTTTAAACGCAACTTCGCTTTTTTATAAACATAAGACCGTTATATCTTTCAAATCAAAAAACGAAACGAAGAAATGTCACACACTAATACAAAGTTGGAATAACAAAATGTGTGTTGCCATTTCTTCTAATATAAATACATAATGATATTTGAAAATGTCAGAATATAATTCTAACAGCTGTTACATTAATTTTTTTTTTTTTTTTTGTCAAATTTTAGTTTAGTTGGTTAAAAGCAAACCAACAAAAATACATGTTCAGTTTTCTTTACTATGTTATGATATACCAAATTTCACTGCTTGAGTTTCTGGAAATAAAAATGTTAGCACTCATTGTGTGCGTAGCCTTACCAAAGACTTGCAATTTCATATGGGAGTTATGGTAGTGAAATAATGTCTTTATTAGACAATATGCCAGAAAGTTTCCAAGAAGCCATTCCTGCTGGTTTAAATTAGCATAGTACTTTTAATTTATTATGATTTATTCATAAATTATTCTTTGGCTTATTTTATTTTCAGTTGCATCTATATAATTAGGTTTGCAGAAGAACAATTATGCGTAGAAGGAATTTTTTTATCAAATAAAATGAGTTCATAAATTTACAGTTTCATTAATTTTTCTCCCCAATGTGAGTTTTTTTAAAAGATTTTATAACATAATTTAAAATTATAACAATTATATGATTATTTTTATATCTTTATTTGGTTGCTTAACTAGCTGAAAGATATTTAGCATCTAAAATTCATTATTTTGGAGTTGGTGGTAATATAGCAGATTTTGAAGAACTTCTCAAAGAAGATAAAACTTTCAATTACTCCACTGTTTTTGAAATAAAAGAAGGTAATAATTATGAATCTTAGATTATTGTGTCTGATTATTGCTGAAAAATCTTTCACTGCTTCCCTTGATAATATTATTATATTTACTAATTTCTAATTTTCTTTTTCTTAGGAGTGGAAAGACGGATATTAAAAATGACTCGCCAAACCAGCTGAAATCAAAATGTATTTAATGAAAGACACAAAATATTTTTTCATTCACTTTTATAGCTGGACAGATTTTTTATCTTCAATTTCGGTTTGCAGACATCCATCCATCTGACAATCTGCCTTCAAATATTCATATTATTTATTTATCAATTCATACTTTTGTTTAATTTTTCTGCCAAATAGAAAATAAAGTATTTTTTCATTAGAAAGAAACCTTCATTATAAAATATCTTACTAACAAAAAAGGTATATTGTATTAATTTTTTAAACTATTCTTACTATTAAATTAATGATAATTTGATATTTCTTTTCTAATATATTGAATTCTATAAAGCTTGCATCTGCAAATAAATCTCAGAAAGCATATGATTGAAGGATTGATAGAGTTACAGCTCTAATGGTTTTAAAAGGAAATATTAAATTACATATTACCAAGCAATGATGATCATTAAAAACTTCTTTGTCCTAAAGTTTAAATGGAAAAGGGCAGTTCTATGCTCATCACACTAAAATTTGGGACAAGCAGGAATGTGATGGTACAGCAGTCAAGTGGCGAATTCATATGTATGCATTCCACCTAATGCCTTCACAAGTCAGTAAATATTGAGTGAGATAATTTTATTCAAGAGGGAAATTTTCTGCCTAGAATTATAGTCCATTTATAGAATTGCAAGAATGCTATAAATAGTAAAAAATGGACAACTTGTTAGCCATGACCTTGGGCGAGTGAAATTTTCAGATTTGTAGATGTTTCCCTATACACTGTTCAATGTGTCTACAAGCAGTAGTGCATTTTTAGTGGAGACAAAACACTGGACCGGAATTGTGGTTGGAATTGCTGCTGTCAGGAAAGGAAGGTCCATTGAAACTTTTTAGTGAAGAAATATTGTGAAAGGAACTGTAATAGATAGTTGGAGATGAGTGCCTTTCAAAAAAGTATTATTCATGCAATGTCATAAAATTACACTTCAATGGGCTAGAAATCGCCAAACAAATACGATGTCCGATTGACTGCATTCATTGTGGTTCTATACATCACATTTTTGCTTTTTATAGCTGGAAGTATACCCATGATGTTTTCCATATGGATAAGGCTCTCTTATAAAAATTTATATACTGTTGATATTCACATTTTCCAGAATGATAACAGCAATGTTCCTGGAACTTGATATATATCGTGCTCTGAACGCTCACACACCATATGTTGCACTTTAACTGGCTTGCAAAGTCAAGTGACCTCAAGCCCTTCAACAACCTGTGGGGGCCAAATTTTCGCCTAAATCAAACCAGTAGGTGAAACATTGGTTTAGCACCTCCTCAATTTGCATCTACTAATTTTCTGAGTGGCTTATAAACAGGGTGGCCAGCCGACAAGGAAATCAGGGGAAAAATCAGAAAAACTGGATTTTTTTTATAAATCGGTAATTTTTATAGAACATAATTAGAATGAAACAGATTAATATTTTTATAAACAGACTATGGAAGAGAAAGATTAACAACTAAAGTCCAGCTCTTGTTACTGTTATGATTTTAAGCCTTAATGGGTCTCTTTTATTTAATGCATGTAATATACCTTATCTCTGTCTCTCCAATTTAAGTTTTGCATTTCATTTTGAGGTGAATCCACCAGAGCGCTGACTGCATTTAATCATGTGTATCTGATAACTTTTTATAAAAAAAAGCAATATACTAGATATATGAATTTTTGTACATATATCAGTAGACCAAAACTAGAATAACCATCAGGGACTCTTCAATGTGATATACAATTATATAAGATGTTCATCAAGGAAACCATGCATTAAACCTGGCTTGTAATTCAGATTGAATGTATTCAAACACAGTCAACACTTTTATATTTTTTATTGTGCATTTATAAAAGTAGATCACAGGTTCGAACGTTTCTGATAATCACAGAAATTTATCTTTTCATTACAAATCGCTCCTTGAGAAGAACAATAGCACAATTCTACCTAAGACGTTAAAAAAAAGTGAGAAAGATGAATACATGCATGTGCATATTACAAATCTTATAGAATATGAACAATGATGGTTGAAAGAAAATCAAAGCCTGCTTCTTTTCTTCAGCAGAAATAACTAAGAGTGTCCCTACACGCTCTCTTAAGCAGGTATGCTTACGATAAAGTTACACTTTTATAGACAGAGGATAAAAGTGAAAACACTTAATTTTCTTAAAATCTTTTCTAATTCTTAGCCCTTGAAAGTAGTTATAAATATCAGCATTAAAAATGACTTCAATAAGCAGTTTGAATGAAGCAATATATTAAATTACAGAACAAAAATAACATTTTATAAATTTGTCTTCCACTTATTTAGTTCACTGCTTGCTGAAACTAAACCGACTTAACCCTCAATTAGTGAAGATTAAGAAAAATATAACATTTGTTGCAAGCTAAAACAATGATTATTGGGTCTAAATAGTCAAGAACTGAAGATATATATTTGTAATTTAATTTTTTTTAAAGTATTATCATTGACTGTTTCATTATATGGACAATATTATGACAAAGTATAATATCTTTAAATATTGACTAGACACAGGTGCGACATCTTGCATTCTCTTTAAATAATGGGTTTAAAAAATTCTCACTGGATCCTTTACTTTAATAATAATAATAATAATAAAAAGATTTTGTGATTATTTGCTATATAATAGGTCCGCTTAGCAAAATTATTTACATTCTATGAATTATTCTCTTTCTGTTAGCAATTCCATCATTAAGAAAGAAAACTTTTTAAAAGAACTGTTGAGCATATGCAGTAATAAAGTGCATTTCATTTCTGATGGTTTGCGAAAGTAAGAAGAGACTGTCAAAAATCTAATTCGATGAATGTTAGAAGCAGAATTCAAACACTTTCCTAAAGACTAAAAACTTTTTGTTCTTCCAAAATTAGAAAATAATAAACAATAAATAAAAGTTAATTTACAAACAAAAATGCAAAAATAATATCCCAACATGTGTTTATTTTCATCTTCCATTGATTAAAAACAATTTTTTTTTTTCATTTGAATAAATGTTAAAAAACAACAGTAAGGCACATATTCTTTCAAAAATCAAAAAAAATAAGAATCCCACAAATTTTAAATACTTTAGAATATTAATATGACATACATGGAAACATATTCCAGTAATACTTATAGCAAAGGAAAAATTCACTAAAAATATAAAAATTTGATTTATATTTCTTTAAAACAGCATACATATTAAATGATCTCAAATTTCCAAACATTTTTTTTGAATAATATTTCTACTTTATGTTCAAGTATATTCTACTTTCTGTCATAATATCATCCATTTAGCCAATCTCAATATCATATCTGGTTAAAATAAAAATTGAGATATTACTTCTGGGTATATTTGGATTTTAATTTCTTTTCACTTGTGCAAAAATCTTTCAAATGGAGCAACTGCATTTCAAAGTACATTATGATCCTATAAAGGTTGCTATAGGTTTAAAACCAAATCTTCCAACTGCACCAAATTTTGGATCAAGTTAGTTCCAATGCAAAGGAAATTTTCTGATGAGAGGGGAAAATTTAAGACAAGAAAATGCATTAAAAAAAATACCACATCAAAATTAAACTGCAAAACTTTGCTAGATTTAAAAAAAAAAATTTTTATAGTAATGAGTTACAATATTAAAGAAAATCAACAAACCTATTTTTCTTCCTCTGGTAGTAGATCTTCAGAATTAAAAATGGGATATTTACCACAAATTCTGAAAAATAAATCTTCAGGAGTAGGAACATTTAGTACACCACTTTTCTGGAAAAACTAAAAGGGGGGGGGGAGGAAGGAGAGAAATTTTTAATTTGCATGATTAAAAGATAAATAACAACAAAAAATGACATAAAACATAACACAGTGCATCTAAAAAAATGTTTAGGATAGTAAATATAAAATTATACTCAGTACTGTAGAAAAACTAAAATCTTTTTAAAGAAACATTTAATAACTCTTCAAAATAGTCTTAATTGATTCTAAAGGATCATATAACTTAACAGATAAGAAAATAATTTGATATTTATTTACATTTTTATGAAAAACTGGATTTTTTTTATTAATTAACAATATTTCAGAAATATAAAATGTTTATTTCAGATTTCATTTCAGCAAAAGTATATACTATTCATTCAAAAACCAATACTTGGGAAGTAAGATGTTCGATTCACAGCTACCTGATGCAACTGTCTTTGTTCCAGGGATTCTTTAAGTCAAATTTGATGTTCAATTTGAAGATGAGCCCCAGGCATTAACAATGATAATAATCATAATGCTGATTTTATTACTATATATATATTTTTTTTATCTGACTTAAAGGCAAGAGAGTAACAGCATCTATGTGTACATGAAATTTTACTAATTTATTTGGAACCCATGTATTTTATTAATTCTGTCATCCAATAATTATACCATTGACATAAAAATAAAGAACATGAAAGAATAATATAAAACATATAACAGTGAATCATAAAATATAGCAATATTGAAACAAAGTTTTACACATGAATTTGAAATAATCAAGATTTCAAAACTAATTAGTCATAAACATTTTTATCTTTTCTAGTAATATAATGTAAATTTAAGTTCAAGTAATTAATTAATATGTGATGGTGGATTTTCTGTTTTTAATATTTCTATCATGTAATGGAGGGTGGGTGTGAAACAAATTTTAGTCTTAACGAGAAAGCTGTTTTTTTTTTTTTTTTTTTTGGAAAATGATTAATTCAATATCAGTCAATTTTTTAAGCTACAGACAGTTGTCAGTCTTAAACTGTTGCATTTAATAAGTAGTCTTTTATTTATTAATAGAATAAAACAATTCATTCAACTCACTGTTTTATAAATCTACAGCAACGATTATCTACATATATAAAAACCAATGCCTGCCTACTTTAAATTTATCCAATTCTACACTTCATGAGAGATTCGATTGAAATTAGGCATACATATACCAGAAAAATTATACTATTAATCAAAAACACTATTAAAATGTTGTGTCGACCTCCTAGAAGGGAAGAAATGTTTTGTCCCTTTGCCATAAGTTTGAAATATATCACAGAACAATATAGAATACAACAGAAATATATCACATTTCTACACCATTTAAAAAAAATTTCAGAGATACTAATTCACTGGCTTAAAAAGACCATTTGATCTGAAACTCGTTTCTCTTTATTACATATAAGAACAGTCAATGGTTTCAATTTCAAAATTACTTGAACTGCAGCAACAACATGAATATTACAAAGGTTTCTTGCGAATTTATAGGCAACACAAATAATTGTCCCACAAATCTCCACATTTGAGTATTCTTTATTTCTCTACATGACTAAATACCATTGAGATACTTCATGTTTCTGCAGATTAAATGTTGTTATTCCCGCCAGAGAAATTTATTTCTCATGCAGTTATTGCAGTTTTGCACATCCTAATTAGCTGCAATCTGGGAATTTTATGAAAAGGGTGTAACTGTTTCTGAAATCAAAATTAGAGTGAACAAGGCAGGGAAAAAAAAAAAAAAAAAAAAAAAAAGGCAAGTCCTTATGATAATATAGTTGATTCACTCTTGATGCTATGGCTATGATCCTTTATTATTGCAATGTTCAAAGATCGACATTTTTTAGACAAAAATCAAAAACCTAAGAAAATTTAAATTCTCTATATTTTCCTGGTTGCAATAGAAGTGAAGATATTTTCCAGCATTTTCAATTTTTTTAGATGATTTTTTTAATTTCCTGTACTTTTCTGGTGCCATGACAAACCTGACTCATGTTAGTTGTATGATGAAAAATGCTCATTAGTAAAAATAAATTTTTAATTATTCTTTCTTGTATAATTCGTCAATGAAAATTGAAGTTGATAAATATTATATAGCTTTACGGAACATCAATATCCATTTTCAAATGCTCAGTGTTTTATTAAGATAAGAATAATTCTTACTGATGTTATATTTGTGCAGTCTCTTAGTAAAAATTCCAGAGCTCGGGAATGCGTAGTCTCGATGGCTTGACTCACATCAATGACCCATACCTTCTCTTCATGCCACAGCAAATTGTACTCACTAAGATCAGCATGGACCAATCTGCATTCTGAATACAAAGTTTTCATTATCTGCAATTTAAAAATATACAAAATTAATGCAAATTAGATATATTTTGTGTAAAATACCCATTTCAGTATTAATCTAGAAAAAAATGTGCACGTACAAATAAATGAAATTTCAAATTTTATTTAAATATATTGAGTTAATATTTCTAAGCAACAATATAATAAAAATATTTTTACTAACAGTATCACATTTTATGAAATAATTTTAGCTATTATCAATATTAGTAGAAGTGATGTTCCTAAATAAAATAATAATAAATATCCAAACTTCTCATTTTATTAATAATAGTCTCATCTTTTTAATAATAAGAATTTTATGTGTGTGTGTGTGTTGCATGGGTTTCTACAGGCACTATTTCACTTACAGCTACTGAAATGTAGTTTCTCATATGTTTATATACCTTAAAGAGTTATAATATGCACCTTGGAGCAACTTTAAAAAAAATATAATTACAAATTAAGAAAGATTTTGATTTTCAAACAAAAATAAATTAAAATTTGTGCAAAATTTATTATTGCATAAAAATAAATTTTATACCAATTCAAAATTTAAAAAAATTGTCTTTTTAGCTCTATCAGTTTAATAATTGTGTGAATTTTCCCTAAATTTTAGCAATTTTTAATTTTTTCCCCTAATTTTCAACAATAGATTATATTGTTACCCTGAAGTTCAAATTAAATTGCAATTCATATTTAATCATATGAATTTTACCATTGTTGAAAGATAAAGAAAAAGGATTATGCTTAATATCTATATAATTTACAATAGAAATAAAAAAAGTAGAGTTACAATATTTAAAATTTAGAAAGGGATGAACTGAATATTTAAGTTTTTAAAAACAATATGATCCTATGAGACTGTCTCCATGAGAAAAGTGCATGTACACACTAAACAAAGCTTTAGTAAGGCAGATAAAATAATAAGGGCTTTAATGGTGAAATCATATAAATGAAGTTATATCTCAACAATTTATCTGAAATAAAATATAACCATTCTCAGTGAGCTAGGTGGTTACTTGAGGGCATTAGTATATAATAAAAGTTGGAAATAATTGTATAAACTGTATTTACGCACTTCTGTTATAGTTACATTTTTTATTGTGTTTTTCTGTAATTGTATAAGTTATATCCTGCTGTTAAATGATCAGTTTTATTGTGGTTCTTGTTGTTCTGGTTTTGAAAAATTCTTTCAGGGTCAGATTAAAAGGATTAAAACTGAATTTTATTTCCATCAACAAACAATTTCCTCCTATTTAATGAAATATCGGGCAACACAGAATAAAAATTCGGTAACAGTAACTGTATAAATATTTATAAATAATAAACTGATCAATGAGATAAATTAATTTTTAAAAAGTAATCTAATAATTATTTTAAATAGCATTTAGCTTCAATTTCTAAATATTGAATAATGCAGATTAGATGACCTCAAATTATGGAAATGAAAAATCCACATGAGAAATCAATATTAAATAATCTTTACTTATAAAAAAAGATCAATGTATGTACCTGCATACATGGACACTCTACAAGTCAGATAGTATAATTTAGTGCTACTAACGTGGGTAAGCAATTTTTTTTTTTTTTTAAATTTAATTAATTAGAAACTACACGAAATTCTGGCATTTTTCCATGATAACTTCTGAAAATATTACAGTACATAAATAAACTTTGCATCAACTTAAAATTCAAAAAATTATCTTTTTAATGAGACCAATTCTATTACTGTATAAATATTTTTTTACAACACTTAATAAACTTTCTGAATTACTATCTTCCTCTTAAATCATAATTAGCAAAGCAGATTTCAGGGAAGCAATTGATCTTGATATACATTTATTTAAATTAGGGAATAACCTGGAAAAGAATTGAATCTATATTTTAAATACTATTAACATAAAAACATATGCCATATTTTATTTTAGATTACATTGTTGAAATGTTTCTATTTTTTTATTGTTTTTATAGGAGCTAATAAAAAGAAAATATGGGAATAATAACAGCAGATGGTAAAATGAACAGAATGGCATAAGGCAGTTTTAGTAGGAATCACATATCTATCAAAATATGAAGTTTAAAAATTTCATGCTAAAGAAGCTATTGAAACCAAGTTACCTAAAATATTTAATTAAATTTTAGTAACCATTAATCCCTGTAAGCCAGTGGCCATAACTAGTTTTTATACTGACCAAATGCATATTTTTTGTTTCGCGTTCAGTGAACATATGTGAAAATATTTCCGATATATCTTTGAATGCATTAAAAGACAAATGTGATACAAGAAATTTCAATGCCCATAAAAATTCAGATTTAAATGATTGTTCTTGAACTTAAAGATTGAAAATCAGCTTATTTTCGAATGCTAAATTTGTCATTTTCAGTTTTGGAGAGTTATCTTTTCTTGTATTCCATTTAGATACTAAGTTCAACATCAATAATGACTCTTTTGAACTAGCAGGCTGTTTTATACGTTTTTCCTCTTATGGCATGACTAGTAAGTGCTTGTTTTTCCATATTACTTAGGTTTATTATCTTCTTACAAAGTCAGCAGTACACAACAAAAGGATTTTGTGGACTCTCACGAGACAATTCAGCAAAATCAGGATTGATTATTTTTAAATCCATCCAATTCGTACTAAATATGGATTTGGAATAGTTAAAAAAAATTCTCTAATATATTTTGAATGAGCTAACAGTTTCTCTAATAATAAACAAGCCATTCAATAAACTCAACTATGGTTGACTAAACACAGTAATTTTTTGGGAGGACAGATAACTTTGGGCAGGAGAGAGTGGGCAGCACTGGGCAATTCCATGTTGTAGCTGTTTTCAGTAATAAAAAAAACCTGAAAAACGGTCTTGGACCACTTGACAGCATAATGAAAGGTACATCATACCTTCCAATTTTGAATTTCTCTTTTTTATTATAGCTTTATCAAACAATATAAGAAACTGTTTTCTTTATAACTTTGGGCACCAGTTTTTAAAATCCTTTTTCAAAGCAATAAAATGAGTTTTAAAAATACTGACAGAAAGTAAGAGAAATGCAAAGTAAAATTAACAGAATGATATAAGGCTTCTAAAGTAATATGAATTATGTATCTAATAAAATTTGAAACTTAAAGATATTTTGCTGATGAAGTTACATAAAAAATTTAATTGAAAATTTAAAGCCCAGACAAACTAAATGGTCACCAAGGCAGCTAGTATATAATATGAAGTATAAGGAAAATTTCAATAAATTAATTAAATTTTTACATTTTTTATCGAATAGAAATACAAAAGTAATTATTTGCATTGAGCAATACTGTGTACTTCAATTTGTGAAATAGTATTTCAATAACAATAAAGCATATGAAACTGATGATATAATGAAAACAAAGCTGTTATAACAAAATGGAAAAAAGCCACAACATTAGCCCATTACTATTAAAATCATTCATCTATAAAATATTTTGTTAAAAATTTCCAGTGCAAAAACATTAAATTTTAGAAAATAGAAAAATCTTCCAAATATTATCAAATTTCAAAAATTCTGGTAAAAACATTAAGATATTTGATACACTTAAATATTTATATTTGAAAAAATTATCGAACAATTAAAAAAAATCATCAATGAACTTACCTCTACAGTTTGCTCAAACATAATGGTCAAATCCTCAAATGGTGATTCTACATCCTTGAGTTTTGGAGCAGGCAAAGTATTTTTACCAATAAATGACATAACTAGAACATGCTTCTTTAAAACAACTACATCAGGGCATGGTATACTAGCCTCTTTCATCCTATAATTAACAATTTTAAAAAGCCTCAGCCAAGAAATTTCTACAAAAGCAAACATAATCATTAATAAAAGAACCTAAACAGCTATAAGAGGCATTTAGATTAGAATTGTGATCTCATACCAATAAATTACAATTAGAATTTCTTTCTTCATTTACAGACTGGAACATAAACACAGAAGAGCCAAAACTTTATGATCAATTACTCATTAATGCATTCTGCAATCTGTGACAGGCAAAACAGCTATGCCATAAATGCCACAAGTCCTTGGTAGATGACTAGAGGTAGGATGTACCAAATGCTTAAGCAACGATCATGTAAAACCGAGATATTCCAACACGGCAATATTTGATCTCCGAGCTGTCTTTCCAGGAAATCTCGAAAGTGCTCCATCAGATTAAGATCAGTTAAGTTAGAAGGGTGGGACATTAATTGGAATTCATCATTATGTTCCTCAAACTACTTCAATACAATTCGAGTCTTGTGACATGGGGCATTGTCTTGCTGGAATATTCCATTTCCAGTTGGGAAGACAAATACTATCTAAAAATATAACTGACCTGCAATTAGGTTTAAATAGTGTGCAGCTTTCATTGTCTGGTCTACCATAACTAAGGATCCCAGAGATACACATGAGAACATCTCGCAAAGAATAAGATTGATACTACCAGCTACACGTGAAAGGAGACAACATACCCTAACACAACCATTGATATGATGAATGAGAATAAACTAACCAACACTCTTTCACTTATCCATGGTACAGTTTCGATGTTTCCAGGCCCAATGTAGGCATAGCTGATAATGATGCTTGGTCAACAGAGGCACACAAGTGAAATGATTGCTGCACAATTCCGTATCTAATAGTGACCTATGAACTGTGTGTTTTCAAAACACTTGCACTTGGACCTGCACTGTATTAGGTTGTCAATTGAGTCATTGTCTGGGGCTGATTTCACTTTACTAAGTGGAGAAGTCTCCGTCTTTTTTTCTTTTGATGATGACGTGTGGTGTTAGATACATTGGTATCTATTGCTGGTTTCACCATCATTTAATTAGTTTGCATAAATACTATCAATAGCAGATCATGAATAATTTACCATTAATTCTGCCCTCTATCAGACTTGATTAGATCACATCCCATCACTCGCAAGAAAGAATGATTCATTACCTTCTCCAGCAGTAGTTAAATACCATTCCCACATAATCACATTGCCCTCCATGTCATTCAGAAAAGTTCATTGAAAAATGTGGGGATGTTCATAATGTTTTGGCTCTTTAGTGTATAATACTATAAAATCGTTAAAGTTCTATTAGCATTGCAGCACTAAACTGTTGCATCTTTAATCCTGTTATTTACATTCTCTCTATTCTATTGAGTCAATTTACCTTTTATTTCTACTGCATCTTTATAAGTAATATTCAAGAATAATATACAGTACATGAAAGATTGATAAAGATTCTACATAATGTTTATGTAGTAAATATGGCAGTTATCACATATCATATTTGTCAGCTATTTGCAAAAGAGGGAACACATTGTTCTGTTTGTTTGCTGTGTTCATTTTTTTTTTAAATCTATCTTATCTATGTTATATTCCTTTTTTTGCTTTCATCATTTTGTACTTTAAGGATTAAAGACAAATAGGACAAAATGATCCATTATGTCCAAGGCAGTATTTTATCTTGTATTTATCATTGAGCAGAGGTGCCAAATTTGATATAATACACAGGACAATGAAAAAAGTTCTGAGAATAAAAGATGAATACCTAATTAAATTTCTCATTTCTTTTTCAGCCCACAAATGAATGATTTTTCGAGGATTTTGTTTTGTGAAGCGGTTTCTGAATCGATGATCATCCTTAATGTATTGGTCTCGATTCTGAAATTCATTCAAAGTGGTTTTGTACACTTTTATGGCAAACTCTGGTGATGGAGATTCTTCTTCTGGCCTGTAAAAATGAAAGAACAAGTAGTCATAAAACTATAAATAAATATTTTTTAAAAAAACCAAGAAGTACTGATTAATAATGACAATAAACTGGATATACCATACACATAATGTTTTAAATTGCTTTAAATTGCTTAAAATTATGCTTTAAGAAATTTATTTATCTTCATAAATATACCAACAATTACTATTTTGGTCAAATGGTATTCATTTAGTTCATAACTATTTCTAAAATACAAAACAATATCTTTAAATGCGTTTTGTAAAAATTTAACTAAAAATGTACTACACAGAAGTACTGAATTTGTTCTGACTCGCAATCAAAAATATTAGAGAGCATTTCTTCAAATTTAGACAGAAAATACCAAGTAATACCATCAATATATTTAAATGGTATCATTAATATGACCCTGAGTAATAATGCATCCCTCTTTCACCAAATTATTATTATATTTCGTAAACCTATAAAATATCAAGTTAGCAACACAGATTAAGGGATAAATGGGACCAAATGTGATTTAAATATTTAACTTTCTAAGCAAACAACTATTTACTTTTTTAAGATTTGAAAAATTATCTTTTATGTAAAAACTTTTTTGTTTGTTTGTTTGCATTTAATGAAATTTGTTAATTTTTATTTATTTAAAGAATTTTCAAAAAATTTAAATGCAATCAATCTGTTTTGAAACATGAAAAACAGTTTAACAGAATTGTGATGAGTCAGTAGCTTTTTCTTCCATAATTTCAACTTGATTTATCATCTTGAATATACATTATATTAAAATTTCATGTTATAGAAGTTATATCATACTTTTATACTCTATTTCATTGTTCCATTTGTCTTATTTATCACTAAAATGCAAATAGATAAGATACACAATCTTAAGAAATTTGTACTTCCATTAAAGCAGAATTAAAGAAAATGTGCAATTACAAGTATCCGCAATTTTAGTATGATAATACTTAAAGGCTAAAAACCCTTTACAAATTGAATCATGTGACAAACACGATGCAATAATTGTTCCTAGACTTAATTATAAACCTAGAGCTAAGAAATTTGACGCATAGCTATTTCTTGATAACTGAAAAGAATTGCTTAAAATTTTAACTGAAATGCTAAACATTTCACCTTAATAATTTTAGAGCATATAATGGCAAAAAAATAATTTTAAAATTTAAAAAGTAGTTTTATAACTATAATAATTCCGTTTTTATATGATTTTAACAATTTTTTAAAACATTTTTCAGTATATTTTACACGTACTGAAGTATTTTTTTCATGTTTAATTATTTTATTTATATATGTGAGCACAGTGACAGTATTGAATAATTTTTATATGTATATTATATTAAATATTTAATAGTAAATTTTTAAACATAACTTAAAAACAGATGAATGACACCTACAATATTATTGTAATACAATGCTTCAAACCAAATGTTTGAATCTCCTTCAAACAACAAATCTGAAGTTTTTATTATATAAGTTTATGGGTGAAAAAAAAAGCCTGATATTTTTATAATTCAACGTTATATCTTCCAGTATATTTTTATGTAAGTTATTTTATGTATGTGTAGCAGTCTTAAATATATGTAACTTAAAACAATGAAATTTTTTTTCCATGTAGTATATCACAATCAGTATGTAATAATCAAGTACAAATCTCTATGAATTTTTTTATTAGCAGTAGGACATAACTGTTAATTCAAGTATATGAAAAATAATATTGCTTCAATTTTATTTGTAAGATTTATGAAATACAAAATTATCAAACAAAATCTTAAGAATCTGATATTGTATATTAGTTATGCATATTTCAGATGTTGAATGGTGTGCTTAAAAAATTACCCGCATTTAGCAAACAAACACTACTAACAATTGAAAAGTTAATACTAAGAAATATATATTTTGCATATTAAATTTTTCTTATCTAATTTTAAAAACTTGAACTAGATTAATGATGAATAGACATTATTTATATGATTTCAGCATAAATCATATTAGTTGAATTCAGTTTCAAGGAAAACTATATTTTGCATGTAAAGTGAAACAAAAGAAAACCCTTTTCTTAAATTTTTTTTTTCCTACTTCCAATTTTATTTTAAAAACAATATTAACTTTGTATAAAAATGCTAAATTTTATTGTTCTAATTAGTATATAATAATTATTTTTCTACTAATTCTTAGTTAAACAATTTTTTCATAAAATTTATAAAGTTAAATTTAAACACTTATTTTATCAATAAAGAAGAAATAAAAAAAAAAAAATCTGATATATGTAAGAAAAAAGTTAACATACAAACCACTCCAGGCATGGTACACACAGGCCTCTTTTCCAGTGCTGATGCAACCAGTGAGGGATTCTAACATTTGGTTATTAACCAGCTTGTATAAGATTAGATGCGTTTTTTCATCTAATGCTTTTTCCTAAAAAAGAAAAAAAGTAATTTATAAGAAATATGTTATTTACTTAACTCCAACTAAGATAATTACATATTTTGCCATGACAATATGAAGTTGTGTGATTTAGTAAATAAGATTACAGGTTCTCTCCTTCAAAAGTCATGTTTAGCCTACTCATAAGCTGAAAATAATATGTCTTTGGAACACATTCTTTAATGGCTTCGTACCTTTTTAAATATTTACTTTAATCTTAGGCAATTATGTTATAAATGTAGAAAACAAAATCCACAAATAAAATTTGCAAAATGGTGGCCTGTTAAACCTTCTCAGTGCTTATATACAACATAATATTTCCTCAGCCCCAAGGGATGTGGTGAATTTAGAAGGGAGGAAGAGTGGGACTTTGAAAAAATTGTTCAATTCTTTTGTGCTTCAAAATTAATTTTAAAGTCACAAGCAAAATTTATGAAAAAGTATAACAAGTTCGAGTTTTGTCATTAAAACATTCATTTAAAATAAATAATATGTTATAAGAAAACCCACTACAATCTACTTCTATCTTTAAAGAACCCTTAAATAAATCTATTGCAGGTGAAAGAAACTTAATACCTTTGAATGCTTATCTACCTAAAATATTCAGTAAGATCATCAATGGAATAAAATATTGCTGTACAAATTGTCATTTTTCACTTGTGAAAAGAGGTGGCAATGATATTGAGGATTTCTTGGATTAAATAATTTTCAGCTAAAATCAGAAATTTTAAATGTGAGAAGTATACTTATATAAAAATTATTCAAAACTCAATCAAAATAAAGTACAAATTAAGAGTTACATCATAGCATTAATCACAAAGCTCACTATAAATCACTGCATTCAATAACTCTGCCAATTTTGAATCTGAAATTAAAGCAAATGCCCATTTTTTATAGCCTGGTGAGGTGAGGTGAGGGATCTCGCTTTTTTGAAATTTTCCAATAACCTGAGAGCCAAAACCTAAATACTTGTATTTCCCAAACCACCCTTTGGTGCCATATTTGAACACCAAATCAAAATTGCCACAATTCATCTCACACTTAATATTTCTATTGAAATACTTAATTTTTGTATCTCAAATCAAATACTTTTCAAAAGAATAACACATATTTCTTGAATGCAATACATAATTTTTAAATAATATTAAAAATATTTAATATAAATATTTTATATTAAATACTGAATATTACTGTATATTGAATTCACCAAACAGAAATCATGATAATATTTCAACAATTCAAATAATTTTATAACTTTTACGCATTTCATAATTTTGAGATCCTTCACTCAGAGAATCATTTTACACTTAAAATTTACATACATGGTAATCAAGAAGATTTAGAAGAATCATTAGGAGAAAGCAAAAGCCAGACTCAAATGTTAACATCGCCAAGCAAACATTAACATGACTGTAAATGGTAGGCAGATTAATCAGAGTTGCTTACAATATCTAAGTCTTAGTGTCATTTTCCAATATAGTTTTGTACACTCAAATATAAGAGGAATATCAAGTGTGTTAACTTATTAATTGATCCTTATTGATTTTGTACTTTTCTGTCAATTTTTTCATACTATCATATCATCATTAGTGATTATTACATATAATATACAAATTAATGGAAAATCTATTTAAAAATTTAAAGGACTGAATTTAAGAGTATTCCTTCCCTTGGACACATATTATACTTTTATATATCTTATGCTATGCTTAACTTTCTTGGCTGCTTATGCAATTTCATATTAAAATAAGAGAACTGAATATGCATTATGTCCATAAACAAATTTAGCCCAAAGAATTATATAGATATTTAGTATGTGGACAGTACACAAAATTTTATTATCTAATTATTTTTTGAGCAATATCTACAAACACAATTCCTCATTTAAAATATCTAAAATATTAAAGCTTAATCAAATTCCCAAGTTTGAAATTTTTAAAAACTACAATACTTTATTTCTTAGAGTTTGTAAATATAAAAATGCAAATTTTGAATGGAAACTCAGTTAAGTAGGGTATAAAAAAAATTAGCATTTTTATATAAATGCTATAGATTGTCACATTAATATACATACAGCAGAACAAAATGATGTGGTCATATTAAAGAAAATGTATTCGTGTTGAAACCAGCTCATTCTAAAATTCAAGCATAAAAAATTAGCTGATAAAAGATTAAATAATTTTTAGTGGATCCAAGCCAAAACCATTTAGGAGAAATGTAATGAGAAAATTTTAGTAGTGAACTTTAAAACAGAATGAGAGTAAAATTGGCAAATTTTCAACTTTTATCAATTTATGTGAGAGATCCCCATTTTGAAACTGAAACTAAAAAACCGTTTATGGTAGCAATTCAAGCCAGTCACTTACTAGACTTTGAAGTGCTTAGGAAACCCAAAAATAAGAAACTTAAAGGTCAGAGGTTGAATATAAGTGAGTAGAAAAATAATTTTTAAAATACTAATAATTTGAAATTTATTACACATATACAAACATTTAAATTAGTATTAATTTCAGAAACATACTTTTAATGAAAAAAAAAAAAAAAAAAAAAAAAAAAAAGAAGAAATTTTAATACTTACAGCAGTTGATTTTTCTTTTTTTTCATGCAATCTTTGCCCTCTTTTACTTTCAGCCTTAGAATAGGTCCTCAGAGTATTGTATACATTGTTAGACAATTTCATATCGAACATCCCACCATCACCAGTAGATATACAAGAATTTAACTATAAATATATAAAAAAAACAAATAAAAACCTTTAAAATAATTATTCAAAATGCATTTCAACAGAGCTTAATTTGAATACAGAAAATATTATAAAATATAAACTTATTTTAATTATCTACTAGCCAATCTCTTTTGAATAAATGTATTATCTCTTATTATATATCTATCTATACTAACAATAAAGATGAATGTGTGTGCATTATGAATATATATGTATGTGAATATTTACCCTACAGCTATCTAATTTGGTGCATGTATACCTTGGAGGTCAGGAATGTGCACCTCAGAATGATTTTTTAAAATATTAAGTAATTAAAAATTAAGCAAAATTTTGATGTTTTTTCGCAATAACTTTCGAAAATATTAGCACACAAAAGTAAATTTTACACCATTTCAAATTTTTAAAATTATCTTTTTAATGATTCCAGTTTAATAGTTGCATGAATTTTCACTGCATTTCAGCAATTTTTTAAATATATATTTTTGCCTGATTTCTAACAATATACACTGTTGCTCGAAAGTTCAAAATTTTTCTTTTCTCTTCGCTACATCACTTCTATTCCAATTTTTAATACTTCATGTCTGGCCTTTTTCACTCCAAATATTAAAAAATGTTTCCCAAAAATGTGAATACTCCAAATAAATCATCCAGTGTTATAAAATTACTTAAATATTCATATTAAAAATCCATGATCTCAAGATATTTCAAAATAAATTATTTAGAATTATAATAAAATTATATTAATCAACAACTAATTAATTTATTATAATCTATGTCAAAAAGTGCGATACAGACCAAATGTTTAGATAAAGAGGAATATCTAAAATTGTGGAGACAGTGCATATATGGATAATTACAATTAAAAAGTAACAGTAATCATCAGTAAAGTAAAGTAATATCATCAATGAAGTGGAAAGATAGTTTAATTCAGTTAGATGATCATTCTGCTTTGCAACTACATAAGGAATTGGAATATATTACAAAATTTAGAATCATGATCATATGACGAGACAACAGCAAATTTCCACACCAACCACTTAGAAAGATTTGATTCTTAGCAGATAGAAAGAAAGTATGTGAAAATAAGAAGAGATCACTTGAATGAATTAAATTTGAATAATTATGCAGATTCGTATTCAAGAATTGGACATAAAAGATGAATTTATCTGATAGACATGAAATTTCTTTGGAAGGATGCATATATATATATATATATATATATATATATCTTAATATATATAAATTACGTGTCACGTTGTTTGTCCGCGATGGACTCCTAAATTACTTAACCGATTTTAATCAAATTTGCACACTGTGTGCAGTTTGATCTAACTTAAAAGATAGGATAGCCCTTTTTTTGAATTTTTAATTAGAATTTTAATTATTAATTAAAAACTAACTTTCCCGCCAAAAAAATCTTTTCATTTTCCCCATCGCCAAATGAGTACGGCTTCAGTTTTTTTTCCCAACAGTCATGAGGCTAGGCTTAAGATTTTTCGGCTGATTATTTGAAACGATTCTATTTATTTTCTTAATGTTTGATGCATTTAAAATTAAACATTGTTAATTAATCGATCTTTCAGATTCATTCTTAAGTACTTTTGAATTAAAATAAAACCGAATAAAGGAAATTAAAAATTTCTAATCTGCATAGCTTTACCCCAACTGGTGTAGAAAAACTCACGCCTTTGCGTTACGTTTCGAATCCGAATGTTCGAATTATTTGTGATCCTATCCGAAAACGTTTCTCAGGAATAAGATATCATTTTCCACAATTATTTTTTAATGCATACAATAAATTTGATACGTTGCAAAGGATAAAGTATCACGATCTTATGAACGCTCAGTGACTCTGTTATCAGTAATCATATTATAAAAAAAATGCTTTGTTTCAGTAAAAAATATTATTATATTAATTGCAGATTATTTTTTTCCACTTTAATTTAAAGCATAAGTTCTACGAGAGTTAACAGAAAATTAGAGAGATAATATTACGTTATGACTGAAGGCCTTTATAATATTATGAGTGAATTATATGACTATCAAAATTTGAAGTTTTAATATATTTTGAAGAATCTATTAAAGTTGGAATTGCGTAAAATATTTAATTATTAAAATTTAAACGAACATTAAGATTGGCGAACCGGCTGGTCGCCAAAGGCGGCTAGTATATATACATATATACATACATCTTTTTAAAAATAAAATTTTAAAAGATGTGAGCACAATTTCCAGTCAAATTCAAATAATATTTTGTATAAATGAAAACAAAAGTAATAGTAAAAAAGATTAAAATTGGACTGAAAAACAATTTTTTATTACCTCCATTAATTTCCCAGCATTTCTTCTTCCACAAACAGTAGGGTCATGTTTAGTGGTAGTCACATTTCCTTGACGAGAAACACCACTTTTCCCAACAGCTTGAAATGTCTTCTCTGCTTTCTCAAAATTACTCCAGTGGTTTTTTTGATTTTGTTCTAAAAAGTAATCTTTGTCATCATCATCTTCTGATGAAGCAACTTCAGCAGGAAGACGGCGGTATTTCCCATAGGAGATTTTCACTTAAAACAAAATTAATTTCAAAAACTTCATTTAAAATTATGGCTAATTTTTCATCAGTTTAGCAACAAATAAAATATGTACCAATTGCAGAAAAGTCGAGATTTCTCTCTACTTCCTGTTATAAGGTACCAGTATTCAGCCCATTATCACACACAATTTTAATTTAAATTCTGTATTAAAAAATAATGAAGAATAATTTTTTTGTTCATTTTACTACCACAAAATGTATCTATAATTTTCAGTTTCATTTCATTTATTATTTGCTACTTTTGAAATTACCATGTTATACAATTTCATTGTAGAATGTCCAAATTAAAAGCAACTAATAATGAGGGAGATAGGGAGAAAAAAAATGCTCACAGAATTTTCATCTCTATAGTTAGATATTATTAAGCATCACAAACAGCTTAAGAATGAAAATACTACCCATTTTGTATTTAGATATCAAGCTAATGAACAAAATTGTTAATATTACCTAGTTTAAGTTGTTCTATTGAATCATTGAATAAATAATGCATTTATCCTTTATTTTTTAAAAGCATATTCTACTTTTTTTTTTTTCAATGTACTTTCAATTTATTCCCTACCTCTCCTGCTTTTAGTTCCAACAATTGAAAAAGTTCTATTATTTATAGAATTACCAATACCTTGTACTGATTATTATAATCATTTAAAAGAATTATCTTGCCAGTTCTTGACATTATTTTTAAAGCAAACAATTTTTTACGCACATTTGCAAATAAACATATGAGTAAAAGAGGAAATTTCTCAGCTTAAGAACGGCCTAGAAATTATACTTTTATGATTTTATTTCCATTTATGAAATTTTTTTCATTATGGAGATTTTGACTAACACCTGTTTATTCACCTATTTATTTTCAAGATCTGCCCATGTTCATTTTGGAGTAGTGAGGTTTGGTAACTCACAGTAAGAAAGTAGGAAAAAGTTGGAATTTTTGTTTATACAGAATGCACTACTTAAGCCAAATCTGCCGATTCAGCTTTCAAAAGAACTCACTATCTTAGATACTCAAAACAAAAACAATAAAAGTGGATTAAATTGAAAAAGGAATATTTGGTATGAGAAAAAATTTCATCAGACATACTAATAACACAATAAAAAAATGATATTGTTACCAAATTTTTATTCTTTCTCAGATGACTTTTTTCTCTCCCTTTTGAATCAAATTAATTCCTCGATTTTGAATAAATGATACATTCTCTTTTAAATTTACTTGCAAAATATTCTGTATTCTGCAATAATCTCATAAACGTAAATATACAAGAAAACTTAAGCAAATGAATGACAAATTCAGGATTAAATCAAGATGCAAATTTTATCAAAATGTAGACATTTAATGTTACTAATTTCATCAGTTCAAAAAATAAAACAATACTAATTATTTTAAATTTTATCACCATAAAAGAAATAGTTACAAAAAAAAAAATAGAGTGTTTTCCTCCAAAAACATTTTTATGCAATGACTTCCTAAAATACGATAAATAAATGCAAATTCCAAAAAGAATTGATGGATCATCAGTCCATTTATTGTTATTAGAAACTAAAATGCTTTCTTTTTAGTTAAAATTAAGAAGAAAAAAAAACTTACAATGAGAAATTTATTGAATGCTTGTAATACCTTTGCTTTGACCATTGTATTTAGATTCCTCATGCTTCAAAATTTCATCATGTTCTTTGTCAAATTCCAATTGCAGCATTTTAGCAAGCAAATAATCATCACTGCAGTCAGTTACATCATCTCCACAGCCAGTTAAATCATCTACAAATCTAAAGAAATGACAATAGTTTTAATGGAAATAATAATAAAATTCATTCACTTTTAATTCTAGCAAATCTATTTTTTATATTAATTGACTGACAATAATGCCAAATTATTGGCTATTAAAAGTAAATAAATGTTCCCAATAATTAGAAGCAGTACTTTTATACTAATTTTCAATTTTTTTTTTTGAGGAAGTAAAAGAATTAAAAAATTATACTGAATTATTGCAAATTTCTTCACACAGCAAAATAGATGACTATACAGGAGTACTAAATGTGGAACTTAATATAGCAAATTGAAGCTGTAAAAGGTACTCACTTTATTCCATCCTGGGAGGCATAATTTATGTACAAGAAGTGATGACGAAACTGATGTCCACTCACAAGCGATACAAGAGTGAAAGAGACAAATATTTTTCCCAGTGGTTTTATACAGAGATCCTGATAGGGATTTCTTTATACGTTCCAATTGAGGTAACGGAATTATAGGCATCTTTTAAAATAATTTGTTTAGCTCGACAGATTTTATCACTCCACTCGGAGTGTGGGAATTTGCTGATTTAAACAGTTTTAGAATTCGCTTTTAATTAATTACATCAAAAAAGGTGGAATTGAATCTAGAAATAAGAGACTATTTTAGAATCTTCTCTTATTTATATGGCTTAAATAAAGGCAAAAATTAGGAAATTAATTAATATTTAATTCAGATTTAGAGATATCATTACTTACACACACACATAATGCATATTATTTAAAAGAATTTTTAGACATTTGATAATTTCATAAATATATCTCTCTCGTGCAAATAATAATTATTTCTATAATGCATGTTTTTTTATGTGAATTTTTGAGCATCTTACAAACTTGTAAATACACATGCATGGTTAAATAAAAAGATCCAATATCTAAAAGAATACATACAAAGTTGAATCAGGTAGTGTTGCAGGTTTTTCTTCAACTAAAGAACTTATAAGTTGTTCACTCATTACATCATTCAAAGAAACAGTCTCTACAGCATTAATTTTACCCCATGGACAAGAAGATGACAAATTTACTGTAGTAGTTATTTTTGGTGCCACCACAGGTTCAGTCAAAGAGCTTAATAAAGGTGGCGCTACAAGTACATCAGCATTTTCCATGGCCTAAAAAATAAATTGCAATGTATAATACAATTGAACTATTTCTTTACAATTTCAGTACTCTTTTTATAGGATATCAGATTGCTTTAACGAGGTATTAAAAAGATTATTTAATCTTTCTAGAGTGTAATAAGTGGGAAATTTTATAAATATTTCATTTTAAAAATTATATTAAACTTCCGAAGACATAAAAGAAAAAAGTTGAAAAATGAGTCCCTTTTCAATCAATTAATGAGAATTGCTTAATTTGACCCGAAAGAAAATGACTTAACACTTGATTCCACAATTAAAATAAATCACATAAAATCTCAACAATATGTGACAAGTATTTAAATTTTGTGATTTGAAATTCCTATAAATTGTATTGTTCGTATTCAAGGCAAAATCATAAATCATTTCATTCAAATGTGTTAAAAAAACATAACAGAGGGGACATTTTATGAATTTTGATTGTTCAGTATGCACACACAAAGGTAAGTTGCAAAAGAATGCAGCCTTGTAAAATAATCCTGAAGTCAATAATCAAAAGTTTTTGCAGTGTTAGTTTCTGAATTTTTTGTTATTGTTAAAAATCCATTCAAGTATTTTATCCTCTAAATTTTGCTAATAAATTCATCATTATAAGTGTAAGAAAAGTTTTCTATTATCCACAAAGAAAATTTAAAAAAACTTCTGACATTGCAAAAATTTCTAATTTCAAATAACAAATTTTAAAAATAGCAAAAAAGTAATATAGAAGAATTTCTCAAACTATGGTAGATGACCACAAATATTATATTTTTTTTATCATTTTGTTTTAATTGTTGTTATTTGCAGATTTTATTCTATTTATACTTTCTTCCCTCTTAAATCTTTACTAATGGCTGCAGTCATAATGGACATATACTAGTTACGTCTCTGGTAAAACAAATACTTTACTTGAAATTTTTTTTAAAAAAAAATGAAAGCCAGATAAGACAGCTATCTTTAACTTTAGATAGCACTATCACAGATAAAATTTTGTTTTGTGAAAAATATTACTTTTAGATGTTTCATGGGACAGAAATATCATGAAGGAATTCAAAAAATAATTTATGCAAATTTTTATTCAAAGGAAGAAATGAATACATTTTCATGAAAGTGATTAAACTTTTAATGTCCTCTGATCACATTTTTTCAGCCATACTGTGAATGAAAATTGAATGTAGAATAAGGTTATAATTTGAATCCAACTTACACTTGAAATAAAGTTAAAAGCTAGATATATCGAAATTGATTACAATGACACAAATCCAATCTTCTTATTCATCAATAATAAATAATTATTTACCATAATGAAAGATTTATTATCTATTATTTACTACATATCTTTTTTATTATAACATACAATTTTCATTTATGAACATAATTAATTTATTTCATTTAATAATACAATAATTTTTATTATTTAGCGATAAACATTCTATTCAGGAAGCACAGATTTTTAATTAAAAAGGTTTTTAATGCATAAAGTTTTGATTCTTACTCTTCAGAATCTGTATATTAAAAAGTAAGGAGGTGGCTGGTTAAATTAAATGGTTATTGATTTGTTTGCAGTAAAATTCACAGGGAAAGCTCACACTCCTATTTAAAACAGAACTTGGTTGCATTGTTGAAATATCTTCCTACACTTGAACTTCATTGATGTAATTAGATTTGAACATCTTCAATACTCCAGACAGTACTAGACAAATCTTGTTTCCCAATTTCAATTACCTGACTAACAAGTTCAAGTAACGTTTTCCTCCTTCTTTCACTTAAACAATTGTAATAAACAGATGTTATTAACACAGAAAAATAGTAACGTCAGCAGATATAAATTTTAAATTTTCTGCAGAATCACTTACAATATCCTTTAAAAAAACTGTATATTCCTTCTTTAAAGGATACAAATGTTTATGAAGTAAAGCAATTTTGTAGCATTATAAGAGAATATATATGTCTTATAATGATCCATCTTTCATATTTTAACATTTATACCTCACAATCAGTGATGTACTGATTTTTTGCAAGGTTAGCAAATGAATGGGCATCATTTGTAAATTTTCTAATATTATTGTTGTACACCATATTCTTTATAGTGCTATAAACCCTTAAAATGATTTGAAAAAAAAAAAAAAAATACCAGTTGATTTTAAGAGATAAAAAAAATTGATATTGAAAAGTGTATAATTTTTGCTTGAATTGGCATGATGAGCTATCACTAAAAACTTCTAATATAGTTTAATATCAACAGATAAAGTGTTATTTACAATTAACACATCTTCAGGTAAAACATTACTTTCCTAAAATGCATTCATGGAAAAAATGTTATTAACAGATACTGTGTTGTGAATTATTATTTTCAGATATTTTATATTCTTTTGACAGAGCTTTAGAAATGTTTTTTTTTTTTTTTTAGCACTAGGAGTTTAATATTATTTGCATTGAAAGTTCGCTTTTCAGAAATTTGATTCAGTGAACCAAATACATTTATTGAAACATTCTCAAATGAAATTATAAACTATCTACCAATAAGTATTTGGACACCCATGCAAATAAGGACATCTGCAATCCTGACCTATGTCATGCCAATTGTATAAATATTGTGTATTAAATAGCATTGGCATTAGTTGCATGCAAAATGCCACAAATTCAGAGCTGTCTGATTTCGAAAAAGATATAGTTGTAAAATATAACAGAAATGACTAATTCTTAAGGGACATATTAAATATTCCAAAATCGAAAATGGCTTTTGTGATTAAGAAATGAAAGTTGACTGGCGATTATCAAAATGTGTTACAACCCAGCATATAACTAAGAAATAGAGACCAATGTGTGCTATCCAAAGAAATTAGGAAAAAAACCACACCAAAATGATGATCTACATACTCCAGAAGTTCAACAAGCATCTGGGGTTGCTGTTTCAATAAATATTATCTGCAAGGAAACGCGTTTACTTGGTTTCCATAGTCGTGCTGTCACACATAAGCCTTTGATTACAAAATCCAACAATGCTGCTTGGTTGAGGTAGTGCAAGGCATATCAAAATTGGACCATACAGGAGCTGAAACAAGTTCTAAGTGATGAAAGAAAGTTCAATCTGTACTAGCCAGATGGCAGAGTCCGAGTTTGATGAATGAATGGAAAACACCTTCTACTAAAATGCACTGTGCCTACAGTAAAGTTTGGTGGAGGTGGAATTACGGTCTGGGGTGTTTCTCGTAGTATAGACTGGAAAACTTGATTCCAATTCATGGTAAGCTCAACACCAACTTCTATTCCACTATTCTAGACAACAATATGTCTTTTATGCTATGGCAATTTTGCAAGTAGGATCTTTATTATTCCCAGGATGAAAACATCACTTGTCAAGTTGTGAGGTCCACCCTGAATTAAACGACCTACCCCAAGTCCGGACATAAATCCTATGAAAACGTCTGGGATGAGTTGGATCGCCGATTTAAGGAGTGCAGCAACTGTCCAAAATTAGCAATAGAACTTGCATATTTTCTCTAAGCCAAGTAAAAGAAAATACCACTGTCTAACATCCAAACACTTGTGGAAAGCATGCTCTGCAGAGTTAAGACTGTAACTGCCTCAGGTGGAGGCTCTACCATCTACTGAATATGAATAAATTATGTTTATCTCTTTCATCACAGGTGTTGAATCCCTTATTGGTAGATAGCCCTATCAAGACGGGAAGCCTGTATTCTAGATGCATGTATGGGCTAGAGCATATGCGAAAGGACATGAAGCCTAACTTTGAAAGAAAAAAAAAAAAGCTTAAGTCCTAAAACCAACATTTTTGCCACCTTTTTATATTATTAGTTCAGTCATAATAAGAGCACATTCTTCCTCTAACAAGTAGCATTTTCTTGTTACAATAAAACAAAACCAAGGTTTTCCCTAATAAAAACAGAAGAGTGCAAAATGCATATGAAAGCCGTGGAAAATGCAACAAAACTGACAGTAAAACCCAAACAGTCTAGTTACAGTTACATAGCAATAAAAAAAAGGAAGAAAAGAATTTGTAGGAAGACCAGCTCTGTTTATTTACATTACTCTTACCCTCACCCCCCCCCCTCTTCCTGCAACAGCTGATGAATAAAATACCAAAATCAGGCTGAATATGAGCAAACTGAAAGTCAGATGAGAATCTCATGAAAAGGAAAACCACATAAAGAAATCCTATTCCTGATTATACATAAAATTCTTTTGCTAATGAATGTTAGTAAAATATCACAAAATAATACTTTTAACAGAAAAATAAAAAGATACAGTAAATACAGTATACTATTTTTCCTGAATATTAATTGGATATCATTGGTTTTATTATACTAACATCCATTTTGAATCAAAACAAAGGGTATATTGAAATGGTTCATGCAATTTAAAAATGTAATCAGATGAACAAGCAATGCCTGAGCTAGCATCCTTCTCTCCAAAATTCTACATTTCAGAAAGAGAGCATTCAAATCTTGATATTAGATTTTTGTCCAGCATTTATAATAGATAAACTAAACCTTAAACCAATCACTTAATACTTTATTAATTGAACTTAATACTTTATCACTAGAATGCAATAGATCTGAATTTGGAAATAAAGGATTTGTTTCATGGAAAATGATTAAAAATACATAATGCAATAATGCTAACTTGCATCAAAAAAATAACTATAAAATTAACTAAACAACATATTTTTATTACATAATAATAAAATATGTAATAAAATTATAATAATAATTTTTCAAGTAAGTACTACCAATATATAAAACATATTTAATACATAAAGATTTTTTTTTACTTTACACTTCTAAGTCATGATTCTAAATTCAAAGAAATCATAAGATATTTTAAAATATTCTTTTGCATTGAATAAAACCATAAAAAGAAACCCATCAAAGATGCAACTCAGTTATACATAAATATTGCAAAGTATTTCAAAAGATTAAAATATTTATAAATGACTATTATAGATTTATAGTAATGATCCGATACCTTTGGAAATTATACCGTAACAAAACTAAATTTTCCGAATTATTTCAATTACTATTAGTTAGCTGCAAATTCTGTCACGTATATTTATAATGAAATGTTTACTTAATTAATCTTTAAAATTATAATAAGGGTATTACAAATTCATATAATCTTTCAAAAAAGCAAAAGAGCTCACTTTTTGTAATTATTATAACAGTATTTCTTGGCTCAAAATCTTCTTTTTATTAATCTAATTCAAGATAAATATTTTAACAGCTGAACACAGTCAAATTCCCGTGAAAATAGAACAAAACCTGTATGAAATTACAGTTCTCAATACACACAATTTCAAAGAATTACACTGCTCAAAATATTTTGGCTAAACGACTATTCTATTAATAGGACACAAGTTGATTCCAAATCAGATTGATCCAAACAATTAAAAAGGAGCACATCATAAAAACAACTTCAACAGGGTACAAATTTCTCAAAGTTTACAAGGAAGAATAAATAATTTACAATTTTAATACTATTATATATTTTAAAAAATTTCATTAAATATTAGTTTTAATAAATATTTTAGATAGAATTTGCAATTCAGAAAATGAAATTAGACTAACAAAACACAGCAGAATTAAAAAAAATGCATTTAAGTCACAATGTTATATGAACATATTAGTTAACATTACGCAATACGAAAGTGAAAAAAAAAACAACATATATATTAATTTATTTATAAAAATTTACATTAAAATTTTATGCTCCAGTTGATGAAATAATACATAAATAAATAAATGTAAAGATAAATATCTCAAAATTATTACAAATTATTCAAATTCAATAATAATAAATATTTACTTCTTACGTCTTTAGCGCACGAAGTGCAGTATACAATAGAACATGCTGACACAGTTCGTGAAATTTGTATTCCGAAATTGCACAACACACACACACACAAAAAAACAAGACAAAAAATAGATTCGATTAAAAATCCACCACATTAAAAAAATTAATTCTGAAGCATTATTAAAAACAATATGACGTTTATTTTGATATTTTACGTAATTAGAGTAGAGTAAATTTTTTTCGAAAATTCAGAACAGCTACTGTCAGAAACAACTCAACTTGGGGATCTATCGATTCATTCTCGGCTTCGTTAAGATCGCGTTGTGAAAACGTGGTATTCCAAATTTGAGTAAATATAATTTTTTTAAAAAAAATCTCGCCGAATTTATTGCAGTAAAAATGGTCGCTCAAAAAAAACAGGTTAGTTCATTTATTTTAATATAATCTATATTGTTTAATACATGTTAAGTTGTTTTTGTGTCATAAGCCTAATATGTGTTGTACATTCTGCAGTAGTTAAAGCCTTTTAATTATTAATAAATACTTTTTTTCTTATTTTTTGAATTCGCTCTTTTATTAATAGAATGTTGATAACGACTTATAATTTCTCTGACCACTGTTTGTTCAAGGCTTTTGATATCGTGCTACATGATAATCTTATAGGATTAAATTGCAAAATTTCAGTGATAGCTATAGTAGTATAAGCTTAGTTCTCCCCACCCTTTTTTTAATAAAATGGTTAGTTTAATAATGGGTTATGCATTTTCCGAAATCAAAACTATAAATTTTGTCACTCTCTCTATATATATACGATAGCGATATTTCGGATGAATGCTTGATTTTAGAATAACTTCTATTGCCGACAAGTAACATAACAAAAATGCATTAACAGATTGCAGCAGGTTTTTTAAATGGATGGCAAAGCGTTTAGTCAAATGGTTAGATCTTGTTAATGATCTCGTAATTATGATAAAAACATGCTTCCTTGGAAAGTTGGGTTTTTCTGAAAAATAAAGGATAAATCCTTACACGATAAATAGATCAGATTTTCAGGATAAAATAAACATATTAAACATTAGACTTCTGCAGAATTTATTGCTACATTAATCATTTAATATATGGTAATTATAAATTTGTTTTTGCTACGTTTTTAAATGTTATTTATCTTTTTGATCTTTAAATCTTGAAAATTAATACCAATCATAATTAAAATTCTTCATGTTGGCTGCGGCTTAATGTCTTAATACCTTGAGATGTAAAAAAAGAAACTAGTATGATTTATTGTATTATTCCATTATGAACCGTAAAAACCATTTCAAGTTTTAGTATGCAGTGTCTATCTAAACTGTTATTATTTGTTGATGGGTAATGATCTGAACGTTTTCTTTCTTTCCAGAAAAAGGCCATGGAGAGCATTAACTCCAGACTAGCCCTTGTCATGAAATCTGGTAAATATGTGCTAGGACAGAAGCAAACATTAAAGGCTTTGAGGCAGGGGAAAGCAAAATTAGTGATAATTGCTAATAACACACCTCCTCTTAAGTAAGTATCATTTAGAATTAATATTTGTAAAAACATATTTTATAGTTCATTGATAAACTGCTGAGGATATATTTTTCATTTTATATCTATGCACCATATGTAAAATTTATGCATTAATTAGGTTTCTTTGAAATGTGATTTGATATCTTTAATGAATAAAGTACTCAAAAGCTTGTTTTCATTCTCCCCCCTCTTCATTAAGAAAAGATGTTGCAACAGATTTAGTTTTTATTAGGATATGCTTGCTATATACTATGTGATTTAAATGAAATTTCATTTCAAGTTTTATCAGAATTGTGTCGTACATTTGTCTCTTAAAATTAATCATATTTTATTTTTTGTTTCCTGTAGCTGATTTTAATTTTTGTTTTGTTTAGGAAAAGTGAAATTGAATATTATGCTATGCTTGCAAAGACAGGAGTCCATCATTATTCAGGCAGTAATATTGAACTTGGAACAGCCTGTGGCAAATACTTCAGAGTGTGTGCATTGAGTATAACTGATCCAGGTATGTTTTTTATTGTTAGATGCAGTTGGAAAAAAGCCTCACATCTTTGTTGACTTAATTAATAAACAAACCGTGAACTGATTTTGGATTAAAGATTTCAGGCAAGTTAATCTAAAGCGATAGTAAGACAGAATTTGATTTCTCTAATGGCAACTTTCAATGTCATAACCAAATTTCAAGATATGTCAGCATTATTCTTTGAAACCAAATCTTTTTTTTTTTATATCAATTAATTTTAAAATTATCGGATAGTAAAATTTTGACTCCATTGTCAGAATAAAATTATAGATTCATATCTTGAGAAGCTGTCATTATAATTACAAAAAATTTGTGCATGAGAGTTTTATTCTAAATTACTGGAGAATGTTCAGTTTATAATCTTATAATATTGCCTTAAGAATTTTTTAAAATTATTTTCCCATTTTTTTAAAAAATAAAATATACGTAATGCAAGATAATGTTTTTAAAACTTAATATTGTAACAGAAAAAAATCTGTAGAATGAAATTAGGAAAGTCTCACTTTTCGAAAGAAATTGATGCTTGTTTAATTGTTTATATTTTAGTTAGCTACTAGAAGCAATATTTAAGAAAGAAATTTCTTGAGTGGATATCTTGTTCCATTCAATAAAATAGCTTCATCAAAAATTTGATATGTATTGCTAAGATCCCTATTAATTTTTATATATATAAATAGAATTTTTTAAATAATTGTCTAATAAAAACAACTGGTATTTAATTAATGCAGCTTATTCCATTGAAAAAGGCTGAAATTTTCCCTTTTTTTTCAGTTTATATTAGTAATAATTATACTTTTTTTTTACATTTATACTGCAACATATTATTTTGGTTTTTATGTACAAAATCAACTTGGTTATTAAACTATTTTAAAATTTTGAGCAAAAACCGTAGTAACTTTTACTGTTATCATACGTTAAAATTTCCAATATTTTTTCATGTATAGTAAATATACTATTCTGTTTTAATAATGTTTGTGGTGTTTATTCCATTGATAAAAAAATTAAATTTTGTAAAAATATTTTTTCTTATAAACTCAAAGTATTTTTAATATATTTTGTACAAATATCATTCTTAATCAGGAGAGAGACGGAATATTATTATAATTAGTTACTTTAAACTAGGAAAATGTTTTGTTGGAATTTTTTTTCTTCTCGTTTTTGTAGCCATTTTGTTTAATGCTTAATCTTTAAGTATGAATTTGAATTATAATCATCCCTATTAAATCCAGTTATCTTATTTATTATGGTAATGCAAAGTATTAACGTATGAGTCATATTCACTACTGATTCGCAGAGAAATAGATATGACTTCTTAAGCAGTGAATTTAAAAAAAAAAAAAAAAAAAAAAACAGTGGGAAAACCGAAATGCTCTGCTTAAGCATTAAATACTGCCTTTTTATATATGATAGCACTTGTAGCAGTTAAGCAAACCACCTGTAGGTAAGAATAATAAATTCAGTACCAAACATTGAAATAAAGAGAAAAAAAAATTTTTTTATTTATTCCAATAAATATATCTGATTGCTAAATGTTAGTTTTTTACTGGTTTTATTCAAATTCTTTTTTCTTTTTAATCTGCAAAGTTACAGTATTAATTTTTAAATATTAAGTAATTTTTTGAAAAACTAAAATCGTTGCATACTGTTCCACTGCTGTCCTCCACTGGCTGACAAACCTTTGAAAGGCAGTGGAGCAATTCTATCCCACCTTTATCAATTTCAATGATTAATAAAGAAATTATATTTATGAAATATGAATTTGTTTTAAATAAATTCCTTTAATCTTAGAGATTCCTTTTACAGTACATTTAATTCAAAAAGCTACTTTCTTTAATTAGAAAATAAAAGTTCATGGTCCGGAAAAGCATATTAAAATCAAGGCATTCCAAATAGTATTAAATATTATTAGAATTTTTTAAAATATAAGAAACATTCAGATGTATGCTAATTATTTTGGTCAAGGGAAAAATAATAAGTTTATTTAAAAAAAGAAAGTAGAATTGGAGCTGCTTTTCAAAGGGTTAAATTTCTCTTCAGTTATAATTGTTAGTCTTGTTATTAAATGTAAGCTAAAAAATAAATGCAAGTTTTATTCCAAATAATTCTCTTACTTCTTTATAGAGAATTACTGAAATATCTTCCTATGAAATTATTTGCAAGTATGAAAATTTCTAATTCAATAATCGATTACAGTTCTTAAAATATTTAAGTTGTAAAATATTTTATATTTCAAATCATTCCTATGAAAGAAAAGGCAAAATATTATTGACGAGTTTTTTAAAGTATTGCTATACAAATTAGAATTCTTAATTTGTGTATATTTGTAAATATATTTTTTGCTGTCTTAAATATTTTCTTTTTTTTTATAGGTGATTCTGATATCATTAGGACTATGCCTACAGAGCAACAGTAAACTTTTTGTAATTAAATAAAATTTGAAAAAACAAATTTGCCTGTTATGTTGAATTATTTTGGGATTTTAATCGGCTATATCAACGTACATGATCATTTTTTTTTTTTTTTTTTTTTTTTTGCAATAATGAGTTTTATCCATAAGAAATTCTTATATTATAAAACTATTTACAAGCTGTCTTTGATAACAGCTAATTTAAAAGGATTAATGCTTGCTAAAATTTTCAATGCAGTATTTTATTTAACTTGGGTCTTTTTCAGTAAAATTTTTAAGTTGCAAATTTGATAGTAATATTAGAGATCTTACTATTAGAGATAGTAATTTTAGAGATCTTACACAATTTTATTCATTGTATTATATATCTAATTTTCTTTTAGCTGCTGTAAAACAAAAACTTTGAAATAGAGGAAAAACAAAACTTCTTGCTGCAGCCAAACATTTTTTAAAAATATGAGTATAGAAAATAGAATTGTTTAGCATTGAAGTCTTATGTACACTACAAAATATTTTTAAGCAATGTTTTAAAGAAGTATTAAAAAAAAAAATTGGATTAATCTTAAAATTCACTTTTTATTTCAAAGAGATATAAATGAAATAATATTTTGTTTGCGAATAAATGTACTTTTAATTATAAATGTACAAAATTTTATATAGTACTCTGGTCCTAAGGAATCATATTTAGTGAAATATTCTTGGTGCTTCCTACTTCTAAATAAATACTAATAAATCTTGTTTTCTGTGATCATAGTTATAAGTGTCACTATTTAGAATGATTTATAATTTTAGACTAATCAGCCCTTGAAAAAACTGGATGCTGGTTAGCATATCTTTGAGATTCTCAGTGGAATGATTTAAAATTGCATATTTGTATAAGGGAGTAATATTCAGATTTTCATAACTCTTTTAGTTTTAGTCGCTATAGAGTGGGCCTTTCTTTTTACTTAAAATTAGTGTCCCAAGAATATTTTACTAAATATTACTCTTAGGACTGAGATTCTTTATAAAAATATAAAATTTGAAATATATCAAAAATTTACTCACATTGCATAAAATATTCTTTACTTCATTTCGACTGTAAGTAGAATGAAACATTTTCGGCAACTAATGAAAATCAAACTTTTACTGATAGTTTTAAAACAGGCTATGGAAGAGAAAGATTAAACACTGATTTATCGCATATATGTATATATATTCGCCGAAAGTTTTTGTTTGCGTTATTTTCAGAACGTCGAGTTATCGACATAATTATCGAAAATGGTTTTATGTACTATGGGAAAAGGCAGCCCAACTCCTGTTACTGTTATGATTTTAAGCTTTAATGGGTCTTTTTTATTTAAATGTATGGAGCTATTCACCACCCACCCATCTCGTCTTTTTTTTTTTTTTTTCCTTTCTACGAACAAATCTATAGTACCACATATTACGATAGTGAAAGTATGAATTTTGGGTGTTAATATTCAAAACTGGTTGTGAAATATTGATCCATTATAATTTCAAAACAATTTTAAATAAGTATTTCTTTCCCTCTTCTCGGAGCTCTGTTTGTTGAATTATGAAGTACCGAACACGCTATTTCCGTAAAACATTTTTTGTTTGTTTATTTTTAACTATTAAGGACACGGATTACTAAATTCTTCATATGAATGGCTGCTATGGACGTTTTTGCTAATATTTTCAATTGACATTTTTTTTTTTTAATTTTGTGTCCTTCAAAATTTTCTCTATATTCAACAAAATTCTCTAATTTTAAATTAATATTAAACATGAGAAATTAATTTGTTTGATACATTAGGTGCACATGCATCTTGTAATTTTTCTTATACGGTTCGATGTATATGAAATTGCACAAAAATTTAGGAAATTCATTCATACTATCTTAAAAAATTATATTTTTAAAAATATATTTATAAAATTTACTATTTCTTTTAATGCAATAATGAAAAATATTGATATGAACTAATTTCCCACTTTTTTTCTATTTTACGGGTTAAGTATTGAGCCAGCATGCGTGCGATTTTTTTTAATTGTAATTGGTGAACTAAAAGTCATTACATTTTTGACTTCATTGTAGAATTTTTCTTATTTTGATGAAAAGATTTGATTTTGTATTTGTAAATGATTTTTTTTTTCCTGTTAGTAAAAGTATTGTTCAGTTCTGAGTGGCGTGTCGGTAAACAATATGGATAGGGGAGATCCTATTGGAAGGAAACGAATCATCTCATTCTTAAGCACTCCGCCAATAGGAATATATTTTTGTACTGCATTTTTCTTGAGTAAATTTGACAAGCAGTATAGAGATGTGACTGGTGGCTAAAAGTCGGTCTAGATGGGCATGTATCTTTTAATACTGGTATGCAAAAAGAAAAAAAAAAAAGGAAGGATTTTACGTAATTGAAACTTATCTGTAATTCAATAAGTGAAAATGTTTTTTTTTCTGAGAATTAAATTTTATTTTATATTGATTTTAGTTAAAAGAATAAAACAATTTTTCAAATAAAGTTAAGAACGTATTATGCAATAATTAAAGAGAATAAAATAAAGCGACATCGTTCTGCAGATTTTAGAAACATCCGAGAAATGTCAGGGAAAATAATCTGGAAATTCAAACAGCTGAAACGCTGACCACCCTGTTACATCTGTATTTCTAGAAAATACGTTTGTTTCACTCCTTAAATACATGCTGAAAATTATTCTTTTCTTGGCTTACTTTGCACTAAGAGTTGATTTGATTTTATCAATGTGACTGCAATACTATGATAAAAGCTCATCTTTTTATGCACGTGTAACATATTTTTTGTGTTTTAAATTTCATTTTGTGTAAAATAAATCCCAGATGATTTTCAAATTTCATGCAATGTGAAATTCTTTGAAACAGACCCATAAATGGTATTGTTGAATGGTCAGCTGCAATGGGCTCGACAATCTACATAAAAAAAACGATTGGAGTATAAATTGTAAACTGCCTCATCATGCTGATGCAGAATTAGTTTAACCGGTATTCCAATTCGTCTTCAAAATAATTAGAAATTTTTGGACATAATATTTGAAAAATGGTCGATTTCCCTTCTAGAATTATTGGCTTGAGGAAGTAATGTCAAAATAATACTTTTAAAAAATTCTTTCCAGTATTTCTAAGGGTTCAGACTGCTCATGATTGCTTCATATCTATTGAAATGTCATCTGGTCTATGTTAAGTTATTGAAGGGTTATAAATGGCTCTGCTCGACCTTCCGGTTTGAAACGCCTTACGTGTTTGTTTGCTGCAATTTTCGAACCAGCTTTATTATGTAGAAAAGAGTCTGTTTCTCATCCTACAACAAATAAATATAACAACATTTATTTACTTCATAACTAAATGGCAGTAACAATTTGTGGTAACCAGAGGTGGCGGTAGAGATTTGCCGACGGGGGGGCAAGAACAATATCTCTAATTTGGCATCAAAATAACTCATAATGATTAATTTTTCATTTAATTAAAGAAAATCAAGTATTATTTAATTCCTTTTTATTCAGATGCTGATCCTTTTTTTCATTGTTAAAACTTTATAAAGGTATTTGTAAAAAAACAGGTTTTTAGTTTCTTTTACTAAGCATCCAAAAACTGTCAATATTTGAGTCTTTTTTTTTATGAGACTCTTGAGATTTAATTTCTCTGCGATCTACTTTTAGAAAAAATATAGTCATATTCCATTCTAGATTGTAGTATATAGATAGAAACACAGATTGTACCAGAATGACGTGTCATGCTAAATGGACACATGCATACTCTTACTATTTTATATCAGAAGCTATATAAAAAAAATGTCGAAATAGAAATTTTTATAAAAGTAACTGTTTTAAAATCCAGAATAATAAATAAAAAATATTCGATGTTTTCTCCAAAAACTGATTTTTCTGCTTAGTCCCCTATCTAAAATATTTGTTTAATAAGGATTGCAACAATGAGCAAGAATTAAGATGTGTTTCGAATCCGAGGAAAATAAGTGCGCTTACTCAACAAAAATTTACTATAGTTCGCACACGAACAATATAGAATGAAGAAAAGATACAATATGTTGTTTTTTAAGAAGGCCGGAGAAAATATTTTGTAAATATGTGTACAAACTTACTATTTTATATAAGATATGAAAAATATTCTTATGAAAAAAAGACTGCTTAAACGTTAGATCCCCTTTGTATTTATTTTTCTATATATGTTTAGGCTTTAAAAAACCAATGCATTTTATTTGAAAAAAAATTAGCTCTTGGACATGAATTCGCTTAGCTTCATTTTTATTTATGTACTTTCTGACTATTCTATGTACTATTAAGTACTTTTTAAATTCGAAGTCATTATAAGCTAATATTCCTACCAAAAGGTGAATTTTATCCCCTCAGTTGCATGCATAGACCTTTTTTAACCCCTTCATATACAATGGCGAGTCTAACTCGCACATAGAATTATTTAATTTTTAATTTTAAATCTGCAATTAAGTGAGAGTATTAAGTAATTTAAAATGCTAAAATCACTTCAAAACGCATCATTACATCAAATGCCCTTATATTTTTCTGGGGATTAAGATAACGATAATTGTCCCAAATAAGATCTGCAATCTGATTAGGAGATTAAGTAAATTTGTATATCAAGGGGTTAATGTGTTATGTATTATGTCTAATGAATATTCTAAGAATAACTATTTTAATCATCTCTTTATCAGGACATCTTTATTCAAAGTCTATTAAAAATTTAGGAGCATCTGAAATTATATACTTTTTTTGTCGATAATAGTAATTGGAAGAAAAGGATATATAAATGATACGTTCTCCGATTACATAGTCATAATATTGAATGCAGAGTCTTAAGTATTTAGGTAGTACTTTATTTTTTTAAAAATTAGTGCATACTTGAATAAACTCTTTTAGTGTAGCTAAAAAGCTGCTATACCAAAAATATTTTTTTTGTTGTCAACAGTCGCTAATATTTCTTTAGTGTAATAATTCTAGCATGATAAATTAGATTGCAAAAGAAAACAGATATTTTATTGTTAAATGGATTTAATTTACAATTATACAATTTATTTACTCCAGTGATTTATAATTAACTCACATAATTTGGTTACAGTAAAATAACTCTTTTTAGCATGCATACTCATAAGAGTGTCAAAAGAAAACAGTGTTGTTGTTTTTTAATTTAGTTTAATTATTAACTAGATTTTAGTCAGGCAATTCTCCTAGTGAGATGAATAAAATTTATTTATGAATTCGTTACCGAGGAAGTAACAATTATATGAATAAGATGATGATTAATTTTAGAACTTGAATTTGAATTATGAATTACGAAAAACAACTCAGTGGTCCTATTCATGAATAATATAAAAGCTTCAATTTCTTTAATAATTAATTCCACAGGCAGGTATTCGAAATGCCCGATGTAAACATTTTTTTTTTTTTTTTTCATAATCTATGATAAAATCTTAGCCGAAGGATAAAGATTAGTCGGAAAAAATGTGACGTCGTAATCATTTGGCAGATTATTGACTATTTTGCTAAACTAAGTATAAATTTTATGCTGAATGAACATTATGACATTTAAATAAAATGACTGAGAATTTGGACTCGTCGACATCCCTTCGCATTGAATTCTTAGCCAACCGATCAAAACTTTTTGACAAAATGCGACATGTCTTATGTTTTATACACATGTCGTCTTGTCGGTTATATTGCCAAAAGTAGTGCAAATTGAAAGCTTAATGAACGACATTTGAATCATATGTCTGAAAATCTGTGGACAGAGTCTTCGACATTCATCATATTCAGTTCATAGTCGGCCGCCCAAAAGTTATCGGCAGAATGCGGTATCTTATTCACTTGTCGGATATACTGTCAAATCTAATGCAAATTATAAGCTAAGTGAACGACATTTCAATCAAAAGTCTGAAAATCTGCAGATTTAACATCTTCAGCACTCACCGCATTGAGTTTAGTCGACCGATCAAAAATTGCTAACAAAATGAAAATACCATCTTGTCAAAATCTTATTCACTTGTTACCTTGTCGGTTATATTGCCAAAAGCAGTACAAATTATAGCTTAATGAAAGAAATTTGAATCAAATGTCTGAAAATCTGCGAACTTAAAGTCTTCGACATCCATTGCATTCAGTTCTTAGTTTGGTCTATCAAAAATTGTCCGCAAAATACGGCATATTATTAAACTACCGCGATATCGATTATTGACCTACCCCCAATCGATTTTACCAAATATAGCCAACACATTAACCATTACTTGGATATTTTAATTGTTTACAATATATTAATTTTTAGGTGGATTTTAAATAATCATATTCGATAATGCTCAACTCTCTCTAACCATTATGAAATGGTGAACACTTTTGCCGACGAAACTCTGAATTTCTCGCCGACGGGGGGGGGGGGGGCAAGAGGCTTCTCTGTTTCTCCTATGAAATACTGCTATTTATTTTCTGCTCAAATTCATTGATTTGCAGTAGATTAGTAAATCCGTTTTAGACACTGATTCATGGATCTTTTTCAATCTTTTAATTGTTTCTCTACTGAAATACAAATACGTGAGATATATCATCTATAAATACAAAACTTAAAATAAAAAATTTTAATAACTAACATTTTTGAATTCGAACTTCGAGGTACTTAGAGTCACCATTTTGACTACTTGCGTTAAAAATTTCTTTATTGTTTGTGTAAAATATTTATTTGAACACCACAGGCATATGACACGGACACTTCCTTATTTAAATATAGAGCGTATTCCTTTTTTAATTCTACATTGTAAGATCTTCATTTAAAAAATTGAAAATTGGATGTGATGATACTTTGTATGCAGTCGAATTCTTTAACAGGCATTTTAATACCTTTTGCCATTTAAGGGATCTCTATTGTTTAATGGATTAGACAGTAGTCTTCTCCCAAGAACACCAGATTCAAATCTCAACTCATTTTCAAGCGGAAGCAAATAACAAATAGCCTTCAAGATGTGACATTCAAAACTAAAGTTTTATTTTTTTAACGGTAACAAATAGTAAAGTTCACTTTTATAACATTGGGAAAATACGCCACACAATATCGGGAATTATTTTTTACAACATGAGCTCAATTTTTACATTGTTTCAATATTATAAAACAATATTATACAATATACCGTTTGCAAATATTGTAGCATTTTTCTCTATAGCGTGCAACTGGAATATCGCTTGAAAAAAATTATATTGATCCATAGTCAATGCCTATTATATATTGTGATTAAAGGTAGATTAGAAATGTCTCAAACGGAATAACACATCATATATATTTATGAGATATTTATTATTTTTATTCTTGCTGACATCATATATACATAGACACAGACTTGTACATGAATTCACATACAGGCACATTATGATATTATGTATAATAATTATCTAACTAAGGACGAACACTTGCATAGTTTGCAGATAGCAGCACTTTAGAGAATCGTTGTACGCTAAAACACAGCAACTGTTTTCTACACATAAGTAACAACAGTTAGTAAGACAATTTGTTTAACCTCTTGGGTGCATTAGAATTCTAAAACTCATCATATTATTGGTTTTCTTAAGTTACGGATGACGTCAATAAAACCTTTGTTTTTCCTCATTTGTCTTTATAATAATAAAGTTAATAAAATTTTATTTGCCATAAAACTATTTGTATATTGTTCTGCTTATTACTATATTGAATCTATTCCAAACAGAAAAATTCTGTCAAAAAAAAAATAAAAAAAAATCGTACCCAAGGGGTTAAAAAAATACACTGAATCATTTCTGTAATTTTATTCGCTTCAAATAAATAAATTTAATTGTTTTTACAAAAGTGATCACGAAACGATTTTTGAAATAGCAAATGCATTGCGAGATGGAAAAATATATTTTGGTGTTTAAAAGCTTCCATCTGCTTTTTATAAAATTCTTTGCGAGTTGTGAAAAATAAAAACATCGATTACATTCGTATATGCTGTCATTTAATATTGTATATTTGTTATTCAAAATCGAGCATTATTGTATTTAGTGTGATAAATTTGATAAAAAAACAAACTAATTTCTACGGATTTTTACAAAAATATTTGGCACTTCTTTATTTTCATAATCTACTTTTGACGTTTAAAATTAGTATTTTTAAAGTTAGTGTTAAAGAGAGAGAAAATCACGATAAATAAGAAAATGTCAAATAATTTAAAAACCACAAGTGTCAAAGACAATAGTTGCACGAAAATATTAAAAATATGCTCTAGTTTTCATAATTTTCATTTACATTTTCGTTTGTACTCTTATTATGAATGATCGAAAGGTTAAACTTTTTTTTTAAGAAAGCATAACACAGAATCCGTTTTGACCAAAGTGTTACGATATTGAGTGAAAATTCCGCCATTTGGCAGATCACATGATCTATTGAGATCACTATGACTATCAATCTTGCAAGCGCACTAGGCTTATGTGTCCTCCAACCATCATTACTCAAAGGTGTGTAATTAGATTTTAATGCTCATTTCATACGAACATATTACATCAACAACATATCATGGAATGCGATTTTAAGTAAAAGTTTCTCATTTATGAAACAATTAAAATATTATCAAAATTCTGATTTGTGATTATTTTTAATATTCATTTTTCATACAGAGATCATCAACAACGTTCATCAAAGAACGCTTAGAGAGCTCTGTTCTATTGTTGCAATTAATATCACATTCGAATGCAAGTTGATTTCACTTCGCATTTTGCAAGAGAACTAACAGGCAACTTCTCAATCTCTTCCTAGCACTTTTTTCTTGCGTCATCCTAGCACTTTTTTCTTGCGTCATCCTAAGACAACCAATGGTTCAAATTCGGATTCAATACTTACGTTTAACTATGACTACTAGAATTCTAATAATTATTTATATTTTAGAATCGCTACAAAATTAAAAACAAACTTTACAATTCTAGCGCTTTTTTTTTTTTGATATCAGAAAAGTGAAGCTAAAAATGATTTTATTACAATTGTGACGTGTTTTGTATTTTTTATTCAAATAGTATTACATTATACAGAGAAATTAAAACATTGAAACAGTAAAAAAAATGCTTAAAAAATGCATTCAAAATATTCATAGGAATATAAAAAAACAAATATGTCACACCAAAACTTCAAAATTTTTATTTGTGCAGGGGATTCAAATAATAATAATTTTTTTTTTGTATCTTTTCACTTATATTTTAAGCCCATATTCCTTTCTTTCAACTTACTATTCTTTCATACTTTTCAAAATTAATACATAATCCAATTCTAAAATTTCTGAAAATCCGTCCTGTAATTCTGGGGAAAGGAAAAGAATGCCGAATTAGATAGTTGAACAAATATTTGTATAAAGGATCGAGTAATAAATATCCCAAGAATTATTCAATTTAATAACTTTTTCAATATGCAATGTATAACGCGGTATTTTTTTATATTACAGTTTCGTGAAAGTTTAACAAATAAAGTGAAAAAAAAATTAATCGGTTTCTCGCAAAAAAAGATAACAAAAGAAAAATTTTCATTTGAATATGAATGCGTTTTGTTTCCTACAATTTTTTTTTTTTTTTTTTTTTTTTGCGTTTATTTAAAACTATTAGAGAATTAAGTAGATTCAGTAAGAAATATTCTAATGCAAAGTTCGAAAAAGAAAAGGAACGTATCTACTTTTAGAAGCAATAGATGATGGTTTATATTGAGCAATAAATCACCTGCTACTTCAAAAATAACCAATTTGCTTAATTTTTTTCTCATTATTGTTATCTTCCTAACAACTATTTATGGTACTTTTTTGTTAACCGAACTCCAGGCAAAACTTGAATAACCCTAGCAGTATATCACCATATCTTGGCGATAGATTTCATAGTGATGAATATTCGTGCCAAATTGGAACAACGTCATTTCAGCTTGGCGATGATTGACGTTCCATTAACGAAAAAGTACTCTATTTGTTTGCATTTAGTTAACAACTAAGCCTAAAAAATGAGTTTTATTCATGCAAACACATTATCAAAACACACATGAACACAGTGCAGGCTCTAATAACACTCACACTACTTAGGAAATAAAAATTTGTCTTGTTCAATGGCCCCAAGATAATTGTATCTTGATGATACATTTTATTTAGTATAAGTTGTAATTTACACGTAAAATAAAAGGCATTTCGAAAATAATCACATAATCCAGAGAGCAGTCTAAGAATACATGAGGGGCTGCATTCCGTGCATTTATCATATGACAAGTAGGAAACACAGAAAACGTTCTTATACTTTTGTTATTGGGCTGTTACACAATAGCTACCAGAACTGCCATATTACAGAAGTTTGCTTTGTTCTACATTCTTCCATTAAATCTGACAATTCTCTCATTACAATGTGTTTTAATTTCAATGAAAAAAAGCGAAGAAGTTGAAATTTTCAGCAGTTGTCAGGATTTCTTTTAATAAGGAGATAAATTTATCATGAGTGAGTAATCGGTTAATCACTTAACTGTTTTATTTTCTTTATTATCTAATGAGATGACACCGTCTATTTTGGGAACATTTTTTTGTTTTGATTCAAATAGAAATCCAGTGAATACTTGACTTATCTATGTATTCGAAATAGTTTTAATATTGAATTATAATCGTTATGAATGGTTTATTTTTTACTTACAACTATCAAAATTCGATAAATCGATGCACGTATGGCATACGGGCAAAACAGTTAAGCGGTTAACGGTTTCTTGGTAGAGGAATTAAGTTTACTGTGCTTCGCAGATTCAAAAGTTACTAAATATCTGAATTAAAAAAAATATTTTGCGCAAAAAAAAAGAGACAAAAGAAATTTGATTCTTTATGTGATGACAGTTCCTGGTAAAGAGAGATTCACTGAGAAGGACAAAAAAAAAAAAAAAAAAAAAAAAAATCGTGAAATGCAAGGATTTAAATTAGTGGAAGAAAAAGTACCGTGCCACAAAGCCAGAAAGGAAACTTCCTTGAGTTGATGGTAGCACTAGGAATTCTTGCAAATGATCGCGATGTAAAGTATATTAGGAAATAACTTAAGAAAAGTGAAGAAGGTAGCAATGATTTGCAGCGCACCTAAGTTTTCTCTTGGTCCAAGGAATAATAGTACGAAGCCATTTTTATGAACTGCAGAAAGTTTATAAGCTGGAAGATACTGAAGAACTCTTTTGTGCTTCTCAAGTCTATCAACAACTTTAATCAGAAGACTAGAGAAATGGATGAAATGCATCATTATGCCCAATTAAACAATCTTGAAAATGATTGTATTTTAATGAAAGAGAACACATTTACTATCGATAGATACTCTGTGCATTTTGAACACTGTATTTAAAGTCTGTTTAGTTTCATGGCGCTCTTTCTGAACTCTGTGACTTATTCACTAAGCCTTTGGAGATTCAAGTGATTAACTTGAGATATGAATTGCTATTCAATATTTCAGAACAAAAGCTTTTCCAACGAAACTCTCTTGCAAAAGAACGAAGATCACTTAATTTTATAAAAGATCATTTTATACCAAGCCTTTAAAGAGTAACGGAGCAAGCAAATACAAGAATTAGAAGATTCAGCTGTTTATAATGAACGTCAGGAAAAGATATTCTCTGAAGAATATTACCAGAGTTCATTGTATTACGAGTTGATGAGCTTTTCACCTTTCGCTAGAAAGACAGCCCATGCCTAGTTTTAAAATCTTTATACAAATGATTTCCGACTAGATTGCATAGTAGATTTCCGTAATGCATTATAAAATTCGCATTAATATATATATATAATATACACACACGAACATAAAACTACTACAACTCATTTTTTCCCTAACAAAACGTTCTAGTCTCTTAATTTATGCACAAAAGTGTATTTCCCCCTGATTTTATAAATAGATATTTTGCATTTTTAACATCACTGTTGCCTTATTTCTAGAATTAATCGAATTTCCTTTAAAAATGCCTACAAATTGCTTTAATAATGCGTAAGACCCTGACATAAAAACACTGTTTATTAATTATTTATTTATGAAAAAATCTTTTAACCCTCTGACTACGTAATTCTTTAAAATTACTATTTAGATGCGATGTTTGCAAATAAGTTCAAATATTTTTCAAAGAAAATGAACCGATACCATATGTTACACGATAATAATATAATATAATAAAAATCTGTAATAGTTAAAATAAACACTCTAAACTGCGAAAAACGCGGGATGCACAGAAAGTAGATGAAATGCCAACCCGCGGAAATCAAGGGATGCGCAGTTGGAAGGTTAATAGTCCAGATATATAAGTTTAAGATATAAGTTTCAGAGTTTTAACAGTAAACATGATTAACTCTTAATATTTTAAAGCGTGGATGACGTTATAAAATATCAATTTGAAAAAATGCAAAACCATACTTAAAATGTCTGTATATCAAGAGAATGCTTACACCTCGAAATGAAATAAAGATTTAAAGACATTCTTTGTTTCCTAAACAGCCATTGGTAATATGTTTGTTTATAAAAGGTTAACATAAAATAAAATCGCAATTTTAGTTGCTTTTTTACGTGTGAAATGTTTACCGTACTCTAATTTCATTATGCTCGATCCATATCGCTGGAACACGTAGAACTGTGATTCAGCCACTCTTAATTTTCTATAAGTTATCCGTTTGAACAGATTTCGGTGAATTCGAACTGACTAATGAAGGGAAAAATTAAAACGCTACTAAACGTAATATATATATATATATATATATATAATTTCATTTTGGAATAAATTTAATAAAAGCAGTTTTTAAAAACATAGATTTATTAGTGAGTTAAAAAGTAAACTTCTTTATTTATCTTTCTTGTCTTTGTCTTTTTAAATCCATTTTTATAACTTTATGGTATTTTCATATAATTTTTTTTTCACAAATTCCTTACCAGGCACTGCCACGGCTATGTAATAAAAATTTATTAAATTAATTGAACCATTGACAATAAAGTTTCGAAAATATTAAAATAAAGTATTGTTACCAAGGACGCTTGTGTGTACAAAATTGTAGAACTTTATTACGTGAGGATGTGAGTTTGGGGGGGGGGGAGCCCGCGGTCAAATCAATTGAATTGTTTCAACGTACTCCAAAGAATCGTCAGATTTAACGGTGGCAGCTTCATTCTGGCACAGCCCTCTTCACCCCCTCATTTCCCGAGTGTCGAAAGAAACAACAGCATGAGGCACATTTATTTTCAGCTTGACAAGCCCTAATACCTGATAACGAATCGATGGAAGTGCTATTGGATCGATTTTCAATCGATAAAGACCACGTTGCTTAGAGGATGCCAACGTTCGATCCTTCTGTTGGAATTCTGAGCGATGTCCAACCAGTGGCGCAGACGATCTCCTTTAGACTGCATGTTCAAAGCGAGACCACCTGAAAGGGGAAAAAAAAATGATGTTCAGAATTTGTGCAACAATCCCGCAATCGGCGGTGGGCAGCTAATTCTAAGGAGAGGCAAGTCGATTAAAAAACTTGCTGCTAAAAAATTAATTTGTAAAAAAAATAAAAAAAAATCAATAAATTGTAAAATATTAGGATATCAACATTCTATCAACTACAAGTTGTCAGTTTCCTTTGATCTTCATTACATTCAGTTTGTTATTAGAATATTAATAAGCATTGAACCTCTGTTTCATAGACATTTTGAACAAACGCCACACAAAGTTGAGTCATCTCTACATACAACAGAGATGAATGTGAGTGTGTATACTGGCACTCTACAGAACAGACCATTACTTAACAATACCAAATATGGATATTTTTTTTTTTGAAATTTTAATTATTATCTTATTAATTAAAATTAAACAGAATTTTTGGGTTTTATTATGGTAATTTCCAATATTATTGCACATAAAATAAAATTTTAAAAAAGTCTGTTTAATTATATCAATTCGATACTAAATTTTCTCTAAATACTGGCATTTTTTAATATATATAACGCTGGATCATGCAATTTTCTATCACTGTAGAAAGCTAAAGAGGACTTTGCTTTATATCTGAATAGTTTACAAGACGAATAAAAAAGAAAAGTTACAATACCACGATACTTAGATATGGCGCGATCTATTGTGTAAAAAATATTTGTTGATATAATCATGGACATAAAGTTATGTTTAAGAGATTTCATTGAAATGAAATGCAACCAGTATTCTCGGTGAAACAGCTGGTGGCCGAAGGCAGCTAGTAATAAATAAACGAAAACAAATACATTTTTACAAATAAAAATTTAATCTAAAATAATCATATTATGGTTGATTTAGTTACAATAACGTGTTGAATCGTGAAACTAAATTATCTAGTTTATTAAAAGAGAGTCTCAAAATATGCATTGACCAGGGCCGTAAAATGTCTAAATCCTGCCTTGGTCGAAATGACTATCGAGGAGCAGAATTTATATAGTATAAAATGGGAAAATATTGCAATCACAAAAGTACTATAATTACGAAGAAAACTTATACTTGTTCAATCCATACTGAGTGCTTTGTATGTGATTATATTATTTTTTCGCATACCAAGCATAAAAATAAATTGATAAATTTTGATGAATCTCCGTGTTCTAGACCTTACCGAGTTCAAAAATAAGATTGCTTCCATCTGTTAGTGCACGCGGTAACTCAAAACAGAGCAAACTTGAATGGATGAAATTTTGACTTGTGGTCTTTACACCAAAATGTAAGGTCTCCAGCACATTTCAGGCCAAGTCTGATTTTGGGAAGTCAATCGGTCTGGATGTAAGAAATAAAAAAGCGGGAAAGAGCTAAATGAAATACATCTAGCACATGATTTTATCACTAGCACTGTAATGAATGCAATAACTCAAAACTGCAAGAAGCTGTTTCAATAAAATTTAATATATAATCTTGCTACCAATACTGAAGATCAATATCAGATGTGAAAAGAAAGACGCTGCACACACAGAAGTCATACTGTAGAATTATGCTAGATACCTTTTACTTTTAATTCAGAATTGACGAGTTTGCTTTCAGCGAATTCAAGCATAAATTTATTTATAGCTGATAAATTATTCTGATGTTACTCAAGTTTAAAATTTTTAAACAATTGTTGCGAGAAGTCAAACCTTCTGTAAGCATTCAGAAAATCTATCATCAAATCCTTCAGTCCAATCCTTCTTATTTCTAATCCTAATCCTACTTCATCAGTCCAATCTTCATTCTTCCTAAAATTCTTCCACTCACAAGGATCGCAACTGGAGAAGATTTTTGGAGTGCTTAATCGAAGTGCTAATATTTAGGAATAATATTCTTCCTCACTTTCAACGTGGAACGAAAAATGATAAACTGGTGGAAAAAAGTTTTTGCAGTAGTAATTCCGCCAAAAAAAAAAGAAAAAAAAATTGTGAGCCCATAATTGAAGAAAAAGAAATAATATGGAGCATAAATTACTCATAGCTAAAAAGAAATTTCATAAAAACAAACAAAAACGTTAGCAATTTTTTTTAAAGAAAATTTACATTAACATGTCTTTTAACTGCGTTTGGTGAAAAATATGATAATATCGAAATAAGAAAATAATCTGAGAATTTATGAGCGTATTGTTTAGCATTCTTAGAATTAGGTAAAAAATTCGAAAGCCAATAGACAGTTAAAAATTGTCTATTGACAATTAAAAATAGACAGTTTGATTGTTTAAAAAAAAAGTAGTTAGGTTAAAAAAAATTTTACGTGCTGCATGTACTGGGTGAGAAAATAAAACTAAAAGGCATTCCGTAAAATATATTTTAATTTGGCGTCTGGCGAATGATGACGTCAAAGCCTTATTCTCTGTGATTCAACAAGATCAAACAAGAATAAAAAAAATAACATCTAATAATTCCTATCAAACCGTTACTTATGGAAAAGAAAATTGATTGAAGTAAACAGTATAAAGTTACTTGAATTATTACAAAAATGATCAGTATAACTAAAAGAAAAAAGCAGTTAAGATGGCACAAAAGTATAGAAAGTGGTGGGGGGATAGCATTGATTTTTGCATTTCATGGTTTAGTTGTCAAATGAAAACTCGAAAAATGTTTTCTAGCAGCCGTTATTTATCTTTTGCACCATGGTTGAGGGATCCCACTATAAAAAAAGGAGCAACATGAAAAGGAAGCACTAGAGAACACGGCCAGTTCCATCGCATCACAATTTGACACATGAATTGCTTCGATTGTCTTCATTGTATTAAAGAAATGCTTTTAAAAGCCAATCAAATTTCTTTTTTGTTTAAATGAGTTCGACAAAAAATGTGATTTTCACATTATGGTAAATTTAGGAGCACTTTCTGACAGTAAAGGCAGGGCAGTTTCTTAAAAAGTTTCTTATGGCAGAAATTTCTACGAAAATAATCCTTTTAAAGAAACGCTTTTATCAGAAACGGAGCAGTGAAATAGTTAGTTCCAAAACGGAAATAAATTTTTGAAAAGGGGATTTTATGCTTTATCATTTTTAATGGATTGAGAACTTATGCCATCAAACGAATTCGAAACCTATGCTCTCATTCTAAAATGCAACGTTAAAATAGCGAATGAATGCAATGAATTGAACATGATTGCTCTATTTAGTGTTAAGCATTTACGAATAGCTATTTCGATGATAAATTATCAAAAAATATATGCTTTTACTGATTTATTATTTTTGTTTTAATTCTGCTTTTTACGTATAATTATTTTTTATAAACTAATAATTAAATCCTATTAGGTAAAGTAGAAGAGGAAAAATTTATCTTATCTCGAAAGATATCACTGTACAACGTTAGATGGAAGCAATACACCAGACACCACTGGTGATGGTGATGTTGTCGTTGTTGTGTCCGCGTTACAACGGAAAGAGGGGTGCAGTAGCTTTTGATGCAGAGGCGGCGGTAGCAGGGGGGCAAAGGGGGCAATTGCCCCCCTGTCGGCAGCCTCTTGCCCCCCCCGTCGGCAAGAAATTCAGAGTTTCGTCGGCAAAAGTGTTCACCATTTCATAATGGTTGTAGAGAGTTGAGCATTATCGAATATGATTATTTAAAATCCACCTTAAAGTTAACGATCGAAATATCCAAGTAATGGTTGAAGTGTTTCGGCTACATTTGGCAAAATCAAGGGGGGGGGTAGGTCAATTATATGCCGTATTTTGCGGACAATTTTTGATAGACCAAACTAAGAACTGAATGCAATGGATGTCGAAGACATTAAGTTCGCAGATTTTCAGACATCTGATTCAAATGTCTTTCATTAAGCTTATAATTTGTACTGCTTTTGGCAATATAAACGACAAGGTAACAAGTGAATAAGATATTGACAAGGTGATATTCTCATTTTGCTAGCAATTTTTGATCGGTCGATTAAATTCAATGTGGTGAGTGCCGAAGATGTTAAATCCGCAGATTTTCAGACATTTGATTGAAATGTCGTTCACTTAGCTTGTAATTTGCATTAGATTTGGCAATATATCCGACAAGCGAATAAGATACCGCATTCTGCCGATAACTTTTGGGCGGCCCACTATGAACTAAATATGATGAATGTAGAAGAATATATCCACAGATTTTCAGACATTTGATTCAAAAGTCGTTTATCAAGCTTTTAAGTTGCACTATTTTTTGGCAATATAACCGACAAGATGACAGGTGTATAAAACAAAGACATGTCGCATTTTGTCAAAAAATTTGATCGGCTGACTAAGAATTCAATGCGAAGTGATGTCGACGAGTCCAAATTCTCAATCATTTTATTTAAATATCATAATGTTCATTTAGCATATAATTTTTACTATGTTGAATAGTCAATAATCTGGCAAATGAATACGACATCACATTTTTTTCCGACTAATCATTATCCTTCGGCTAAGATTTTATCATAGATTATGAAAAAAAAAATATTTTGATCGGGCACTTCGATTACCTGCCAGTGGAATTATTAGAGAAATTAAAGCTTTTATATTATTCATGAATAGAACGATAGAGTTGATTTCCATAATTCATAATTCAAATCCAAGTTCTAAAATTAATCATCATCTTATTCATATAATTGTTACTTCCTCGGTAACGAATTCATAAATTTATTTTATTCATTTCACTATGAGAATTGCCTGACTAAAATCTAGTTAATAATTAAACTAAATTAAAAAAAACACTGTTTTCTTTTGACACTCTTGCGAGTATGCATGCTAAGAAGAGTTATTTTGCTGTAACCAAATTATGTGAATTCATTATAAATCACTGGAGTAAGTAAATTGTATAATTGTAAATTAAATCCATTTAGCAATAAAATATCTGTTTTCTTTTGCAATCTAATTTATCATGCTACAATTATTACACTAAAGAAATATTACCGACTGCAGTTGACGACAAAAAAAATATTTTTGATATGGTAGCTTTTTAGCTACACTAAAAAAGGTATCCAAGTATGTACTGATTTTTTTAAATAAATTACTACCTAAATGCTTAAGACTCTGCATTCAATATTATGACTATGTAATCGGAGAATATATCATTTATATATACTTTTCTTTCAATTACTATTATCGACAAAAAAAGTATATAATTTCAGATGCTTCTAAATTTTTAATAGACTTTGAATAAAGATGTCTTGATAAAGAGAGGATTAAAATAGTTATTCTTAGAATATTCATAAATAACACATTAACTCCTTGATATACGAATTTACTTAATTTCCTAATTAGATGACTGATCTTATTTGGGACAATTATCGTTATATTAATGCCCAGAAAAATATAAGGGCATTTGTGGTAATGATGCGTTTTCAAGTGATTTTAGCTTTTTAAATTACTTAATAATTTCACTTAATTACAGATTTAAAATTTAAAATTAAATAATTCCATACGCGAGTTAGACTAGCCATTGTATGTGAATGGTTTAAAAAAAGCCCATGCATACAACTGAGGGGATAAAACTTACGTTTTGGTAGGAATATTAGCTTGTAATAACCTCAAATTAAGAAAGTACTTAAAAGTACATAGAATAGTCAGAAAGTGCATAAATAAAAATGAAGATAGGTGAATTCATGTTCAAGATCTAATTTTTTTTTCAAATAAAATGTATTGGTTTTTTTAAGCTTAAATGTATATAGAAAAATAAATACAAGGGGGATCTAGAGTTTAAGCAGTCCATTATTCATAAGAATATTTTTCATATCTTACATAAAATAATAATTTTGTACATATATTTACAAAATATTTTCTCCTGCCCTCTTAAAAAACAACATATTGTATCTTTTCTGCATTCTATATTGTTCGTGTCCGAACTATAGTAAATTTTTGTTGAATACGTGCACTTATTTTCCTCGGATTTGAAACACATCTTAATTCTTGCTGGTTGTTGTAATCCTCACTTAACAAATATTTTAGGTAGGGGACTAAGCAGAAAATTCGGTTTTTGAAGAAAACAACGAATATTTTTTATTTATTATTCTGTATTTCTAAAACAGTTACTTTTATAAAACTTTTTGTTTCAACATTCATTTTATATAGCTTCTGATATAAAATAGTAAGAGTATGCATTTGTCCATTTAGCACGACACGTCATGCTAGTACAATCCGTGTTTCTATATATATATATACTACAATGTAGAATGGAATATGACTATATTTTTCCTAAAATTAGATGGCAGAGAAATAAAATCTCAAGAGTCTGAGAAGAAACTGAGATCTCAAGAAACTGAGAACCTGTTTTTTTACAAATACTTTTATAAAGTTTTAACAAAAAAAAAAAAAAAAAAAAAAAAGAGCAGCATTTGAATAAAAAAGAATTAAATAATACTTGATTTTCTTTAATTAAATGTAAACTTAATTATTATGGGTTATTTTGAAGCCAAATTAAAGATATTGGGCTTGCCCCCCTGTCGGATTTCTCTTTTCGTTCAAAACATTCTCATTATTTTCCACCTATAAATGTATTATGTCATTTCTTGCACTAGTCAGAGCAAATTTCACTAGTGGAGAACTATATAAAGTTTATGCAAAGCTCATCATTACAGGCATTCAAAACTGCCCATCGCGAGGAAGGCTAAGTCGTGGGTACTGCAACAAGATAAAGAGCCTAATTCCTACATCGGTATCAAATTACTCGTCAAAGCATAACATTCTGGTAATTTCACAATTGTATTGCTACCCTGATTTCTGAACATATGGGAGTTTTCCCTAAGATGAAGAACTTGTCTGTACTATTCACTCTCACTACCACTTTCAAAGGAAAGGCACTTAAGGTTTCCACTTTTTAGTCCAGCCAGAACGGTCTGGGAGCCACGGTTACATTTGATTTCCACGCCTTGATTTGCCAGAGGATGTTCCCATGTACCATTGGTGCGCAGGTGGATACGCAATATTAAATTGAATTTAGATCTTTCATTTGAGTATAGTTCTTGGCAAGTAAGCGAAGAGCCAGTGACCGCTTCATTCTCACTGCCCACCTTGGCCAATCTATCAGCGACCTCATTGCCACTAACGTTTACGTGTGATGAGATCCATTGGAGGTGGACATCGTGGTTCTGAGAGATCTTCCTCAGTTTGCGCAGAATAAATACGCTGGTTTCATCGTTTGCAGCCACTAAGATGTATTATTTATTTTTTTATGACTATGTGAACGAGCATTAGAGAGATATGCTGCCAAAGAGAATGTTCTTTCAGATGCTGTTATTAATTGAATGAGATGCAGGATAACGGGAATTTTTGTTCCGCAGTGCTTTGGATGTCCTATGAACTCATTTGATTGAAACTTTTTTTATTCGTCTTATACGTATCTGAGAAATCATCATCTGCACAAGAAAATACTGAATCTAGTAAAATTCGCCAAAATCGAGTAGAATAGATACTTGCAAGAGAGTGTTAGTGAATACAATTGCTTATTTACCAACGAAGAGTCTACTTCCATTTTTATGACATATCTCTTACATTATGTAGTTTCACATAAAGTCTTTTAAAAGGCAAGTATAATTAGAAATGTAAAAAAATTAATTCTTTGTATGAAATCTTTATTTAAAACAAATATCCTGTTTTATGCTTTGATGACTTCGAATATTCCAGTCAATTTAACTACGGTTACAAAACGATGAATCATTTATAGAAGTGAAATAGGTGATGCAGGATTCAAGTCTTCCACAAATGATTATTTCGTAATAATGATGCATCATAAAAAATAATTGCATCGTCCGAAAAGATTTCTTGCAGACACCTCATTTCTTGATAAGAAAATAGCCTGTTTTACTGTATGTACTTATAATGTATGCTTATACATTGTACATACATGCTTATACAATGTATGCTTACCGATATAAACATCTTGTTTAGCGCAGTCTTTGTCCCACACGGTCACTTCGATCGTCTTCTTCGTCAGTTCTCCCGGCTCCATTTCAAACGCATATTGCTGTAAATAAAATCCATTCACTTTACTAGGAATAAATAAGAATCAATTGCACTTTTCTGTAAGCCCCCAAAATATTAAATGCTTAAAAATAAGTATTATACGCCAGACAACCCAAAAGTGAATTTTCTCAACAATTCCCTTTCATTGCAAATATCTTTATGTAGGTATTGGAGTATCATTCCTTTTGAAGCCAGGTATTTTGTTTGTTGATGCCTGTGCCAGATGATCGTAATTTAACGTGTTCACTTGTGAGATGATTTGTTATAGTTTGCTCGCGCACTTAATGGCGCTATTACACACATGGGTAGGGATTGCAATACCGGACCAAAATTTCAATACCGGTATTCGGTATTTTTTAAATCTTAATACCGGGATACCGGTTTTAATACCGGTATTAGAAATTTTAGAAAGAGAAAGAAAACAGATTCGTTTCTTTGTTTTATTTGCCAGTTTTGTTTGAGAGTGTAAATATCACAAAAAATAATTTGTAACTTATAAATTATAACAGTATATAATCACAAAAAAGTAAAGAAACATCTTATTTAGTTAAATCACAAAAAAGTGTAAATATCACTATTCAGTCTGTGGTACTATTACAAATTTTTGAAATGTGATCTTAAAAAACATAATGCATCAATTGTACTGTCATTAAGCCTGAAAAGAAATTTTGTGTAAAAATGACCAGCTGTCGAAAACGCTCTTTCGGCATCTACGCTAGTGGGTGGTACTGTTAGCAATGCGCGATATACTTTTTTCAAGTATTTACCTCTAAATCCCTCATCTTCAAATAAATCGATTTCCCGTCGGATGGTTTTGGATATAGCAGATTTCTGTATTGTATTTTGGTTCGTTGAAATTTTATTTATCGCTAATTCTAATTTTTGTTCAAGAGACAATTCTTTTTCACTATCGATAGTAGGGACATCATAATCTTCGATAAATGAACCGAATTCTTCCGAACGTGGATAGGTTTGTGGTTAAAAAATTTTAAGAAAATTTACTCTAAACTTAATCAGATTTGAATTGGTTATTTTCTTTTTTTCTTTTTCATTTTCATTTTTAAAGTCATTATAATTATGTAATTACCATAAGACATTTTCTATTTCGGTACGCCTTTTTTTTGTGCGATTTTTCAATGTAATATATAATTCTTCAGATAGTGATGTGTGCTGTTCTTTCAGTGACTGCAACATGAAATTTATTGTTGCATTAGCTGTTAATAAATTAAAATCTGTCCGACATAATGCCTCAATAGTCAGTTTTATTGGAAGTAGAGCTGATACAGTTCTGGATATTAAGTCGAATTCACTATCTGAAAAATTAATTTACAGGTTTAAGTCGATTATTGCTTTTTTGATTGGATTTCCCAGTTTCAAAAATCGTTCCATCATTAGGAGAAAACTGTTCCAACGGGTTTTAGAATCTAATATTAACATATATTCTTTTTAATTTCAGTTAGTATATATTTTAGTAATATCTCCTTTTTATAGGGGAACGTTTAAATATCTTAACAATTTTTCGAACTTTATAAATTATAGGAAGCAATTCTTGATAGGTTTATATTTCATCCTCATTAGCAATATCTTCTTCAACAATTACATTGTCATTATCATCATTGTCAATATCACTCTCACTCTTACTCTTTTCAAAGTTATAATCCGAAATTTCTATATCCACAGTATTTGTATTCTTCCGTTCTTTATTTTTTTGATATAACACATCTATTACTCCTAATTGAATTCCATGTGCATGGCACAACTGCTGATTTGCACCAACCAACTTTTTTCATAATTGTTGCTCCATCAGTCGTTATGGATACAAAATTTTCTTTCAAGGATAATCCATGTTTCGCTAATTTAGATTTAAGCAATTAATTAAGCCATTCATTAGCTAATTAATTTCGCCCGTTATGGAGACATAAAAACAAAAACGTATACTATTTTGCTATGTTCGCGATCCCTGAACAAATTTCCACTAAATACCGAAAAACCGGTATTTAAACTTGTGAATACCGGTATTACAAAATTGTCAAATGGCTCAAAATACCGGTATTCGGTATCCCGGTATACAGGTATTGCAATCCCTACACATGGGTAATGATAGTGAAGGAATAAAAATTTATTTTGAAAACATTCAAACGAACAATTTGTTATTGCTTCTAAATATGATCTTTTTTTAAAAGGAAAAGTCAAATAGGATGCTTTTTGCAAAGATTACAGGAATATATTTCATGATCGTCATTTAACTGTTAACTTGTGAGATTAATTTGTTATAGTCTGTCTCTCGCACTTAATGGCGATATTACATAGATGTGTAATGATAGTGAAGGAATAAAAATTTATTTTGAATAAAAACACATGAACAAATTTGTTATTGCTTCTATATATGATCTTTTCGTAAAAAAAGGCAAATACGATAGTTTTTGCAAAGAATACAAGAATTTTACTTCTAAAGTAGATTATCGACAAAAAAACTTTAAATACTGTTCTTTTCAATATTCTGAGATGACCACTTTTCGACGATTCTAACTCATTAAGGGGAGAGAAGCGGGAGGAGGAGCGCCTTTCCGGAATTCTTCGTCATTCTTTGACCTTGATTTTCGCCCTATTAGGTACTTTTTTGTTCACATCGTGTCGTTTCTCATTATATTATTTTAATTCAATCTGCGAGTAATCCGAGTTTATTTTATTGTTAAATGTAAACATCCCCTCCTTTCATCTTTCCTCTCACCCTTATTTTGACAAATTAAACCCATTCTAACGCATGCGCGAGGGTTTTAGAATTCGTTGTCAAACAATACTCTTCAGTTTAAATTCGTTTCGAAAGGAAAAATGTGCCTTCGATTCGAAAAGCTCGCTTTGAAAATGGAACAGTTTTTCATTTCGTCAGGACATTTTTTCTCTAGAAAAAAAAAAAAAAAAAAGCAAATAATTTAATTTATTTTTGAGAACGTTAAAATGTGTACATCTTACTTCGTTGTATTCTGGATTCAAAGTCTTCTTTTTCGTTGATGTTTTAAACCTCCGCCTCATAGCATCAGGTTTCAACTGACTGAAACAAATTTCATTATTAAATTCCAATAAATACAAGAACAATGAAAACACAAAGAGATTATATGAAATTGAACAAACGGCTTCTACCTACCAAAAGAGATGGACAATTGTTCAAAATTATTGTTTTTTTGCTTAATAAATTGTTTTAAAAAATGGGTCATTATTATTATTCAATCAATAATCTATTTGCAAGTTTTATCTTAAATTTTCCCCCGGGGGGGGGGTACCTCGAAATGAGGATGAGATGCTTCCGGTATGGTGGTTGGATCTCGCCAGCCTGGAGGATACACGAAAAGGTGGGGGGTCTGGCTCCTCCCATCGATGACGGGACGTACTTCCTTAGGGAAGGGTTGTACCGTGGCTGGTATTGGCCCTTAGGATTCAACCACAGTTCCCGCCAGTGTTGCTGTTGCGGCTGTCTGGTCATTCAGTATTTATTTTCCGTGAGCCTTCGGGCGGGTCGGTGAGTCAGTGATATGATATGACGTAGCAATCCCAAATTATTAAAAACGTCGACTGTGAAAATTCTTTAAGCCTGTATTACATTATGTACTGTCTTCTTTTCAGCTAGAAGGCTTTCCCAACACACGGCTGCATATATGTATAAGCTAGATTTATTATAAGGATTAAAATGATTATTTACTATGAGAATTATTATTAATTATTAGTTAAATAATTTAACTAATAATTAATAATAATTAACTAATAATAAATAATAATTAACTAATAATAAATAATAATTTTAATCCTTATAACAAATGAAATATAATGTATAGTTCATTTATTACAAGGATAGTGAAGAATATGGAATATTTTCAAACAATTTCAAAAGAAATTAAAGGAATCAGATAAAGCTTCAGTTAAGTTATCAGTAACGTTTAAAAAAATCATTGGTTGTAGAAGCCGCATTTTTTCCCCCTCAAAATTGCTTTTTACATTCTAAAAAGAACCTATGATCATTTTCATATTAAATATAAATCAAGAGCTTAAATAAATTTATATTTTAGGTATATAAAATCTACCAGGTTAGAAAATTGATGATTGATTTTAAAAATTTAATTTTTTTTTCCTTTGCTTGTTGGCTAAAGTGGTTTTTGTAATCAGCAATCTAAATTGTAATAAAGTGATCCAATACGATAATTATTTAAGTGAAAGCTGAAGTGTGAAATAAATTTTGCTGTAACAAAATATATGATGTTAATAAAACTTCCCAGAATACTGAATGTCAAATTTGAACTGGTGCCAAGATTCGATCCTCGATTTTATTAAGTGTTTGGGACCTTTAAACAAGCAAATTATATTTTAGTGATATAAATGCGGTGTAAAAATTCTAAGTTTGATTTAGTTATATTAACGTCCCGTTTTAAAACAACGCTAAGGCTATTTTAGAACAGACCAATAGTCATTTTGAATCGAGTCAGATGACGAGGACGACAACTGGGCTGGCACCCCCCTCTCCATACCACACCAGGGGCAGGACGTATTTCTCGGACGGACTTAACGTGCACCAGAATCGGTTACACGACGGTTCTTTGGTGGAATCGGGTCACGAACCTGAAACCCTCATGTTTCGAAGCCGAAACCGTACCACAAGGCCAACACGGCCTTGTAAAAATTCTAAGAGGAAACGCCACATGATTTTACAGTTAGAGAATAGATATTTCAATCAATATGTTATAATTGAAATATTTTAACCTTCCAGTGAGCATGAGTATGTGAGAGATATATACAAGAATTTCATTTTATATCTCTTTACTACAGGGTACAACTGAAACATGACTTTAGTATTCTTTCAAATTCTTTAAACAAGCTTTAGCCAACATTTGGAATTCGGGGCATTGGCATAATTCTGCGAATCTACTATTTGTACTTCAGAAATATGCGCGACCATAGACATAAGTTTATGCTGTCTTTTTTGTTTGTTGTGATTTTAAATAAATTGTTTTAAAAGCGATGCTACTGGAATTAATAGTTACGTTATTAATCTGACAAACAATAAAGAAGGAACTGTCTAAGAAAGCAGGCCAGTTCTCTTAGAGAAAAATACGTTGGGCGTTTAGTTTTAGTTACATTAAAGTCCCGTTTTTAAAGCAACACTAGGGCTATTTCGGTATGGACCTCGTAATTTTGAACAGCGGCCAGATGCCCCCCCTCTCCACATCACACTGGCAGGCGGACGGATTTAACGTGCACCAGACCCGCTTACAGAGGGCTCTTTGGTGGAATAGGGTCACGAACCTGAAACCCTCTGGATCAGAAGCCAAGACCTTACCGCCAGATCACCGAGGCCCATACGTTGAGTGAATAGCACCTTACTTTATTGCAAAGCGTGCTGAAACTGAAGTGCTGAAAAGAAAAATAGAACGAAGTTTTGAAGAAATGAACGAAGTGTTAGCAGATAAAAACAGCCCGACTGCATTAGGTTTACCTAAACACAACCTAATCTACTTTTATTAATTAACCTCTTAGAAAATTATATTTTATTATGGTGTATCTAGGAAATATATACGACCTTTCATGTTAGTATAGAGGGTGCAACAGAAGGAACGAAAGCGTTACACTTACTTTCTGTAGCTCTATTTTAAAGTAATTGACAAAGCATATTATATTCAGACGTCAAAATAGGACAGTTTGAATTAGTGGAGATATTCTCCGCAAGACAAGAGGCTACCATCTTGAATTAGAGGGAGAACCCAAAAAGCCATTATCAGTCTTCATAGATTGGAAATGAAATAAGAAAAAGAGAGGTAAAAAAAAGAAGACATTAAAAACAAATTTTTGGTGTCTAAAAAAATAAAGCTACATGATATTTTAGATTACGAGACGGCATGCAGGAAAATACAGAATGATACGATGCATAAAATGTTATATTTGGGTTTATATATTGTTTGCTGGTGTGAATTTGCAAATCAAAAAATATTTTGCATTAAATGTGACTAAAGAAATCAATAGTCCAGTGTGGAAAACCAGCGGTGTAATCTGCCACACGATTTTTTGTCATTTTTTTTTCTTTTTTAAATTATATCGAATAAGGGTTTAATTCCATTGTTTTGAAGTTGAAGCTTTTCATTTCAACATATTTTAATTTTAAAATGCTAAATTTGTCTTTTTTGAGTTTCATTCATTTAATTTGAGCATGAAAGGAATGAATTTCCCAGTAGACTGCATAATTTATAAAAATCAAAGCAGGAACATACACAAATTAGTGGTACACTTACACTTTTACAAAGGGATCGGGGAATCCGTTGTTCTCTCGGCTGGGCAACCTAACACAGCGGACGATGTTGACCACCAGGGCGTTATGCTCGTCCGAGTATAGAAGGGCAAGAAGGATCTGACCACGACTGTTCTCTTCTTCGGTATCGTCGGGCTGCAAAGGTAACAAGCAATTTATTTCCAGAGGAAATTATTGATTTTTAATTTCATAATTGCTGCAATTTTCCCCCAAAATTGAATTTTGCATTGAAACTTTACACTCACACAAAATCTCTTGACTGAAATCCCTTAAAAATGGAATTTACATGTTTAAATTTCTGAGGCAGTTTGAGCCTAAAATTTATCAGTACATTTTTAAAAAAAAGTGTCGAATTATTGACAGTTACCCTCGGTTTTTCTAGATATACATTGGCATAGCTCGGTTGTTGAGGTTTGAGTCTCTTCAAGGCAATTCGAATTTCCCCCATGGGTTCGTTGCAGTGCGTGTCTTCATCCATAACTGTCATCCTGAAAATTGACAGTAATGATTAAGTAAGAGAAATTTAATTTTTCTTATGAATTTTCAGGTTCATTACATATTATAAAGTCAAAACAAATGATCTGTAAGTCCCATTCCATTAGGGTGATACAATAAAAAGAATTTAAACCATCCCTCATCTGAAGTATAGTAGCATAATTTCATCTCAGCTTGGTTCATCTATTGTTTTTATTTCATCTTTCGAATTTATTCTCAATACAGAAGCGATGACACGTTTTTACAAAAATGTATTTAATAGCATTGCAACGGTTGTGAGTATAAATACAGTAAAAAAGGGTCAAATATTGTTGTGAAATATTTTTACAAATATTTTGAAAGTGGTACAGAAGTAGGTATCACTGAAAAACTCATTTCCCAAATTTTAAATGGGTTAATTTAATAGTGAGCTAATGTCTTGTTTTTTTTTTTTATTGGAAGAAAAGGATTCTTTCTAGAAAGAACATCTCATTGTGAAGAAACAATTAGGAAGATGCACTCTTATCGGCGCTGTCTTCAAAAATATGCCCGAAGAAAGAACCTGATAAGTTATATCATATTTAAAGAATTTATTCATTTTCATTATTCGCCGTCTTCAGCGGCCAGCTGCTTGCCTGCCATCTCCATATTTAAAACAATTGGCAAAACAAAACGCGAGTTATAAATCAGATATAACCACTGCATGTATTTCGTCTATTTTTATTTTTCACGAAGGTTAATGATACCTAAATGCTTTATCAATTGTCTCTCGCTCTTCATCAGAGTTGAATTTTGAAAGATACAGTACACTCCGCGTATCCGGCACGATGTGGCTTATGGGAAGTCCGGATAATAAAAAAGCCGGATAGGCCGGAATTCAATGAAATTATTTCTTTGCCCACCAATACCGAAAGACAAAGTTTTTCATACAAAACCTTACTGTTATAATACGTGTTTTCTAACTTCTTATTGAGTATTAAACCCTCCATTTATCTCAAGCCACGTAAAATGTGAATGCGGTCGCGACTCGGTGAATCATAAAAGCAGTTACCGGTAAAATGCCAAGTTAAAATAGAAGGCTTTGTACTGGTAATTTATATATGTTTATATGCTGCACTGCTCGTTTCAAAAATTTATTAGAGAAAAAATATGTTAAAAGATATAAACTGCTCACATTTTAACATAAATTTTGTAATTTTTAACTTAGGTGCCGGAAACATAAACAAAACATTAACGTAAATAGTAGGCCTAATTCTAAAGAACATTGAGTCAAACTGATTTTATATTTCATTGATAAATCACTGCACAGATATTAAAAGGTAACCCTAAGATATGAGTCAAAACTTGCAGCTTTTAGTTTTTGAAAAAGTCCTTAATGGATGACTGTTTTTGCATTTAAGCCCGCTTCCAATGCCTTGGCAATGTTACCAAGTATACTGTATGTCAAAAACGTTTCACCAATGAGCATATTCTGCGGCAGAAAATCTTGTCAGAGTTCGCCAGTTATAAGCACTAAATAAAATATCTAAGTTACCGATTCAGCCCACTTTTATTTCATATGAAACATCAAGATCCCTTAATATGCCGTCAAGGTTCATCTGCAGTTTTTATATCCATTTTCCTGAGATATAGCAAAATAATTCAGAGTCCGCAACCTCGACAGCTTTGAGGGATTTTGTCAAATTTCATCGCCAAATAATTTCATCACTTCGGAAGCCAGAATGTTGGTTTGCTATGCTTCCGAATACCTGTTGTATCATTATAAATGATACAGCAGGTAATTATGTACAAACATAAAGGGAAATAATGTAAAATATTAAATAAAAATGTTTCTATTGAAGATTTTAAAATTCAGGCCTCAAGATGTATTGAATCAGCACTACGACTATTTTTGTTGATGGCTGTAAATGCGATAGAAATTTCCTATTAGGTTGGAGGTAAAACGGATTGAAAAAAGTATTCAGAAATTAATGGTGTTGTAACTGAAAGTATTTAAATTCTAAAATTGCGATAAATGCAAGAATCTGTGATCACGCGTAAAATTTAGATTCCTTAATAGAAAACTACTTATTTCAAGACCTAGAATAGGTAGATTGTCTGTCAGATGTAGATTGTACAAATGATTTTGGTAAATTATTAGCTTAAAATATTACTATTCATTTTCGAGAGCACTTAAAAAACATTATATGGATATTAAAGCCGTAAACTTGAGTTGATATTGCACTTAAAATTAAAAAAAAATACTCTTAAAAATTCATGAGAATTTCCTGAAATAATCCTTTAGTTGAAAAAACATTGAATAACATAGAATGTTATTATTTAGGTTTGCATATATTTAGATTATCTGCAGATTTTTATAATAAGAAAAATAATTCGATAAAAATAGATAATAATTCTATAAATAGATAATAATAATTCTATAAATAGATAATAATAATTCTATAAATAGATAATAATAATTAGATAAATAGATTACATAATAATTCGATAGAGTTCCTCGTTTATGTGTGAAAATATGATCCGAATACTACTTACTTGAGCGTACGTTTCGCAATGTCGTAGTCGGAAATTCCATAGAAACTGAGAGCTTCATTAAATTCTGGATTTAAGGTTTTGTGCACCGTCCTGGTCCTCAACTTGTCCATCTGTCGGAAATGTCAGAAGTTTTACGATAATTCATTTTATATCTCTCAAAAAAGCAAGCTGTAGTGGGAAAGATACTAAACCTATCTGAAGCCGCTTCCCAACAACCTGTGCGTCTGCAGACATGGCACACTTTCCCGTGTTTCTCCTCTCTTGCGCTTTTCCGGGGTTCTTTCATTCCGAAAAACCGAAACAAATCTCGAAAAACCGCAACAGGGGGAAAACAGGAAAGTGTGCCATGTCTGCAGACGCACAGGTCGTTGGAAAGCACCTTTAGGCTATTCTTATTTCAAATTAAAAACACGTGGTATCTATATCTTTAAGTTTTTTTTTAAATATTTGTTTTACTTTTAATTTCAAAATTTTGCAAAACAGCTCTTTCTTCAATAATATGATTGTTGAAGATAATTCGGGCTTTTTCCGATTTTTCTTAATACATCCATCTTTAGTGAGTTTTATCACAATTAAATAAAAGAAAAGCAATGATCAAAGATACTAATTTACAATTATTAAAAGAATGTATTTATTTTTATTTGAAATGATTGAGCTATTGTTACAATACGAGATATTAAAAAAAAAAGAGAGAGAGATAGAGAGAGAGAGAGAAAACGCCAATGTTATTTTTATCGAATATTTCCTCTATTTTTAATTCCACCAGACCACTTGGCGGATTTTTGAATTCCAAAGAGCGTATTAGATTAAACCTTTCTCGCCTTCTGTAGAAGTAAGGACAAAAGATGCTGGCCAAGGTGTCGTCCTCGTCAGAGTTCAGAAGCACATCCCCAAAACGTTTTTCTTATAATTGTAAAGTCTTTTTACTAATGTCTTTTTACTTAAGTCTTTCTTACTAATTGAGCCTACGTCATGCATCAAAAATTGACATTCTTATGGCAGCCAGTTACTTTTTCGTTTATTAAGCACAGAAAATTAAATATTATTACAGAAATAGTTTCCACATTTCAGACCTCTTTGAGTCCCTAAAATGAATTTCTAGAGTTATGCTTGTTTTTTAATCCAAAAACGAAATAAGCTAGAGAAATGAAATATGGTACATTGCGTCTCCTCATTTTTAGATTTTTTTTTTTTTTTCAAATTCTGGATGAAATTCTCCTATGGGACATTTGTATGTTCATTTGTTTTCATCCGTGTGAATACGATAAATCAAAAACGTAATTAGTTTTATGGATGAAATTATGTATACAGATTTATCAACAGAATTGGTGACTGGATCTGATCCAACAAAGGATCTGTAATTGAGAAATGTAAAAGTAAACAAAACTCAATGGCACGACAGCCCATGTTGTCTAAGGCCTACAGTGCCCATTTCTGCTTTCTTGACCTAGGGCCCTGAGGTGCAAGGCATATGTCCCTGTTAGGAGGTCAGCCTAACGCGGAACCCCCAGTGTTTAGTTCCAAGCATCTTGGTCCTCTGTTTATCGACCCACTGAAAGGAAGAAAGACTGAGTCGACCTTCCCAGTCCGAGGATCGAATTTCGGATCTGTTAGTTGGGAATGCGAAGAGCTACCACTACGCCACCGGGTTTTCTAAGTGGGAAATGTAACAAATGAAATTTGGAATTGTCATCAGTACTGTAAATCTGCACCGCCCCATCCGCGGAATTCTAAAATCCACACTTCGTTTTCTTCACTATACTAGGTCCCTCCCGGGAGGCACCTCAAAATGAGAATGAGAAGCTTTCGGCATGGTGGTTGATTTTCACCAACCTGGAGATTAGACGAAAAGGTGGGAGTCTGGTTCCTCTTATCGATGACAGGACGTACTTCTTCCTTAGGGAAGGGTTGTACCGTGGCCGGTTATGGTCCTTAGGACTCAACCACAGTTCCCAACAGTGTTGCTATTGCGGCGGTTTAGTCATTCAGTTATTTTATCCGTGTGCCTTCGGGCGGGTCGGAGAATCAGTAATATGGCTTCCTTATACTACGAAGCACAAGATGGGCCATAATGTCTCGGTAAGCGAGGGTGCCCTATTTGATGTTTCCTAGGAAGCCCGTTGAATACGATTATTTTGGATTCTAACCATCAGATATTCGTTTAATAACAAAAACGTTAACTATGAACAGTATAAATAAAAATATTTAAAATACAGATATGAACATTTTAGATATAAAGAATTAAATAAATAATAAGACGAAGCAAACGTCCTTACTTTGCTTTGAACAGGAAGCAATTGCAAGCGTACAAAAGGATCGGCCAATCCGTTGATGTCAGTGGGTCGCAAACCCTAAATAAGACACAAAATATTTCAACTTTTTCATTCTCGCACATAGAAAGAAGAAAAGTATTTAATTACTTTTAGAAACTGAGATCCGCTTCAAACTCTCGAGAGTAGACAGTCTGGTTTTTCTTCCTCTTTTTTGCGCAGAACCAGATATCATTTCATTCGTTGAGTCAGTTCTCGTGAGGCTGGCAAATGTGAAGCCATTTTGCAATGAGACCGCAGGCATTCATCATTGCATATGCGGTGACAGGCTGCAGGGTGAGGAAGTCGAATTGCTATAACCCAAATTCACGCAAACGGGAGATTCACAATTTCCGAACTTGCATCAGAATTTTTTTACATTCCAACAGATTTGCATAAAATTTATTAGGACCTATACAGTATGCGCCAAAATCAATCGGCCACAACAAATCCTGTCGATACTGCTACGTTCAGTGGTGGCGGGGTGGTCGGCTGTACGCAAGAAGAAGTATGCGCCAAAATATACAGTATTGAAACTAGCGCATCCCAAACACATGATTGCGTTTGTCGACGAGGCATGGCTCCAATGACATGTGTTCGTAGTAATGAAAAGGAATTTGTGTTGTGTAGTTGTTGTTGGAAATGGGTCTCTCGACGGAGGAAAAAATATTTGTAATTGAGCATTATTTCTGCTCATACGGAAGCAGTCTTAAAGGTGGACAAAGATTGAAAAAGGCGACAGAACAATTCCAAGAGAAGTTTAATAAAACGGTTTAATAAGTGATCGAACCATATATTCAGGAGTTGAGAAGGTTCTGTCGTTCAAGGAACATTCCGATGAATAGACAGTGGTATCAACAAGACGGAGCGACCAGCCATACTGCGAAAGCATCTTTAACCAAGCTGCAGGAAATCTTTCCAGGACGAATCATTTCACGCGGTACTGACTTCCCATACCCGTCCCATTCCCCCGATCTTACACCACCTGATGCCTGTTAAAATAAATTGTTTTTTTTCCACTATAATACCAGTTTACACTTCAGCAGTTAAGATGTAGAGTTTCCCGATTAACGCTGCCGATTTGATTTCTTCAAATTACCAAATTACCAAAATACGCAAGAATGGAAAGACGAGATGATTGCTGAAGGATCTGCCTGCTTTAAAGGTCTGAACAAATCATGCTACATGGACAAAATAGATAAAAATATATTGTTGAGTTGAAATGAATGTCTAAACCTCAAGGGAGACTGTGATGAAAAATAAATAATATTTATCCTAAAAAAACTATATTGTCTTGCATTTTGCAAGGATTTTTAGATTAAACCTCATAGGAGCGATTTGCCGATTTGGATTGTGTCAATTCTGTAAAATATTAAGAGTTGGGTTAGTTAACCAACTTAACCATGTAAATATTGCTCGTGGAACTATTTTTTAAAAGATAAAAAATTGCTAAGTTGAACAAAATTAATCAAATATTTTAACAAAAAAAATGGCAGTACTTATGTTATTTTAAATAAAATAACATTTATTATTACATTCTCAAAGAGGAAACTTGTTTAACAATAATTTTATAAAAATAGTACTAGTAATGATTTTATTGAAAAAATAAGATTAGGTGAAATTTTTATTGGGTGTTTACTGATCGGAAATAGCATTGAAAGCAACTATAATCATAAGCAGTCCTCATAAATCGGAATAAGTCAAAGCAAATTTTAAAAAAGCACCAGAAACATCAACTTCTGGCTAAACAAATACATTCTATCATATGAAAGAAAATAAAGTTAGAAGAAGAAATGGTGTAGTGTATAAAATGCCATTTTTAGGTTCGTAAACTATGTGCTGATATTAATTTTATAGTCAAAAGATCTTTTCCTTTAACTGCGAGAAATTTTTGATCCCATTTGAGAAAACAAATTATCAGTGATTGGATCAATTTTTGATCCAATTTGAGATCCAATTTTAGACAGATGGAAAAAAAATTTATACTATTTTTATTATTCTAAAGTGCAATTTTGAAATAAATTGTTTTAAAAATAAATAAACTGTTTTAAATAATGACACCTTTCGATTAAAATTTTTGCAAACAAGCACAAATAATTTGAGAGCTCTACCTGCGAATCGACTGAGTGAATGCAATGATTTTCAAGATGATGAACTACTGTTGTTTTTCTCATGAAATATTCTGCCTCCTCTTCTTGTATTGAAATACTTAAAAGCCCCTTCTTAAATAGAACATTTATGGCAGAGCAGCAATTACCAAGCCACTTGTTACAGACGTTAATGGTAAATGTAGTCTACAGTCACACTCACAAAACCTGGTTTGATAAGTAGAAGAAAGTAATTTGGACGAATTTCCCTACAGCAGGAGAGGTGCACGCTTGGAAGATACCTGCACAAGCCTATGATCGAGATTGTTTCCTTCCAACTGTCAAGAATGGAGGTGGATCTAACATGATACGGGGATCCATGTCGTGGTTTTCTGCTGAAACAATCATAATCCTGAAAGGAAGGATCACTGGGGAGAAGTATAGAGAAATTTTAGCTGACTAGGTCCATCCTATGATGCAAACGTTGTTTCCTGCAAAAGATGGAATTTTCCAGGAAGATAATGCGCCTATCCATACATTGATATTTGTCCAATCATGGTTTGATGAGCACGAGGATGAAATTAAACATCTGCCTTGGCTCTCACAGTTACCCGACCTCAATATAACTGAACCTTTATGATCTATTTTAGAGCGTTCAATGCAGAATCGATATCCTCCACCGGCATCTCTCCCAGAACTTTCACAATATCTCCAGGAAGAATGGTACAATATTCCTCTAAACACTATTCAACACTTGAATGAATAGATTCCTAAGTGAATCCGAGATGATTAAGTGCCAAAGGCGGTATTACACCATACTGATTAGGGATTTGCTATAAATCTAAGCTGTTTCCATTATTTTGATAACAACTTGTATCTCGTAAATATCCGTTTTTAAAATGACTTTCATTTTCCCCTAATTAATTATTCTTCATATATAGGCTGTGTTAATGTGTTCACATTTCACATGATATATCATTTAAAAAAATGTATTACTTGCTGCAATTTTACTGTTTCATCCTGTATTAGGCTATAAAAAAGGTAATGAAATATCTTACTTTTGCTCTGTAGACTGTGCAGTGGAGAACTTGGTTGTGTGCGTCGAATAGTAAGCTAAACTCCAGTGTGCCTAAATAAAAACAAGATAAATCAATGAAAAATGGCTGAAGAAATAAGACAGAAGCTTCATGTCACTTTATTTCAAAATAATGGCATTAACATGTCGTTTTCCTCTTTGGTAGTTAGTTTTCAGAATGCAGTTGAAATTTATAAAAAAGTATATTTTTTCCAAGTTGTATTAATATATCGTTCTGGTCAATATGATCTGATATAGTGTCTTTTAACTTCCACTGTAAATAACTAATTCAACCAGATTTTTACAGCAAGGCCATCAAAAAGCGAGTTCAACAAAATCCGAGGGTTCCCTTGAGAAAGAGCGCTCGTGAAATGGGAATCGGTGCAGCGAATGGCAAAAACAGAGTTTAGACTGAACCTTTCAAGTTACAAAAAGTTCATATTCTGACTGAAAAAAACAAACTCGTGTAGCTCGATGCCGAAAACTTTTGAGACGGGTAGCAAGTCAGCGCTGAGAAAGGTTCCTTTTCACTAATGAGAGGCTCTTTGCCGTCCAACAAACTCGTAACTCCTAGAACTATCAGATCTAGTCTGTAGAAGCACCAAGCACTTCATCAATTGTTGAATAGCACCAACATCCAAAGTCGGTCATGAACTGGGACGAATTTGCGCAAGTGACAAAACATCTCTGGTTTTTGTGGATGAGAGTATTAAAAAAAGTCAAAAATTGTACTAGTGGGACATTCTAGAAGGTGTTGTATTCCCGTGGGCCCAAAAGTGCCTCGATGATGTAAACTGGCGTTTCGACAAGACTCCGCACCAGCTCATAAGGCCAAAAAGCCACATGATTGGAGGTGCAAGGCGTATTTTCCGAAAGTCCTATCATTTGTATATTGGACACACTACTCGCCGAATCTCAATCCCATGGATTACAGTGTTTGGTCCATTTTGGATTCTAGGGCTTGCACTAAATCACACAAAAGTTTGGACTCTTTAAAACAATCGCTTCGACAGGAACGGAATAGATTAAAGGTAAAAGGCTTGCGGCCCGTTGCTGAAATTCTAAATAAGCTTTTGCATATCTACGTTATTATTATTTGTAATATTTAATTAATTTATTTTTAATAAAGTTATATTAAATATTATTTGTCCGAGTTTTTTTGCCACACCCTGTATACGAAAATGTTAAATAGCCGACCATTTGGTACGTTCAGCAGTCAATGAAAAGTGCATGTCATATAAACATCTAAATAGAGAATTTAAACATTGTCATTATGTGACAGTAAAATTTTGTTTATTCTAAATGTTCTTATTCATACTGGCAAGGAACTCAAGTGAAAACAAGGAAGGTATGCGAGCTGTAAGTGATCTAACGTAAAGTCCTCAATGGAACATGTGATAAATTCACTTTGCAGAACCTGGATCTATTTCTTCTCAAACAAAACATTATTGTGTGTAGTATTATCAAAAATAATAAATAAATATGAAAACGAACCAGAACATCCTAATTAAATAAAAAGCCAGCAGATACATAGCTCATTTTTTTTATTTTACAAATGATATAATACTATGAATTGCATTCCAAGCAAGTACGTCATTTTATCAAGCACAGCGTATCATAAATCGATTAATAACAGGCCATTTAGAAACCCAAATATGATATTGGGTTACAACTAATATCATGCCTGGATTATCGCAATATACAATTGTAACACACTATTAATAAAGAAGATGTGGATCTCTTGATCCGCTTTTGAATACATACACTTATAAAATGAAAAAAAAAATCGCCGAATTAAGTTAATGTTTTATAATAATTTCTCTGATAGTTTTACTTGCAATGTATACATTTTCTGAACATTAGTAAATTGCAAATGGATTAAAAACAAACTGATCAAAAGTGGGATGTTGTTAGAAGAATTAAACAAATAATAATAATTTTAAAAAATCCAAGCAAAATAACGAGTTTCGTTCTCTATCTCTCTCTCTATATATAATGTTAACGTATGTGCACAGAAATCGCACTTATTATTTATTAGTGAATGGCAACAATCAAATATAAACAAATAAGAATCCAGAAATTAAATAAGTTCAATCATAGCCAAATAGATAATCGCTATAGAAACTGATGACTATAAAATATTATTTCACAAAAATGGCTTTTATATTATTTTAAAACTAAAAAATTCATCTTTTTATTGATATCAATTTCATTTCCGTACAATTTTGTCTTTACTTTAAGTAACATCTTTAATTTATCTCAACTTTAAATGCAAAACAGAATCTGTAGTTGATAAGTTACTGGCTTATGCTGCTCGTAAAACGAGATTTACCAGAATCCTTTAAATAATTTAGAATTTTAGTTAGTTAGTTATATTAACGTCCAATTTTAAAGCAACACTATGCCTACTTTGGGACGGTTCCCGTCATTTTGAATCGCGGTCAGTTGATGAGGACGACACCTGAGCTACCATTCCCTTCTCTACACCACACCATACCAATGGGAGGACGTTTGGCGCTGACGGATGTAGCGTGCACCAGACCCGCTTACACGACGGTTCTTCGGTGATATCGAAACTTGAACCTCTCTTGTTCTGGAGACGAGACCTTACCACCAGGCAACCGCAGTCTCTGAAATTTTCTGATCTAGCGGCAAAATAACCGATTAGCTGTTTATTTAAATTTTTGTAAACAATTTAGACTATTGAAACACGCTGAAAAGATTCTATTGTTAGGGTGCCGAACTGAATCAATCTAACAAACGAACTGAATACGTCTAGAACTAGTTTTTTGCTGTACATGAAGAAATATATCAGTTTGTTTGCCTTCCACGGCAATCATTCTTATTTGGTCTCACAAGTTTTCTCTTTTTGCGTGCAGTTATTGAAATCAAGTGATACGTTATACTATTGAACTTCGTACTATTTTTTAATACTCTTCAATTATCTGTCATGAATTTTCCAAAAAAACATTTATGTTTTATGCAAGAAACACAGAATATTTTATGAAGCTAAGTGTAGAAATATAAAGCCTTCAATGGCTGTGGAACTTGCATGTTGAAAATTCTTCAAATGCCTAGCACTTCTTCGGGACGCGATCACCTATTGTTAAGACGTGGGCTGCAAGACGGGAGGGCTCTCGATTCGAAACCTGAGTGTTTAAATCAACACTAATGTTATTTAGGAAGGACTTCGCAATTTTAAATGCCGATCAGATGAAGAGGACGACACCTGAGCTGGAACCCGCCTCACCAAATCTTCCGTACCACTACGGAGGGAGGACATTTGGCCCCGACGGATTTAATGTTCGCCAGACCCGTTTGCACGACGGTTTGTCGATGGAATCGGATCTCAAACCTCACGAGACCTTATCAACAGGCCACTGCGGCCTTTTAAAGAAAATTATAAAATCCACTTTTCGGTTAACTACCCGTAATTATACTATTTGACAAAACATCAAAGTAAAAGCATCAACTGTGGAGGGCAAGAGCATCTATACTACATATTTTATACTATGAAGAAATTCAAATTCATCCACCGCAGCACCGAGTAGTGTGTTTTCGTTAATGTTTGTTAAAATTAAGTTTTAAAAATTGCTTTCTTTGGACATTAATTCTGAAATCGGATAGGCCGTGGCGGCCTGGTGGTAAAGTCTCGGTTTCGGAACCGGAGGGCTTCGGGTTCGTGACTCGTTTCCACCGAAGAACCGTCGTGTAAGCGGGTCAGATTCCCTTTAAATCTGTCCGGACTAAACTTCCTCCCGCTAGTGTAGAGAGGAGGTGTCAGCTCAGGTGTCGTCTTTGTCATCTGACCGCGGCACAAAATTACGAGGTCCGTCCCAATATAGCCCTAGTGCTACTTTAAAACGGGACGTTAATATATCTAAACTAAACTAAAACCGAAATCAGATTTTTATTTCCACTTTCATTTTGTAGTACGTACACTTTTTAATCTAACCCACAGAAATGAGTAGAACATTGATTCAGTTGAATCCATTTTTTTTCCAGACGCATTAAATAACAAGGTGAAATAAAAAAAATGAAATCCATATTCAAACTTTAATAGGGTTAATCTGGGCGAACAAGCTGGTCGCCCAAGGTGATTAATATAGTCGGAAAATTGCTGGGTCAAAGACAAAACGATTTTGTTAAGAGTAATGTAATCTCATATTATATCATTCAGTTCCAGAATTATAACGCATATAGCTCTAATTGGTTCTCTTATCAGTTCTTCCTATTGGCTGTTATTACGTTTTCCCGCTTGCTGTATTTCGATCTTGTTTGTAGTGTATATATGCGAGTGTGTTTCATTTTATTTTTACTGTGCTTCTGCTTTCTAGAATACCTACTGTAAATAAAACCTTTTTAATGTTATTCGACGATTGCAGGCATTTTTCACTTCAATATAATAATATTATATGGATTTGCGATTGAACAATAACCATGCTCGTTCATTAAACAATTATAATAAATAAAATAAATTGTATATGACATAGCTGCAGACTTCATATAACATATTTTTATCCAAATCAAAATATAAAAAGAGGTAAAATTAAAAAAAAAAAATTGTTAATTCATTTTTTAAAATTTTAGATGCATAAGGATTAATTTCAGATTTCTATTATGTAATTTTTAATTATATGAAATTTATTCTATTTAAGCAACTCTTATTTAAATATATAAAAAAACCGTAATAATTTTGCGGAAACAAGTAGAATATAGGTTATAGGAGTTAGTATTTAATATTTGCGTCACATTCACCGAATGTTACATTTATATAGTGAATCTGAATAAAAGAAAGTTAAAAAAAAAAAAAAAACTTTCCCTAGTGATTTTCTACTATTCAAGCACTAAGTGTGTCCTTTGTTTGATAAGGATCGTGCAAACAGTCCTGCAGCAACCGGTTCCAATAGTCTGCGTTCGATACATATCTAGAATTTTGGTATAAAGACAACATACCGAATTTCATCTATCTTGCTTGCTGCATTTTTGAGTTGGGTGCATTTAAAATTGCTCCTCCCCTCTTTCAAGCTGAGCTGAACGGGAAAATAATGGGTCATCTCGAAAGAATCCATTTGACAGGAGAACACCAAAGAAACCTGCAAAACCAGGAACCGGCAGCAGTGTCCATAACACTGAATAACTTCGAAATGCCAAGCAGTAGAACCAAATAGTGGATGATAAAAGTAGAGAAAAGTAAATACAGTTGAATACTGGATAAAAACAAAATGATGACCTTTGTTACTTTTGACAGCGTCGTCCAGTTCTTCAGTCAATACTTTTTAACGACCAGGATTGCAGAGTTCCAGGCAAGTTGAAATTTCAATAAGCAATTCAGTTCCATTTCCATTTAGCTAAAAGGCTACGTTACATATTCCAAAACTCAATTTCATAATTAGTGGAATTGACTTTGTTACGTGTCATTTTACCATCTCCTCCCCCCCCCCAAATAGAACAGGACATTTTTTTTTAAAGATTCCAAGTTTAAAAATGTAAAAATCTCCCATTTTTATAAAACTTTACCCCTTAAAATACTCGCTTCTGCTACAAAACAGGTAACAAAATTTCTCGAATAAAAACTGTAAAAAAGAAAAATGCAAATGGAGAAATTTGCAACAAAACTATCTCTTTGGTTTTTGATAATTCTGGAGTTACATTAGAAAACACTTCAATATCATAATCTGATACTAGAGTAGATATGAGTACTTCAAGCGCGTTGGATGACGTACTGGAATATAATATGAGTGAAAAGCTATAAGTCGCGTTTGAAGACGACCCTACTCCTCCTCCACATGCCAAGATGTACGAGGACTAAAACTGAAGTACATTACTCCGACAAAGTACAAAAACAAATAGCATTAACTTCTTTTCCTTTATTAGCTCTCCATTTACATTGGGTTGTTTTTTTCTTGTGTCTTATTTTTTAAGGCATTCTTATTTATGAATGTTTGTCGTACACATTTCTTTTCCCAATTCTTACACTGCGTTTTATCTTTCCCATGCAAAAGTTTCATCAACGGATTTACCACTTTTATTCTTTGTGCAACATTTAGCTTTTAAATTTTTTCATTATATTTCGTCATAGTCACCCATTTTCACCATGTGTTTGTCGCAGCAGGCTCTTGTCTAACCAGGCTCTGGCGCCGTTAAAATCAACTAAACAACCAAACTCTCCCCCTCAATAGAAAAGAAAAAAAAAAAAAAAAAAACTGACCTGATAAACCTTAAATGCACCACACTCACTGAGAATTTGGTAAAAAAATTTCTTGGACCCTTTTGGTGTTGATCATAACTACTATCCGTTTCGTCCATTTACCCTTTGTAGATTTTCGCCTTTTATGTTGATAATAATTTTCATTTTGCTTTAAATTTTCATTGAATTGGATGCCAATGAAATAAGTTTTTAAAAGCTATTTTTGCTTTCTTTTATAGATAATAAGTTGCATGCAAACTTCCTTCCCTCTCCCACCGAAATAAATGAATCTCAAAGAGAACATTTTTAATACGAAACAATGCAATTAATATTATGCTTATGACACTAATGATCAGCTAGTCTGGCTATTGATTGACGTTTTAAAAATTGAAGAAAAATCATAAAATAGATTGGTTTATTTATTCAGGTAATCGCTAAAAAGAAATTTCTGCAGTGCAGGGTGAGTACAAATGACGGACCCGATATTAAAAAATCATATTCTCGAAACTACTGCACATATTACAACAAGTGATACAAGAATTTAAAAAGAAATATACCAAGTTTTTTTTTCAGTTGCAAACGTCCGAAGTATGACAGTCTTCTTTATACAGTATACGCTCAATTTGTAATCCAGTTCTTTCCATTTTGTCGTATTTTGTTTTACCTGTTATCTTTGACATGATCCCAAAAAAGAAATCATTGAGATAAGTGATTGTTTATGTACCAACAATGCCAAAAACACTGCCAGAACTAAAATAATGCATGTGTGCAGCATTCAGAACCACTGACAGAGTGATGTCACAAACTGTTTAGAACGAACTGGATCACGGATTGGACGTATGCCGGGTAACAAGAGGATCACACATCGAACATTCGTAACTGAAAAAAAGCTTGGTATATTTTTCTTTAAATTCATGTATCACTTATTTGTAATATGTGCAGTAGTTTCGAAAATGATTTTTTAAAATCGGGTCCATCATTTGTACTGTTATATTTGCTCTCTATAAAGAGTTCCAGATATGCTATTTTACTTAAGTCTGACGGAATGGCAGGCCTTCGCGCTTCATAAATGTGCTCATTTCTCAAATATTCGACAGTTAGATGAGCATCATGAGCACCAACGTTGTTGCTCATAAAAAGGATATCGTTTCTAATTAATTACGTCAGAATTTCGTCAATTAGCATTTTCTCCCAACTGAAGCTCGCTCGATCCTTCTGAGCAGCATTGTGAAACTAGGCAAAACGGCCATTTAACAAACCGGGATTCTGGAGTCTTTTCAATGATCGTTAGATCAATTAACGGTTTTCCTTATAGAATCGGCATTGCCGATCATCGGAGAAAGATTGCAAACTATTTGCTGATTTCCTCTTAACATTTAGAAAATTTTCCTCATTTTTACCTTCATTTTAGATTTATTGTTGTCTGATTTGCTTGACAATGGGGCCTGATCCCTAGTATGACGATTTTTTTTTATCATCCGTTCATTTTATTTATGATTTTGCTAATTGTTAAGTATTGCTTTCAGGTCTTCAATTTGCTCCTTCGAGATATTCTTTGCTTTGTTACTACTACTTTAAAGTTGAATAAATCTTCAATTTCCTTTTCTCCATATTTGATGAGCCTGCTATAGTTCTGTCGCATGTCACAGATATGTTTTTATTGTAATTGGGGACATCTGGAAAATACCAATATCCTTGTGAAGATTTTTTACCTTGTTTTGTTTCTGTAGAGTTTTTATAATTATGGTTTTTGTAGAGAGGAATTTTATTTTACTAGAAATTTTACTTCTACCTTTTATCAAAATCAATCTCATTTCTTTTCTCAATGTAATGCTGTCTTTTGTATTCTTAATATTCTTTGGTTGCTTAGATTAATAAAGCGTTTGAGTTTTATGATGCATTTTTAACTGCATTAGTACATTTAGTGCGTATTGCATAGTTTTTATTTTATGTGTTTTAAAGATTTTAAAAGAATGGGCTAGAAATTTGGTCTATTTCCTCTCGCTGATTCTTCTATGACATTTCATATCTTTGGGTATGTTGGACCAGTGCGGGTCTCTTAACTATCCAACTCACACATTCCATTAGTCCTTTCAGGAACACATTTGAATTTATACATCTATTAATGTAATCTTTATTTCCTTCAACTTGACTCCCGGCGTGCGCCATCATTTTTTCATTTTCAGCTCTGATTAGATTTTTCATTTCTACTTATTCAGACCGCATCTCTTCATGACCATGTTCCCGTCTGGGCTTCATTACTTCTTGTCCTTGTTCAAATATATTTTGCATTTTTTTTGTAACAAGTTCAATAGATTTTTTTAAATCGTACAACAAAGCAATGGAATCGAAGTTCTTACCATGACCAAGTCCATGTCCATGCCAAGTGATAAAGGTAAAATTCAACTTGACCTTGATTTACGACTTTTTCAAAAACAAGAACAGAAAGTAGAGGCGGAGTCAGGAAATTTAAAAATAGACTTCGACTTACATCGACATGATCTCATGGCTTCATACATCATGAATGACTGAATGATCCATTCAACATCCATTGAAATCTATAACGTAATCATCTACGTGTCAAAGAATCTTTAATGTAATATATAATTAATTTACAAAATTTATAAGAATATCGCCGTCTCTTTGGTCTGCATTATTATCTGATGTGTAAATCCCAAATTTTTTGTTTTGGCATCAAGCAATTCAGACATTTGTTTGTAAATTTAGTAAAAAATGATGAAAAATCGTCAAAATATCTCATGTAAACATTATATACATTACATTACAAATCAAATTCAAAAATAAATACTTTATGTTTAAAACCATACACATAAAAAGTAGAAAATTCTGACAGATGCAATCTATCAAAATACTTTTTTTAATCAGAAATTTCAGTTTACATTTATGCTATGGAGTTTTATAACCTTTTTTTTTAACAGAGAAAAGAAACATCTGATGAATAGCCACCATTCGACTATCAATATCAGTTTTTTGCAATCTATTTTGAAGATTGTCAGTTAATTTCTAATAATATTCTTCAGCTCCACTAAATAATAAAAGCGAAGTCATTGCATAAAGTGCATTGTAAACGCGTTCACTGAATCCATTTGGAGAGCTCTTCAGTCGGTTTGTTTATTCATTTAAATGTTCTCATCCGGCAATAAGTAATGTGAGCGATTTCTGTGTTATGCACATTAGTGTTTTATAAATTTAGATGTTTAAATGGACTGATAAGTCGGTGTTTCCCCAAAATTTGTAAACAAGTCAACCCTTGTGTCAAGTGATTATCTCTCTCTTTTTTTTTTTTTTTTTTTTTAAATTATCTTCTTTGTCAGTTATATCAAATGTAGGTTTCTTGTTTTTAAATATAAAGAAATAATCAATTCAATTTTTAAATATTTAATTAGTTCACAGTTTAAATTTAAGTATTTAATTAAACGCTGTTTTAATTTCATATGCATGCAATGCCTTCATAACTTATCAGAAATATTAAAGGGAACCGAAAATATGAATGATTGATAATTGACTCTATAATTAAATGTAAGCTTACATTTAAACTTTTAGATATTGAAATTCTGAATGAAACTTTTTTTTTGTATTTTATAATTTGATTTTAATATTTTTATCTATATTAACAGACTAAACCTTTTTAGTGTTATCTTTCAATGCGCTTGGAATTTATGTAAAAATCTTTTTAAACAACCGGGAAGTTAAAGATATTTGAATAAATTATGAAGCATGTCAATATTTCTACATTTTGTTCACATTAATTCTTACTTTTAAAGTTCGTTTGGTTTAAAAAATTGAAAAATAAACTTTGCTTTAAAATTCACAAATAAGAATTTACTCCAAGAAATATTTTTCCAAAAATAATTGTAAATTGGGTACTAATAATCTAAGTTTTGGGTACTAAAAATCTAGGAAGCAACTTCATTTAAAAAAAAATTACTTATTTCACTAAAAATTACAGTAATAACTGCAACTGAATTTTTATACTTTCTTTGACAGTCTACATTCGATTTTGAAAAGAAAGTTTTTTAACATTTGGTCTGAATAATTTCACGTAGCTTTTATTTAATTAGAACACACTTCATTCCGTTAGCGTAAGATATTGTTCAATTATCAAGTTCAATAAGTTAATAATTATTTCTCTTGCTTTAACGTTATTTTAAATTTTTCTGAGAGTTGAACAATAATGTCAAAATTTGCAACCCATATCAGTGAGGAATACTTCATTTAAGATTATATTCTTAATTATTCATTTTCTATTACTGATTGTCGTTCCACTGGATACTTCTCATCATCTGATGCTAGAAAAACTGCAAATTATTGAAAATAATTATTTATTGTAACTAAAATTAGGTATGAAACGCTCAATTACCTTTACTTAAGTAAAAAAAATTAAAGTGAATCATTTCGGAACTAAATTACAGAGATTGTTTATCCATCCTCACTGAAAAATGTCTGCCATCCCCACTGATGCGAGATCCCCGTCTCCAAGTGTCTCGTAATAAATTGGAAAGGCATGCTTTTTGCCAAAGTAAATATTTGGCTACAATCGCGGAATAAGGCGGTTCTTCGCACAGATGCTAGAGACCGTCACCTCTTTCCTGGAGACACAAAATCAATTGTCGAATTTATAGCAGCTATGTTCCCTGATTAATCCATTTTTTCTACAGAAAATTCTTCTTAACAATTTTCTTTAAAAAAAGAAACAAAAGAGAAGAACAATTGAAAAGCAAAAAATGTTAGGAAAAATAAGCCCTGGTATATCATGCAGGCATTATTACTTTTAAATTTCTAAGATGGTTTTATGGAAAAAGTCTTTATAGAAAAAAAAAAGAGAGCAGAAGGTTCATTGAAGATTTCATCAGTGAAGCGTGCATTGTACTGTGAAGAAACCCTCGTTCATAACCTATTAGTTACATCACCTAGAAAGTCCCCACGAGATGCCTGCCAATACTAATTCTTACCAGAAGTAGAACGAGGAGAAACGAGCAAGAGTTATCTCCCCCAAAATTTCTCGCATACTCTCTAACAAAAATGTTATTCCTCGTTCTCCCCGCAAAAAATCTTAGATGTTGGGTAAGGCAGAAAATACTTTGCATCGCATTGGCCCATAATAATGATGAAATATCAACCTTTGGTATACATACATTTAGCATCTTTACTGAATCTATCTTGTGATCATTGGCGATTCATCCCTGGCATGTGGTTAATGGTATTCAAAAATCGAATTTGTGTTTTAGACGCGTTCTTTCCAATCGATTGAAAACAAAACTTGACTACATTTGCAATTACAAAATCACCTAATAAATTCGACATATTTATGTCATAGCGTTTTTGAATCATTGCGTTTACATGCTTCTGAAAGTACAGACCCATAGATATTCAATCCCTTGTTGGATTTAGCTCAAAATTTGATAAGTGTCTATCTCATAGATAAATCGGTGTACCGATTTTTATCCATCTAGCTTTATTTGTTTCGTAGTAATTGTGTTAACTTACATTCGGAAAAATGGGCAGACATACAACCTTCGAATGCATTTTGCACAAAATTTGATACTAATTTACAAATTTGTATAAAGAATACATTCCAACTTTCATCCGTTTTGTTCAAAAGCGTATTTGAGTTATCTTTGTCACTAATGGACAGACATAATACCAAAAAGGTGTTTTTAGAAGGTCTGAAACGTGTAGATTCGTCGAAATCTATGAATGAATCAATTGAACCGAGGTCAAGGAAATTGGAACAGATATTTTGCAGAAAGCAGTAGCGAAATTCTATTCCAGACTTCACCATGTCATTTGTTCTAACGGCTGACATTACGAAAATCTGTTGTATTGAAAGTTCTCAGAAAACATTTATTTTCACTTGGTTTTTCTTTCTTTCTTTTTTCCTCTCATTTCTTAAATTTTTATAACAGAAGCTTCACACCTTAATTAGAATATGACGCTATATTCGGGGACTCCACATGCTATACATCAAAATACTCGTCATCACGTGTTATATTAGAATCTGTAAATATTAGACGCTGTATATCTTGTGGGACACCCTGTACATTTTAGGCAAGCACACGCACGCATATGAAGGGTTACCAAGAAAAGTGGAGCAAATATTTATTTCTTAAACTATTGGAATTATATTATAATATATACTTTCATTTGCAAAACTTCATAAAATAAGGCATCAAAATATATGGTTTTTGCAGGAGAGAAGATAATAAAAAGTTTTAAAAATGTTAAATTTTTATATTTTCCTCATAGCGAAAAAGTACCAATTATTAAAATATTTTTCTTTCTAACCAGCTATGCACATGCATCTTCCAACTGGCTTCCATCAGCAAAATTTGCTGAGGTACTAAAAATTATTTACTGATTAAGAAATCAGTAAATTACTTTATTAAAAGAACCCCAAATTTTGTAGATAGAAATGTGAAACCTTATTTGTATATAGGTAAATAAGGAGAAGAGTGTTTTTCATACCGTTATTTAATGAAAGCTTACTCTATTTAATGAATGTAATTGGAAGTATATGTTTAAGTGCAATGTTTAGGGAAATAAAAGCTTGTTCCACCTTTTTGGGACAACCTGTACATATATTAACATACAAGATCGATTCCAATGAATTCTGACACATTCCAAATAGGACGGTGAACACATTATTTTTCACTTGCGTCAATATTCAGCATACACTAAGAGTAAATGTTAAATAAAAATACTTTCATTGTGTTAAGACAAAAAGCAACTTTTTAAATAGTGACTAAAACATATTATGATATACGTCGAACAAGAGTAGGTCAAAAATAGGACAATGTGTTGTTTCAGTAACAACACTTAACGTATATGCACTTGAGTTTAATTGCAGCTGTCTCTCTCAGCACTATTTCTTGAGAAAAAATCTTACCGTTGCAAAGTAAATTGTGAACTGATTGTACACATGAAGTTACTTATTTCATGGTCAGCAGAGAAAAAGATTATTGCTATCCCCATTTTGTCCATACACGATGCCTAACTTAATTAACAAGTCCTAATGTTTTTGTTGTTAAAAGTTTTACACCAATATTTTTACTTGCTATAGTAAATGAAACATATTCACAGTTAATATATTAAATGTTCTTTTTTCCAAATTCAAAATTTTTTGTGGATTCATTTTTATCCTTTAAAAATGTGAAAACTTTTTCACAATTTACAAGAGGTTTTTAGTTTATGATTGACGAGTATGATAAAATTGTGCCTTTCAATAAACGTTCCATTGTTAAGAATCTTTTTAAATAAAATGAATAGGCTTGACAAAATATTAAATGTATCTGAAATCTTATTCACTGATTTGTGTAATATATGTTTAGTAAATCGTATGAAAAATTTGAAAATTAAATATTGGTACTTTGAAAAAAATAGTGAGTACTATAAAAATTAAAAATGTTCAATTAAAAAGATAGTTCAAAATAATTTTTGCTCTAATGAACAATATTCTAAAATGAAGGTTAGGATACAATATTTTCAAAGATTTCTTTACAATATTGAAAACCAAAAATAATAAGTTACTACGTCGATTTACACACTGCAGCATTTCATAAATAACTGTTGTGGCAGAACACAAATAATTAAATGTTATACATAACAGATCAAAACTTTTATAAAAAAATCTCCATTTTTTAAATTTTTTTTATTGAATATTATTTAAAATGATTACAAATTCCTTCTAGAGAAATACTTTAAAAGAAAGAAAAAGAAAGCGTCAAAAAATTTACTCGAGAAAAAATATTTATGCAATAATAATTTTATAAGCATTTCATTATCGAAATTTTCAATTAATTTTTTGAATTCTTAGAATTAAAATACATGAAAAAAATTGTGGAAAATGCACTGAATCCTTAGTTAGAAGGTAGGAAATTTTTTTATATTCGAATCTGTAATATTATTAAGAAATCATTTAAAAAACCTAATTTATTAAAAGATTAGAGAATTAATTATTAAAGGACACGAGTGAATGATTGAGAAAATTATTCGAGGAAGAAATTTGGTCCTTGAATAGAAAAGTTACCTCATTATTTTATAGCAGCTTCAACTTCAAAAGTTTTATGCGAACTGAATTTAAAATAATTTGAATAAAAAGGTATTTAGACTTTCAATTAATCGAAGAGAAACGGCAACACTGCACAATGTCATTCTATCCTCAATTATAATAAATAATTTGTATTTGACAATGACCAATTAATGCATTTAAAATGTTTCTTACTCGATTTGATTCACAATCAGAGGCAGACAGAAAAATAAGAATGAAGAATCAACGCCATTACAGATGTTAAAACCTTCATGCATAACAAGCAAAATGTAAAAAATAAAGACAGCAGTTAAGATGACAGTGTTAAATAAAACACGAGCTTTTAAGAAGCAATGTGGCCAAATACAATACAATGAAGAAAGTAGTTTATGATATCAAATATGTGATCTAAATTTTGTACATAATAGCTTCAAATTAATATAAAAAATATGCATCTTAAAGAATGATAAACTGCATTTCATGATAAATGCAAGCGATTTCAACGGAAAAACACAGCTTAGGAGGGTGATTTTGAAGATTAGAGTAGTCGTGTTTTACTTGAAAACGAATAACCTCTCTCTGATTCAAATTAAAGTATCACTGTTTGGGACGTCCTGGCGAGAGAACCAATTGACGTAACGTCTTCATAATTGAAATACATACATTTCAGACCAAGAAAATTTTATTGGTGCAATAAAAAAATAAAAAAATTAGCTCCTAAAAGGCCACTTGGGGAAACGTGGCACTGCGATTGATTTAAGAAAACGAATATGAAACATGATACCAACAATAAAGGACAGAATATGAGGTATCTACAAAGGGTGTTCAAATGAAAAGGAACGAAACGTTGTAACAATATAACCGTTAACATATTTGCCTATGCCGCTAGGGGAGAACGTAGCGAGACGTCTATTGATGCGATTGGAGTGTAGGACTCCGGTGTAGATCGGAGCATCTGCAGGAAAGAGCAGAGGCTCTTATTAAAAGCACCGTCCAATTGACGTGGCAGTGTGTGTGTAGACATGATGGCGTTCACATTGCACATTGCTCACGACTGAGCTGCAGTGCGGCGTTATCCGATTTCTGACAGCGGAAGATGTTAACATTCGCCGCTATTAATCGCTGGATTGTCACCGTATACGAGGAATACTGTGTGTCAGACAAGTCAATGCCCGTTTTCGCACAGGCCGTGAGAGTTTGATTGATGATTCAAGACCAAGCCAGGCAAACACAGTCATCATGTGTTTCATCCCCTGAAAAAACATCTGAAAAGGCAGCGCTTCAACTCGGACGGCGAATTCAAGGACGCTGTGAAGGACTAGTTATCAAATGGAAGTGTGTGAAGGGCTCGTTAATCAAATGGATCGTTGTGCGCAGGGCTATGGTGTATATTTTGAATAAAGTCTTCATTTATACGCACAGTGTCGTTTCGTACCGTTTCATAAGAACACCCCTTGTATAATTAACTTCATTATTTCATTACTAACACACAAATTTAGCTAACTAGATAAAAATTCGAATTTTCGACATTGCGAGCTGCACTGGAGACAAAAAAAAAATTGCATAAAAGATGAAAAAAGGATGTTCATAACAGATAAAAAACTGCATACAGCTTTCGAACATTCTTAAGCCACGACGATGGTTTCTTGCTTTGCCGGAGCTGCGTGCTACTAAAGTCATTTTACCGAAACATCAATAATTCTGCCAAAGAGCTTCGTTTATATTTAGGGCAGAAATCTTTGCACAAGAGTCCAATAACATCTTGCGCCCTGTGGCGAATGTTCAAACTTTTCGAGGAAACAGGCAGCTTTGCAATTAAAGCAGGCCGTGTACTTAAAACACGGATATCACCGATGATTGAAGACATTTCAACTTCAATCGTTTAGCAGGCCAATTCGAACACAGCAGGGGCATCTAGTTCTCGCGCTGTATCAAGGCAATTGGAGTTGCCATATATTACAGTTTGGAGGTACATGCGAATAGCACTCGAAGCTTATCCGTATAAAATAAATCTCTTGCAAAAGTTAAAACCAGCCGATAACGATATGCGTGAAATATTTGCTTTACTTTTATTGGCACGGATGAAGGTGGTATAGAAATGACCGTGGAATATCCTATGGAACGATGAGGCTCACTTTCACATGTGTGGAGCAGTGAGCACTCAAAACTGCCGTACCTGGTCCACAGCAATCCTCATCAAGTTCAACAAATGCCCTTGCATTCACCGCATGTTATTGTTTGGATCGGCTTCACTGCAACCTTTTTGACTGGGCTATTTTTCTTTGGGAAAATCACTAAGCAGGACCAACAGCCTATTTTGTAACGCCAGCTCGTTATCGGGATATGTTGCAAACTTTTTTTGTCATTTTAGAAGTTCAGCATCGTAGATGCCTCACTACAACGATATTCGAACAAGATGGTGCTCCTACTCACATAGCACATGTGGTTCAACAATTGATGCGATGTCACTTTACTGAAGATCGTATTATCAGTCGTGCATTTCCTACAAGATGGCCTCCACGTTCACCTGACATAATCCCTTGTGATTTTTGTTGTTGAGGTTTCCTCAAGGATGAAGTTTATCGAGGAAATATAGGAAATCTGGCGGATTTGAAGAACCAAATCCTCTTGAACGTACGCAACATCGAACTCGATCTGTTACATGCCGCTGTGAATCATGTTATGACGCGGCGTAACTTGTTAACCCTGAAGCAAGGAGGGGACATTGAAAACCATCAGCGAAACTTTTGTTTGCTATATTTAAATTTCTGTAGTAACGAAGTTTGTGCTGATTAGTAAAGTTCATTACATTTTATCTCGTATTCTGATCTTTAATGTTAGTGTTATGTTTTGTATTCATTATCTTGAACCGATAGCAACGCCATATTTCACTTAGCGACCTTTACTTAACTAATTTTTTATTATACCAATCAATTTCCCATGGGCTGAAATGTATATCCTCCAAATATGAAGGCGTTACGATAATTAGTTCTTTCGCTAGAGCGTCCCAAATAAGAATACTGAAATTTGAATCACCCCGTATATCCTACCTCATATCATTCGTATGCTAGCAATGCAATCAAGCTTGCAGAAATAAAAAGATTCTTGGTATCATCCTTGTTAAGCGACTAAATGGCGTGGACGATATAAATTATGTGGTAAGTAACCTGACTGAAATTTTAAATAGACTTATTGCTGCCAAACACAATAGAGGAATTTTAGGAGGAATTGTCAAAATTCTATACAAAAGACCTGAAATGATTTTAGTTCATGCATTCCAGCCTAGTATAGACAATACTTTAAAACAAAATATAAATGAAATACAACGTTAAGTTTTATTATCAATTACAGGGTTTTTCGCAAAATATTTGCAACAACTCTACAAACAATAAAATGATTTGAATCAGTATATATGATATGTATTATATGTGCTATCAAAACTGCTTGTTATTGTCTCAAAAAATCACTCCCACACCCAAAGACATCCAAAATTTTGGCGAAATATTTGAAGGTTCTAAAATGAAAATGAATGGATTCAGCCTCGTAAGACTGAAAAAGTGCATTGCGATGTTTCTGTAATGATAATTCCGAACAGAAATAAAAAGCAACAGCGGCAGTGTCGAATTCTGAAGACACTGAAAATCACACGCTAAAGTGCATCTTACACGTTTTTCAATTCAAAGAATAATTTAGTAAAAGGTCTCACAACACTGGGCTAAAGACCACATTGGCATCAAATGTAATGATAAGACCACCAAAGCTGTTTCAATTAAACTTTCAATAGACTCTCGCCCAGAAAGAACAATCGAAATTCGCCTTCGTAAAATTAACATTGATGAAAATAAAAATGGCAGCTTCACCTTTAATATCTTTTCTCAAGTAAAAAGAAACAGATGCATTTATAATAAATATTTAACCCAATTAATTAAATTCTATAGATTTTGTCTGCATTATCTTAAAAGATCCAGCTTGAGAAACTGTAGTTGTAGATGTGGTAATGAATATATGTCATTCCAAACTACATTTTCCAACGCCCTATTCTTCGTCAATTGAGAAAACTTATTAAACCTCAACAAAATGTTTTCCAAATTTTATCAAATAATAAATTGACTTTAGAAGCTCAAACTATGTTAGATTTCCCAAATTACAATAAAAGCAGGATTTTCTAAATGGAATAATAATACACTCACTTCTGTTTTGGATTCGTTGCAAGTTTAATTATAACCACTCTGTATTTAAATATTGAAATTTACCTTTACAAAAAGATGTATTATAAAAGCATGTTATTTATTAACAATACAACATTGTCACATATTTGCTTAGTGAGCATGCAATATTCTTTTAGAGAAAAAAAGCAGAAAAAGCCTAAAAACATCCAGTTTAGATGATATGCATAAATATTTGAGCATGCTTTCAACTACAACTACTTGGATCTCCTACGCTTTTTTTTCATGTAGAATCGTCTGTGTTTCTTACTGGATTCTTCCGGGGAGACGGGCTTGTCTTCGTACATTTCTTCCATTCTGCTGCTGCTAGTGACGGGACGATAGCGACTGACGGGAGAATGTTGCGATTCCTGCGAGGAAAAAAAATTTGCATTTTCATTTCAGTTCAATTACTCTAAATCAAAATCTAAATTAGCAATACGAGAGTTATTAGTGTGTACCAAAAGTTTCTTTCTCATCGCGCTATGAATAGCCTTATCTATTAGCCTCGTCGGTTTCAGTTGTCCCAGAGCTACCACACCCCGAAAAAGTTCTTTTGTTCATTTGGTGGGATTGGAAAGGCGTAATTTTCTATGAGCTCCTTCCTAAAGGTGAAACAATAAATTCTACGAAATACTGTCTATCAACTGGATCAATTGAAAGCTGCCATAGCAAAAAAAAAAAAAAAAAAAAAAAAAAACGGCCGGAATCAATGAACCGACGAGGCTTTGTTTTTCATCATAACAACGCGAGACCACATATTGCACTAGTCGTAAGAGAGAGGGTCTTACAGTTTGATCTGGATGTTCATACTCTCCAGATCTCGCTCCATCGGATTATTACCTCTCTCTGTCCTTAAAAAATTCTCTTCGCGATAAGCACTTTAAATACATCAGTGAAATCAAAGCGCACTTGGAGGATTATTTCTTTTCCAAAACACAACAATTTTGGAAAGAAGGCATAATGAGGCTTCCTGAGAGATAGAAGAAGTTAATAGAGCAAAAGAGTTCTTATATAACAAAATAAATAACATATAAAAATAGTAAACATTGTGTATTTATTTCATATTAGAAATAGGAAAGAAACTTATGGGGAACCCTAATACTTTGACGCGGACCTCGTTCTGATATTTTCCTGCCATTGGATGAAGTAACTGACATTGCGTCAATTGCCCATCCAGAAAACGCTATTCTTATCTGTAAGAAGAATGTTTTCACTGATGAAAATATTTTTTCTTTAAATTTTTCAGATCTGGTAGATGTGAAATTCAAATTTCTCATTTCTTCATAATTCGTAATTATTGCTCCTATTTTAGAACATAAATTAAATTCTCTCTCAATTAATTAGAAATTTCACATAATTAAATTAATATCTGCTTCTGTTTATACTTAAACTATTTGTTTTCTTTATCATTAAAAGAATATGTTGCATAGTTTTGAATTAGCAAGCATGGAAATTATTATATATTAAATGCATAATAAACCCTAAAAAATGTATGTAATGTAAAATATATATAATGTTTATTAAATTTACAGCAAGAATGGACGAATGTATTAAACTATTTTTTTTAATGATGTTTAAAGTAAAAATAGCAAAATTTATAAACAGTGAAGAAACAATTTCATTCATTGTGAGGAAATCATGTCATTCTCGTTGAGCAATTACGAAAATGTACTTCTTTTTATATTTCTATCGAAGGACCTCATTCGCTGGTAATCTCCTTTTTCTCCCTTGCAATCAATCAACAGGGGGGAGAGGAACTTTAGGCAATCCAGTGTCATCTCTTGGAAGGTGAGAATTCAAAATATTTTTTTCAGATTAATTAATATGTACAGCAATATGTTGGGCAGTATTATTAGAGATAATCTTTAAAGAATAAGCATATATTCAGAGGCATACCTATATAAAATATCGCCCAAAAATATTAAAACAAAGCCCTTCTCTCTTTTAGCATTTCGTATACATAGAGAAAGTATTGTAATAGTCACAAATTACGAATATCCACACTTCATGCCATTCTGAATTCGAAAAAATTCTGGCATTATGTCTGTCTGTCTGTCAGTGAAGACGATAATTCAAAAACGCTTTAAACTAAATAGATCAAATTGGATATATAAAGTTAAGATCAAATTTATAGATTTCTATCAAACTTTGAATAAAATCCATTCAGAGAAATCTGCCTGTCTAGCTGTTTAAATGCAAGATAACTCTATAACCACGAAACGTAAAGAATAGGACAGCATTTGGAAGCCAAGCCTCTAAAATGCAGATTTGCATCCAATTCGCCAAAAGGTTGATCGTTTGTCCATTTGTACTTCTGCATGTATGTAAACTCAATGATTCGTAAATGAAATGACTTAAATAAATGAAATTCACTATGTGAAACAATTGGTGTTCCCTGTCAAATTTTGTTTACAATTACTCTGAAAAAAAAGCAGGCAAAATAGATATTCGCACAATAAGCTCAGTAAAATTGATAGATTCTCGCCCAATATCTATATTTCGTAACCATTGCCAAAGCCTTACAAGGCATTCGTAGCCTTACTCAAGTTTTAAAATTTTACGTGGGGGAATAGGGACATGACCTTTATTGAAGAGTAAAGGGGAAATCCCTACCACTGTTTTAAATGCTCACATTTCACTGGTCGCTCTATATCATTGTCCACAATTTTATGACTCGATGGTCAAAAGGGAACGATTTGAATTCTGGTAATTTCTGGATATCTCAAGATGAGAAGAGACGCCCATATTAACTATGAGGAATCTCAGGAATGAGAATTTAAAAATTAATTCATACCTTTCTCTTATTTGAAAATAATTTAGCTCTCAATTTCATCCCCCCCTTAACAATGGCGCTCAGGTGCATATGCCCCTCCATAGTCATGTCACTATGCGTACTGTTTGATGTAGGTTATAAAAAACTTTCTTTGGAAAGCCCATGATTTTAATAATGATGTAATAATAAGTTTAAATTCATTTTCATATGACAATCGTCTTTATAGCCAAATGATGCATTTTTCTTCTGCGCGAACAATTAATATAAAATATAAATAACATAGTAAAGTGAAATAAAATAGTTTCGTGACAGTTAATTTTTTATTAACAAAAATTCTGTTTCTATACATGAAAAATATTATTTATTTGAGTGAGACCATTCCTACAGTTCATTTGTCTCCAAGTTTTTGCTCGCTATGTTTAGTTTAATTTTCTATCAGATTTTAAAAATTTATTAACTGACAAAATTTGATTTCGGTAGATTAAAAAAAATTTTTTTTGCTAGTCTGCACGTTTACGAGGAACTAACTAATAATCTTATTTTAATTAAAAATAAAATATCAGAGGATAAAAAAAATTTCGAAAATTATGATACTTAGTATAAAATATTTTAAATTATTATATATTTGGAAAACGTATTTATCTAGCCGTACTTCGGGATTCTATCGGTTTCCATTATTATTATTTACATACCAAACAGCTGATTTTTTTTATTTGATGATAAAAACTTCTGTTATGAATTCTTCAAATTTTACTCAGCAGACGGAAGCAAAGGAAAGTTTTCTTAACAATTTATGAAATAGTTCATTATTTCTATTAATAACAAACACAGACATTTTCATCCGAAGTAAGGAGTAAAATGAAACGGATTTTTTTTTTTAATAAAGAATAGAAAATGAAGAGAAAGAATTAGAATGGAATGCTTTTCCTAAAGACTGTACCTACCTTCCTGTTGTGTCCTCTGAACTGCCTTTCCGAGTAGTCTTCCTGATCAGCTGCTTCCCTTTTGGTACTGGGTTTGTACCAGTGGCTGCTTGTGGCGGTGGGGGTCTGGCTTCGCTCCCCCTCCCCCACCTTTTTCTCTTGCTTGGAATAAGGAGAGTAACCTGAAAACGGAAAGCGCATTACCGTTATGTTATATTGCAAAAATGTCTTCATTATTTCTCATATACGAACCAAATGTAAAGGTGGGCATGGCGATGGAAAGACAAGAGGTAACTGGTGAAAAAATGTAGCTTTTTTTTATCACAAAAGCCAAATCTGGCCATGCTGCGCCAATCAAATGGTAAAAATTAAATTCAATGATATTAAAAGATTTTTTTAAATTAGGCAAAAGTAAAGTTACAAAAAAAAATTTCCAAATGTATAAAAACGACGCCTTAAAAACTTTCAAGAAAAAAAGTAAAAGTGCATTAATTACAGACATATGAAAAAATAATTTGAAATGGGTAAGAAACCTACATAAAATTCAACAAACCAATGTGTGTAAAAATTGAAAAATATTAGGGTGAGGACTGTCACCTACTAGTTCACGCATGTCTATGGAAACTGCATTAAAAAACCGTAACCGATGATTATTAAAAACAGGACAATGAATTAAAACATGACGCACACTTCAGAATAATTTCGCCAAAAGTACCAGTGATGATAGCCACCCTTCCAAAAACGATGGGGAAATAAAATTAAGCGGAATGTAGAAGAAAGCTTGAAAATTTGCTTGCTATGTAATTATTGTCATTTGTGGCTATCCTTGATGCTCGCAGACAACCGTGAACGCTTGTGAAGCATGTCCGTAGCTTCCAATGGGTCATATGCATGTTTACGATCATGTCTTCGCTTAGCTGGAAGCTCTGTCTCAATGCTTTTTTGTATGCATATGACCCATTGGAATCTATGGGTCATATGCAAAAGCTACGAGCTAAAGGAATAAAACGAGCTAAAGGAACCTATAAAGAATAGTTGACGCGGTAGCAAAATGCCTCCCTCTCCCCCATCTGACTAAAGAATCTCGCTTGGATAATTATTTTGTACCCAAAATAAGCATTACGCCGTCTTCTGCATTCTGCTTTCCTTCTATTAGGGTACTCCATAAGTTTCTTTCCTATTTCTAATATGAGATTAATACACAATGTTTACTGTTTAAGATATTATTTATTTTGTTATATAAGAACCCTTTTGCTCTATTACCTTCTTATTGCCTATAGTATTCGGACGCTCTAATACTATAGTTTAAAAGGATTTTATAGCCCATTTTCAATCGGTACAATTGTTTCCAATCATCTTGTATAAAAAGTGTATCTAAATATTTACTCTAGTGGTATATTTACCACGGAATGCTGACCACCCTTTACAATACAAAAGAATTTGGGAACGGCATAGATGTCAGTTTTCTATTCTTGTCTAATACGTTTTTGTTCTAGTTTATTTTTCCTTTGGTTACTTTCAGTTTTGAAAATATCCACGCTACTCACCATTCCATCTCTAAAAGTAGCTTTGAACGTCATAAGCCTTATTTCCGACGTAATGATCCTCTTCTAAAAGCCCTAACTCTAAAGAGAACGCATTACATAAATTTTATTACTTCCAACAACTCCGCTATCAAAACTGAGCTAAACAAACTAAATGCGGAGATCACTTTATATAACTGACATGAGGAAAGTTTGTAAAATCTTATGCAGGAGCATAGACGCTAGAGCTCTCATTTCAAAATTACAGCGCCCTGCTCAGCTTTCAGCGAAACCCAGCAGCAAGCTTAGTATTGTAATACCATCCTTGACTCTCATGGTCGGGCCCATCATGTTAACAAAATAGCTGCAAATAAACCGGGCAGAGTTCTAGAAAAATATGAGTTTGCTGAGTTTTATAAAAAAAGACCAGAAAAAGATTCCGTAAGTTGGTTTATAATTGTCGCACCTCAATTACGGGCAATCCTATATTTTTGCGACCAAATTTCGCTGAAGGAAATGAATGTTGCTTCAGTGAGTGCGGTCTCCGGGTGCAGATGAAATGAAAGCCCGTAATGGAAAGATTGAATAATATGCAATCGTGAAGAGCAACTGTATAGGATATATATATGCTTAATGAATTCTCAACCCAACGAGTATCATGTGGTCAGTACATGTCCAAATCATTTTTAAAATGTTCAAATCATGCACAGAAACAATCATCCATTTCCACGTCAGCTTACTTTCAGTCCTGCTATTTGCCCTTAATATAGAATAGGGGGCAAGTAAAAAGTAATAAGCTGGGAATGGGAATTATTCAGACTGCTCTGAAATCCTGCAGTCGTTACTCCTAATATGGAAAACTGAATTTTCTTGTTGGCACTGATTGCTTAATTTAATACTTACTATTTTAATTTGATAATAGGGTTGTATTGCTCATATAAGAATTTTATATTTTTTCGGTATTTTTCATGAATTCTTTAATTATTTTTATTAATTGCGAAATTGGATTCTTTTATTATTACATAGTTGTTCAAATTTGTCTAATTTATATAAGTTGATCGAATTAGAGTTAAATTTGTTTGTTAAATTATTTTTAAGTTTTATATGTTAGCTGATAAGTATGTATGTCCGAGTCCGGCCTAGTCCTTCCCGTAATCAGGGCGTCCCGGGTTCGGGCATGATTATTCTTTACCCTGTGTTCTATCTGTGAGATGTGCGAATGAGCCCCCCTATAAAAGGGGGTTGTGCAAGCGAGTGTGTGAGTGTCATCTTCGGGCATGATTATTCTTTACCCTGTGTTCTATCTGTGAGATGTGCGAATGAGCCCCCCTATAAAAGGGGGTTGTGCAAGCGAGTGTGTGAGTGTCATCTTCATATGAGCTAGAAGTCAGACTTCTGCCATTGGGTGCTCAGAGGCCTTTACCCTCAGAAGCTATTGCACAAACTCGGCTTAGATCACTAACTTCTTCAGCGGGATTGTCTATGGCAAGTGCCATAAGTATGTATACACCTGTTCATTAACAAATATGGACCTGCGTCTTACTCCAAAAAATCACAATACTATAAGTTTGACTAGTCATAAAATAAGGTCTGTTAAAGAGTTAAATGATAAACGCAGACAGACATTATGCTGATATAAATAATGAATAATAAACGATGAATGAACAATTTAAATCCCCATACTATCATTTGAAAGTCAAACTTCTTTTTTTTAAAGATTGATGCCACAAGTTTTAAGATCAAGAAATTTAATCAGTCCTTATTTTACAGGCTTTCATTTCAGATCAGCGAGATCGAACGTCAAGAAAGAAAACGACAGAATTCAGGGGGAACGTTGAAAGTAAAAGATGAAGGATACCTTCGTGCCCAGGAGACCGGTTGAAATCATCTCTGTGCTGGGGCGATCGGGGCGAGTCGGGCATGGCCGGGGAATACAAGTGCGTCGGAGAGGGACCTTGCGCTGAGTCCGCAGGAGGAGTCATCACACCCGTCGAATCGTTGTTATCCACTGAAAAAGACAAAATGACTAGTGGCTAGACAGCTTTCTTTTTTTCTACACTAGACAGCTTGCTGCATTTTGCAAGAGTTCCTTAGTGCCCTTTAGTTGTGCTACCAAAAACATAAATGTTGAAAAATATGCAAATGAATCAAACGTGCGAGTACAATAAATTGATATAAATGTAGAAAACGCTTAAAATAATAATAAAAAAAAGTAATGCATTTCCGAATATCTGTACATCGAAGAATCTTTGGCCTGGTGGTAAGGTCTCGGCTTCGGGATCGGTGGGGTCGAGATCTGATTTCACAAAAGAACCGCCATGTAATCGGGTTTGGTACATGCCAAATTCATCGGAGGGCAGAAATGCTGCCGTTGATGTGGTGCGGAAATTTAAAGAGAGGGTGTCAGTTCAGGTGCCATCTTCGTCATCTGACCGCGATTGATGTTATTTTAAAAAGGCTTTAATTTAGCGAAAATAAATCAAACGAACGGGACCAGCGATGGTTTCAAAGTAAGCTTGCCTTATTCAGACAGCATACAAAGAGTTTCATGTAATGTTTGGCCAGTGTATCAAAATGTCGCTGGTGTAGCATGAATCAAATAAAAAGAGCATGTAAGAAAGTGAATAAAAGATCGCGGCGCGTTACAGTCAGTCTGGTTTCGAGAGGTTTTATTTTCGTTCTTTTTTTTATTACGATACTTCAGTATCATATAGGATTATGAGATGAGTGTAAACTTTAGCGTCCTATAAGTAGTTGTGCTGTGCAGTAAACATAATACAAAGAGAAAGCAAATATGTAGATAAAACCATATATTATTTAAAACCTTTAAAAAAACTAAAATAAGAAATTTTACACAACAAATGATTCTGATTAGGTGAGGAGGTTCAGAAACAATTTATTGGCATTAAAGTGTAATGTAAATGCTGACATTTATTTTATGGGAATATATGATAGTGACGTCACAGTCACATGGCAAGCACTGTTGGTGTACAAGAAGCTAATACACATCATGACATCACAACTTTTTCTCTCCTGAAAGCAGTGCATTATGGGACTCAACAGAGTTATGAAGAATCAAAATGAATTCCAAATACTTCAATTCATGTAAAGAATATTATTACTGCGTTTCAAAACATTCCGGAATTTAATGTGTTACAGAAGAATGGGCCTCTTTATTCAATTCTTTCTTTTAATACTTATAACGTTTCGATTACACTTCTATTATTTTTTTTATATTATAAGATATAGTTCATCAAAATCGATTGGCATGTCTTTTTAAACCATTTTAAAGTCAACAGTTTGGAAGCCTTTACCAATCGCAATTCAAAGTAATTATTCGTCCTTTGCAATAGGGTAACGAATTCTCTCATTAAAGTAGAGAGCTGTGCAGTCTTTTCTTCATTCATCAGAAAGGAAAAGAGTGCTACAGTTTGCAATCGGGAATTTTGTTTTTCTTTTTGCCAGGAGATTTAATGAATGTGTTAAAGAAACACATTGATTTTTCAAATTTTTTTTTACTTATTTTATGCGAAAAACACTTCTAGAAATGCGGAAAGTCCCCTTCCAACTGTATTAAAATTCATAATATGCATTATTTTGAAATATTCTATAAAACTGTTCATCCGGTTTCAAATCATACATGTTCAAATTATTTATATATGTCGACCTTTCAGCAATTCATAAACAGAACAATTAGTGAAATATTAAAAAAAAACACTTGAAAAAGCATTTAAATAATTTCTCAGCAGCAGAAATATTTTATTTTATGCATACATAAATTTATAAACGCCTTCTGATCGCACAAAACTATCTTTTAAATAATATTTAATACTGATTTGAATTACTGAAATTATAGCATTTTTTTATTTAAAATATTCTTTATATTATTTTATGCCATTTTTATATCAAGTTGGAATACATTTTAAATTGTTTTAATGATGTTAAAAAAGCTAAAATTCAGTATTTGGAAAGAAATAATTAATAACAGTTGTGATTATTAGATTTGATTTGTTAACTGGCATTTACAACTTTTGAAATTCTAATTGAGGTATTTGATGATGACCTATTTATATTATTTCATACTGGATGTATCTGTATTTAATTTTTGATTTTTTAAACAAATTATTTCTTTGAAAAATGAACATAACATTTTACATTATTTATAATAACATTTCTTAAGTTTAATCCATCATTTTTCAAAAGCAATAGCTAATTATATTTAGAAATTTCAATCAGAAGTTGCTTTCATATCTATAGTTTTAACTCCAAATTATTACTATAAAGTGCAACAGTAAAATTATTCCACATAAATTATACATTTCAAATTTTGTTGATGTGTCTGAGTCATTATGAGTAAAAATAAAAGTGACACAGCTAGTTGCTAAGCAGACAAATTGAAAATAATAACAAATTCTAAGCTTCCCTTGAATTTGAGCTCACCACGGAAGAAATTAAAGAAATATTTCTGCTTTAGTTTTTAGGTAAACAGTAAACATAAACAAAATATTCGGAGAGACAATATATTGTAATCATACACTATATGGTTACATACAGAGTTTACAAACAAGAAAATGGTACAGCGTGGCTTTGACGAATTGGTGGCCCATTCGTGGTGGCCCTAAAAAAATATGCCCATTAAAATTTGAAACAAAAAACTTTTTGCTAAGAGAACCATTAAAATTCATCGGCTCATAAAATAATTTATTAGTGCATAACAAGCTTGTAATTATGGCGTCTTTTTTTTCTTTAGCTTCAGAATACGCTAAAAATATTTATTCGAAAAGAATATTTTAATTTTGATCTAAAGATTCCAAATTTTGGCGAAACACTTAACATTTGTGAGTTAAAATATTAATACAGATGAACTCGCAGCAAAAGCTCAATACGTCAAAATTTATCAAAAACTTGAGAACGATTGCAGTACTTCATGCACAATACAGAAAGATCTTTTTTAATTAAAGAAAATTTATTCACAGAAAATAATATTTTACGATCACTTTAAATATTTAAGCTGTATGACGAGCCTTTACAAAGACGAGCCTCTACAAAGACGAGCCTCAAAAAGACGAGCCTTTACAACCTGGGTTATCCAGAAACAAATATTAAGACAAAAAGATTTATCATTATAAAATAATTCAATATACCGACCCGAATCTCCGTAACTTTTTTTAACTGTAGCTCGCTTTGCTAATCGGCTGGACTTCAATTCATCGTCTGAACTGTCCGTGTTTTCTTTCTCGCTGGCACTCTTGCCTGGGGAAAAAAAAACATTTAAACAAATGAAATATTATTTAGAAATTTGAAAACATTTTAAAATAGAAATAAAAAACAACCATTGCTTTAGTTTCTTCTTTTTGAAAATTTGTACAATTTTTAATCGAGATCGAGTCCAGATTTCGGTTTTCGAAAATTATTTATATTTATAAAAGAAAGTGTCTGCGTATCTGTCACTTTTACACTTGGAAACTTACATGTCCCTGAAATTTTGGATATAAATGACGACTTAATGCAGTTCGGAGTCCAAATTTTAAAATTTCACAGAGAAAATTTACTAATTTAATACTTTAAGTCGTTTTCAGTAATCATTCATATGTATTTGCACATCATCCTAATGATGAACTTACAAATATTTGAAATCTGAACTCAATTTAAATTTTAAGAGTTAAGAGAAAGAAAAATAATTTTAGAATTTAAGAAAAAAAATTTAAGAGTTAAAATAAAATTCCAGAATCCTGCATTATAACTTCGTATTTAGTAATATTTATAATGTGCATATATTTTTGATTTTTATTTATGCAGAAAAAAATTATAAAAGGTTGAAAACCTTTGTTCGAGAACTATTTTTTCATCAACAGCACAGACCGGCATCCTAGTTATAAATTTGAATCAACTAACAAAAGAAAGTTGAATGAATAAATTAAAAAATTCTTCTGGCAACGTCTTCTTCAAAAACTTTCGCCTAAATGAATGTGAATGCAATATGGATGAAAGCAGAAGTTGCATAAAACGAAGCGAAGCAACGCGGCCCTCCTTCCTAGTTTCTTACTGCGACTGACGTAAATTAAATTTAGGTTGTTGTACATATATACCGAGCAGCCAGATTTCTTTTAAAAAGAAAGGGGAAAAAAGTGATATCTGAGATTGAAATTGAATTCCTGGCGATTTTAGAAAAGGGTAAAATTTAGTGACGTGCATGTCTTGAGAGCGAAAGAAGGTTACATCAAACATTAATCTTGAAATATTGTTGAAAATAAAATTTATGTCAGAACTTATTAAAATAAGATATATCTAAATTGAAGTAGAGGTATATTCGAGGAGACAGCACGGCAAAAAGTCAATGATATTTCATTCAAACCAAATAAAGAATGAGGAATATGATTCTAATAAATTTAACTAGAGTATATACATTTCGGATGTCTTTTTCCAAACCTATTTTACCAAAATTCTGACACCGAATTGCAAGGGTTTTCACAATATCACATGTTGAATTTCGTTGATTTAGGTTATAGCACTTATGTGCATGCGAAAGTACAAACCGACAGACGGTCAAACTCTGATCCATTTGATTCAAAATTTGATAAGAATCTATATTTTAGTTTCTGTGTATCAATTTTTATCTTTACGTTTTGAAGACATCGTGCTCATTTTTATTTAAATAGAGCAGACGAATGGATTTCGTACAACATTTCACAGAAATCTACAAGTTTGGTCTCGAAATCCATACACTGAATTTCATTCTTTTAACTGATAGTTTTTAAATTATATTGTTTGCAGACGGTAATAAAAATCCAAGAACGTGTTTTTCGAATTCGGGGAGGTTCGAAACTTCGAGATTTTTCAAAATCGAATCAGTTCAAAGCATACTTCGAATTTTTCAACGATTGCAACACACCTTCAAAAAGTGATTCAACTTCTGCCTAAACCGGAAGTTGTTTAATTTTATGTTCAGTGGTTTTCTTCTGCGATGCAGACTCACAATTTCCGACATATTATGAACTTGAATCTTTACCAGAAAGAGGATTCAATGCTTGGAAGAGTATGATAAATATTTTGGTTGTTTGTAAAAGGTCGAGTTTAAATGCCGTTGAAAATAACCAAGCCTTGACGAAAATATCACCTGTCTCAGCACGTCCAACAATCCGGTCCCTCAGCAATTTCGCACATTAAGTTTTTAAAAAAGATGACTGACAAAACTTTTAAAATTGGTTTTTGCTGGGAAAAAATGATGGTAGTCATTCATTTGCTTTTATAACAAACAAATAAATGACTTTTTTTTAAAAAATACGAAATTTTATCAGTACGCATTCAAAATATGAAAACTGCCTGTATGATGATAAAAAAATAGTGAAAGTCATATCACCGACCCGCCCGAAGGCACGCGGATATTAAATACTGAATGCCCGGATCGCCGCAACAGCAACTCTGGCGGGAACTATGGTTGAGTCCTAAGGGCCATCACCGGCCGCGATACAACCCTTCCCTAAGAAAGTAAGTTCCGTCATCGATGGGAGGAGCCAGACCCCCCACCTTTTCGTGTGCCCTCCCGGATAGGGAGATCCAACCAACATTCCAGAAGCATCTCATCCTCATTTCGAGGTGACACCGGGAGAAATATCTAGATAAAGAAAATCACACAAAATAAGTGAAAAATGCATATTTTCTAATAGAAAAGAGCAAAAAACGTTTGAGCTGGTGGTTCCCGGATGGAGATAAAATAATGGAAGAAACAAAACCTTTAGAGATAAACACACCCGGACCAAACCAAAGGCCAAACAGGAATACAATTAATGGATGACGTATTCACAAACCAACTCCATCTAGCAGTAAAGAATAAACGACACTTGTCAATGCCAAGAATCGGAAACCGACACAAATTCCAAAATCTTTTTTGGAGAAGCCACCGAATCCCCCAAAAAGAGTAATAGCCACCAAATCACATATTCAACAGAACTTCACTTGCTTCTACTGGAAATTTAATTAAATGAATATAACAGCAATAGTAATACTCTTTTCTTACTCTTTCACGACATAATAACAGTTATGTAATAAAGTTACATAAAAACGTAGTTACAAAATAAAGTCCCTCAATTTCAGTTGATAAAGTTCAGCAATTATATTTTACTGTGGGATAACAAACAAAATTTTTCAAATTTTGTTTTTGGCAGCCAAAACGCCAATAACTCCTTGAATTATCCCATGTAGAGCAGCCTTTAATTATATGGGTCACAGTTCCTTCTTTACTACATTGTGCAAAGTAATTCCTCCCTCACGCATCCCCAAAAACATATGTTCGAATGTCCTAAATATAACATGATCAGTATAAATTTTGGAACATTAAAAAGATTGTCGATGAATGGGAAGTTCGCTAAGTAAATTTGAATAAAGGTATCAAAACGAAGGAACATAAAGGAAAAAGTGAATTGTCAGTCACTGCAAGCAAATAAGAATACTACACGCGAATGTAGTGTTCGTATTTAATTGTAGTACACGATGTAGATCCGCTCTCACCTACATTATGAATCACAATGACAGCTAGCCAATAATTTAATTCAGCTGGAGCCAGGGATGCGTGAAAGGAGATTCTTACAAGGCGTTTATAATGGAGAAGGAAGCCACCTATAATCGTTTTAAGCCGCATTCCAACGACCCATGAGTCTGCAGACAGGGCATACTTTCCCCTCTTTTGCGGTTTTCTTGTGTTATTCGACGTCTTTTCAGTTTACCGACATGTCGGTAAACTGGAAAGAGGGGAAAGTGTGCCCTGTCTGCAGACTCAAGGGTCGTTGGAACACGGTTATGAATGGGTTAAAAAAGCGGTTAATCAACTTGCCTTTCGACTGCAGCCACGAGTTATATGTCCTCTGTGTAGTCACGTCCGCGGACTTGGATGGGGAAGCCGTTGTGCTGTATTTGCTGGGTTCGGACTTTTTACCTGGTAAAATGTACTTCGGAAGGCCTTTGTAAAACCAGGCGCCGGATTTTTTCCAAGTCTGCAAACCAAGAAAGTCACAAATAAATTTAATACGAAGCAAAATCCGAACCGAAAATCGTAAAAACCATTCCAGCTAGTAGGCCAGCTGAAGGGACCAGACGCTTTACAATTTATGCATTTCACAGAACTGCCTATCTGACATTTTAATGTGAAAAACGAAGGTACTTAATTATTTGCCACTTTTAAACTTGTTTTTAAAAACACATTTTTCATTAGTGTAGTAAAAAGTAATTTTTTTATTTTAATTATTTTTAGATTTTTAATCTTTAATTTATAAATTCATTATTTTAAATATAATAAAATAATTTACTCTCCTACTTACCATCAGGTGTTGAAATTCCATTAAATAAATTGATTAACTGAAAAATTTTGAAAATATTAAAGTAACATATTATTATCAAAAACTCACATGTGTAACTGTGTTATTAAACTCAAACACAGCAGGAAAGAATGAAAAATCGACTACAAAATTCTATGTTTATTACTAACTTGAAATAAATAAAATTGTGTTAGTCATCATGAGAATAACGTCAATTACTATACAAATAGAAGGAATTACGAACTACACGCCTGCATTTAAATAAAAACAGAAGCGGTATATATTCCTATGAAGTGCATACAAATTTGCTTCTTTAACAATGAAAGGCTCCAATTTTTCTGCTAAATAATTTCTGATGCCAGCAGTTTTGTAACGAATCGTCATTTCTTATGCATTAGCATTACCGGATTTGTGCACTTACTGATCCTTCAAATGAGAGAGCACTGTTGGACGCGAAAACTAGGCGAAATCAATTTGTTTCATGGCACATTAAATAATCAAGATGGTTCTCAATATTTTCACCTATATGAGAAATTATTTTTAAAGTTCAGCTTAGTTTGAGCTGCCCCACTTTAAAGCAAAGTCATTTTGAACCACAAATAGATGAAACCTGCACCGTTATTCGAAATTATGTAACATGCATCGAGATGTTTGATTTAAAGTGCTAGGTACTAAGTGGAGTAATAATTAATGAAAGTGTTAATTTTTTTTTTGAAAATAAAAAATGTGAGCATTAATAAAATGCATTGGCAAAATGCTTATAATATTTGAAAGAGTTTTAATGCTTTACATGATACCCTGTTTTAATTTTATTTAAAAAAAATATATAATGGATTTTTAAGTATTTGAGAAATTTGAGCTTTTTCTATAATACTTATTTTCTTGCATTTAACTGAGGAATTAAGTAGTGAGATTTGTTTGGAAACGAAGAAATGTCACAAACTACTGGCTGTAGCGGATGTGTGCTCTTTCTTTAAAAAAATGATCGAGCCAATTGCAACGTCAATTCTTTCCAGAATTAAAAGCAAATTTAAAACATGTTAAGGAATTGTTACTAAGTCACTATATGTCCTCTGTGTAATCAATATGGCAAATTTTATATAAACTCATGTGCTGAACACGGAAACCAAAACATTATATTCAAGCCAATGTGATCCTGGAATTATTTTACAATTAAGAAACCTTAAATTCGAAATTATATATACTAAAACATAGTGAGATTTATCTCTTATTCCTTTTATACACTCATATAAAGATTATTCATTATTGTATAAAAAGACATTTGTGTTAAATCACCAAACAATGCGTATAGATAAAAAATATCTATATAAGTACGCGAGATTAATTTTTTCGTCGAAAGTTTATCTTAGCTATTTTTAATGCATAATTTTGATACTTCTCTGAACTTTGAACTCCGTGACTCTGAAAATTATTGTCCAACAAAAGCAGATAACTAGAAAGAGTCAAAAAGTAAACGGACATTTGAGAAAAGGTGCATTTATTCTAATGGTAGAAAATTGAAATATAAATTATTTTTCTACATAACTATTCTGAATTTCAGTGGCACCTTTCCCAACGTTCCACAAGTTTTTTTGTTCCGTCGGAAAAAAAAATTTCTTTTGTATCAGTAATCAATTTTGCAACGCATCAATGAATGATGAGGTGGGTCTTTTTATAAGTACAGGAAAAATTCTTTCTCATTTGGTTCTTGTTGGGACTATGCCGGATACCAACTATTTGCAGTGATTTCGCTTATTAACAGAAAAAAAAAGGAATATTTAAAAATAATAAAATTTTGGAATGCTGAAAAATAATTTCTCACTCATGCTCAAATCACTATACTGATTTAATTTCGGAATGCATTCAAACTCACAAGATGACCGTCAATGCCAATTTCATTTTAGTTTGGCAAATTTCACCAGCAAGTGCAACTGATATTGTGGAAAGACATGAAACTCATTGTCTCGTGACTGTGGCAGCACCTGAACCGATGACGTCACGTCAGAGAAAAATGTAACTTTAATTCTGCGAGCTATTCGGCTTAGCTCCAAATACAAAAAAAAAAAAAAAAAAAAAAAAAAAAAAAAAAAAAAAAACATCGTGGCAAGGTTTTTCAAACATGCAACATCAAACGGAAAGAAACGTTAGTGCTATTTTTGCTATAATTTTAGTTCAGATACTGATGCGGCGAATTAATTCCAATGGAATTTCCACTTTCGTTATTAACTCTAACAGTAGTAATATTTTAATAATTAATTCTCTTAGTCAATTTTTATAATTTTTGTAAATGTGATTTGCTCATCTTTGTAAATGTGTTCAACGAAAATCTCTTGGTTGGCATTAAAAATATTAGGGTATCCCATAAGTTTCTTTTCTATTTCTAATATGAAATGAATACACAATAGTTACTACTTAAGGTATAATTAATTTTGTTATATAAGGACCCTTTTGCTCTATTACTTTCTTCCATCTCTCAGGAAGCCTCATTATGCCTTCTTTCCAAAACTGTTGTGTTTTGGAAAAGAAGTAATCCTTGATGTGCGCTTTTTTTTCACTGAAGGATTTAAAGCGTTTATCGAAAAGAAAATTTTTTAAGGAAGAAAGAAATAATAATCAGATGGAGCGAGATCTGGAGAGTATGCAGGATGCGATAAAACATCCCAAACAAATTGTAAGAGCTTCTCTCTTTCGACTAATGCAATATGTGATCTCGTGTTGTCATGATGGAAAACAACGTCTGGTCGGTTCATTAATTCTGGCGGTTTTTTTGCTATGTCAGCTTTCAATTGATCCTGTTGATGACAGTATTTCGTAAAATTTATTGTTTCACCTTGAGGAAGGATCTGGTAGAAATGACGCTTTTCCAATGCGACCAAATGGACAAAAGAACTTTTTTAAGAGTGTAGTCCTGGCTGTGAGACAGTTGAAGGCCTATTGTCCTTACACCAAGTGCATAGACAGCTAATAAATAAGCCTGCATGTCTGCACAAGCAGGGCCAGATAAGACCGTTCATAGCGCTATGAGAAAGAAAGTTTTGGGATACCCAAATAATTTCGTCATTTTCAACTGGAATTGCTTAATGTTTTAAACATTTTGATCTCGACTTTTACAGATAAAAAGAAGTATTTATGAAATGAGCTTACCTCTCTGGTTTCTGCGCAAATTTTGCAGAGACAAATGGGTTCTTTGTGGGCACTTAAGGTATCTACTCCGCATTTTGTGCACACTGCCTGAAAGATGATATTTAATGAAATCAGAAGCAGGAAACAATAATATGTTCTACAGTCAACAGATCAGCGGACGGTGTTTCAATTCGAATAACATAGAAATTCCTTTCCTAATACAGAGTTTTATTACGCAAAACACTAATTAACTTATATATTAGAAAAATGACTTTTGCATTATTGAAACTAAAATTGCTGAAAATATTTTCTTCACATTTTGCTGAAAATATATTAACAACAAAGATATTTTGGAGAGATTAAAAACTAATCAGTCTATATTTTAATGATGAAAAATTATGTTTCCATATTGAGATATAGGAAAGATTATTTGGTTAAACAAAATTTGTTTCGTTCAATGTAGAAAAGATTGTTAAATAAATATTATACATATTTCCGCAGTTATTAATAACTTATGAAAAAATAAAGAATTTTTTTGAGAAGCTATGAGTTAAAAAAATTTTTCGGAGCAATTGATTTTTCTACTTTAATTAAAAATAAATTTATGATAAGATAATTTTAAGTAGTAAAATATTTTTACATTAAAATTTTAGACGTATTTAAAAAAAAATCGTTTGATTCCCAGTAATTAAAATTTCCAATAAAAGCCGGATTTTTAAGCTACCGTATATAAAAATGCTTTTCAAATACACTAATTACATTTAAATACAATCAAATAAAATCAGAAACATTTAATAAGTTACGTTCAAATGCGGAGCTTCTCTCACAACTTGTGTTGCTATCGTCTACAAAAAAAAAAAAAAAAAAAAAAAAAAAAAAAAATACTGTTACATATTTACCTTTTTGCAGTCGTTACACACTAAAGGTGAAGCTCCAAGAATACCGAACTCATCAGCACAAAGGACACACTGTGAGGCACCGTTTCCCATGGCATTCTTTTTCATGTTTTCTAATCTCTCTACGAGGCGCCTGGAAAGGAAACATTGACAATTAATGCTCGTTTTAGAATGTTCGGGCTCCACATGGGAGTGAGTGCACATATTTCCGGAATTTTTTTCTTTCTTTCTTTCTTTCTTTTTTTTTTTCTTTTTTTTTTTTTTTTTTTTCTTTCGACCTTCTTTTCGAATCGTTTTATCCGGTCTCAACTTATAATTGCTTCGTAAAACCTCATTCACTTTTTACTTCATTTTGACTTTCGTGAGATTACAGTCGACTAACAAACACGCGCAGGGTTTCCATATCTGAAAACGTATTTAAAAACTGCTATTTAACAGGATGGCGACAGAACAGACAAATCAAGAATATCAAGCAAAAGAAAGAAATTTTTTATCGATTTGAAAAAAAAATCATAGAAATTAGCAAATATACCAAAATATCCAAACAAACTGCCGATCGGCGATGCCAAACTATAACTTCTCCACATCCATTGCATCCAATACTGTCACAGAAATAGAAAGCTTAGATAATTTTCTTTCAAGGGCGCGAGATTTTTTTTTTGGAATTTCATTATGACATGCTAATGAATGGGTAAATAATAACTCTAATGAGACTTTCTTAGAGATCGCTTTTCACTTTTCGGTGAACAGAGAGAGTGAATAAGTTTTGTTGGACCTGCTTTCAACTCACAACGTTGCAATGATGCTATATCATTATGAAGGAAGATAATTATACTTCTTCATGGCAATGGCAATTTTGAGAGAGGAATTTCGATCTATAAAGTTAGTCTGTGGCAGCATTTTAAAGAACAAATACTCACTGCAAGAAGAATTGTTTAAGCGAGCATTCAAAGAAATAGTGGAATAAATAATTTTGAAGTGTCAAAACAATTGATTTTAAGTGTGGAGAATCCACAAGTCAAATATAAAGAAGAGAAGGAATTAAGCAGAAATTTGGGAAAAAAGAAAAGAAAAGAGAGTGAAGCGGAGTATCAGCTCAAAGAATTAAAAGCAAGATTATAATAAAAATAATTCTTGCGGCAGCTCAAAAAGAGAATGGAAGAGCTGAGGAAGAAATTGCCTCAAAATTTCTTAAAAACAAGGTTTTAGAACTTTTTAATTCACTTAAAGCAGAACTGATTGCTTTAAACCAAGTATTTTTTATTAGTTCTCTGATAATTGATATTTAAATTTTAAAAACATTAATTGATTATTATTTGTGCATTTTTTGCATTTTAATTGTAATAGGAAAGAATTTGTTATTAGTCAGTTAGTACCTTTAAATTAGTATTTTACATTTAATATTGTTTGTAGAAAATGAAATTAAAGTACTTTGATTTATTTATAAAAATATAAATTTTTGATTAATGGAAGAAATTTCTTATGATTTATTAAAGAAAAAGAAATTGAAGTAACATTTTGGAAGTTTCTTTTGTTCAAATATTTGTCAAAATATGAATCATTAGGTGCATATAATCATATTGTTTTTATACATGCATTCTGTAACACGAAATGCGGGCACTTATGCAAAGAGCACTCATTAGTTATTGCACTGTTTTAGAATTTTAAGCAAATGTCATAAATAACTTTACTGTTAACATAATTTATGTTTCAAATATCTTAACTGTTAACATAATTTATCTTCAAATATCTTCATATTTTAACATATCTTAAAATTATTTTGCAGCTACAAAAGTAAAATATTTTATTAAAATTTCGAGTATTTTTTTTTCTTTAAAAATATAATATACCGTTTTAATAGTCCTTTTAGGATATTCATTCCATTTTTAAACATTAAATTTCATGAAAATATATATTTTGTTTCTATTTTAAATAACTCTTAAAAGTGTTTTTAATAATAATTCTGAGTAGAGAGCTAGCCAATATAATAATATAATTAGCAATTATAATTCAGGGAAATTTTTTCACAGCTTATTTTTAAATGTTTGGTGATAACTACTGCTCTATTTTGCGAAAAGATTTGGTTTTTACTAACAAAATTTAAGAAATGAATTATTTCTGAAAATCATCTACATCCATTTGAGACAAAAATGAATCTTTGCACAGTTTGAGTCCGATGTTGAATAATGAGTAACTGCATTCTGCAGTTACTGCATTTCAGCGACATCGTCATATCAATTTCTAATCTATTTTCGAGGTTTTCTCTCCACTGTGCGTCCTTCAAACGAGTGGAGGTTCATCGGGAAGAGCTCTCCACTTCGCAGGAATTCAGCAGGCGGTGCTTTCTTGCTGCCACTTCGAATGTCATTGATCAGTGCCCTGCTTAGATTCAGTCGTCTCTCACATGCCAGAGTCCGACTTTATTAACAATAAGATTTCAGGGATCTCATAAACTCATTATGATTAGAACAGCACCAAAAGAATTACGTTGACATTGTTATGCAGGGTTTCGCTTTAGCACGTGGCTATTGCGTGGCACGCCCCTTATTTAATTAGGTCATTTCTACTATGAAATCAGATGACTCCTTCTCTGCTGCGGATTTATCATAGAAAGGATCACGTAATTAGATAGATTATCCGATTCACTGTAGAAAACTGCGTAGGGCGGCCAACGTGTTTAAGTGACTGTTGTAACGGGAAGTTCATTTTATGTTGAATCTCTGTACATTTGGGAATTGATTATTTATTGGTTTTCGAAATGAAATCGATTTTTAAAGTTCCCCCTCTCTGCGATCGTTATTGTTGTTGTTATTGCTTATCCCCCTTGAGGGGAAAGAGGGGTGCAGTAGCTTCTGATAGTAAAGACCCCTGAGCACCCGAGGGCAGAAATCTGACTTTAGCTCATATGAAGATGAGAATCACTTGCACAACCCCTTTTTACAGGGGTGCTCTTGCACACACCTCGCAGTGTAAAGAACAACCGTGCACGAACCATGACTCGAACCGGGGACGTCCAGATTATGGATAAGACTCGCTACCCCTAGGCCAGGACGCTGCGTTCCCTTTTGTTCGACTCTTATTGAATCGTGACAATTCTTGAAAGAGTCGTGTACTTTGATTAGTAGTAAGGCATAGTAAACATGAAAGACGCGAAATCTAACCTTTATGTAAATTTCCTGTTATTGTTTCTACTCAAATATTAGGCACATGAATGGCTTTTGGCTAGCGACTGTACAGATCTATGACAGTTATATAAATTCTAAATTCCTCCGTTGATGGTAAAGGACCAATATTGTCTAAATTGATTTCTTAAAAACAGTTATCGACGCTTTTGATATTCTTGAAAAGCACTGTTCAGGGCGCGAAATTTCGGAATTTCCGACAGCTCCTTCCTTTCTGATTCCAAATCAGAACACTACGAATTCGGATCACCAAATGTGTTGTTGTTGTTACTTATGGCACTATACAAGCCCGCTGACAGATCTGTCAGCGATTTAAGCCGAGTGAGTGTTTTTTTTTTCAGTGCCGCCAAGTAGGGCCAAGAGTATGACTTAGCTACTTCATGCGTCCCATTCGCTTGCACCCTTTTTACAAGGGGGAACATTCACACATCTCACAGATAGAACACATAAGAACAACTATGCCCGAACCGGGACTTGAACCCGGGAAGCCCAGATCACGGGGAAAACGGGATCACCAAATATAGATGAGCTTGATGTTTCATATTAAGGGACAATTGATGAAAGCTGATAAATTTATTTGCAGAAACATTTTTCACTGCATTTATACATTAAGGCAGGCTGAATAGAATATTAATAATAATAACAATAAAAATATAAAATTAAATAACAAAATAAAAATAAATTTTAGAAGTTTTTGTCGTTTATTTGATTAATGGTGATTTGTTACTACAGATTTTAGAACTTTACATGCTCATTCATTTTTCCTAGGAGCTATAGCGGACAAAATGTAGTGCTTTATCAAGAAGCATTAACTAATTCGGTGAAATTTAGCAACTTCTGTTCGTTTCCGTATTCAGAGACGACCCCTTTTCGACGATTCCATCTCATGAAGGGGAGAGACGCGGAAGGACGAGCGCATTTCCGGAATTCTCCGTCATTCTTTGACCTTGATTTTCACCCTATTAGATACTTTTTTGTTCAATTTCTTTCCACGTGTATGTGAGTATCCTGTTGTTTCTGACCGAATTATTTTACTTTCATTCAGTCTGGGAGTTATCCGAGTTTATTTTATTGTTAAATGTAAACGTCCCCTCCTTTCATCTGTCCTCTCACCCCTATTTTGACGAATTAAACCCATCCTCACGCATGCGCAAAAGCGCATAGGGTTTTAGAATCCGTTGTCAAACAATACGCGTAAGATTCCGATTTCACCAAGTAAGATGCTCTGATAACAGTTTTAGAGCTGCGTCCTATTGCTGTCGTGGTGATGCCATTAGAGAAGTGAAAGACGAAAATGGGAAATCAAAGCGTTTTAATGAGCAAAAGGGATCTGACAGGCAGAATGCAAATCAATTTCTTTACATCAAAGAATGTTTTTAAACAAATTTTGTATTATTCTTCTCATTTCCGCATCCTAAATTTTCTCTTTTAAATTTTATATTAAAAAAATTGAAACTTCTTCAAAACCTATTCATTTAATTTTCAAAGTTTTATAATTTTTCAATTTTATCTTTTAAACAATATTGTAGTTTCCAAAATGTGCGGTGTCAAGTATGCTAGAGAAATCAACTATAAAGAGATATGGATAAATAATGAAATTGAGCTTAACTCAATCATTTCTTATTACTATGTTTGTTTATATTATGCAATAAGAAATTACACACATTATTTATCTGCTTCTTCAAGTTTCAAAGATAAAATACTTCAGACAAGTGTGGGGACAGTTTGGGTGACGGATTTGATTTGGAACTCGATCGTCGTGAAAAGCTACCACGAATTCTGCAACGTCATCCTCCCTATTTTCGGACAATCCAGAAATCGAAAAGAAGCACCCAAAAGTGGACATTAATCTGACGTGCAAAAACAAAGAAATAAAGCTCATCACACCCATGGCTATGATAAACTGCGAAAAGCTATTTATATAATAGAAATGGTGATAAAGGAAGGCCCGGAATTGACACTTATCATTCCGAGTAACAGCGATGAGGTTGACACTCCCCCAGATAAATTGGGAGAGCCGAATGACGAGAGCCCATTTTATGAATGATGGTAAATGGCAGCGCAAACTCAGACGAAGTAAAACATGGAAATGTATCTTCTAAAGAAAGGAAAAAACATAGGGAAAAAAGGGGAGAATAGTTATTCACGTATTAAGTTTTTTAAAAAATTAAGAAATTAATCATTTTCAGTTTATTAATTATTATTTTTTAAACTCGGTATGGCACGATGCGACAATTATATTACAAATTACTTTAGTGCTCCTAAAATTGTTAATCAATTGTTAAATCAATGTTAAAATAGATGCACATTGTTCATTGCGATTTAATAAATTTCTCAGAAACCGATGACATAGGTTGTTCGAGCGTAGATTTGATATTCAATCACTGAAAAACTGGTAAGGACGAGGAAGTAAATATAAAAATATTTTTACATTCTGTCTAGCAGATGTTTTGTAACACAAAATAATTTTTTACTATTTTTTAATACTTTTTACAATTTATGCACCCTTTGAAGCTTTGCAATATAATATAACACAGTGGAAAGTCATATCACTGCCAATATTTTATAAAGTGCCAGAAACAGCTCACCTAGCCATACTGTTGTGTCATGTGCTATTGAGTTATCCCTGTTGTTTTAAGTTGGTCATCAGTGTAAAACATTAAATTTCTAAACACGCCACTATAAAACACATTTTTGTTGTTTTCTCTACAATTTTTCAACGTTTATAATTAACTTTTATAATAAATAGACTATTTATCGGTGCATATTTCTCCCTGATATTTATTCCATAATGATTAAAGAGCTATTTCATTTCAAGTAGATGATACTCATGATGATGCGATACTCATGGATTCTTGTATTTATTTTAAATACAACTCGTATAGCATCTTAAATTGCACCAACGTCAGATTCCTAAATCGAATCTTGTACAATTTAGGATTTGGCCCAATTTGACTAAAATAAGGGGTTTTTTAAGCGAAAATTAGGAACTGCGGTAATTTGACATAGCACGTTCAAGGGAAAACTATGTTCTAGTTTTTCCATTACAGGTCCGAGAATATCAAAACGAATTTATAACAGCAGGAATCAAGAAGATATGGTTAAAAAGTTACATAAATCACGCAAAGATAAAAAAGGATGGCATCTTCAAAGATTAAATTCGCACGTCAAATTTGGAAGGTACAAAAATCTGGTTAAGTATATTCTAAAATTATAATTTGAATATTTTTAATAATTATGGCAACTAATCTAAGGAAGTTTGATATAGATATTATTGGAAAGTCAGAAAGGGCAGTGAGAGAGGCCTTAAAAGCTTTGGAAACTTCTGCCACAAACAAAGATAAAACCAAATTTATGGAATTCCCGCCCTCAACTATAAACTACAGTGTACCTCTCTGCATTCACGGCCATACCTTCCAAAAAGTCGATCATTTTAAATATCTTGGCACAATGATTAATGACAACAATAAACTGAGAGCAGATATTGACGACAGAATAAAAATGACTAATAAATGTTTCTTTGGACTGAAAAAACAACTAAGATCCAACTTAATCAGTCGAAAAACTAAACTAAGAAATATTTATGACTCTTATTATGCCTGTTCTGCTCTATGTAAGTGAAACTTAGACTCTTAACTTGGGCACTCAGCCTTCTCTGAATATGTTCGAGAGAAAGATCTATTTCTCTGAATATGTTCGAGAGAAAGATCCTTAGAATTATCTTTGGCCCAGTACTAGAGAAAGGATGTTGGGGAACAAGATTCAATTTTGAATTATATGAACTCTGCAGGCAATCACATATAACACTGGTTATCCGGAGCAATAGCTTCTCCAGGACGGCTCGGCCATACCTGGAGAAGCCCTGAAAACAGCGCCTTCAAAATATCCTTTTTAAAAAATTCTATGGGATCCCGGGCCAGAGGAAGACCTCCAACTACTAAATGGCTGGATGATGTGGAAAGAGAATGTTCAGAGGATAAAGAACTGGAAGGAAGTTGCGGGGGATAGAAAGCACTGGAAAGTGCGAGGGGTTGAGGCAGCCAAGGTCTGTATGGGGCTGTTGTGCTTATTTATGAAGAAGAAGAATCTGAGGAAATTGGCGTTTGAATTGGTTAAGAACCAAAAATCTTCCATATTGGAAAAACGAATTATCGGGAAAAAAAAACTGAATAACAAGTTTATGAAAATCCTTTCCTAATGTCTAGAGGACACTTCAATGAAACACTTCAAAAACTTCCACACATTTTATTAAAAAACAAGTTTATGAATTCTTTTGCATTACGAAGCAGCACTTAATGTTTCCAAAATTGCTGTTCATCAAATACACAATATTGATTCGACGGTTCAAAACCAAAGAAAATAATTGTAGAGAGCGGAAACATTGCGATAAAAGTATTTCTATGTCAAGCCTGCACTTAAATGATTGAAGCAATAGAGATAAGTTGATTTCAATAATAATATATTCTTTGGTCCGTGATGCGAACGCAGTCGTTCATAGTCGCATCTTTCCATCTTTGCGATTCTCACCAAAAAAGGCATATATTCTTGCTTTTATTTTACAACAAACAAGAACGTTCACTGAGATTTATGATGATAACAAACAGGTTTTTTTTTCTATTTAGATTTTTGATTATTTCGTGATTTTTCTTAAAGGAGATAACTTGAGAAATCTTTGCACTGTCTTTTTATCCCAAAACTCTCAGGAATATTAATTTATTATTCACAGAAAACTACAAAAACAAATAAAATTTTGTTCAGTTATGACGGGTTAATTAAAATAAATCGGAGGAAGCATTTTCCTGTTACCATTTCTGCCTACTATATTGCGCGTACAGTACAGAGAAGAAAAGGCCTTTGGTCAACTGAAAGTACAGATCTATAATTTCATTCAGATCTTCATTCAGATCTATTTCGTGGAATGTAAATTTCACTCATCTACTGTTCGTTTCAGTATTCTGTGACGACCCCATTTCGACGATTCTATTTCATTAAGGGGAGAGACGCGGAAGGATGAGCGCATTTCCAGAATTATTCGTCATTCTTTGACCTTGATTATTATTGATCCTAATAGTTACTTTTTTGTTCATTTTTTGTCACGTGTATGTGAGTATCCTGTCGTTTCTGACCGTATTATTTTAATTCAGTCTGCGAGTAAGCCGAGTTTATTTTATTGTTAAATGAAAACATCCCCATCTTTCTTCTTCATCATCAAAAAACAAAGGGGGGGGGGTTGTTTCAACATTTGACGCATAATTGTAAGTCTCATGATAAAGAAGTGAATATTACAAACTTCTTTTACCTAACTTCCAATTTTTTTTAAACATCAGGTTCACATTCATCAAATAAATTTCCTTTAAACCTATTCCTTTCAACAATTCAATTCTCCCGCTGGTGTGGTGTGGAGAGGATGTATCAGTTCAGGTGTCGTCCTCATCGTCTGACCGCAGTTAAAATTTACGCGGTCCGTCCCAAAATATCCCTAGTAGTCCCCCCCCCTTTAAAACGGTACGTTAATATAACTTCAAAATTCAAAGATCACAAACCAAATTCCATTTCTCCAGCTCGTTAAATTTCTGAGTTACACTGTTAATACACAGCTAAAGATAATTCCATAAATGATTTTTGGAAAAAATGTAATCGCAGAGATTTATCCAAATGTCGAGATAAATTTTTTCAACAATTGCATGAGTATTCTTTGCGCATGAGAAAGTAATAGCTGTCATTAATCTTCACAACTCAGGTATCATCATGCTCATTTTCTCAATAATGTCATGTTTTCCCATCATTGCAAATTCAGGTAAAAAGCCGGCAAATCTTATAGCAACAAAATATCATTAGAGAGAATTATTTGGAAAGCAGAAAGCTTGCCATTGAGCAGGTTCAGTGCTGAAATGCAAAGCAATAAGGAACTCGATTTGAGTGGAAAGATAGACATAGATAAAAAAAAAATTTTGACACAAGATACATAAGAATTCAATTTTGAGGTCAATTTTCTTAGTGATTAAATTTCTTTCTTCGCATTCAGAATGTAAAACGAAAGAAACATTCGCAGCTTATAAATGAATTTTAACAAATAATTTTATTATTTAATATCATCATTCTCATTTCAGTACGGGACAGCGAGCTTCATTTGCAAACTGCAATTCCGTTTCCGTTTTTGAAGATCATTAAATGCTATACAATGACGAATATTTATATGTTATTAATTTCTTTTCTTGCCATAACTAAATATTTTGAGATTATTTCAAAAATATTCCATTAACATGCCGGAGATTTGACGTCTAGAGCACGAAAGACGATTGAAATAAGATAGTATAAAAGATTTTTATCACATACATACTCATCTGGTCAATTCAATTTATTACAATTACTTAAATAAAACAGTTGATAGTCAAAGTCCTATTTCAGATCCATACACGCACACACACACAAACGTAGGACCTTTGACCTCAGCCATAATAATGCTGGCCGTTAACCACCTAACGATCTGACGTCGCTGGTAAGTAAAGTAAGTTTATCAACTTCTTAGTATCAAAAGTTACATCTCTCAGGAACTACAAAGTGCCGCATTTTTTTCACTAATTCACTGTACCACAAAACGTCTTTAAAGTTGTTAACTCAGTGGAGATTTAAATAAAACTAGAGAACGACAAAAAAAAAAAAAAATTCCTGAATTAAAAACAACTAAATTTTTTTTTTATCAATTTCAGGAAACTAAAAGATAAATCCCCAGAGAGTTTTGAAAATAAAATTATTAAAGAACTGAAAGAGAAAAGCCTAGATTTAACAAAATATCGTCACAGAGATATCATAAAGTCATATCACTGACTCTCCGACCGGCCCGAAGACATATGGATAAATAAAACTGAATGACCGGACCGCCGCTACAGCAACACTGGCGGGAACTGTGGTTTCGTCCTAAGGGCCATCACCGGTCACCGTACAATCCTTCCCAAAGAAAGTACGTCCCGTCATCGATGGGAGGATTCAGACCCCAACCTTTTCGTGTACCCTCTAGGGTGGCAAAAACCAACCACAATGCCGGAAACTTCTCATCCTTATTTCGAGGTGACCCCGGGGGGGGGATAAAGATATGATAATATAAATGATGAGCAATGCAAACAACAGCTGTGCAGCTGTAATGGAGGAGAAAACCATATCCTTATTTTGTACAATCTGCAGCTCACAGTCAATACCTCGCTTCAAAAAATATTATGGTACGAAGGACAGAAAAATGTCTATTTTTAAAAAAGTCCCAAAATATATGCTTCTATTTTCGCCATATATTCCAGTAGCGGTCACAAGACGAGTTTCAGTTTATTCACAGGACGGGTATTCTTCGAAAAAATATTTAAGTAATGTCTTTTTTATGCGCATATGCACACCTACTGTTGTCATTTAAAAAATTCCTCAATGTTTCGGAATACAATTCCTCATTTGTTTGGAAGGGATTTGGGCTAAGGAATAAATATTTTAACAATCTGGTAACCGAAAATTTTAAATTAAGAAAAAATTGTGACTAAAGTTTTATTGTTTAAATTGCTTTAACAAGGAAGCAGTGTGATTTTTTCAGTACTGACAAGTGAACTTTGGATATAAGGTGGAAAAAAAGTGACGTGCAAAGAGATGCTTTTTTAATTATTTTCAAAATTACTCGAAAATGACGCATTTAATCCTAAAATTGGTTGATGAAAAAGTTCTTGAGCATAAATATCTGTGTTAAAAGTGTACTAACTTTTTATATATTTTGCTTAACAAGTGTAAGTTCTGGCTGTTAATAAAATTCCGATTAAGTTTCCAAATGGAAAAAAAAATTCGTATTTTTTCCGAAAGTGGATGCCTACAGTCAAATAAGTTACCCAAATAAAGATCCTTTGCAAAATAGCTTAAGTGCATATAAATATTTACATACATTGGTGCATGAATTACTTGGTACTTATAATTTCATAATGAGACATTCATCGAAATTAATTAATCAGCAATTTTTTGCTAATTCCTAAATTGTTATGTGTAAAAGTACAATTAAAAATGCTTCAGATGGAAAATTAAAAATCGATCTCAAAAACATTAATCAACCCAAAATTCAATGAACCGTAATTAACCTAATCTTAATTTCTTACATGAAATTTGATTATAGTAGCGAAATAACGATATGCAATTAAATGATAACAATCGGAACGTTCCAAAAATAGAAATTCTGATGGCTCTTCTTTATTCTCCTTTTTAAAGGAATGAATAACAAATCTGAAAGCAGCCGGATAAAATGGCGTAAAATTTAGATATAAAGAATGTACGCTGAAAATAAAAATGGAATTCGTCCGGCTTCCAAAGAATGATGAGTCATTAAAATGTAAATTGAATGACTTTCCAAAACCTCGTTAAAAATTTGAAAGGGGAAAAAAAAAAAAAGAAAAGAAAGGCACGCGAAGAGCTGCATTGATGAGTCACAAAACTTAATGCAGATTTACCCAATTTGAAATCAGTTCAGAATGGACAGAAAACTTCAAAGGACAGTCTTACAGACAGATTTAAATAGGCATTAACCATATTTTATAAATTACTAGCAGACCCGGCCACTCGTTGCTGTGGCTAAGGTTTTTGATGATTGATTTTCTACTACCGTTGATTTTGAGCAAAAATCAATACAAAAAAAATTAAATTTCTTTATTTTTTGTATTCAAGTTTGTAACTTGTACATTACAAAGTTGTTGGTAAAAAACACGTAACACTTAAACTTATAAATGAGGTAGGTAGGGCAGATAGTTTTAAATCTTTGATAATAATGTTTATTATTTTGAATTATAAATACTTTTAATTTCAATTTAATTTAGCACTAATCGATGCACAATATTTTTGGTTAACCTGTCTTTAGCTAACACAAATAGATTTGACGGTTTTCCTACACGTGAACATGTAACATATAGTTGCCCATGAGAAAAACATGGATTTTCCAAATCTAAATCACAAATGGACATTGTTTGGCCTTGAGACTTATTTATAGACATGGCAAAAGCTAAACGAATTGGAAACTGTAACCTTTTGAAGGGTATCATAGATTCTGATGGTATCATCGGAACACGTGGCAACAGGAGCACTTTTCCTTTAAACTTTCCAGTTAAAATGGTAGCTTCAAGTATATTTCCGGTGATCTTTTTGATGACCAAACGCGTACCGTTGCATAATCGTGGTGGATTCAAATTACGCAGGAGAATAATAGGTGAACCAATCTTTAATCGAAGGTTATGTGGTGGCATTCCAGGTATATCTAGTGAATTTAAAAATTCAATTGGAAAATTTACACTATCATTTTCATCAACAACAGTATCGATTGATTTAAAAGACATCAGATCGCCTGGTAACAACTATTGTATTTGGGAGTTAATTTCGTCAACATCAACATTTTTGGCTGCCAAAATAGTCCCATCACTTAGCCAGTTATGATTCAAGTAATTACTCTGTATATCCGGAAAAATACTCTGAATCAATTCATTTTTTCCCTGAAGAACAGTGCAGAAATTGTCTGGCAGTTTAATGCATTGCGTATTTGGTTGCAGTTCTATTTTACCGTTCCCAATATCTAGTAATTGTTCAGAAAATATTTGTGCTGATGGATCATTTTGCAATTATATGCGCATGTTTATGGCCAATCGAAGTGTTTCAACACTTCGCCATAAGAATGATTGTTTTAAACATGCATTTTAATTAAAGATTGTTGAACAATGAAGCACTAATAATTAAAAAGCAAGAAGAATTCCACTGTATTACTTTACTATAATATGAATTCAATTTATACTTCAGTCTAAATAACACGTGGTCGGCTATGCTAATACCAAAAATTGAAAAAGTAAGAACAATTGAATTTCATTGTATTGCGTTTACTACGAAATAAATTTAACTTATACTTTAGCCTCAGCAACACGTGGTGGTTATGCCATTAAATTGTAGCTTATGTGAAACGTTGGTACTTTTAACACAGCGCCATCTGTTAGAATACTTACTCAATCCAGTCAACAGATATCGCCATCTGTTAGAATCGCTTGGAGCTAACAGATAATTGTAACTGTCAAATAATGAACAAATAATTTGTTCCTTCTTAATACCTTCCTTCTTAGTATAAACCCTTTATGATGTATAATAAATCCTCTAACTTCAGTGATACAGATTCTGGCTTCCTCAGCTTAAAGGAAAGATTTTTTTTTTTTTTTTTAAAGTTCTATATTCCACACATGAAGTTGCCATGAGATTTAATCCGTCATTGATACATTTGTCTGTTGCAATAATTCAAAATTCATTTACAAAATGAAATCAGTTTCAGAAACATTTATTAAATAATGATAAGCATTGTAGCTGAAGTGAATGATAGCCGAGTTGATGATAGCTGACATAACTTTATACGTACATGCAGTTTATTAGTAAAGAAATGAAAAACTGAAACGATTATTGTAACCATTTTTTATTATCATATCTTCAATAATTTATATAAAAAAAGATTAAATTTCATTTAGCATACAAATGAGTTAATATTTTTTTATTATCCGATTAGAGGAACTTATTATTGGCTCGTTCACTTACCTTTTTTACGATATCCTTAACAAAAGAAATAAAATCATTTAATTGAAAATTCAATGAAGGTAACAAATGTTATTGCCGTGCAACATTTTTCTTAGTAAACAGTCAGATAAAGAATCGGAATTCATTCAAAACGAAAAGTAATAATTATCCGTGTGCACCTCCAAGTATTTTTCCAAACTTCTTTATAATTAAAAAAAGCAGAATTTTAGTATGTTATGTTAATCAGTGATCCGTTAAAACGTTTGTAATTAATCATTTTCAAATAAAATCTTATTTCTGAGAATTGCCACCGTACACAGTAATACAAAATTCAAACATAAGATCGTGATACTTTATACTTTGCAACGTATCAAATTTATTGTATGCATTAAAAAATAATTGTGGAAAATGATATCTTATTCCTGAGAAACGTTTTCGGATAGGATCATAAATAATTCGAACATTCGGATTCGAAACGTAACGCAAATGCGTGCGTTTTTCTACGCCAGTTGGGGTAACGCTATGCAGAGTAGAAATTTTTAATTTTCTTTATTCGGTTTTATTTTAATTCAAAAGTACTTAAGAATGAATCTGAAAGATCGATTAATTAACAATGTTTAACAATGTTAATTAACATTAAGAAAATAAATAGAATCGTTTCAAATAATCAGCCGAAAAATCTTAAGCCTAGCCTCATGACTGTTGGGAAAAAAAACTGAAGCCGTACTCATTTGGCGATGGGGAAAATGAAAATATTTCTTTGGCGGGAAAGTTAGTTTTTAATTAATAATTAAAATTCTAATTAAAAATTCAAAAAAAGGGCTATCCTATCTTTTAAGTTAGATGAAACTGCACACGGTGTGCAAATTTGATTAAAATCGGTTAAATAGTTTAGGAGTCCATCGCGGACAAACAACGTGACACGTAATTTATATATATTAAGATTACAGAATATTTGATTTCTAAGCCCAAAAATTATATTACTGAATTATACGAGCATCCATTTTTGCAGTTTCCGTAGGAGTGAAAAGTCCCCGAACAGATTGAAATATGAATATATATCATTAAAACGCAAATGAAAGGAGATAATAATAATAGGTGGAAAAGCCCACCTTGATACAGAAAGTTGCTAGAAGAACATGGTAGAAACATAGAAGAAATAGATTCAATGCATACAATTTAATGACAGTGGATAACTGTATTTTGAGTTTATTAAAAATTGCAACTTTCTCTTTTTTACATTCTCTTATAAAAAGAATAATCAAAATACTGCAATCGTCACAAAATTCAGAGATTTTTCAGAGATGTCATTCGAGAGATTTTAAGAGTCTTCACGTTTGAGACCTTCCCGAGTTCGAAAAACACATTTTTGGAAAATATCTGTCAGTCTGTGACAAGGGTAACTCAAAAACGCTTTGAGCTAGACAACTGAAATTTGGTATAGGCGTTTCATACCAAAATTTGCAGATTTCTATCAAATTTTGAGCAAATTCTTCTCAGAGGAAGTCTGTCAGTCCAGCTCTTCGAATCTAAATCAATACGGTAATTACAAAATGATGAGAACTAGATGAATAAAATTCGATACACAGATTTAACATCAACATTAGAGACACTTACCAAATTTCTGGTCGAATCTAATAAAGCATCGAACGACCCTTTTTAGAAGCATATAAACGCAATGATAGAAATGTATCAAATTTGATGTATGATTTTGTGACTACAATTGTAGTACAAGGAGTTCTCTGCCTTACTCAAAGTCGTCAATTTTTTTTTTCGGGGAGTGGAGATTAACATCGTCATTTAAGAGTATACGAAAAAGTTTCGGCTGGACCAGTTCCGCTGGTTATGTCTTAAAAATCAATAGTTCTTTCATTTTTTTTAAATCAGCTTTTCAATTTTTTTTAAAAACAAAAATCGTAGTTTGATCGATTTGTAATTACATGTATATTAAAAATAAAAATTTAAACGCACTACTATTTATTTTGTTGAATGTATTTAAGAGGTCGTTTCAATAATTAACAATTTCTTCTAGCTATGTAACAAGAAGAGATTATAGAGGCTGAAACATAAATTTTGATGCGAAACAAAATATGATTCATACAGAGCTTGAAACAAATATGATTTGAATCTTATTTTTATTAATAAAACGGATTAAAATACCCCAGGAATGACTGCCTACTGGGGGCATATACTCTCAGCTCGTCCCGCTTACCGACCTTCAAGAATCGCAACGTGATTCTCTTAGGATAACTACACGATTCTCTTTTCTTGCACGCTATGTAACTATTTGTTTTTGCTAATAATAAGAAATTATAAATAAATTGATATCTAAAAGCAATGTTAAATGAGTTAAACAACATCAACTGCTGTTAGCATTCCTTTTTTCAAAAGTTTACTAAAAACTAAATAATCAGTTATAAAATTAACATTTTCAAAATTCAGATTGCAATTTAAATCAATTAATTTAGTAAAAACATGTATGTAAATATTAGAAAACAAAAGTATATAATTCAAAATTGTTTAAAAAACAAAACTAAATGTACTTCTTTTTTCTTGTTTGCAAAGATGTTGCAGCAATTTCTTATTTTTATTGATTTTAATTTATAATCGAAAATGCTAGAATAAAACGCTTTTTTTTTATTATCCAGCCCCTCCCCCCCCAAAAAAAAAACAATTTTCTGAAGAAGCAAACTTCTAAACAAATAGAAGCTGTTACCAAATGTTGATTAATAAATTAGGTTGAATTTTACGTCTACATAAACGTTTTATAAATATCGATAAAACATTCGCATTTGTCTAACCAAGACCAAAATGAAATAGGCGAAGTTAACTCGTCATTTATAGATGAAAAATCTAGATGGAATATGTTTTATGTGTAATTTTTTGAAACAACACATCTCAAAATGAAACAGGCAAGTCTTTCTTTCTTTTTTCTTTTTTTCCTTTTACAAAAGCGTTTTCAGAAAACCAGCGAAAAGAAAAAAAATAGAAAACGATGCAGTGATCAAAAGGGATTTCATTTAAAGCTAGGCATCTAAGTCTGCGGCACACACATCAAACACGGATCTTGGAAACACGACGCAACTCACAATTCGCAAATTAATGAAGACATAAAGATGCCTTTGGCATAGAAATAAGAATTGATTTTTTTTTTTTTTTTTTTTTTTTTTGCTCACTAAACCAAATTTTATTGGCCTAATAATTTTAGATTTAGACCAACAGATTGTTCTACAGTTGTTGGAGTGATTCTCCAGTCAGAAGCTCAGCTATCAAACCATTTAAAACAATTAAGAGCCACATCAAATGGTACGATAGAATAAGAGCATCAAAAATGTTGCAAAAATTAGTGTTTCCTCATCCGAAGACAATATTATCGAACAAGGAAGAATACATTAATCAGTCGCCAGCTTTATTACAATTACTGCCTTATCCTACATAATACATTGCATCCACTAATTTCAAAAACAAATAGTGACATAATAAATTCATTTCGTGATTAAAAAAAAAACCCTGATTATTTTTAGTCCTTTTTGAGCAAAAATATTTTCTAATATAAATTAGTTTGGAGATTACTGGATTTCAAATTTGCTCCGTATTTCCGAAGCACCCTTGATACATAAAATGATACATAAAAAGTAAAATTGAAACCGAATTGAGATATTAAGATAGTATTTTTTTACCCTATTCTCTCTTGCTCCACTTTATCCAAAGTTTCAGCTCTTCGGATGACAGACATGATGATTTCCTGCTCGGTGTCATTCAGTTGCTCCGGTTTGTTGAAGGAGTTGATGGAATTCGTTTTCACGGACCACCCCGTCTTTAGCCTGCAAGAAAAACATCAGCCAAACATGGTTAACGGAAAATTGTGTGAAGCAAAATCTCAAAAAAGGCTTCCTTTAAATTGGATAACCGAGGGATTTGGGAGGATAACGGAACCTTCCAGAAATGGATGGTAAAGCTTTCTAATCCCCCCCCCATCTGGTCGAAATGAGTCATTACAAATCCCGCCCTATTTCGTCATATTAACTATCAAAACCAGGTATTCTTCATTAATGTAAATTCTATGTCTATAAAAGAAACAAATTTTAGAATAAAGTGAAATAACAAATAATAAAATGTTTAATTGAGGATCAAAGAGTTGGTTTCAGAATCTCATGTATAATTTTTTAAAATTAAATTAAGAAGTAATACAAAAAAATTGCAAAATCTTAATAATGCAGTATAAATACACTACTTCAAAATCTGCCAGAGTTGTTGCCCTGTGAATGAAAAACTTGGACCACACTCATCTATAAGATAATAGAAGCAACAATTGAATAAAAGGAATAATTCACAAACATAACGCTCTGAAACTTAAACGATATTTGGTTTTTATTTGAATATGTCTGAGTACACGAAATTTGTAAATGAAATGAAGATCTAAAATTGGCATTTCTTCATCCGAAGACAATGTTATCGAACAAGGAAGAACACATTAATCAGTCGCCAGTTTACAGAGTGGTTATAATTAAACTTCCCCTATAAACAACATCCTACAACGCAAACGGATTGCAAAGCAATTTGGTATATGGACTATGCACGAGATGCGCTCACGGAATTTCGAAAGAAATATTTTAGTTCCAAAATGTCTACTAGAGGGCGCCTTTTCCGGAGAAACATTAAATTTAACACAATAAACGACCGAAACGTAATACAGAAACAATATTAACATTTACATTTATTGACTAGCTTCTAACCACCTTGTCTTCGAACATTAAGTAAAGGTAAGGAAAAAATAACAGTACGCTGTTTGAGAAAAAAAAAAAAAAAAAACAGTTCCGTTTTAAGAAATAAGAACAGATTAGGACGAAATTGCACAAGAGGAGCAGTTGTTAATCATGTCCAGGATGATGTAGGGAAAGGTGCTCCATGTGGCCACCCTCATTCGCCTGCAAAATTTCAAGTGAATGGATAAAGTGTTCAACAGCAGATCGTAACTGATCCATTGCCTGAAGCGTTATAGAGTTCTTTAAGTCATTCAACGCCACAACACTTCCACGATACACCACACTTTTTAAACTGAACTTTTTTTCCCTTTCTTAAACAGCCTAGTGTTATTTTTTCCTTACCTTTACTTTGTGTGGTTCGAACACAAGGTGATTAGAAGCTAGTCAATAAATGTTAATACTGTTTCTGTATTACGTTTCGGTCGGTTATTGTGTTAAATTTAATGTTTCTCCTGAAAAAGCGCTTTCTGGTGGACATTTTAAAAACCAATTTTTTCTAAATTCCGTGAGCATACCTCATATATAATCTGTCTGTATACCAAATTTCGTTGCAATCCGTTCACCCGTTTGCGTTGTATGATGCTGTTTGTAGGGGAAGTTTAATTATAACCACCCTGTAGATAGATTAATGAAAATAAGAAAAACCTTTTTTAGTGTGATTTTTATGCTATGGATGTCGCATAAAAATTTCATTTTTTAAATTATCAATTTCATAGAAGTCACAACATTTTTATACAACTTCTCGCATTATTTCACACATTTTTGTAATTTGCAGCAAATGTCTAGGCACGATATTTGTGAAAATGAATGCTTGTTCCGCTTTTTTGATATATATACTTACAGTTGCAAAATATATATAAACAAGGGGTCTGTGTAATAAGAGTTAATTTCTGCATAAAATTTTGGAAATGAAAATGATGGAATTTTCAAAGATTCGCAGATAAGAAATTTTTGTAATCATTATTAAATTTTTTATGAATACTTAATATCTATATCGAAGATATTTAAATTGCAAAATTAAAGTGCTTGATATACTAATTTTAACTAAGGTAAAAAATTAAATTTTTTTAGTAATTTTTCCTACAATTCTAACAAAAACAGATTCGCACTTTTTTTTTTTTTTTTTTGCAAAGTAAAACATAGATTTTACACTGAGCAAAATTTCGTTCAATGAAAAATGTATAATAATTTCATTCAGAAATATTTTCTTCTCTCTTCAGGTCATAATTGATAAATATATAAAAATTTAAAAAATAAACTTTATTTTCGCCAGATTTATCAAGAGGCACAAAACCCTGATAAATGAGCAAACTCGTAGCATCGTAGGAAAGAAGAAGAATCGGTAATGATGGCAGAGCAGATATCAAACTATTTTTTGATTTCAAAAGTTTAATTTCCTACCAAGCCTGATTGCGCATGGTTGATGATGATGTCGCGTCCGCGTTACCACGGAAAAGGAGATGCAGTAACTTCTAAGAGTAAGAACCCTTGAGTCCCCGAGGACAGAAGTCTGACTTCCAGCTCATATGAAGACGTCTTTAACACACTCGCTTGCATAGCCCCTTTTTACATGGGGGTTCTTTCACACACCTCATAGACGGAGCATAGGTGAAGAACAATCATGGCCGAACCAGGACTCGAACCCGGGGCTTTCAGACCACCGGAAAGATGCACTACCCCTAGGCTAAGACGCCGGCTGCAGGTCACACTTGGAATTCATTTATTGAGCGAATTAGTTATGGTGCAATAAAGTAATTTTGATTGCAAAGCACTTACTTGGCTCGGAGTGACAATTCTCTGTCATTAGGGCAGACCCACTTGTCTCGGACCGCTCCGAAATCTCCCATGCTGCCTCCTCGAGGCCTGAATGAAGAACTGCTATCCAGTTTGCTCTATTGCTTAGGAGAGAATCTGAAAGAAAAATTGTGATTGATATCTAGTCCAGGATACAAGTGAACGTTTTAAGTAACATCCGTATTTTGCAGCTAGTAGTGATTATTCAATGAAAGAATGTAAGACTTTAAGAATAGCATGTTTTGACTTGTTAAGAACTTTAAAAATTCTTTGATTGACATCAACTTCCACAGTTTTTTTCTTTGGGCTTTATATTACAACTGATAGTACTCGCACATCGTTGCACATGGCATAACATCCAAGAGTAAAAATTAGCTTTAATCTTAAGTCTCGCTTCCACCCGATACCACATGGACATGTCACGCAGCATCAAATAAACATAAAAATATATTTAGATATCATCAAAAATAATTACAAAACAATTTTATAGCACATATTGAGAAATATTTTAACTGTTAAAAAGGTAAAAATATGATATGTTCATAAACAAAACAATTCACTAAAAATATACAATAGAAAAAGTTATTTTAAAATTTAAAAATATACAAATAAATCATTGTAACCACTGTTCCGCAATTGTTTATCAATTCTGTATAATCTGATATGAAAATAAAATTTAGCTTGCTTCATAATATTTCTTTGTAAACTATATTGGCAGGGCGATCACTTCGCTCCCCATGAGATTCGTTCTGTTTCTGTAATTCAATTGTAGTGCCAGTGAAAGAGAGGCGGTTATTTCGCCCAAAAGAAGACTACTCTTCCCGAAGTGTGGATTTTCTTTCTCTGATTTTCGGTAACTGGACGTTTCATTTTTCTACATTTTCATTATCGCTCAACAAACGAAGCGTTTTCATATTTATTGTGCTCAGGCCAAAGTTGTATTTCTAATTATTGGGCATAATGACTAGTTTAAAACCAGACGTAAACAAGAAAATATATCGCATATGCATACCACAGCTCTTGCTGTTTGCGCAGGCGTAGTTTGAGGTTTTTGCACATGCGTGGATTAGTGCAAAGCACTAATTCTGCTGTTTTACACATGCACGAATCGAAGTAGGAAAATAATTAAAATCGCAATTATAAAACTCTTTTTTTATTTTGATATGACTTTAATATACTAAGTTCTTCCCACAATAAATGCCCTACAAAGTGATACAAATATCACCAATATCAGGTAAGTATTTCTGGAGTTTTTCTCTTTGGAACATACAGACGCTTTTAGGAGACTTCATTTTACACTACGTATAGATAATTTGAGACAGAAACCAAGAATTTAATTCGTGTTCAAATGAGGCACGCTAAATGTTTGGCGCCAATACCACTTTGGAACGTAATGCGCAGGATTTAGGGGGGGAAATGACACATAATATCACAATCTATCTCCACTTATAATAAAGTCTGTGTGCGTATATTGGCTATCTACAGACCAAATAGTTCGACCTACAGTTACCAGATATAGCACATTTGTACCTTGAAGGTCGGGAATGTGCACCTCGGAGGGATTTTTTTTTTTACATTTTTTAATTAGAATCTTAATAAAAAAATTAAGCGAAATTTTCGGCTTTATTTCACGATAACTTCCGAAAATATTATCATACAAAACATGATTTTTGAATCATGTTTAAGTTCAAAAAGTTATATTTTTAATGCTACTAATGTTTTAACTTATAAATTAAGCTTCTATTTTCAATAAGTTTTTAAAACATATTTTGAAACTATATTTTTCAGGAACTTAGTTCGCACAAAATGAAATAAAATTTAACTTGCACGAGCACATTTCGTGCACATGGGGGAAAAAATTAGCTTTTATCAACGTGTTGACATCATATTAAAAATGGCTCAAATTAAAATAATAAGTTAACTAATAATGGAAATTAAATCTAAAAAAGTGTAATTTTCAGCACGTGTTTTGTATGAAATAAAATAAATATAAAATAAGATATTTTCTTTAAAAAAACATGCAAGAAAAATGTTTTCTATGACTTTTTACAATATCTAAATTATTATTTCAAAAAAATCAGTTTTATTTAAGGCAAATGTTGTTTAATATATAAAAATATCCACTTTAATCAGGGCTCGATAGATATTTTGCAAACCTTTAATAATAGACATACATCTGCTAATAAAATGATCTAAATAAAGAAAACAATTAAATTTTATGGAACTTCAGTCGATAAATGTTCTGATAAATTACAAATTTAAAATTTTTATATAGATCCTCTGCTCTGTGAATCATATTTAACAAATTATTTTGAGGCACTAATATTTTAAATAAAAAGAGTTGCACTCCAGCCGATTAAATCAATCACTAAAACTGACTGATTTATGAAAATATGAATATCAGCATTTTATAAAAACGCAGATTTTAGTTAGTTTCTCCTTTGTTTGTAATTAGATATATGTGTCTTTCTGTTGGCGTATGTGGGTGTGTCTTTGTTGGCGTTCTTCGACGTGTTTAAATTAAATTGAATAAATATAAAATGTGATATTTTCTTTTAAAAAATGAAATACGAGGAAAAAGTTTTCTGTATCATTTAAAAAATATCTCTATTATTAATTCAGTTTTATTTAAGTAATACATAGTTTAATATATACAGGATATCCACTCGAATCAGGGCTCAACAATTAGTTTCTAAAAACCAATTGATAAGGGTGTATATCTAATAAAAATGGGCTAAATGAAATAAATAATTATATTTTATGTCATTTGAATTAATAAATGTTCTGATGAATTACAAATTTTAAATTTTTATACAGATCCTCTGTTATCTTAATCATGTTTCTCACTTCTTTTTATAATAATTAAAATGTGCCATCATTGAAAGTACAAAGTTGTCTATCGTAATTCAGTTTGGCTGAAATTCACAAATAGGTATTGTTACATATCTGTGATGCTTCTTCCTAGCATGGTTGGTTCAATCAATGGAAAGATCGTTTTACGACCAGTCGACCAAACTCTGAGATTACTGATCGGATACCGAATCAGTAATCGACAGGTTGTGCAAGCGCGTGTGTGAATGTCTTCTTCCTATGAGCTGGAAGTCAGACTTCTACCCTCGGTTGCTCAGGGGCCTTTAGCCACAGAAACTACTGCACAAACTCGGCTTAAAATCGCTGACTTCATCAATGGGCTTGTCTAAGGCAAGTGCCAGAAAAAATAATAACAATAGCTGATAGACTTTTTGCACAGGACGATTTCCGTGACAATATCGATTAAAATCGCATTTATTCTGGTTCATTTCGCAACCAAAATTCTAAAAGAATGTAAAGGAAACGATTTCTTTTACTAACTAAGCCCATGTCTTGTGTCCATAGTATTCGAAAGTGAATAATTGTTTGAGCATTCTTAATTTACTAGAGGAGTTTACTATCTTGCAGAATTTTCAAATAAAAAGGCAATTAAATTATTATTACACTTAACATTTATTTTTTTAAACGAAACTCCGAATGCTTTAGATGAGAATAATGCTGCTGTGTGGCAAACGTTGCAGTCAAAGTGTTTATTTTGTACGAAATCTCTTACTTATTAACTGAAAATATTTCTTAAATACTGTTTGGCAATGGATTCTAAAACCCTCCGCTCTTTTGCGCATGCGTTAGAATGGGTTTAATTTGTCAAAATAGGGGTGAGAGGAAAGATGAAAGGAGAGGATGAGAAATTAAAATAATTCGGTCAGAAACGACACGATATTCACATACACGTGGAAAAAAAATTGAACAAAAAATTATTTAATAGGATGAAAATCAAGGTCAAAGGATGACGAAGAATTCCGGAAAGGCGCTCATCCTTCCGCGTCATTCTTCTTAACGAGATAGAATTGTCGAATAGTGGTCGTCTCAGAATACTGCAACGAACATTAAAATTATCATACATTTATTTATTAAAACTATTCGTTAACTGTAAAGCAATGGCAAATGAAATGCATGATCTATTATGCACAGGTTTGGTGATGCAATTTGTTTTATGCATTATTGATGGCGATGCGATATTTTTCCTATTGCATTATTGATGGCCTCTGCGTCATATTATCGAATGCACAGATATGACTTCAAATACAGATTCAAGGACTTTTCTAATACGCGTACTTTTCAAAGTGGAATATTTAGATGCTTTTCTTTGCGTATGAGAAAATAAAAGGACCAGTAATAGAACTAAAGTTGGTGAAGCATTGATATTGCATGGCACTTAGCTGTGGAGAAGCAACATCATCAGGCATATTAACCGTACCCACCTTCAGCCAAATCATTATGGACTGCGTGTGGCAAAAAAGCAATTTTCTATGTGCGTCCAGCCGCTAGCGTGACATCCGGCGCTATCACTTCAAAGGGGCTGAAAAGAAAGAAGAAAAAAAAAAATGAATGAATAGCAAAGCAACAGCATTATTTATTATCGTACTTTATTTAATGAATATTTTTTTCTGAGTTAAGCAGCAACAGTGCTAAGCGAAATAGTTTGAAATACAACGCTTAATATTCTGGTGTATACGGATAATCCTTTTTAGAAATATTTGGACTGAATACTGAATCTTTATCTTTACTTATGATAAAGATGATTGTGTGCGTTGATGCTCTGTAGGCCCGATCTGTTAGCTTCAAGCCACCAAATTTCGTAAATACATACTTTAGAGGGTGGGAATGTGATTCGCAGAGCTATAGTTTTGAAATATTGATTAGAATTTGCATCAAAAAACAAATAAAATTTTAAAGCTTTCCCACGATAACCACCAATATTATTTCAGTACAAAAACTGTTACCGCATTTTAAAATTAAAAAATATATTAGGGCGTCCCATAGGTTTCTTTCATACTTCTAAAATGAAATGAATGCACAATATTTACTATTTAAGATATCATTTATTTTGTTATATAAGAACCCCTTTGCTCCATTACCCTCCCCCATCTCTCAGGAAGCCTCACTAGGCCTTCTTTCTAAAATTGTTGTGTTTTGGACAAGAAATAATCCTCGAGATGCACTTTTATTTCGCTGATGGATTTAAAGCGCTTATCGCAAAGAGAATTTTTTAAGGAAAATATTTAATAATCAGATGGAGCTAGATCTGGAGAGTACGCAGGATGCGGTAAAACATCCCAAGCAAACTGTAAGACCTTCTCTCTTACGACTCATGCAATATGTGGTTGGTCTAGCGTTGTCATGAGGGAAAACAACGCCTCATCGGTTCATTCATTGTCGCCGTTTTTTTCCTATGGCAGCTTTCAATTGATCCAGTGGATGACAGTATTTCGTTAAATGTATTGTTTCATCTTGAGGAAGGAGCTTGTGGAAAATGACACCATTCCAATCCCACCAAATGCACAAAAGAAGTTTTTTTGGTTGTGTAGTTCCGGCTTTGAGACAGTTTAGAGCTCTGGAATGACTGAAACCGATGATATAGACGGCTAATAGATAAGCCTGCGTGCTTGCACAATCAGAGCCAGATAAGGCCATTCATAGCGCGATGAGAAAGAAACTTTTGGGACACCCTAATATATATTTTTTCAATGATATTAAATTTTTCCATACATATATTTTTCTCTTTTTAATTAATTTCTTAAGTATTTTACAATAAGATATTCATTGTTAAAGTGAAAATTAAACCATTCACACTATTACCAATGATTTTCCCTTCTGCCTTTTTTCCATTGCTGTAATCACAATATCAAGATTCGGCTTATTTTTCCATGTTGAATATCTTTGAGCATAAGGCATGCTTTTAATAAATCCTTTAATAAAACTTAAAAGTAAGGTATAAGCTCAGTTTCAGGAGACAGCGGAAAAATTTCACTGTCCATCTTTTTCCTTGATACATACATACACTCAAACATATGGACAGGAAGGGAAATGCAAAGCACAATGAACTGAACCGTGTAAGTCTTCTGAAATAATGTAAATTAAAGGCCTATAAAAAATGTGAAGATTAAAAATATTTTGTTGAAGGAACAATTGAAATTTTCAGCAACCATTAACCAATGGGTCACCAAAGGGTACTAGTGCAATAATAAAAATATAAAATTTTGAAGTTTTTATTTATGTTATAAACGTATAAATTTTTAATAAAACATATGAGTGTCAAATAAATAGTTTGTATAATATAAAAATATTGTATGGGAAAAGCGGTCACGGAATGTGCAATTCACCACGTAAAAAAAGAATTTAGTATAAGAAAAGTTTTAAGTAGTTTTTAAGACATCAAAATTTTTACTACATATTTATAATAATTAATAAATTAATAACTAAAAGTATATTATAATTTTTTTAAAAAATCAATACATTTTAAATTAGCAAAATAGTAATGTTTTACTAATATAGCAATCTACTAATAATGATGTTAAAAATAATATGCAATTAAAGCTGAATAGCTGTTATCACAGAAAGAGGTATTCCTAAAATGAAAAATTGTGATTTCTGTGCACTGTTCAAAACATTCAACTCATAACTTCACATATCAGGAATGCGAGAAAAAATTACAATTCAAGATGTAGCAATGAAAAGACAATAACCGGATTCATTGTATAATCAGCTTGAACACAGAGTGTTCACCTCCAGCAGGTGATTCAATGACACGACACTCACACTAGTAGACCATTACAATTAGGCAAAATAGAAGAAAAAATGTACATAGCTCTCAAACTTATGAGGCCGACAACCTGGCCTAGAGGATAGCGTGTCTTCACCGTGATTTGGGCGTCCCGGATTCGAGTCCGAGGATTTATTTTTCCCCCAGTGCTCGATCTATGAAGTGTGTGAAAGAGCCCCCTGTCAAAAGAGGTTGTGCAAACGAATATATGACTGTCATCTTCACATGAGCTAAAGTCAGATTTCTGCACTAAGGGATCTTTGCCCTCAAAAGCTTCTGCACCCCTCTTTCCCAGATCGCTTGGACTTGGTTGGGAGTTCAATCCAAGGGGAATAAGCAACAACGAATTTAAATGGAATATTCTTTTGATCTTGAGGGACTGACAGCCGAAAAGTGCCCCTCTCTTTTCTCTTACTCCCTCCTAAAAATTCAAAAAATAATAATAAAATCAAGCAGTAAAATAGCTATATCCTGCTTATAAAATAAATCAAAAATATAACTTTTTGCAAATGTAGGTAATTAATTATTTTATATATTATTACATAAGATTAAAACTTGTATCTGATGTAAATTTTCTGTAATAATATATTTTACATAAATATGGCAGTAAAATATGAATTTTTTCTACTAAGAGAAAAAAAAAATTAAGTGCATCAAATAAAGATTGGACTGAACAGTCAAATTTCTAGTGTAAAAATATAAATGCTATTTAATTAGGCATTCGAAGTACCGAAGTGCTTTATTTATTGTTTAACGAACGATTCTCTTAAAAGCCTATACGTTCCTAGTTATTATTTTCATTTTTCTCCTCTTCATTGTGAAGAGAAAACATGGCATAGAGTTTAAAATCGAAGCTTTCTGAAGACTATGTAAACATAAAATTTGAAAGATTCGTAAATTAAGAATTCATAACTCACTTAAAAAACGCTTAGATAGCATTTTATATACTTTTTTCATTTAAAAATAATGTAGACTTTAACTTTTTAAAATTTAGTTGATGTAAATGTTCTGACTTTAATATCTTTTCCTTCGACGACGAATATTGCTACAATATTTGCGATTATAATCTTGACTTAGACAGTTCTTCATTTTTTTCAGTTAATAGTGTAACGCAAATTATGATGCAACAAAAAATGCAAATGCAATCGAATGATTGGCCGATGAATGATCTTGGATCTATCGGCATCTCAATGAAAATTTAAATCCGTGAAATTGAGATGGCAGCATCGCCTGAAAAATGAATCTTCCACATGCTTTCAGAAGACACTTGTGGAAGAAGAATCCTGGCAAAATATATAAATCTAAGATCCAATTCAACAATAATAATTGATTGAAAAGGCACTTCAAACGCAAGCTGTTATTCCCCTCTGCAACTTTGACGTCAATTCGCTTTTATTGAACGCATGGAGAAAATCAAGTCCTTGGAAAATTGAAAAGTTTTTTTTCCTCCAACTTAGTTTAGTTTAGTTATATTATTTTAAAGCAACACTAGGGCTATTTTGGGACGCACTTTTGCTATTTTGGGACTAATTTTGAACCGCTGTCAGATGAGGCAGATGACACCCGAGCAGAGGAAAGTGTGTCATGTCTACAGTCGCACAGGTCATAGGAACACGGCTTTATACATATTGTTGTGTCGCAATATATAGGAAAATATAAGAAGAATAAGATATTATTGAACTATTCAAAAGCCTTCATTCTCTCATTACATTGTATAACTCTACGAAGTAAGAAAGCTATAAAGAGATGAAACATGATGGTTTGAATGAACTATCCTGTCAAGTGAATGCTGTTTAAGTTCTCTTCCTTCGCATAATCCACCAAATGCATAGTTTGAAGCTATCGGCTGGAAAATGAAAGTTATTACGCAAATCGTTAACGCTCAGACACTTTGCTAAAGGACCAGAAGCAATCAAAATAGTGACTCTATAGTTACCTGCAGATGCAATACATGATGTGAAACAAATACATGTGTGTGAAAGATTGTATTACTATTAAAGAGAAATAGTGAGATCATTTGCTCTGATATGGAAATAACATAAATTATGAGAAAAGTGAATGATATTATGTAATCAAAACAAAAGCAATAAAATTATTCTAAGTTATCTATATAGAAAATTTCTACTGATACAGTCATTTTAAATTAAAAAAAATTATATTGAGGTGTAATGCAAATGTTTTTCACACTGATGATAATATAAGTTCTTTAAAATACTATATCCTAAATTTTATGTTTTGCAGACGATTACGAGTTGCTTCGTATTTAGAAAGCATCGATTTTAAAGTCTCTTGCATGTTTTCTCTTCTAAAATGAAATGGATGCCAAGAGAGAGAGAGGATGAAGAAGAGGCTAAGTCAGTAAGAATATCACTGGTGAAACAAAACTTAAAAGAATATAGTGTTTTCCATATTTAGCTAAATTGTATTTGAGAAGTTTGAAGCTCAATTAAATCTTTATTCGAAGAAAATAAATTTGAAAAAATGATCACAGAAAAAATTTCAAATTTTACCGATAATTTTTATAAGATATATTTTTAAAGAGAAAAACTGAGTCAGATATAAGTTTTAATCTAATGTAATAATTTATAAAATAATTGATTACCTTCACTTACGAAGAATCAGCGAGATTGCTGCAGATTTTTGGTTGAAAGAATATGTCAGCAAAGTTTAAAAAAACGTATACATTTTTTCTCCTCCATTTCTCGATATAAATGAAATGAACACAGTTCAATAAACTTTTCAACATCGCAAGAAAAGAGATATGAACAACACATACACAAAAAAAAGGCATTTAGGAAAAAACATTTTGAATTATTTCAACATATTTTAATTCTTTTTGAATATTTAGGAATTTTTATTTCTATATATAAAGCTTTCTATTCTATTCATTGTTTTCAATGCCTCGGTATTTTGCTTTGACATTCAAATATTCTCAGTTATGATTTTCTCCCTATTCATAGGCCAATAAAGCCGTGCATTAAAAAATTATTTTTATTATCTGTCAATTATTTTCCAAAATTAATATATTTCGCAATTCATAATCACAATTATTATGAAATCTTGTAACCCATTTTTTTTCGAAGTCACGTTAAGATATTAACTATGCTATGGAATAAATGTTTTTAATTTAAAATAATTAGCTTAAAATATTAAAATACATCGGAAACATATGACTGTTCAAATTTCAAAAATTTGGCACCTCAAAAAGAAAGGGTGAAATGGTAAAAAATCGCTTATAAAATTAAATTTTCTCAAACATGCATCAACTTAAATGAAAACATGTTATGTAACTTCTATTCATTCATTTATAAATCAAGTTTTTAAAATTTTGCCAGTATGAAGCTATATTTTCAAGATTCGCAATACAAAATAATAATAATATTAAAGGAAAAAAGTATAGTTCAGCACAACCTTTGTCGTCACTCGAAAAAACACTCTACTTTCAAACTCGCTTTTTAAAAAAATGCGTGGATCGAAAAAAAAAATCCATTTCAGCGGATTCTTGCTTCATCAGCAATAAATCCAAGGAACTCTCTCAACCCCACCAAGGGAAAATGTCGGGAGCATTTACCTCTCATGCTGTTGCCATGACGACGGGGTGATTGCGGTCACATTTTTAGAGTTATCCTCCCACCATTTAATTAAGGCTTGCAACCAAGTACGTTGATTCCGTTAAACAGAAAAGTGCCGTCTCTCGTGAAGGGTAATAAGTTGTCGCAAATGCTTTCGTCTTACTATAACGTGGAATTCAAAATCCGCCAGTCAAAATAATTAAACGCATAACTCCTGCTCAACGTATTTCGAATGAGTTAAGGCGAATCGAAGCACCCGCAGTACGCTGGATGAAAATACTGTGCTAAATAAAATGGATAATGCGGAGATTTAGTCCAGGTTTAAGGAATTTATTTAAGGAAATATCTATCATAGTGGGTTATGCATTTAAAAAATAATACTAAATACAGGGTGTCCCATAAGGTATGCAGCGTCTAATACTTCAGATTTGGATAGAACGCATCAACACGAGTATTTTGATACATAACATGTGGGGTACTCGAATATAGCGTCATAGTCTAATGACACGTAGAACGTTAATTACGAATTCGATAGTCTGTATTCTAAATTCCGATGCACAACATGGAAACTTCCCAAGGTGACTATGCAAATTTGTGGCGGCCAATGAGAGGAAAAGCGTGTCTGCATGTACATATGCAAATTCCAGTAGCGGCATGTAAGGCTAAAAAACAGGTTTCATGAGAATGAGTCGCGCTTTCTCGCCAAGAAATTATTGTGTACTGTACGAAATCGTTGTGGCTCTAAAATGAGCAAATATTCTGTAGCATCGTGTTTTCATAATGCTGATTCATCATGAATTGCAATCACCAGCGAGTGTAGTAAAAAAATTCGGCAATTTTTAACATTTTCTTCATAGACTGATCGGGTTGGATTTCATTACGAAAGAAGCAATTGTACTGAGTGACCACCTTACTCCATGAATTTTAACACGTATGACTTTTTTCATGGGGACGTCTGAAAGACACAGTGTAGCTCACACAGCCCTCAACATTGGACGACTTGAGAGCCGTAATTGAAATCAAGGTCAAGGAAATTGAAATAGATGTTTTGCAGAAAATAACCACAAACTTCGATTCCAGAATTCGCTATGTCATTTGTTCGAACGGCCGGCGTTTCGAAAATCCGTTGTATTAAAAATTCCCCATAAACATTGATTTTCATTTGGTTTTCTCCCATTTCTTGAAGTTTTCATAACACAAGCTTCACACCTTAATTAGACAATATTCGGGGATCCCACACGCTATACATCAAAATACTCGTCTTGACGTGCTTTATCCGAATCCGTAAATATTAGAAGCTGCATACCTTGAGGGACACACTGTACATACATAATGATGTTGCTCTTGTCCATGGCTTTATGTAATAGGGCAGATAATTTTTATTTCGAGGGTCGAAAAGAAAATAAGTTCTTCCGCTAAGATGGTTGGAATAAGATTATCTTCATGTCCCAGTAATAGAAAATAAATGACAAATTTTCAGCAAGAAAAAATTAACAGGAATAGACTTACGAATCTGCTTGTATCGATTGTGGTTAGGTTTCGACGTTGATGGTTTGCGGTGCTTCAATTCCGTTTTATTAATCCCGAATCTTAGTTTCTGACCCAGAAATAATAATAACAGAAGGTGGTTTTACCAAAAAATTATGTAAAAAATTGAGTATATAGTAATGGCATAAAAATAATATATAAAACATTTTCAATCAGAAATTGTTAGTAATTCAATTTTTTTTTCTGAACTCTACAACAGTTCCTCCTATTGTAGAGTTAAGTTTCTTATTAGCATAATAAACCAAAATTTTCCTCATCGATTTTACTTTATTTGGTTTATTCAAATCAAAACTAAAAATTATTCATATTTAGCATATTAGCCACATTTAGTACCTCATCATTACAATAAACATATGTGAATAATTTTCCAAGGCCCTTAATTCAATTGAGGATTTCTCTGCTCTACAACCTATGCAATAAAATAAATCACAAAAAATGAAAACGGTTATTGCAAATTTCAAGTTATCATGTGAGAACATTGCTTTTTTTTAAGTCACGTGGTATCAATCCGACAGATAAAAACACTATGTACTCCCATGAATCATTTTTTGCAATCACCAATATTTAGAAAAACGATGTTTTTTAACCATCTCAAAATCAACCGAGTTCTAAAATTTTTTCTCGAGGCCTGGATTTTTTTTCGTGCAAAATCAATAAATTTCGATTATCAACAAAATTAAAAATTGTAGTAACCGCCGATAAATTGCAAAAATGAACTAGCCAAACTAAGAATAGATATATACGTTTCGAGTTAAAGCAGACAAAATGACGAAATTGGAAAAATGCAGAAAACGCATCTGATGGAACACAAAGAAATATAAAACGTGCTAATATAGTTCATTCATCAAAAAGTAATGGTCTCGGTGTTCTGAAACGACTAGTATATCAAATCGTACAAGAAAAATGTTACATTTCATTAAAAAAAAATATTATATTGAGAAATATATATTTGTATAAAATAACAAATTCAAATTAATTTAAAATTATACTTTTAATGTTATTTTAAGTGCAAAAACATTTTATTCAATCTAGGGAGGTGCTTTTTTTTAAAGATTCGCAGAATAAAAAAAGTAAATAAATAAGTGGAAGAAAACAATTTTCAATAGCGTTCGTATGATACTTTGGAGATCCCATAATTCAGCAAATGATTGTTGTTATTTCCCAATACTCAGAGAAACAAAACATGCCACAAAAAATAGTTAAAGAAAATACAAGCAATACATCCGATAATTCCTACTTCACTAAAAAGTTCTCCAAGAAATGGAAAAATAAATTAATTCTTGTATCTAGCATATTTATTTACAATAAATTACTAGATTTTAATGCTGGTTAATAGTGCTGGGTAATTACGGAACTTCCTCATCGCGATATATCGTCCAACACATACCGATAATTTTCGATATATCGTGATATCATTATTTATTTATAGCTATTAAAAGTTATAAATAGCCTCTCTTAACCTGTTGACTGATCAGAACGACTCCAAATAAAAGGAAGTTTCAATTTATATAATAAAAATATTTGCTTTCTTTCGAATAAAAATAGTTAGAAAATAATTTTGTTAAAACCCCTTTAATAAAGTGTGCCAATGCCAAAGCAATGTCTGCATGTTACAATTTATAAAATTTTCGTTTAAAACAAGTATATTTATATATTAGAGTATGACAACATTTATAGAAATATTAACAAGAATTATGTATGAAAGTGAAAAAGAATGAAGAATAACAAAAATAAACACTAACCGGTAACCAAAATGAAATCGAAAACGCAAATTAATTGTGAACATCGAATAATTGTAATAGAATTTCTTTCTTTCTTTCTTTTTTTTTTTTATGCGAGTACGCTTAAGTGTAAAAATGCGAGCTGCACATAAAATTGTAAATTTATTCTGATTGAATCCTTTATGCTTTTATTTCTGAAGATGAAAATTTAGCGATTAAACAAAGGGCAGTCAACAACCTTCTGATAACCACAATTATTTCATTACGGCATCATTCATTTAGGGAACATAAAATATTTTATTCCAAAATGACATGCTGAAAACAAGTAGTTTTATATATTAGAACATGACACTGTTTATAGAAATATTAAGAAAAATTCTGCAGGAAGGTGAAAAGAATGAAGAACAAGAAAAATATACACTAACAGATAACACAAATCGAAAACAAAACTTAATTGTGAATATCAATTTATTGTATCGCGATTTATCGTGAACTATTATTCATATCATGATTTCGATACATCGATATTTTTCGAAAACTGGCATAAAAAAAAACGATTTTTTAAACATATCGATATTTTTCGATAAATCGAAAATCGGCACAGCCCTAATGGGTAATATTTTGCATCTAGTTTAAAATAGCTTTAGATGTTACCAATATCAAATTCACACTGTCGCAACTCGTAGTACAATCGACTATGAAGATCAAAGAAGACACCAGCTGGACCGGTCTCCGAAAACTTACTCTCACACTCCTTAAAAGAATGCCATCCATCCCCTCCCCCATGAATGCCACGAGCACGAGTGAAAATGCATTCTGCGTTTTGTAGTATAGAAAAGAAAAAACGAATACAGTAGACTCCCGATTATCCGCGCCTGCCGCACTGTTTTTTTTTTTTTTTTTTTTTTGTTTTGTTTTTTTTGTTTTTTTGCTTCCAAGCAAAGAGAAAATGCTTCCAAAGCAAGAAGCAAACACAAATGACTGATTTCTTCAAAAAGGTGTAGTTTTACAGTTATGCTTTTACAATTACATGCATGTAATATTACAGTATATATTATATTATATATTAAGTATATATTATATGTATTAAAACAGTACATATGTATTAATTTTTCTGTGTATCCTTGACGCCTCTCGTAAGTACAAAGCACTTTTCTGTTTTCATTAACAAAATCCATTTTAGGTTAGTTTTGAGTGATATACTAAAATATTAAGCGTTAGTTAAACATTTCCTGCCGTTTATTTTACGTTTTATTGTAATAAAACGATTTTTCAAAGTTGGAATGACTGTTTTTTCTTTTGCTATACCCGTTTTTAGCTTTTTTCGGATTATCCGCGATTTTTGTTATCCGCGGCGGCCGCGCCACCCAATTCCGCGGATAATCGGGAGTGTACTGTATACGTTTTGGACGTGTTTTGCCGACTGAATGAAGCCAAAATATGGCACATAACTACACTTTTAGTAACAAGTACATAAACCAAATTTCATTTATCTTAAATTGTTGTTTCATGAGTTATGCCGTTAACATGCATGAGCGTGTAGAAACTGACAGGTATTGAATCCCTCGAGGAATTTGGCAGGAATTTCAAAATTTGATATTTATCTACCCTTTCAACACTAAAATAGCATACCAAATATTATCCATCAATTTCTTTACATATTGTAGTTATCCTGTTAAGCTAATCTCAGACAGACAAGACTTCTCAGACTTCCTGAGAATGAATTTTGTACAACATTTGACAGAAATCTACAAATTTGGTGTAAAGATCACATGAAAATTTCACTCGTATAGTTTAAAACAAGGTAACCTAAGGCACACCAACACAATTCCAAAAATATTTTTTTCAGACTGAGGAAGATCACGATGTTTTTCCAATTCTGAGATGAAGACTCGTCGAAATCTGGAAATAAAATTTCTTTAACGATTACAATACTTTTTTTTTTTTACTTTATACTTCGTAGATGAATACGTTTTTTTACCGGCGTCCTGTCCTAAGGGTAGCGCGTCATTTCCGTGATCCGGGAGTCTCGGGTTCCAGTCCTAGTTCGGGCATGGCTATTCTTCACCCAGTGTTCTATCTGTGAGATGTGTGAAAGAACCCCCCATTAAAAAGGGCTTGTGCAAGCGAGTGTGTGAATGTCATCTTCATATGAACTGGAAATCAGACTTCTGCTTTTGGGTACTCATGGATCTTGACTTTCAGAAGCTACTGCACCCTTACTTCCCCGATCTCTTGCACTTAGTTTGAATTGGTGTTCAATCCAAGGAAAAGAACAACAAAAGTTTTTTTTTTAAAAATATGTACATTAAAGCTGAAAATCATAGCATTAATGTGAGTTGGACCTCAGTTATACTACATTTTCCAGAAACGCTTTTAAAAAAAAACCTACTTTTGTTAAATATGTTGTTATAATATATTTCGCAATTTGATGTTTTGAAAAAAAAAAATCGCGTGGAAATTATTAAATTATTATTTAAGCAATAAATTAATTATGTTGATTTATTTTCGTTTCTTTCTTCTCCACTGCAAATTCGAATGTTAATATCATCAACTTTATTGTCCCAAAATTATTTCGATTTAGAAGATGAATGCCAATCCGAGCTTCAATCGCGATTCGATCTAAAAACAATGAATCGACAAATAATAATATTACGCGATTATCATAGTAAGATCATAAATTATGTAAGAAATCGCGGTGAAGGAGCCATTTTTTTAAACAACATAAAGTGTATATCTGAGAATATAATTAGACAATTAATGAACGTCGTGGGTTCAAATCAGCCAGCAGAAGCAGAATCCAGCTTAGAATTTAGAATGTGTACTTCAGGATTGAAGGCACTTACGGCGCTGACGATCCTACGCAAAAGAAAATTCCAGTCCATGTAAAATTTAAACGTAAATATTCCGCCGCCATGAATGTGTCCTTAAACGCCAATAGCCTCCATTTCTGACTTCAGCAAGTGGCTGATTTTCACTGGTTGACAACGATGTTCCATTCAGTTGATGAAAAACGGACCAATTAATTGTTAACTACGATAATAATTATCAAAATGATAAAAAAAATCCTGTTTTATAATAAATTTCCCTGATTTTTCCCGATCTTTGAGAATTCTCTGACCATTTCCGGTTTTCTCTGTTTTCCGATCGGCTGGCCAACTTGAAATGACACGTACATAACCACACATTTTTAAAAACAAATTTCTTTTGACAATTCAATTTTTTAAAGTTTCCTTTAATACTAAAATATTAGGCAAGTGTGATTGCATAGTCATTTAGTTAAAAAAAAAAAAAAAAAAAAAAAAACTACAATAGGCATTTCTGTTTATCTAAATATGTCGATAAATCTATTCATCTTCTATAAATCGTTCCCTCCCCCAAAAAAATTAAGTTTTAAGTTTGACACAAAGAGGTTCGAAAATAATTATCTTCATTTAAAAAATCCTTTTCAGTCCTAATTCGTCGTGTGCGTTTTAGAAATTTGATGGATTAATTATTGGCATGCATTAATAATATATTATTTTGTGGAGCCATAAATGAATTTTTCAAAAATATTTTCTCTGACCCTTTTAATTTCTCGTTTTGAAATAACAGAAAAGGTATTTTGGGACGGTTATTTTGAATCGCAAGTAGATGATGAGCACGCCACTTGAGTTAGCATCTCCTCATTACACTTCCATGCCTCATCCGTTGGATATATTTTCTAATAACAAACTTTTTTCATCTAAAATATTGTACTTTATGATTAAATAATATATATATATATATATATATATATATATATATATATATATATATATATATATATATATATATATATATAATTAATTTTTTTACAAAAAATGTCTGTTTTTATTTATTTATTTTTTTAGATTCAGGATCTTTATTCAAAGTCGTGAGTATTTTGTAATTTTGTAATTTTTCTCTTATCGAAAATAAAAGCAATAATTTCAAAACTGCTCATCACTTTTTTTTAGTCCCCACCCCACCCCAAACAGACAAAACACAGCGTCAGACGGACTTCGAAAAAGAATCCCAGAAATGGTGCTTTCCTTCCCCCTTCTTGGAACTTCCATAACAAAATAACGGCAGTTGCAGCAGGACAACGGAAGCTCTTGGGATTAATTTATTTGCTGGAATTTTTAAAAAATCCGTCTATCAGAAATTTAAAAGACTTTCCTGTGTGTCGGCGTTATTAGGCTGCTTTCGGCTTTTATTAAGGGAAAGCAGAATAATTCTGGCGCGGTCATTTTATAGCCAAGATATTAATAAATATAAATAAGAAGGTAAAAGAGATAATAAAAAAATTTTCTTTCTAAATGAGTTCCTTACCATTTTAAGAATTTATTTCTCAGTAAAATTATGATTTAATGCATATTTCTTATTGCAAGCGTACGAATTTTATTAGGTTTTATTTTTATTTTACAATAAAATTAAATTATTTCAATGATTTAATACAAAATTTATATTAACTTTCATAAAGGGCAAGAAATTCGTTTGAAGATTTGAAATTGGAAATAGAGAGTACTTTATATATCCTCTTATAAATTGGAAGAATTTTCCAAGATACGATATATCGTAGTTAGGGTATGTATAGAAACGCATTAAATAAATTTTCCAGTTACTGAATGTGCTATATTCATTTCATGAAATATTTAAATAAAATATTACTCAAGGATTACATTTCCCCATTTAACACTACACAGTAAGTATTGCAGTAGTTAAATAAAATTCTTTAAGTAAACGATTTTAAAGAGTGCACGGTGTATGATTAAAAAATTTAATATTAAAATTAGTTTATTAAAAGTGTTAATTTTTATTTTAATTTCATTACTAAAATACTTGCGATTTTTACAGTCATTAAAGCACAATGGTGCTGCTGTATATGACATGAGAATCCTTTTGCGATTTGACGCGATGTTACAATAGGCATGATTTGACTCTAAAATATCAAAATAAGCGGCACAATCTCTCTTCGATGACATCGGAACGGTCTTCACGCGATACAACATCACAACAAGTACTTTAATTTGACTGTGCTGTGATTTCAAGCATGAGAGTCGTCATCACATGATATGACATCATAATAAGTGTGATCATTTTCTTCTTTAAGTGACACCTTGATTCTGCAGATATGACAAAATTCTCACGATTCGACGCCATGATATCAGTACAAACTCGGCAAAAGCGAAGGATTAAATTCACAGCGATATTGCCATTGCTACTGACATAATTATAGAGACAAGTATTGTTTATAATACATTGATATTTTCTAATTAATAAACTAAGAAAACTTCTAATTAATAAACTAAGAAATTTGATTAAAAAATTCAAATAATTTTTAAAAACTAATATTTAAACAGATCATAATTTTTTATACATAGTTTTAAAAATTCTAAACCAAGCTAAATCTTTTAAACAGAAACTTCATTTCCAGCCAACCACAGCCGGCAGGAAAGGAAGCATACCAGTCATTCATTAAATATTTCATTTCAAATACGTTTGAGAATATTACCTTTTCAAACAAGGCAAATAAATTTAACTTTCGAAAAATCTTTACTTGTAAGCCGCGGGCCAGGAATAAAACTTGTCTGAATTTCAGTAAGTTTTAACTCCTAAATCAATTAGTCGCATTTTAAGCGTGGATATTTTTATTCTTAACTATACTCTGATTTAAATGTCGCTTTAGAAGAGAGCAATTTTAAATTTTCGATGCTGTCAGATCAAACTTTGCCTAAAGTCAATTTGAAAGGTTCATTCATTCTGGAGATTTAAAATTTTGTTGTAGAGAGACTACGAAAAGTACTTTCTAGAAAAAAAAAATAATTCAGTTCACTTCTGCTGGTATAAAAAAAAATAAAGGGATTGAATATATTCTGAAGAAGTATTTACGAACATAATATTGTGGCGGCAGTGAAAAATGTATTCTTCAGCAAGAAGTAAAGTGAAGTGAGGCAAATGAGCCAACACTATAAGCATTCACGACTTCAGTCATTTTTGGGGATGACGATCTTTCATGTTCTATATCCCTCAACTTATCTCTCAAACTTCAGAAATTCTGTAGTTTCCGTTTGAGTTCCAGTTCGCATTGGATACTCCATTCTAGTTATGCTACGGTACCATACATAAGGAATAATCACGTTTTTTAGATAGGATTTAATGAATTCATCCGCATATAAAACAAAATATGATATTATATGTTCTGGTAAGTTATTAAATAATAGTTTCATCCCCAAGCCCGGAATTCCAATTTTACATCTCAAAAAGGGAGACTGCAGAACTAAAAGAACCGTGAGCAATTTTCCATCCAACAGATTATGTCTTTGAAGCTACGCACAAAAAAATCATTTCTGATATCCATTTTTATTTTTTTTTAAATCCAACTGAGGCATTTCGAAATGAGAGGAGAAAACAAGAACGATTGAGACGCTATGTAGAATGTTAATTGATTTCCATATTTCAGTTCAACAGTATCATCTTATGTCACACTGCGCTTTTTAATGCTGCCTTCCTTTTAACACCTTTCTTCAACAGCCTTTCTTTTATCTCTCGCCGTTAATCCGACAAAGCTTCGTTTATTCTATTTTGGACACTGCCAAAGCAATGAGGAGAAATGTCTTAAAATATTAATTTTTATTTCCCACGAAAATCTCTCTCAATCCTTCTTTCGCGTTTAAGGAAGGGAAAAAAAAATACGTCAAAAATGATTAGATAAAAAAAAAATTCTTTGTGATGTTAATAAAATTATTTCGGGGATTTTTCCCCTTTTTAAAAATTTCAGTTTTCACACGAGTTTACACTTTGACATTATGTTCGGCTTGCCAGTAATTTCTGAAATCCACTTATTTCACAGGATCTCGGCTTAAATTAAGAGTAATTTGAACTTAGCGAGTAATTTTGAAGACATTATTTTTTTACCCTCCTGCATTAGCCCCCTGGGGGAGCACCTCGAAAAGAGATGAGATGCTTCCGGCATGGTAGTTGGATCTCGCCACCCTGGAGGGTACATAAATAAGTGGGCTCCTCCCATCGATTACAAGAAGTACTTCCTTCGGGAAGGGTTGTACCGTGGCCGGTGATGGCCCTTAGGACTCAACCACATTTCCCGCCAGTGTTGCTGTTATGGCGGTCTGGTCATTCAGTATCTATTATCTATGTGCCTTCCGGCGGTTCGGAGAATCAGTGATATGACTATCCTCCTGCATTTAACTGAAATTCTTAACAGAAGATAAGAACATAGAAATAATCAAAATTCCTAAGAGAAATGGATAAGGGAAAAAAAGCTTTATTCCATCATCTCCACCCATCAGTATAGAATAAATAATCAAAAAACTCAAAGAAGTTTTGAAATCACAAAATGAAAATGTAATAACAATAATGGATATCAAGGGGGAAAAGTTTTAGTTGTGAAAAACCTCCAACTCTTAAGTTCACCAGAAACAAAATCAACTTTTCTACTTCACAGTTGTTGGCCTGATCTGACTAACATCACATCCATTCTTAGTGAACATCTGTGATTGAGAAGTGATAGAAAACGAATCTCTCAGTGATTATTAAATTTGTTTGTTGAATCAAAGATTTCCATCTTCTTTTATTTCAGATTCAAGACCCTAAGGAGGCCCTAAAAAGTTCTGTCATCTTTTGAGAGAAAAGATGTTTAAATTAAAGAAATATCAATCAAGACTCTTCAACGATTAACAATCTCAACATCGTTAAAAAAAATAAAATTCAATATTAAATTTTAAATTTTTGCCTGCATTCGTATAATATTTGGAAAATTCCAGCAATACCGAATATCTCTCAGTAGAATCGAAGACCGAAAATTAAGGGAAAAAGCAGCTAAACTTAGCGAAGAAGCGTGTGAAGAAAAGCATAGAAAAATACAAGAACTTTATCAAAAAATTTATTCAAAAGACAGAGCTTTGGTTTAATTTAGTTATATTAACGTCCAATTATTAAGCAACACTAGGGCTATTTGGAGACGGACCTCGTCATTTTGAACCGCGGTCAGACGACGAGGATGACACTTGAGCTCGCAACCCCCTCTTCGAATTTCCACGCCACACCAGCGGGAGGACGTTTGACTCTGACGGATTTAACCTGCACTAGACACGCTTACGCGACGGTTCTTCGGTGGAATCGGGTCTCGAACCTAAAATCCTTCAGTTCCGCAGCCGAGACCTTATCACGAGGCCACTGAAAAATTTTGCTTGAAAGCAAATTTCTCATATGAAGCTCCTTTTAAATCGCAAAAACAGCGCAACCAATGTCTACAATTTCTACAATTATTAAAAACCCCGTTAGATTGAAACGCAAAAAAAAATTGCAAGTAAAATACTTCAACATTTTCATCTTGAAGCTGTAGAAAAACAAGCACTCATTGTAATTTTAAAGAAATACTTAATGCGCTCAGGTATGATAATATTGATTTCATATTTATCTCAAATATCTAACATATATTTCGAGAATTATTGATTAGATTATATTTTTTAAGGGAAGATAATGCTGGAGAAATAAAACACACAGCAAGGATTTTTGCAGCCGGTTTTACCAGATAAAACATGAAGATTATTCAGTCATATTCTCCAGTAGGACTGTGCAGATTTTCAATGTATCGACAAAAATCGATTTTTTGACGCCACTTTTCGAAAAATATCGATATATCGAAATCATAATCATGAATAATAGTTCACGATAAAATAAATAGATATTCACAATTAATTTACGTTTTCAATTTCCTTTTGGTTACCGGTTAATATTTATTTTTGCAGTTTTTCATTCTTACTGATCTTCACACAGAATTTTTGTTAATATTTTATAAATACTGTCCTATTCTAATATATAAAGATACTTGTTATAAACGCAATGTTATAAATTGTAACAGGCAGGCATTGCTTTGGCATTGACTCACTTTATTAAAGAGGTTTTAAAAAAATATTTTCTAACTACTTTTGTTCAAAAGAATACAAATATTTTTATTTTATAAATTGAAACTTTCGTTTATTTCGAGTCGCCCTGATCAGACAATATGTTAAGAGATACTATTTATACCTTATAATAGCTATAAATAAATAATATTATCACGATATAGCGAAAAATAGCGATATGTGTTGAACGATATATCGCGATGATGAGTTCCGTCATCGCCCAGCCCTCTTCTCCAGCCGCGTAATTAATATTCTTATGTATAATTAATAATTCTTATGAATTCCACTGCAACAAAATTTCATTTGTTAAACGTTTTGCTATATAAGTTACATAGTTGTACGTAATTAAAAGAAACTGTTTATATGTTACCTCCAACTGGTTATAACATTTAATTAGAAAGGAATTTATACAGAAAAAGAGTATTTCTGGCTTACCACAGTCAGTTAGATCATAAAAAGTAAATCAATGAAATTTGGATTCACACAAAGGGCTTCGGACAATTGTGTTTTCATGAAGATTGATGGTCTACTTTACTTTATATTATCTATGCAAGCAGGCGATTTAGCTATTTTCTATAATGATGAGGAAATGCGTCGTGAAATCGTAACAGTCATTCAAAGTGTATTTGAAATGTATGCGAGCACAACTGGTACCATTTGGAAATTGTAAAACATGAAAATGCTACTCATCCGCCAGGAAAATAATTTCTACCAGACCTACTTAAACGCTTCGGTGCAGACTTAATTTGGGAGTGAAGATATTTTCCATTTTAATATACAATTTCAAGCAATTCATTCTAAATACGATGGAACTAATTTAACAATTTTTTTTTGAGGTAATGAATTTAATATATGCTCAGAAAATGTCACAGGAGTTTGCTTTAGCTACAGGTGTTTATTAATACTCTTCACCAAAAGTTGTAATTCTATTTAAATGGTAATAGAAGCATGCAGAAAAAGAAAAAAATAGTTATAAATTTGTTAAAGCATGCAAATAAAATGTATCAGTACATATTGATATTAAAATCAAGAAAAATAAAAACGTGTTAAGTAGACAAATGTATAATGAACAAAAATTCAACTCCCCCTGAATGTTGACTTAGCGTCAATTGGTCGCTATTACAAATGCTATAACAAATATACTGAATATTCGGCTTACTTCTGAATCAGTTAAATATATGCCATAAAATAGTGACATATATACGGCAATTATTTCGTGAGCGTCATTACTGTGTAAAAAGCATTTTAATATGCTCATTTAATAAATTTTATTTTAAACATATTCTAAGCAAACATATAAAGCATTCCTTGCAATATGTTTTCGAATTACAGAATTAATAGTTTACAAATAATATTTTAAAATTATAAAGAAAAAAAATATTTTCCCGTTACTTTTCAATGAAAAAATATTTTGAAATTAAAATAAGATAACAATTTCCATTTGTTGCACATTTTCTTTTGTATGTCTTGAATTTCAATTAAAAAGAAAAATAATAAGAGCAAATGAGAAGAATTTAGTTAATTTAACGTTCCGTTTTAAGTAACACAAACGCTATTTTAGGACGGAGGTTGATCTGCGGTCAGACGACGAGTTCAACACTTACACTGGCACCCACCTCTCCAAGCGTCGGCACTACACCAACGGAAGGGGATGTGGCTCTAGGGGATTTAGCGTGCACCAAACAAACTTATACGATGTTTTGAGGTGGAACCGGGTCTCGAACCTAGAACCCTTCGGTTCCAAAAGACGAGATCATGCCATCACGGACCGGCATACGAAAAAGAAACATATTTGATTATGAATCTGAAAATAAACAAATGATTGCTAAATCCGAAAATAGACTTCCGAGAGCAATGCTTCCATGTAGTTGAAGGTGAAGCGCTACAAACGCTTGAGCCGCGCACTGAACAATCATTCAATATAATAATAATTGAACAATCCATTCAGATTTTTAACAAATTTCAAATCTTGCTCCAAGATATTGTATGAAAGTGTGCACAAATATGGAAATAGCTTTGACAGAGGTCAAATTGACACATGAAAAAAAATGAAATTATAATCTAAAAACTAATCGATTTCGATGGTTATATACTTAATAAATAAGCTGGGCAATTAAAATCAATTCTTCAAAATCCCATAGAAAACCGCGAATTCTTTGCTTGTTACCGTATTAATAGACTTAATTTTATTTATGTCGTAAATCATTTGTTTCCAAAAGACCTCATTTTTCCCTGAACATTTTTTTTTCTTTAAATTATTACACAATCATTATTATAAGAAATGGTGAATTTTGAAATGGCATCTCTTGACAATTTCAGTTACTGGAGACAGTAGCCTTTCCGAAATGAAATTCATCAAAAGATATTCATCCATTCAAGGATTTATGTTTATCGAATGTGAAGAAATCATTTGAATTTTAGAACCAGTTGAATTTTTTCAATTCAAGGATTTATGTTTATCGAATGTGAAATCATTTGAATTTCAGAGCCAGTTGAATTTTTTCTGCTGCTTCAAATATGGTCTGAAGTTTTTATGGTGTTTACTGGCGAAATATTATAGTGAAGTAAGCAACTGGTACGAATATCAGATATGATTATGAAAATAAATTTCTTTCCATATTTAAAAAGTTGAAAACGTGTAAAATATGCCAATTTAAATAGTAAATGGACAATGCTTTAAAAATTCAATATATTCGGGCGAGCACAATCATTCTAAAACAGATGTAAAACAGCAACACAACGTTATATGAAAACTTTAAACACATACAAACAAACAAAAGTTGGAAGAAGAAAAAAAGGCAAGCAGACAAGTATGAAAGAGAATAGAACCGAAATATTCGTGCGGTACTTTTTATCTACCAAGTCAAGTGAAAGTGAAAGACGATATAGGAAAGAAATGAATACAATAAAAATTAAAAAAAAAAAGGTATTTGACGAAGTATGAATCACTTTAAAATCAACCCGACATGAAGTGAAGTCTACGATGTACTATTAATTAAACTTATCTTATTTCATTTTGCAAAGATGAAATTTTCCCTTCACGTTTGTGCATTCTGCATGATTATACACAATTTTAATTTTTCCTATAAAAGGACGCATTAAAATTAATTTAATTTTGATCCCATTTTAGAGGTCCGACTTGGAAATGAATTTGGAAAAAAAAATCGACTTTAAGATTCCAAACGAATAATGTTTAATAACAATAAATGACTAAAAAGTGAAAAAAAATCAATCAATAAATTCTTTTTTTAAATCATACAACTAAAGGCAGGTTTTTAAAACCACCTTTAATAAAATTTATTTTATATTCTTACGATTCTAAGAGCAGTTATGAAGGTTGAATGGTACTCTCGATAATTGTTTTCATTTGGACAATTTATTTTACAATGCCAATTTATTTTATACATTCCTAATGCAAACGTAAGTTTTTTTTGTTTTTTTTTTTAATTTAAGTTAAAGATTACTGATAAAATTTTAGAAGTTCGTTGTAAACATATACAACATATTTTAAAAATAAATGTATTAACTTGAAAATAAAGATAAAGTTTATAACTTTCGGACTTATGCTCTTCACATAGTTGTTTTTAAATGATTAAATAATTATTAGCAGAATAATAATTATTAATCAGTCCTATAAAATTTTAATATAATTGTTAGCTTTCAATTTTCATCAATAGTTTTAAAAATGAAATTAATTAACTAAACAATTAACCTAACGCATAGCACTGCCCATATTATCAAATAAATTCACAACTGATATAATAAGAAAAATAATAAATAAATGAATATTCAAAAGTGCACAAACGTCATCACTCTAACAGCGGGCAGAAAGATGTATCGACCAAACGAACTCAAAGCCGACAACTGTTGACTAGGAGCAACATATGGCAAGTACCGTTGCACAGGTGCTACAGCTCAATCGCCAACTATGACAGAGATAACACTTACCGATACCGCAAGGACAGTGGTCATAAAAGCCTGGAGGTTGTTAATTGCACCCACACAGATGAAAATTCAAATGATAAGAGGAGATAAAAACTCAACTTTCACTCGCGACGACAGATACGAGTGTATCTACGACATATTGCTCTCTCCGATGGTTCTTCGGCACTGGTTTCTCCCTCGACATCGAAAAGCGCCATCTAGGGAGAGAGAAGAAAGTTTTACAGCTGGAGCGAAAATTAATTAAGAGATGGTATGAGTAGCAAGTTTCATGCGTTTCGATACAGAACAGCAAACGATTTTTATAGTTGAGAGTGATGCTTCAAAATCTTCTTACCCCACCGTTTTGTTCAAATTAGTTGTTAAGGAATGAATTTTTGGAGTTGAGCCAGAAAAGAACTGATATATTTATCAAATTTAGTTTAGGACGTTGCTTAGGTTGTAAGCTACCTGAGCAAACATAAGATAAAATCGTCTTTATTTATTGAAATAAAATAAGATGAAATTTAAACTTTATTAAAATAAATTAATTAATTACATGCATATATATATATATATATATATATATACATTTTTTTTCCATAAACAAGTCATTTCAGAAATTTCGATTTTTTTTTTTTTTTTTTTTTTTTTTAAGTGAGCTGGAACATAAGTTTTCTGTGGACTAAAAATTGAAATAATTGTAAATTGCTGCACAGACGACGACTTTGTAATAATAAATTCAAAAACAGAAGAATTAGAATTGAGATTATAAATTAGAAGAAAATAAGATAAGAATTTTAGGAAAATGTCTTTCTTCTTCCGAAACAACGTCTAACAGAAAATCTGTGGAATATTTATTGAATATATCATAATGTTGTATTTTTTCCAACTGAAAATCTTTATAATGTGCTAGAGATTAAAAAATTTAGTGAAAAAAAGGAGTTAACATGAAATTGTCTACTATTTGCTCATTGCGACATGCTTCAGACATTTTTTCAGAATCGTTCCAAATGTTTATCGCAGGACCATATTTGATATTGAGTGCTCTAGAGCCCTTGCTATTCAGAAAGAAGTTCTTCAAAATTCTAAGAAAGGTTTTTTCAAAATTTTAATTAATTTTTTAATTATTAATTAAATGAGATTTTAAAGCCTTTCTACAGTAATTTCAGAGCATATAATAGCCCTAAAACCATTTTTCTGTTCTTAAAGAAATCAGCTTTCCAATAATTTGAATCTTATTTCAGTACAATTTCCCCCCTGGGTTTAACAATTTTATTCAAAACATTTTTAAGTTTACTTTACTTTTCACTGTCTTAGTTATTGACTTTATACAGATGCCAGTTGCAGTTATATTAAATTTCATTCGTTTTTTTTTTTCAATTTACGAAAATGAAAAAATATATTTTACAATAATTTATGTTAATTGTATTCATTCATAAAAGTGTCACTGTGATATTCACTGAGAAAGTGCAGTCTGATAGATTTTTAAGAATGGTTTTCCCATAATACTTACTCTATATTTGTCCCATTCGAATGCTTTCAGTCTGTAGCTTTTCATATTGTGATTTTTATTACACATGTACATGTTCTTGAAGTTTCTATACCTGCTTTATTATTATTACTATTTTCAGCTGGGTTTTTTTTCTCAATCTGATAACACTTCTCAGCTAGAGTACAAATACTGCCAACCTTAGAGAATGGTTTGACATTATTGTTTTCTTAAGTTTAGTTTAGTTATATTGATGTCCTGTTTTAAAGCAACACTAGGGATATTTTGGGACAGACCTCCTCATTTTGAACCGAGGTTAGATAACGAGGGCGGAACCTGAGATGGTTCCCCGCCTCCAAACTTCCACACCACACAAGCAGGGGGGAGCGTTTGGCCCCGACGGATTTAGCGTGCACCAGCCCCGCTTACACAGCAGTTCTTCTGTGGAATCGAGTCTGGAACCTGAAAGCCTTCTGTTCCGAAGCCGAGAACTTACTACTACCTTCTGTTCCGAAGCCGAGAACTTACTACTAGGCCACTGTGTCCCGATTGAAACTTTATCTTCGGAATATCTCTCAACTGATCCGAGCTATGACACAAAACTTTAAAGATTTTCAAATGAAGAAGGATGTGATTTCGATAAAGGTGACTGCACGGTGATTTTTTTTTTTATGATTAATGAAAGATGTTGTCTGAATGATATGCATCTGAAAATAGAGGAAATGAATAAGAAAATGAACCACCTTTGAGAAAAATTACGATTATGAAAATGTTTTAAATATTTATCAACTGAGTAGAGCCACATTCCATATATCCGTGTAAACGATGGAAAAGATAACATGGAACTATTTTCTAAAAAATACTCATGATTAGTACGACTAATGATGAGTATGAAAATCTTATTTTCTTTTCTTATCTTCTCTTTTTATTTACTTATTTAATCTTATTTTAAACTTAAGTTATCCTAGAAACCCTGTTATGAATAGAAAGAAATGTTTTAAATCTTGCTCCCTCCCCAAATGAGGTAGAAGAATTGAAAATCTAAGAATATAGCATGGATGGAGCATTAAGCTAATTTTAGGGAGTTTCATGAGAAGTTGAAATTCTCGGAAAAAATGGGTAATATGAGGAAATATATAATTTCTGTTCACCAAAGAAGGAAAGGGCAGCTGAATATTTATTATTATATTTTTTAAAAATGGTGTGTTCAAAAATGCATTTAGAAATTGCGTTATATATGTACACAAAAATTTGAATTGAAATAATGACTGGCAAAATCGACCCATTTTATCCAATGTCTTTTTTTTTATATAATAGTTAATTTTCGAGTTCTGTTATTTTTAGGATGTATTTATACGATTAGAAAAAATAAAGAAATAAAAAGGTTCTTCTAGATAAATTTTAGTTTCGATATAAATTTCGAAAAAAATATGTATCTATCAAAATTATTAATATTTTAGAGATGGTACATCTTATAAATTAAAAAAATTTAAGCAATATAAGTATTTACATTATATCTAGGTGGAATCCCATGACTGTATTTTTATTAAAAATTTGTATTCAATTTTTACAAAATAATGTCTTGTAGATAGCACTTCTCTAGTTAAGTTCGTAATTTTCACTAGGCTCCTACAAGTAGTCGTCTGCTTACCATACCCCCCCCCCCCCCGTGTGTCAGGAATATACCTCTAATATTTGTCTTATCTAATGGCTGACACGTCAATTCGACACTACTTACACTGTTTTTTTAGAATTTTTTTTTCTTTAAACTATTGAAAAATAAAATCATTTTAATTCTAATTAAATTTTTATTTATATATTTATTATTAATTTTATTAACTGACAATTAGTATAAGTATTTTATTTACATTTTATTTTTGTTTATAGGTGATTAATCATTAATTTTTATTTGGAAATTTTATTTGCATCGATTATTAATAGACTGAAAATTTTATCATTGAAATTTTAAGAATTTTTTTTATTATAAAAAGAATTTTATAGCATTTACATATAATTACATTTAACCATTTTACATATTAACATCGTTACTGTTCGACAACGGATTCTAAAACCCTCCGTGCTTTTGCGCATGCGTTAGGATGAGTTCAGTTCGTTAGAATGGGGGTGAGAGGAAAGATGAAAGGAAGAGATGTTTACATTTAACAATAAAATAAACTCCACTTACTCGCAGACTAAATTAAAATAAAATAATTAAGTCAGAAAAGATCAGAAGTCAGAAAGTCAGTACGTACGTGGGAAAAAAAAAAGACTGGACGAAAAAGCATCTAATAGAGCTTGAATCAAGGTCAAAGGACGAAGAATTCCGGAAATGCACTCATCTTCAATGCGTTTCACTTTTTTGTGAGCTAGAATTGTCGAAAAGTGGTCGTCTCAGGATGCTGAAAGGAACAGCAACTAATATATTTTCCGATATGTAGCGAAAAATAAATTATTTTACTTTATCGCAAATGTAACTCTTTTCACCTCTAATTTTAATCTCATTTAAAGAAAACTTTGAATACCTTAATACAATAAAATGGGAGAAATATAGATTAACAAATTTCAGTCTCTTCGGACCCAAGAAATGTGAAACATCAAATAACATGTTATATTTTTATGTACATCTTGCAGTAATAACATAGCAGTTTGCTAACATTGAAATTAGAGATGCATACATCTAAACTAAAGATTTCAAATTCTTTTGTCCACAGATTGCAAAAAATCAAAACACATAATTTTCTTTACCTCTAACTGTATCCCCCTGGGGGAGGGCACATCGAAATCAGGATAAGATACTTCCGGCATTATGATTGGATCTCGCCGCTCTGGAAGATACACGAAAAGATGGGGGTCTGGGTCCTTCCACCGTTGACGGGACGTACTTCCTTAGTGAAGGCTTGTATCTTGGACGGTTATGGCCTTTAGGACTCAACCACAGTTCCCGCCAGGGTTACTGTCGCAACGGTCTGGTCATTCAGTATTATTTGTGTGTATTCGGACGGATCAGAGAGTCAGTAATATGACCTCTTACCCTGATGTCACTGAAATCGCTTATTCCAGGTTTATAATTTCATTTTAAACAATTAGTCTTTAAACGATTATCTTACCATTTATTAGTATGATGATAATAATTAAAAATGTCTGCTATCCCATCAGGTGCAACTAAGTTACATGAACCACATTTTAAAAGTTACAGTCTTTCTTGTTTTTATGGCACGTATAAGAAAAAGGTCTAAAATTCAATTCAATTTGAATTTTTTTAAAAAAAAGAAGAAGATGAGCGAAAGGTGTTGTAAGCAAAAAGTCTATAATAGTATCCTCCGAGAGCATTATTTTATCAAAGAATTTAGCAACCTGTCAAGATCAGGCACACATTCTTTTATTTATTTTCTATTTTTGAAGCTGAAACTTTCCGAGCGTGATTAATTCGAAACAAATAGTGACGTAAGAGAGACAAGGATAAGGCTACTTTTTCTCATGTTGCTATAGCAACGCGTTAGAGCTATTTTTAAATCGTAATTGAAGTGATGAAGCCATGAATGCTACCAGACACCTTCTTTTTAAACGATTTTGCTGCGCTAAATATTGGTTGCTCTTCAAATTAACATTTTAAAGATGGTTTCAATTAATATGATACTACTCATTATATAGAAAAATAAATGTCTTTCCACCTAATAACTAAATTGTAATTTTTTTTAAAAAAATTAAAATTTGAACAAGTTTTTTTTAAAAAAAATTATTTAAATAAAATTACAGACAGTTTTAAATAATATGTAACTCTTTTATCAATCAAAAACGAATATTTTAAAAATAAATCTTCCTCAAAAACAAATATTCATTGACTTAATAATTGAATTATAATTTTATTTTCAAGCAGGAAAAATAATTACATACGTAACTTAAATGATGATAAATGTTAATTAAATTACTGACATAATAAAAACATTTCATTAATTTTTTTATTGGGTACAAGAAACAGAATAGTAATTATCGTAAAAACATTTCATACAAGTTAGATGCATTTTAACATCCTTGACATAAATAATGATTATACACAAAAGAAACTTTATAAGAAGCGATAAAAAAATTCATTTACCTTCAAAAAACATTTTTTTTTTTTTTTTTCAGAAAATCGGGTAACTCACAAAGCATATCGAATGACACTAAAAATTTAGAACCACCTGCCCATGCATTCCACAGTATAACACCTGCTTTCTACTTTTTCTTTTCGATTATTAACATTCAGAATTTTTGCAGACAGAACTTTGTTTATTTCAGCTGCTCTCTTTCATTCCCGGCATAAATATAGCTTCGTTGAGTTAAAATAAATAATTTATCTTTATTAAAATCCAAAAAAATTAAAACTTTTAATGATTTTAAGATAAAAATATTTACTTTGAAATATTTTTATTGTTAAAATTAGATTTGTAATTATTTTAACACTTGAAAGTTAAATTATATTTATAATTCAAGAACAATATATATGAACCTAGGTATTTTTTCTTTAAAAAATAAGCTATAACTTATGTATCAAGAGAAAATACATTCATTTTTTCCATATGAAATGAATATTATATTAATTGAAATCATCTTTAAATTGTTAATTTAATTTATGTAATTCTGAATATTTAGAAAAATGCACTCATACGTATAATTATTTTAATTCAAGAATTAGAACACATATTTATTTTTCCATAAAAAATGAAAAACATATTAATTAAAACTGTTTGTAAATTGTAAAATTAATTTGAAATAAATTATAAAAAAAAGTAAAGCAAAAATTGCTAACCCGAGATCGAACACGAGTCTTTTGAACGCTACTCCAATGCCTTAACCACTATACTATTCGCGCTTCGGCAACAGTGACACATTATTAGTATGTAAGCTCTTGTAAGTACAGTTAATCATTCCTAATTTGAAATACGATGAGCTTCTGGTATAAAGGCACAATGCTTCGAATAAGAACGCACAATAAGAACGAATAAGAATTTGCACATGCAAGATCTTGATGTATCAAAATTGTATTCATTTTATAGTTATTTTGATGTAAAATTTTAATTTATGCTGTGTAACCAGTGGAATAAATCGCATTCAGTATAGAATTACTCTGGAGAATATTATTCAAAATATATAAAAAAGTAAGAAAATTATATGGAACTATTAATTGGTTCTGAGATTCGAATTAAAGACTTGCAAAAAGCAATAAAATAATCTGCCACTTTATCCATCAGGCCACACATCCTTCGAGATGCAGGGAGGAATGGTGAATCGTATAAATATTTTGATGAGATTTGTCTTAAAAATATAATGCTTAGAATAGGAGTGATTATTGTGCATGTGCAAGATCTTGCCGTCTCCCATTTTTAAATACACTTACTAATGATGATTAAGAAAATGATTTCAGTAAAAGTTATAGAATTTACTGAAAATATAAGTACTCTTATATGTATGTTTAGTGTCATATTTTCAGGTATAAATTGCATAAGCAAATTCAATTTGAATGAAATCAAATGCAATCAAATAAAAACAATTTATTAAAATAAATCATTAAATTTTATTTTATTTGTTTTTTTATATTTCTTTTATTTTTCAGATACACTACTTTCTTGTACTAGAAATCTTTAAAATCCTGTAGGCCAGGTTAATAATAATTATACGTAAATAGTTTTCTACGGTACGGTAATAGTTATACGGTATAGTTTTCTATGTCCTATTTTATGTCTGTCATTTTGATAAATGACAGACATAAAATAGGACGTAGAAAACTATACCGTATAACTAAAAGTAATGCTTTTATAAAATCTTTACCGTATAACTAAAAGTAATGCTTACTTTTAGGTTTTGAAACTACCGTATCAAAACGTACAAGTAATGACTTCGAACCATCCTCGGAACTTTAGTGTGTTGTCAAGAATATGAGTAGAAAGACATCAGTCACTCTGTCCACAGATAACAAACATTCTCTTCTCATTATCTCACAGTTTGATATCTGGGAAAGGGAAAAACCGACAACCTAAAGATATCGCATCCGCCATTATGAGAAGAAAAGAGTTAGCAATGAAAAGACAAAAAGCACAAGGGGTTAGATCAAGTAAACGGGGAGGCCACTTTGTAGGAAATGCATGACTGATAATGCGATCTTTAATAAAATAATATCGCAACAATTGTTGAACCACACGTGCTACGTGAGTAGGAGCACCATTTTGTTCGAATATTGTTGTACTGGGGCATCCACACTGCTGGAATTCTGTAATGACTAAAGTTTGCAACATATCCCGATAACGTGCGGTTAAAGCACAGGTTCCGGCGGAGTGATTTGCACAAAGAAAAATGGCCCAATTAAAAAGATTGCAGTGAAGCCGATCCAAACAGTAACATGCGGTGAATGCAAGGGCATTTGTTGAACTTGGTGAGGATTTTCAGGGTACCAGACACAGCAGTTTTGGGTGTTCACTGTACTGCACACATGAAATTGACCTTCATCGATCCATAGAATGTTCCATGGCCAATTCTACTCCATCTTCCTCTCAAGGGTATTTTCAAATAAAATTTATACTCAAAAAGAAAAAAATATCTTTAATAATAAAGTTGTAGAGTCCGAAAAATTTTGATTAAAATAGTAAATATATGCACGGAGGTAATGAAAAAAAAAAAAAAAAATGAATGAGGAATAAGCGATTTGAATCGACGACTCTCAATACACCTCCATTCCCATTGCTTTAACCACTACCCAGCTCACGCAGCCAAACGAAATTTAAATATACTTAATCTAATCTGATTAGAATCCGGACGTTGAGCAATACCTGTAATAAAGACGCCATGTGAACCTATGGCAAAAATATATACAGTATATTCTCGAGTATTAACTTCGCGAATATCTGGCCTAGTTTTCTTTTATCGTAATGAAATAAGGAAGGCAAGGTATTGCATTGACAACATTGCCAAGGTATTGGAAGAAAGCGTCTGCCACGAACCTCCTACAAATAGTGTGCTACAAGAGCAGCGTTTTTTTACATCGTTTCTTCCTGCCGTGGTAGCCTGGTGGTATGGTCTCGGCTTCGGAGCCAGAGGGTTCAGGTTCGTGACCCGATTCCACCGAAGAACCATCGTGTAAGCGTGTCTGGTGCACGTTAAATCACTCTCGGCCAAACGTCCTCCCACTGGTGTAGTGTGGAGAGGGATGTGCGAGCTGAGGTGTCGTCCTCATCATCTGACTGCAGTTCAAAATGACGAGGTCCATCACAAAATAACCCTAATGTTGCTTTGAAACGGGATGTTAATATAACTAAACTAAACTAAAAACTAAACATCGTTTCCTCAGTGTGTAACTGTTGACGATGTTCCTGATTAAAACTGCGCAGTACGTACAGTATTCGTAAATTGTTCTTGGGATATGCTCAATGTTTTTTTAAGTGTACCAGAGTAAAGATTTTAAAATGAGTAATAAACGAAAAAAAAAAAAAAAAAACGTTGTGGTGATTATGGAGGAGAAATTATGCGCTATACAGCGACTAGACTCTGGAATAACAGCTAAAAATATAGCTTCGGAATTAGAAGTTGGGAAAATTTTAGTGGAGGATTGGAAAAAATTCCAGCGCAAGTTAAAAAGTGGTATGCCACACAAGCAGGTGGAATAAAAGTAAGAAAAACCGTGATGAAAGGAAGCATAAAGAAGTTACTGAAGCTTTATTTTTGAGAATTTATGCAAAAATGTGAACAGTTTATATCCTTTTGACTTACTTTCACTCTAATAAATTCTTGAAACGAATAATGCAATACATAAACGTATATAACCTACCAGTACATAGCCTTCTGTTTTAACTCGATATGTTACCGGCAACTGCTTCCGTGATTCACCCAACCGCGGCCACATTCTACGTGGCTTGCGATACATGGGGGGGGGGGCTCAGTACTCAATAAGAAATGAGAAAACACGTACTATAACAGTGAGTTTTGGTATAAAAACTGGTATTGGCAGGCAGAGAAATGAGTTCAGGCAATCGGGTGTTTCTGTTTTCCGGCCTGCCCTTCCGCCACATTGGGCCGGATACTCGGGAGTGTACTGTAATTTATTTCAATACTGTACAGAAAGGGTTCAGTTGCAAGGAATTTTCAAATAAAATTTATACCATATATATATATATATATATATATATATATATATATAACAATTTCGAATCCTGTCGGCTTTTTAATATGTAATACTTTTTGTTGTGAAGCATGATGCAGTTTAAATACAATCAAGAGATTCCTTTTACATTTTTAAATTCTTTTTAATATCCATCGGGAAAGCATCATTATTTACAAGCAGAGACGCGGACAAGACGTCCGCCGCAGCGCAGACAAAAGCCGAAGTGGGGAAGAAGGGCGAAATAAATTATCCCTCGCCTTATATAACCTTAGATTTTGATAGGGAAAATATTTCTTTAATGTGCTAATGTATTAATAAGATTCTGATAGGGATTTCTGACGCATGTCGATCACATGTAAGGGAAACACAGGGATCTTTTAAGAAAGAATGTGCTTACTGGACATTTTTACCCCTTCACGCCGAGCGTGTGAAAGTATCTCGGTGTTTAGCTGACTAAGCAATTTTATGAAGCTTCTCTTGAATTAATTAAGTAGAGAAAGTGGAATTGGATCACGAAATAAGAGAATATTTTTAGAATGAAGTTACTATGAGCTAAATTAAGATAAAATCTTGGAAATTAATTAAATTGAAATTGAGAGTTTAAAATATCATTACATTTTCCCCCCACTGCAAGACGTGAAAGTATGTCGGGCCCTTGACACACAGCCTTATCTTACAGTGGTGGTCAAGTAAGAAAAATTAAAATTTAAAAGCATATTATAACTGATACCAAAGTTTCCCTTACCTTCACATTATATAAACATTAATTCAGAAATTCCATTCATCATTTTACATTAGAAGTATAAAAAGAATTATATTTGTGAAAATAGTATATAGAAATCTTAATAATCATCAGTAATAACAAAATATTAAAAATTAAATGTTATAGTGTACAAATGTTATTATTCTGCATTTCACTTAATTTGATGAAAATAATATGACAGTCTTGCTTATATTATTCTTAAATTCTAGAAAGTCTGACTCAACAAAATTATTAAATAAAAATAAATTTTTAAATATAATATCAATATTATGATTTCACCAAAATGAAATATCAGTATTGTTATGATTTTAAGTAAAGTATTTCAGCTGAATATAAAAACACAACATTCAAAACTTCAGGTAAAAAACTTGGATATGAAAATAATGCAAAATTGAAATATTTCATAGTAAACACTTGGAACTGAAACCATAAACATAAGATTCAAAAATATGTAATGAAAATCTTGAAAATGAGAATAATACTTGTAAAATTGAATGGTTTCATATAAAACTTTTGGAAATGTAAATAAATGTGAGATTCATATATTTCAAATAAATCATTTGGAAATGATAATAATAATTGCAAAATTAAAATATCAAACAAAACACTTGTGAATGAATGTAACAAACGCAAGACTCAAAATACTCTTATAGTATTTGGAAAAGAAAAAAAAATATGTAATATAAAAATATTTGTATTTTGTAAAAAACAAGTATTTGGACACAGTGATAACAGACGGCAGCTCAATAACTGTCAGAGGTGCAAATATTTCCCCTGAGGTATTCACTACATTTGTCTAATTATCATGTGCCATTAATTATTAAGTATATAAGAATCTTGGTATGTTACTTTTCCCGTTCGCAAGGTTTGTATGCATAATTTTTAAAAACCTTTGAGTTAGATAAATTTAATTAAATTGGGGAAATCATTTTTTCTTAGTTATTAATAACATGCACATAAATTTCACATTCAATAAATTATAATATTATGATTAAATTTTAAATAATAAATATGAAGAAATTTAAAAACTCAATATTTTAAACTAAAACTCATGATATTTTGAATAATAATATAAAAAGATTATTTGCAATTGTATTATAATAGAAAAATGCAATTTAAAATCAAATCAAAAATACAGTATATAAATTTTGAATTTCATTCGTTCAGTCAGTTTATGGATGATTTTTTTTTTTAAACACTGATCACTTTTTGAAAAATAATCATTTTTGTTAATTAATTACAAAATGCAATTTTGAGCACTGGAACTGGAGACTGAAGACTACGGCAGGTGACTATTATTTTGGCGATTACGTAAAACACAAGTGATATTTTGAAAATCTGGTTGATTCAATTTAGCACTGGAGACCACTGGCGAGTAAAGCAGGCGATTATTATTGTGATGATGATATAATAAGGACATGATGTTGATATCGGAATTATTCAGCACAGGTAAAGAGCCAGAAAATTTTTATGATGACAAGGAGACACAACTCCTTGAAGATATAAAGAGCACGCACATGACGATATGGAGCACAAACACAAGGATATCTATTGAATAGCAGAGCAGGAACGTCGGATGAGGTCTCAGGTTATGGAATGCAGGAGATATTGCATTGGTTGACATGGAAAGACGCAGCGAAGCCATGCCACGGGAGACTGTAGACAGCTGGCCATTTCGAACCACGGCCACGGAGATACAGCAGACGGCTGGCCGGAACGAAGAGCGTCGGCGAAGAGCTATTGCATGATTCATTTTCCTTTCACGCGAATTTAATTTTAATTCTTTCAGTTCATTTGACAATTTTTCACAGGCAACTATCCTTGTCGACTTTTTAAATTGAAATAATTTCGAATCCTGTCGGCTTTTTAATATGTAATACTTTTTGTTGTGAAGCATGATGCAGTTTAAATACAATCAAGAGATTCCTTTTACATTTTTAAATTCTTTTTAATATCCATCGGGAAAGCATCATTATTTACAAGCAGAGACGCGGACAAGACGTCCGCCGCAGCGCAGACAAAAGCCGAAGTGGGGAAGAAGGGCGAAATAAATTATCCCTCGCCTTATATAACCTTAGATTTTGATAGGGAAAATATTTCTTTAATGTGCTAATGTATTAATAAGATTCTGATAGGGATTTCTGACGCATGTCGATCACATGTAAGGGAAACACAGGGATCTTTTAAGAAAGAATGTGCTTACTGGACATTTTTACCCCTTCACGCCGAGCGTGTGAAAGTATCTCGGTGTTTAGCTGACTAAGCAATTTTATGAAGCTTCTCTTGAATTAATTAAGTAGAGAAAGTGGAATTGGATCACGAAATAAGAGAATATTTTTAGAATGAAGTTACTATGAGCTAAATTAAGATAAAATCTTGGAAATTAATTAAATTGAAATTGAGAGTTTAAAATATCATTACATATATATATATATATATATATATATATATATATATATATATATATATATATATATATATATATATATATATATATATATATATATATATATATATATATATATATATATATATATATATATATTCAAAAATAGGTGTGCAGAGGCTGAAAAATTTAGATTAAAATATTAAATACAAACACAGAAGTAAAAATAAATATATTCCAAGAGTACGCGATTCGAACCGAAGCCGTCAACATACCGTCCTTCTTATCGCTTTGATCTCTATAATTCAGAGCTTATTTCCTTGAAAGAAATTTCAATGCACTTATTCTAATCTGATTACAAACTGAACGGTGAACAGTAGCTGGAATAAAGACGTCATGTAAACCCATGGCGATAGTATTTTTTAAATACGGTCTAGGAATAATTCAAACGGAAGGGGAGTTTCAAATAAAATTTATACTGTGAAAGGAAAAATCTATTCAAAAATAGGGTTTTAGAGTCTGAGGAATTTCCATTAAAATATTAAATATATACGTACGCAAGTTAGGATAAAAACATATCACTTAATACGCGATTCGAACTGACGACCCTCTACACACATTAACTCTCACTGCTTTAATCACTTTTCTACCTAGTTCATTCACCCGAGTTAAATTTAAATATGCTTATTCTAGTCTAATTACTGTTCAAACTGAACAGTATCTGTAAAAAAAACTCAATGTAACCTTAGGACGAAAATATATGTTTTATTTCAATGCGATTTAGTAAAGATTGAGTTGCAAGGGGATTTTCAAATAAAATTTACACTGTGAAAGGAAAAATCTATTCAAAAATAGGGTTTTAGAGTCTGAGGAATTTCCATTACAATATTAAATATAAGCAAGTTATGATAAAAACATATCACTTAATACGCGATTCGAAATGACGACCCTCTACAACACATTAACTCTCACTGCTTTAACCACTTTTCTACCTAGTTCATTCACCCGAGATAAATTTAAATAGGCTTATTCTAGTCTAATTACTGTTCAAACTGAACAGTATCTGTAATAAAGACTCAATGTAACCTTAGGACGAAAATCTATGTTTTATTTCAATGCGATTTAGTAAAGATTGAGTTGCAAGGGGATTTTCAAATAAAATTTATACTGTGAAAGGAAAAACCTATTCAAAAATAGGGTTTTAGAGTCTGAGGAATTTCATTAAAATATTAAATATACGTACGCAAGTTATGATAAAAACATATCACTTAATACGCGATTCGAACTGACGACCCTCTACACACATTAACTCTCACTGCTTTAACCACTTTTCTACCTAATTCATTCACTCGAGTTAAATTTAAATAGGCTTATTCTAGTCTAATTACTATTCAAACTGAACAGTATCTGTATTAAAGACTCAATGTAACCTTAGGACGAAAATCTATGTTTTATTTCAATGCGATTTAGTAAAGATTGAGTTGCAAGGGGATTTTCAAATAAAATTTATACTGTGAAAGGAAAAATTTATTCAAAAATAGGGTTTTAGAGTCTGAGGAATTTCCATTAAAATATTAAATATACGTACGCAAGTTATGATAAAAACATATCACTTAATACGCGATTCGAACTGACGACCCTCTACACACATTAACTCTCACTGCTTTAACCACTTTCCTACCTAGTTCATTCACCCGCGATAAATTTAAATAGGCTTATTCTAGTCTAATTACTATTCAAACTGAACAGTATCTGTAATAAAGACTCAATGTAACCTTAGGACGAAAATCTATGTTTTATTTCAATGCGATTTAGTAAAGATTGAGTTGCAAGGGGATTTTCAAATAAAATTTATACTGTGAAAGGAAAAATCTATTCAAAAATAGGGTTTTAGAGTCTGAGGAATTTCCATTAAAATATTAAATATACGTACGCAAGTTATGATAAAAACATATCACTTAATACGCGATTCGAACTGACGACCCTCTACACACATTAACTCTCACTGCTTTAACCACTTTTCTACCTAGTTCATTCAATCGAGTTAAATTTAAATATGCTTATTCTAGTCTAATTACTGTTCAAACTGAACAGTATCTGTAATAAAAACTCAATGTAACCTTAGGACGAAAATATATGTTTTATTTCAATGCGATTTAGTAAAGATTGAGTTGCAAGGGGATTTTCAAATAAAATTTATACTGTGAAAGGAAAAATCTATTCAAAAATAGGGTTTTAGAGTCTGAGGAATTTCCATTAAAATATTAAATATACATACGCAAGTTAGGATAAAAACATATCACTTAATACGCGATTCGAACTGACGACCCTCTACACACATTAACTCTCACTGCTTTAACCACTTTTCTACCTAATTCATTCACTCGAATTAAATTTAAATAGGCTTATTCTAGTCTAATTACTATTCAAACTGAACAGTATCTGTAATAAAGACTCAATGTAACCTTAGGACGAAAATCTATGTTTTATTTCAATGCGATATAGTAAAGATTGAGTTGCAAGGGGATTTTCAAATAAAATTTATACTGTGAAAGGAAAAATCTATTCAAAAATAGGGTTTTAGAGTCTGAGGAATTTCCATTAAAATATTAAATATACGTACGCAAGTTAGGATAAAAACATATCACTTAATACGCGATTCGAACTGACGACCCTCTACACACATTAACTCTCACTGCTTTAACCACTTTTCTATCTAGTTCATTCACCCGAGATAAATTTAAATAGGCTTATTCTAGTCTAATTACTATTCAAACTGAACAGTATCTGTAATAAAGACTCAATGTAACCTTAGGACGAAAATCTATGTTTTATTTCAATGCGATTTAGTAAAGATTGAGTTGCAAGGGGATTTTCAAATAAAATTTATACTTTGAAAGGAAAAACCTATTCAAAAATAGGGTTTTAGAGTCTGAGGAATTTCCATTAAAATATTAAATATACGTACGCAAGTTATGATAGAAACATATCACTTAATACGCGATTCGAACTGACGACCCTCTACACACATTAACTCTCACTGCTTTAATCACTTTTCTACCTAGTTCATTCACCCGAGTTAAATTTAAATATGCTTATTCTAGTCTAATTACTGTTCAAACTGAACAGTATCTGTAATAAAAACTCAATGTAACCTTAGGACGAAAATATATGTTTTATTTCAATGCGATTTAGTAAAGATTGAGTTGCAAGGGGATTTTCAAATAAAATTTACACTGTGAAAGGAAAAATCTATTCAAAAATAGGGTTTTAGAGCCTGAGGAATTTCCATTACAATATTAAATATAAGCAAGTTATGATAAAAACATATCACTTAATACGCGTTTCGAACTGACGACCCTCTACACACATTAACTCTCACTGCTTTAACCCCTTTTCTACCTAATTCATTCACTCGAGTTAAATTTAAATAGGCTTATTCTAGTCTAATTACTATTCAAACTGAACAGTATCTGTAATAAAGACTCAATGTAACCTTAGGACGAAAATCTATGTTTTATTTCAATGCGGATTAGTAAAAATTGAGTTGCAAGGGGATTTTCAAATAAAATTTATACTGTGAAAGGAAAAACCTATTCAAAAATAGGGTTTTAGAGTCTGAGGAATTTCCATTAAAATATTAAATATACGTACGCAAGTTATGATAAAAACATATCACTTAATACGCGATTCGAACTGACGACCCTCTACACACATTAACTCTCACTGCTTTAACCACTTTCCTACCTAGTTCATTCACCCGCGATAAATTTAAATAGGCTTATTCTAGTCTAATTACTATTCAAACTGAACAGTATCTGTAATAAAGACTCAATGTAACCTTAGGACGAAAATATATGTTTTATTTCAATGCGATTTAGTAAAGATTGAGTTGCAAGGGGATTTTCAAATAAAATTTACACTGTGAAAGGAAAAATCTATTCAAAAATAGGGTTTTAGAGTCTGAGGAATTTCCATTACAATATTAAATATAAGCAAGTTATGATAAAAACATATCACTTAATACGCGATTCGAAATGACGACCCTCTACAACACATTAACTCTCACTGCTTTAACCACTTTTCTACCTAGTTCATTCACCCGAGATAAATTTAAATAGGCTTATTCTAGTCTAATTACTGTTCAAACTGAACAGTATCTGTAATAAAGACTCAATGTAACCTTAGGACGAAAATCTATGTTTTATTTCAATGCGATTTAGTAAAGATTGAGTTGCAAGGGGATTTTCAAATAAAATTTATACTGTGAAAGGAAAAACCTATTCAAAAATAGGGTTTTAGAGTCTGAGGAATTTCATTAAAATATTAAATATACGTACGCAAGTTATGATAAAAACATATCACTTAATACGCGATTCGAACTGACGACCCTCTACACACATTAACTCTCACTGCTTTAACCACTTTTCTACCTAATTCATTCACTCGAGTTAAATTTAAATAGGCTTATTCTAGTCTAATTACTATTCAAACTGAACAGTATCTGTATTAAAGACTCAATGTAACCTTAGGACGAAAATCTATGTTTTATTTCAATGCGATTTAGTAAAGATTGAGTTGCAAGGGGATTTTCAAATAAAATTTATACTGTGAAAGGAAAAATTTATTCAAAAATAGGGTTTTAGAGTCTGAGGAATTTCCATTAAAATATTAAATATACGTACGCAAGTTATGATAAAAACATATCACTTAATACGCGATTCGAACTGACGACCCTCTACACACATTAACTCTCACTGCTTTAACCACTTTCCTACCTAGTTCATTCACCCGCGATAAATTTAAATAGGCTTATTCTAGTCTAATTACTATTCAAACTGAACAGTATCTGTAATAAAGACTCAATGTAACCTTAGGACGAAAATCTATGTTTTTATTTCAATGCGATTTAGTAAAGATTGAGTTGCAAGGGGATTTTCAAATAAAATTTATACTGTGAAAGGAAAAATCTATTCAAAAATAGGGTTTTAGAGTCTGAGGAATTTCCATTAAAATATTAAATATACGTACGCAAGTTATGATAAAAACATATCACTTAATACGCGATTCGAACTGACGACCCTCTACACACATTAACTCTCACTGCTTTAACCACTTTTCTACCTAGTTCATTCAATCGAGTTAAATTTAAATATGCTTATTCTAGTCTAATTACTGTTCAAACTGAACAGTATCTGTAATAAAAACTCAATGTAACCTTAGGACGAAAATATATGTTTTATTTCAATGCGATTTAGTAAAGATTGAGTTGCAAGGGGATTTTCAAATAAAATTTATACTGTGAAAGGAAAAATCTATTCAAAAATAGGGTTTTAGAGTCTGAGGAATTTCCATTAAAATATTAAATATACATACGCAAGTTAGGATAAAAACATATCACTTAATACGCGATTCGAACTGACGACCCTCTACACACATTAACTCTCACTGCTTTAACCACTTTTCTACCTAATTCATTCACTCGAATTAAATTTAAATAGGCTTATTCTAGTCTAATTACTATTCAAACTGAACAGTATCTGTAATAAAGACTCAATGTAACCTTAGGACGAAAATCTATGTTTTATTTCAATGCGATATAGTAAAGATTGAGTTGCAAGGGGATTTTCAAATAAAATTTATACTGTGAAAGGAAAAATCTATTCAAAAATAGGGTTTTAGAGTCTGAGGAATTTCCATTAAAATATTAAATATACGTACGCAAGTTAGGATAAAAACATATCACTTAATACGCGATTCGAACTGACGACCCTCTACACACATTAACTCTCACTGCTTTAACCACTTTTCTATCTAGTTCATTCACCCGAGATAAATTTAAATAGGCTTATTCTAGTCTAATTACTATTCAAACTGAACAGTATCTGTAATAAAGACTCAATGTAACCTTAGGACGAAAATCTATGTTTTATTTCAATGCGATTTAGTAAAGATTGAGTTGCAAGGGGATTTTCAAATAAAATTTATACTGTGAAAGGAAAAACCTATTCAAAAATAGGGTTTTAGAGTCTGAGGAATTTCCATTAAAATATTAAATATACGTACGCAAGTTATGATAAAAACATATCACTTAATACGCGATTCGAACTGACGACCCTCTACACACATTAACTCTCACTGCTTTAACCACTTTCCTACCTAGTTCATTCACCCGCGATAAATTTAAATAGGCTTATTCTAGTCTAATTACTATTCAAACTGAACAGTATCTGTAATAAAGACTCAATGTAACCTTAGGACGAAAATATATGTTTTATTTCAATGCGATTTAGTAAAGATTGAGTTGCAAGGGGATTTTCAAATAAAATTTACACTGTGAAAGGAAAAATCTATTCAAAAATAGGGTTTTAGAGCCTGAGGAATTTCCATTACAATATTAAATATAAGCAAGTTATGATAAAAACATATCACTTAATACGCGTTTCGAACTGACGACCCTCTACACACATTAACTCTCACTGCTTTAACCCCTTTTCTACCTAATTCATTCACTCGAGTTAAATTTAAATAGGCTTATTCTAGTCTAATTACTATTCAAACTGAACAGTATCTGTAATAAAGACTCAATGTAACCTTAGGACGAAAATCTATGTTTTATTTCAATGCGGATTAGTAAAAATTGAGTTGCAAGGGGATTTTCAAATAAAATTTATACTGTGAAAGGAAAAACCTATTCAAAAATAGGGTTTTAGAGTCTGAGGAATTTCCATTAAAATATTAAATATACGTACGCAAGTTATGATAAAAACATATCACTTAATACGCGATTCGAACTGACGACCCTCTACACACATTAACTCTCACTGCTTTAACCACTTTCCTACCTAGTTCATTCACCCGCGATAAATTTAAATAGGCTTATTCTAGTCTAATTACTATTCAAACTGAACAGTATCTGTAATAAAGACTCAATGTAACCTTAGGACGAAAATATATGTTTTATTTCAATGCGATTTAGTAAAGATTGAGTTGCAAGGGGATTTTCAAATAAAATTTACACTGTGAAAGGAAAAATCTATTCAAAAATAGGGTTTTAGAGTCTGAGGAATTTCCATTACAATATTAAATATAAGCAAGTTATGATAAAAACATATCACTTAATACGCGATTCGAAATGACGACCCTCTACAACACATTAACTCTCACTGCTTTAACCACTTTTCTACCTAGTTCATTCACCCGAGATAAATTTAAATAGGCTTATTCTAGTCTAATTACTGTTCAAACTGAACAGTATCTGTAATAAAGACTCAATGTAACCTTAGGACGAAAATCTATGTTTTATTTCAATGCGATTTAGTAAAGATTGAGTTGCAAGGGGATTTTCAAATAAAATTTATACTGTGAAAGGAAAAACCTATTCAAAAATAGGGTTTTAGAGTCTGAGGAATTTCATTAAAATATTAAATATACGTACGCAAGTTATGATAAAAACATATCACTTAATACGCGATTCGAACTGACGACCCTCTACACACATTAACTCTCACTGCTTTAACCACTTTTCTACCTAATTCATTCACTCGAGTTAAATTTAAATAGGCTTATTCTAGTCTAATTACTATTCAAACTGAACAGTATCTGTATTAAAGACTCAATGTAACCTTAGGACGAAAATCTATGTTTTATTTCAATGCGATTTAGTAAAGATTGAGTTGCAAGGGGATTTTCAAATAAAATTTATACTGTGAAAGGAAAAATTTATTCAAAAATAGGGTTTTAGAGTCTGAGGAATTTCCATTAAAATATTAAATATACGTACGCAAGTTATGATAAAAACATATCACTTAATACGCGATTCGAACTGACGACCCTCTACACACATTAACTCTCACTGCTTTAACCACTTTCCTACCTAGTTCATTCACCCGCGATAAATTTAAATAGGCTTATTCTAGTCTAATTACTATTCAAACTGAACAGTATCTGTAATAAAGACTCAATGTAACCTTAGGACGAAAATCTATGTTTTTATTTCAATGCGATTTAGTAAAGATTGAGTTGCAAGGGGATTTTCAAATAAAATTTATACTGTGAAAGGAAAAATCTATTCAAAAATAGGGTTTTAGAGTCTGAGGAATTTCCATTAAAATATTAAATATACGTACGCAAGTTATGATAAAAACATATCACTTAATACGCGATTCGAACTGACGACCCTCTACACACATTAACTCTCACTGCTTTAACCACTTTTCTACCTAGTTCATTCAATCGAGTTAAATTTAAATATGCTTATTCTAGTCTAATTACTGTTCAAACTGAACAGTATCTGTAATAAAAACTCAATGTAACCTTAGGACGAAAATATATGTTTTATTTCAATGCGATTTAGTAAAGATTGAGTTGCAAGGGGATTTTCAAATAAAATTTATACTGTGAAAGGAAAAATCTATTCAAAAATAGGGTTTTAGAGTCTGAGGAATTTCCATTAAAATATTAAATATACATACGCAAGTTAGGATAAAAACATATCACTTAATACGCGATTCGAACTGACGACCCTCTACACACATTAACTCTCACTGCTTTAACCACTTTTCTACCTAATTCATTCACTCGAATTAAATTTAAATAGGCTTATTCTAGTCTAATTACTATTCAAACTGAACAGTATCTGTAATAAAGACTCAATGTAACCTTAGGACGAAAATCTATGTTTTATTTCAATGCGATATAGTAAAGATTGAGTTGCAAGGGGATTTTCAAATAAAATTTATACTGTGAAAGGAAAAATCTATTCAAAAATAGGGTTTTAGAGTCTGAGGAATTTCCATTAAAATATTAAATATACGTACGCAAGTTAGGATAAAAACATATCACTTAATACGCGATTCGAACTGACGACCCTCTACACACATTAACTCTCACTGCTTTAACCACTTTTCTATCTAGTTCATTCACCCGAGATAAATTTAAATAGGCTTATTCTAGTCTAATTACTATTCAAACTGAACAGTATCTGTAATAAAGACTCAATGTAACCTTAGGACGAAAATCTATGTTTTATTTCAATGCGATTTAGTAAAGATTGAGTTGCAAGGGGATTTTCAAATAAAATTTATACTGTGAAAGGAAAAACCTATTCAAAAATAGGGTTTTAGAGTCTGAGGAATTTCCATTAAAATATTAAATATACGTACGCAAGTTATGATAGAAACATATCACTTAATACGCGATTCGAACTGACGACCCTCTACACACATTAACTCTCACTGCTTTAATCACTTTTCTACCTAGTTCATTCACCCGAGTTAAATTTAAATATGCTTATTCTAGTCTAATTACTGTTCAAACTGAACAGTATCTGTAATAAAAACTCAATGTAACCTTAGGACGAAAATATATGTTTTATTTCAATGCGATTTAGTAAAGATTGAGTTGCAAGGGGATTTTCAAATAAAATTTACACTGTGAAAGGAAAAATCTATTCAAAAATAGGGTTTTAGAGCCTGAGGAATTTCCATTACAATATTAAATATAAGCAAGTTATGATAAAAACATATCACTTAATACGCGTTTCGAACTGACGACCCTCTACACACATTAACTCTCACTGCTTTAACCCCTTTTCTACCTAATTCATTCACTCGAGTTAAATTTAAATAGGCTTATTCTAGTCTAATTACTATTCAAACTGAACAGTATCTGTAATAAAGACTCAATGTAACCTTAGGACGAAAATCTATGTTTTATTTCAATGCGGATTAGTAAAAATTGAGTTGCAAGGGGATTTTCAAATAAAATTTATACTGTGAAAGGAAAAACCTATTCAAAAATAGGGTTTTAGAGTCTGAGGAATTTCCATTAAAATATTAAATATACGTACGCAAGTTATGATAAAAACATATCACTTAATACGCGATTCGAACTGACGACCCTCTACACACATTAACTCTCACTGCTTTAACCACTTTCCTACCTAGTTCATTCACCCGCGATAAATTTAAATAGGCTTATTCTAGTCTAATTACTATTCAAACTGAACAGTATCTGTAATAAAGACTCAATGTAACCTTAGGACGAAAATCTATGTTTTATTTCAATGCGATTTAGTAAAGATTGAGTTGCAAGGGGATTTTCAAATAAAATTTATACTGTGAAAGGAAAAATCTATTCAAAAATATTGTTTTAGAGTCTGAGGAATTTCCATTAAAATATTAAATATACGTACGCAAGTTATGATAGAAACATATCACTTAATACGCGATTCGAACTGACGACCCTCTACACACATTAACTCTCACTGCTTTAATCACTTTTCTACCTTGTTCATTCACCCGAGTTAAATTTAAATATGCTTATTCTAGTCTAATTACTGTTCAAACTGAACAGTATCTGTAATAAAAACTCAATGTAACCTTAGGACGAAAATATATGTTTTATTTCAATGCGATTTAGTAAAGATTGAGTTGCAAGGGGATTTTCAAATAAAATTTATACTGTGAAAGGAAAAATCTATTCAAAAATAGGGTTTTAGAGTCTGAGGAATTTCCATTAAAATATTAAATATACGTACGCAAGTTATGATAAAAACATATCACTTAATACGCGATTCGAACTGACGACCCTCTACACACATTAACTCTCACTGCTTTAACCACTTTTCTATCTAGTTCATTCACCCGAGATAAATTTAAATAGGCTTATTCTAGTCTAATTACTATTCAAACTGAACAGTATCTGTAATAAAGACTCAATGTAACCTTAGGACGAAAATCTATGTTTTATTTCAATGCGATTTAGTAAAGATTGAGTTGCAAGGGGATTTTCAAATAAAATTTATACTGTGAAAGGAAAAACCTATTCAAAAATATTGTTTTAGAGTCTGAGGAATTTCCATTAAAATATTAAATATACGTACGCAAGTTATGATAGAAACATATCACTTAATACGCGATTCGAACTGACGACCCTCTACACACATTAACTCTCACTGCTTTAATCACTTTTCTACCTAGTTCATTCACCCGAGTTAAATTTAAATATGCTTATTCTAGTCTAATTACTGTTCAAACTGAACAGTATCTGTAATAAAAACTCAATGTAACCTTAGGACGAAAATATATGTTTTATTTCAATGCGATTTAGTAAAGATTGAGTTGCAAGGGGATTTTCAAATAAAATTTATACTGTGAAAGGAAAAATCTATTCAAAAATAGGGTTTTAGAGTCTGAGGAATTTCCATTAAAATATTAAATATACGTACGCAAGTTAGGATAAAAACATATCACTTAATACGCGATTCGAACCGACGACCCTCTACACACATTAACTCTCACTGCTTTAACCACTTTTCTACCTAATTCATTCACTCGAATTAAATTTAAATAGGCTTATTCTAGTCTAATTACTATTCAAACTGAACAGTATCTGTAATAAAGACTCAATGTAACCTTAGGACGAAAATCTATGTTTTATTTCAATGCGATATAGTAAAGATTGAGTTGCAAGGGGATTTTCAAATAAAATTTATACTGTGAAAGGAAAAATCTATTCAAAAATAGGGTTTTAGAGTCTGAGGAATTTCCATTAAAATATTAAATATACGTACGCAAGTTAGGATAAAAACATATCACTTAATACGCGATTCGAACTGACGACCCTCTACACACATTAACTCTCACTGCTTTAACCACTTTTCTATCTAGTTCATTCACCCGAGATAAATTTAAATAGGCTTATTCTAGTCTAATTACTATTCAAACTGAACAGTATCTGTAATAAAGACTCAATGTAACCTTAGGACGAAAATCTATGTTTTATTTCAATGCGATTTAGTAAAGATTGAGTTGCAAGGGGATTTTCAAATAAAATTTATACTGTGAAAGGAAAAACCTATTCAAAAATAGGGTTTTAGAGTCTGAGGAATTTCCATTAAAATATTAAATATACGTACGCAAGTTATGATAGAAACATATCACTTAATACGCGATTCGAACTGACGACCCTCTACACACATTAACTCTCACTGCTTTAATCACTTTTCTACCTAGTTCATTCACCCGAGTTAAATTTAAATATGCTTATTCTAGTCTAATTACTGTTCAAACTGAACAGTATCTGTAATAAAAACTCAATGTAACCTTAGGACGAAAATATATGTTTTATTTCAATGCGATTTAGTAAAGATTGAGTTGCAAGGGGATTTTCAAATAAAATTTATACTGTGAAAGGAAAAATCTATTCATAAATAGGGTTTTAGAGTCTGAGGAATTTCCATTAAAATATTAAATATACGTACGCAAGTTAGGATAAAAACATATCACTTAATACGCGATTCGAACTGACGACCCTCTACACACATTAACTCTCACTGCTTTAACCACTTTTCTACCTAGTTCATTCAATCGAGTTAAATTTAAATATGCTTATTCTAGTCTAATTACTGCTCAAACTGAACAGTATCTGTAATAAAAACTCAATGTAACCTTAGGACGAAAATATATGTTTTATTTCAATGCGATTTAGTAAAGATTGAGTTGCAAGGGGATTTTCAAATAAAATTTATACTGTGAAAGGAAAAATCTATTCAAAAATAGGGTTTTAGAGTCTGAGGAATTTCCATTAAAATATTAAATATACGTACGCAAGTTATGATAAAAACATATCACTTAATACGCGATTCGAACTGACGACCCTCTACACACATTAACTCTCACTGCTTTAACCACTTTTCTACCTAATTCATTCACTCGAATTAAATTTAAATAGGCTTATTCTAGTCTAATTACTATTCAAACTGAACAGTATCTGCAATAAAGACTCAATGTAACCTTAGGACGAAAATCTATGTTTTATTTCAATGCGATATAGTAAAGATTGAGTTGCAAGGGGATTTTCAAATAAAATTTATACTGTGAAAGGAAAAATCTATTCAAAAATAGGGTTTTAGAGTCTGAGGAATTTCCATTAAAATATTAAATATACGTACGCAAGTTAGGATAAAAACATATCACTTAATACGCGATTCGAACTGACGACCCTCTACACACATTAACTCTCACTGCTTTAACCACTTTTCTATCTAGTTCATTCACCCGAGATAAATTTAAATAGGCTTATTCTAGTCTAATTACTATTCAAACTGAACAGTATCTGTAATAAAGACTCAATGTAACCTTAGGACGAAAATCTATGTTTTATTTCAATGCGATTTAGTAAAGATTGAGTTGCAAGGGGATTTTCAAATAAAATTTATACTGTGAAAGGAAAAATCTATTCAAAAATATTGTTTTAGAGTCTGAGGAATTTCCATTAAAATATTAAATATACGTACGCAAGTTATGATAGAAACATATCACTTAATACGCGATTCGAACTGACGACCCTCTACACACATTAACTCTCACTGCTTTAATCACTTTTCTACCTTGTTCATTCACCCGAGTTAAATTTAAATATGCTTATTCTAGTCTAATTACTGTTCAAACTGAACAGTATCTGTAATAAAAACTCAATGTAACCTTAGGACGAAAATATATGTTTTATTTCAATGCGATTTAGTAAAGATTGAGTTGCAAGGGGATTTTCAAATAAAATTTATACTGTGAAAGGAAAAATCTATTCATAAATAGGGTTTTAGAGTCTGAGGAATTTCCATTAAAATATTAAATATACGTACGCAAGTTAGGATAAAAACATATCACTTAATACGCGATTCGAACTGACGACCCTCTACACACATTAACTCTCACTGCTTTAATCACTTTTCTACCTAGTTCATTCACCCGAGTTAAATTTAAATATGCTTATTCTAGTCTAATTACTGTTCAAACTGAACAGTATCTGTAATAAAAACTCAATGTAACCTTAGGACGAAAATATATGTTTTATTTCAATGCGATTTAGTAAAGATTGAGTTGCAAGGGGATTTTCAAATAAAATTTACACTGTGAAAGGAAAAATCTATTCAAAAATAGGGTTTTAGAGCCTGAGGAATTTCCATTACAATATTAAATATAAGCAAGTTATGATAAAAACATATCACTTAATACGCGTTTCGAACTGACGACCCTCTACACACATTAACTCTCACTGCTTTAACCCCTTTTCTACCTAATTCATTCACTCGAGTTAAATTTAAATAGGCTTATTCTAGTCTAATTACTATTCAAACTGAACAGTATCTGTAATAAAGACTCAATGTAACCTTAGGACGAAAATCTATGTTTTATTTCAATGCGATTTAGTAAAGATTGAGTTGCAAGGGGATTTTCAAATAAAATTTACACTGTGAAAGGAAAAATCTATTCAAAAATAGGGTTTTAGAGCCTGAGGAATTTCCATTACAATATTAAATATAAGCAAGTTATGATCAAAACATATCACTTAATACGCGTTTCGAACTGACGACCCTCTACACACATTAACTCTCACTGCTTTAACCCCTTTTCTACCTAATTCATTCACTCGAGTTAAATTTAAATAGGCTTATTCTAGTCTAATTACTATTCAAACTGAACAGTATCTGTAATAAAGACTCAATGTAACCTTAGGACGAAAATCTATGTTTTATTTCAATGCGATTTAGTAAAGATTGAGTTGCAAGGGGATTTTCAAATAAAATTTATACTGTGAAAGGAAAAATCTATTCAAAAATAGGGTTTTAGAGTCTGAGGAATTTCCATTAAAATATTAAATATACGTACGCAAGTTAGGATAAAAACATATCACTTAATACGCGATTCGAACCGACGACCCTCTACACACATTAACTCTCACTGCTTTAACCACTTTTCTACCTAATTCATTCACTCGAATTAAATTTAAATAGGCTTATTCTAGTCTAATTACTATTCAAACTGAACAGTATCTGTAATAAAGACTCAATGTAACCTTAGGACGAAAATCTATGTTTTATTTCAATGCGATATAGTAAAGATTGAGTTGCAAGGGGATTTTCAAAAAAAATTTATACTGTGAAAGGAAAAATCTATTCAAAAATAGGGTTTTAGAGTCTGAGGAATTTCCATTAAAATATTAAATATACGTACGCAAGTTAGGATAAAAACATATCACTTAATACGCGATTCGAACTGACGACCCTCTACACACATTAACTCTCACTGCTTTAACCACTTTTCTATCTAGTTCATTCACCCGAGATAAATTTAAATAGGCTTATTCTAGTCTAATTACTATTCAAACTGAACAGTATCTGTAATAAAGACTCAATGTAACCTTAGGACGAAAATCTATGTTTTATTTCAATGCGATTTAGTAAAGATTGAGTTGCAAGGGGATTTTCAAATAAAATTTATACTGTGAAAGGAAAAACCTATTCAAAAATAGGGTTTTAGAGTCTGAGGAATTTCCATTAAAATATTAAATATACGTACGCAAGTTATGATAGAAACATATCACTTAATACGCGATTCGAACTGACGACCCTCTACACACATTAACTCTCACTGCTTTAATCACTTTTCTACCTAGTTCATTCACCCGAGTTAAATTTAAATATGCTTATTCTAGTCTAATTACTGTTCAAACTGAACAGTATCTGTAATAAAAACTCAATGTAACCTTAGGACGAAAATATATGTTTTATTTCAATGCGATTTAGTAAAGATTGAGTTGCAAGGGGATTTTCAAATAAAATTTACACTGTGAAAGGAAAAATCTATTCAAAAATAGGGTTTTAGAGCCTGAGGAATTTCCATTACAATATTAAATATAAGCAAGTTATGATAAAAACATATCACTTAATACGCGTTTCGAACTGACGACCCTCTACACACATTAACTCTCACTGCTTTAACCCCTTTTCTACCTAATTCATTCACTCGAGTTAAATTTAAATATGCTTATTCTAGTCTAATTACTGTTCAAACTGAACAGTATCTGTAATAAAAACTCAATGTAACCTTAGGACGAAAATCTATGTTTTATTTCAATGCGATTTAGTAAAGATTGAGTTGCAAGGGGATTTTCAAATAAAATTTATACTGTGAAAGGAAAAATTTATTCAAAAATAGGGTTTTAGAGTCTGAGGAATTTCCATTAAAATATTAAATATACGTACGCAAGTTATGATAAAAACATATCACTTAATACGCAATTCGAACTGACGACCCTCTACACACATTAACTCTCACTGCTTTAACCACTTTTCTACCTAGTTCATTCACCCGAGATAAATTTAAATATGCTTATTCTAGTCTAATTACTGTTCAAACTAAACAGTATCTGTAATAAAAACTCAATGTAACCTTAGGACGAAAATATATGTTTTATTTCAATGCGACTTAGTAAAGATTGAGTTGCAAGGGGATTTTCAAATAAAATTTACACTGTGAAAGGAAAAATCTATTCAAAAATAGGGTTTTAGTGTCTGAGGAATTTCCATAAATATTAAATATAAGCAAGTTATGATAAAAACATATCACTTAATACGCGATTCGAACTGACGACCCTCTACACACATTAAATCTCACTGCTTTAACCACTTTTCTACCTAGTTCATTCACCCGAGTTAAATTTAAATATGCTTATTCTAGTCTAATTACTGTTCAAACTGAACAGTATCTGTAATAAAGACTCAATGTAACCTTAGGACGAAAATCTATGTTTTATTTCAATGCGATTTAGTAAAGATTGAGTTGCAAGGGGATATTCAAATAAAATTTATACTGTGAAAGGAAAAACCTATTCAAAAATAGGGTTTTAGAGTCTGAGGAATTTCCATTAAAATATTAAATACACGTACGCAAGTTATGATAAAAACATATCACTTAATACGCGATTCGAACTGACGACCCTCTACACACATTAACTTTCACTGCTTTAACCGCTTTTCTACCTAATTCATTCACTCGAGTTAAATTTAAATATGCTTATTCTAGTCTAATTACTGTTCAAACTAAACAGTATCTGTAATAAAAACTCAATGTAACCTTAGGACGAAAATATATGTTTTATTTCAATGCGATTTAGTAAAGGTTGAGTTGCAAGGGGATTTTCAAATAAAATTTACACTGTGAAAGGAAAAATCTATTCAAAAATAGGGTTTTAGAGTCTGAGGAATTTCCATTAAAATATTAAATATACGTACGCAAGTTATGATAAAAACATATCACTTAATACGCGATTCGAACTGACGACCCTCTACACACATTAACTCTCACTGCTTTAACCGCTTTTCTACCTAATTCATTCACTCGAGTTAAAGTTAAATATGCTTATTCTAGTCTAATTACTGTTCAAACTAAACAGTATCTGTAATAAAAACTCAATGTAACCTTAGGACGAAAATATATGTTTTATTTCAATGCGATTTAGTAAAGATTGAGTTGCAAGGGGATTTTCAAATAAAATTTACACTGTGAAAGGAAAAATCTATTCAAAAATAGGGTTTTAGAGCCTGAGGAATTTCCATTAAAATATTAAATATAAGCAAGTTATGATAAAAACGTATCACTTAATACGCGATTCGAACTGACGACCCTCTACACACATTAACTCTCACTGCTTTAACTGCTTTTCTACCTAATTCATTCACTCGAGTTAAATTTAAATAGGCTTATTCTAGTCTAATTACTATTCAAACTGAACAGTATCTGTAATAGACTCAATGTAACCTTAGGACGAAAATCTATATTTTATTTCAATGCGATTTAGTAAAGATTGTGTTGCAAGGGGATTTTCAAATAAAATTTAAACTGTGAAAGGAAAAACCTATTCAAAAATAGGGTTTTAGTGTCTGAGGAATTTCCATTAAAATATTAAATATACGTACGCAAGTTATGATAAAAACATATCACTTAATACGCGATTCGAACTGACGACCCTCTACACACATTAACTCTCACTGCTTTAACCACTTTTCTACCTAGTTCATTCACCCGAGTTAAATTTAAATATGCTTATTCTAGTCTAATTACTGTTCAAACTAAACAGTATCTGTAATAAAAACTCAATGTAACCTTAGGACGAAAATATATGTTTTATTTCAATGCAATTTAGTAAAGATTGAGTTGCAAGGGGATTTTCAAATAAAATTTACACTGTGAAAGGAAAAATCTATTCAAAAATAGGGTTTTAGAGTCTGAGGAATTTCCATAAATATTAAATATAAGCAAGTTATGATAAAAACATATCACTTAATACGCGATTCGAACTGAGGACCCTCTACACACATTAACTTTCACTGCTTTAACCGCTTTTCTACCTAATTCATTCACTCGAGTTAAATTTAAATATGCTTATTCTAGTCTAATTACTGTTCAAACTAAACAGTATCTGTAATAAAAACTCAATGTAACCTTAGGACGAAAATATATGTTTTATTTCAATGCGATTTAGTAAAGGTTGAGTTGCAAGGGGATTTTCAAATAAAATTTACACTGTGAAAGGAAAAATCTATTCAAAAATAGGGTTTTAGAGTCTGAGGAATTTCCATTAAAATATTAAATATACGTACGCAAGTTATGATAAAAACATATCACTTAATACGCGATTCGAACTGACGACCCTCTACACACATTAACTCTCACTGCTTTAACCGCTTATCTACCTAATTCATTCACTCGAGTTAAATTTAAATATGCTTATTCTAGTCTAATTACTGTTCAAACTAAACAGTATCTGTAATAAAAACTCAATGTAACCTTAGGACGAAAATATATGTTTTATTTCAATGCGATTTAGTAAAGATTGAGTTGCAAGGGGATTTTAAAATAAAATTTACACTGTGAAAGGAAAAATCTATTAAAAAATAGGGTTTTAGAGTCTGAGGAATTTCCTTTAAAATATTAAATATATGTACGCAAGTTAGGATAAAAACATATCACTTAATACGCGATTCGAACTGACGACCCTCTACACACATTAAATCTCACTGCTTTAACCACTTTTCTACCTAGTTCATTCGCCCGAGTTAAATTTAAATATGCTTATTCTAGTCTAATTACTGTTTAAACTGAACAGTATCTGTAATAAAAACTCAATGTAACCTTAGGACGAAAATATATGTTTTATTTCAATGCGATTTAGTAAAGATTGAGTTGCAAGGGGATTTTCAAATAAAATTTACACTGTGAAAGGAAAAATCTATTCAAAAATAGGGTTTTAGAGTCTGAGGAATTTCCATTAAAATATTAAATATAAGCAAGTTATGATAAAAACATATCACTTAATACGCGATTCGAACTGACGACCCTCTACACACATTAACTCTCACTGCTTTAACCACTTTTCTACCTAGTTCATTCACCCGAGATAAATTTAAATAGGCTTATTCTAGTCTAATTACTGTTCAAACTGAACAGTATCTGTAATAAAGACTCAATGTAACCTTAGGACGAAAATCTATGTTTTATTTCAATGCGATTTAGTAAAGATTGAGTTGCAAGGGGATATTCAAATAAAATTTATACTGTGAAAGGAAAAACCTATTCAAAAATAGGGTTTTAGAGTCTGAGGAATTTCCATTAAAATATTAAATATACGTACGCAAGTTATGATAAAAACATATCACTTAATACGCGATTCGAACTGACGACCCTCTACACACATTAACTTTCACTGCTTTAACCGCTTTTCTACCTAATTCATTCACTCGAGTTAAATTTAAATATGCTTATTCTAGTCTAATTACTGTTCAAACTAAACAGTATCTGTAATAAAAACTCAATGTAACCTTAGGACGAAAATATATGTTTTATTTCAATGCGATTTAGTAAAGGTTGAGTTGCAAGGGGATTTTCAAATAAAATTTACACTGTGAAAGGAAAAATCTATTCAAAAATAGGGTTTTAGAGTCTGAGGAATTTCCATTAAAATATTAAATATACGTACGCAAGTTATGATAAAAACATATCACTTAATACGCGATTCGAACTGACGACCCTCTACACACATTAACTCTCACTGCTTTAACCGCTTTTTTACCTAATTCATTCACTCGAGTTAAATTTAAATATGCTTATTCTAGTCTAATTACTGTTCAAACTAAACAGTATCTGTAATAAAAACTCAATGTAACCTTAGGACGAAAATATATGTTTTATTTCAATGCGATTTAGTAAAGATTGAGTTGCAAGGGGATTTTCAAATAAAATTTACACTGTGAAAGGAAAAATCTATTCAAAAATAGGGTTTTAGAGCCTCAGGAATTTCCATTAAAATATTAAATATAAGCAAGTTATGATAAAAACGTATCACTTAATACGCGATTCGAACTGACGACCCTCTACACACATTAACTCTCACTGCTTTAACCGCTTTTCTACCTAATTCATTCACTCGAGTTAAATTTAAATAGGCTTATTCTAGTCTAATTACTATTCAAACTGAACAGTATCTGTAATAGACTCAATGTAACCTTAGGACGAAAATCTATATTTTATTTCAATGCGATTTAGTAAAGATTGAGTTGCAAGGGGATTTTCAAATAAAATTTACACTGTGAAAGGAAAAATCTATTCAAAAATAGGTTTTTAGAGTCTGAGGAATTTCCATAAATATTAAATATAAGCAAGTTATGATAAAAACATATCACTTAATACGCGATTCGAACTGAGGACCCTCTACACACATTAACTCTCACTGCTTTAACCACTTTTCTACCTAGTTCATTCACCCGAGTTAAATTTAAATATGCTTATTCTAGTCTAATTACTGTTCAAACTGAACAGTATCTGTAATAAAAACTCAATGTAACCTTAGGACGAAAATCTATGTTTTATTTCAATGCGATTTAGTAAAGATTGAGTTGCAAGGGCATTTTCAAATAAAATTTACACTGTGAAAGGAAAAATCTATTTAAAAATAGGGTTTTAGAGTCTGAGGAATTTCTATTAAAATATTAAATATACGTACGCAAGTTAGGATAAAAACACATCACTTAATACGCGATTCGAACTGACGACCCTCTACACACATTAACTCTCACTGCTTTAACCGCTTTTCTACCTAATTCATTCACTCGAGTTAAATTTAAATATGCTTATTCTAGTCTAATTACTGTTCAAACTGAACAGTATCTGTAATAAAAACTCAATGTAACCTTAGGACGAAAATATATGTTTTATTTCAATGCGATTTAGTAAAGATTGAGTTGCAAGGGGATTTTCAAATAAAATTTACACTGTGAAAGGAAAAATCTATTCAAAAATAGGGTTTTAGAGCCTGAGGAATTTCCATTAAAATATTAAATATAAGCAAGTTATGATAAAAACATATCACTTAATACGCGATTCGAACTGACGACCCTCTACACACATTAACTCTCACTGCTTTAACCTTTTTTCTACCTAATTCATTCACTCGAGTTAAATTTAAATAGGCTTATTCTTGTCTAATTACTATTCAAACTGAACAGTATCTGTAATAGACTCAATGTAACCTTAGGACGAAAATCTATATTTTATTTCAATGCGATTTTTAGTAAAGATTGAGTTACAAGGGGATTTTCAAATAAAATTTATACTGTGAAAGGAAAAACCTATTCAAAAATAGGGTTTTAGAGTCTGAGGAATTTCCATTAAAATATTAAATATACGTACGCAAGTTATGATAAAAACATATCACTTAATACGCGATTCGAACTGACGACCCTCTACACACATTAACTCTCACTGCTTTAACCACTTTTCTACCTAGTTCATTCACCCGAGTTAAAATTAAATATGCTTATTCTAGTCTAATTACTGTTCAAACTAAACAGTATCTGTAATAAAAACTCGATGTAACCTTAGGACGAAAATCTATGTTTTATTTCAATGCGATTTAGTAAAGATTGAGTTGCAAGGGGATTTTCAAATAAAATTTACACTGTGAAAGGAAAAATCTATTCAAAAATAGGGTTTTAGAGTCTGAGGAATTTCCATTAAAATATTAAATATACGTACGCAAGTTATGATATTATGATAAAAACATATCACTTAATACGCGATTCGAACTGACGACCCTCTACACACATTAAATCTCACTGCTTTAACCACTTTTCTACCTAGTTCATTCACCCGAGTTAAATTTAAATATGCTTATTCTAGTCTAATTACTGTTCAAACTGAACAGTATCTGTAATAAAAACTCAATGTAACCTTAGGACGAAAATATATGTTTTATTTCAATGCGATTTAGTAAAGATTGAGTTGCAAGGGCATTTTCAAATAAAATTTACACTGTGAAAGGAAAAATCTATTCAAAAATAGGGTTTTAGAGTCTGAGGAATTTCCATTAAAATATTAAATATAAGCAAGTTATGATAAAAGCATATCACTTAATACGCGATTCGAACTGACGACCCTCTACACACATTAACTCTCACTGCTTTAACCACTTTTCTACCTAGTTCATTCACCCGCGAAAAATTTAAATAGGCTTATTCTAGTCTAATTACTATTCAAACTGAACAGTATCTGTAATAAAGACTCAATGTAACCTTAGGACGAAAATCTATGTTTTATTTCAATGCGATTTAGTAAAGATTGAGTTGCAAGGGGATTTTCAAATAAAATCTATACTGTGAAATGAAAAATCTATTCAAAAATAGGGTTTTAGAGTCTGAGGAATTTCCATTAAAATATTAAATATACGGACGCAAGTTAGGATAAAAACATATCACTTAATACGCGATTCGAACTGACGACCCTCTACACACATTAACTCTCACTGCTTTAACCACTTTTCTACCTAGTTCATTCACCCGAGATAAATTTAAATAGGCTTATTCTAGTCTAATTACTGTTCAAACTGAACAGTATCTGTAATAAAGACTCAATGTAACCTTAGGACGAAAATCTATGTTTTATTTCAATGCGATTTAGTAAAGATTGAGTTGCAAGGGGATATTCAAATAAAATTTATACTGTGAAAGGAAAAACCTATTCAAAAATAGGGTTTTAGAGTCTGAGGAATTTCCATTAAAATATTAAATATACGTACGCAAGTTATGATAAAAACATATCACTTAATACGCGATTCGAACTGACGACCCTCTACACACATTAACTCTCACTGCTTTAACCGCTTTTCTACCTAATTCATTCACTCGAGTTAAATTTAAATATGCTTATTCTAGTCTAATTACTGTTCAAACTAAACAGTATCTGTAATAAAAACTCAATGTAACCTTAGGACGAAAATATATGTTTTATTTCAATGCGATTTAGTAAAGATTGAGTTGCAAGGGGATTTTCAAATAAAATTTACACTGTGAAAGGAAAAATCTATTCAAAAATAGGGTTTTAGAGTCTGAGGAATTTCCATTAAAATATTAAATATACGTACGCAAGTTAGGATAAAAACATATCACTTAATACGCGATTCGAACTGACGACCCTCTACACACATTAACTCTCACTGCTTTAACCACTTTTCTACCTAGTTCATTCACCCGAGATAAATTTAAATAGGCTTATTCTAGTCTAATTACTATTCAAACTGAACAGTATCTGTAATAAAGACTCAATGTAACCTTAGGACGAAAATCTATGTTTTATTTCAATGCGATTTAGTAAAGATTGAGTTGCAAGGGGATTTTCAAATAAAATTTATACTGTGAAAGGAAAAATCTATTCAAAAATAGGGTTTTAGAGCCTGAGGAATTTCCATTAAAATATTAAATATAAGCAAGTTATGATAAAAACATATCACTTAATACGCGATTCGAACTGACGACCCTCTACACACATTAACTCTCACTGCTTTAACCGCTTTTCTACCTAATTCATTCACTCGAGTTAAATTTAAATAGGCTTATTATAGTCTAATTACTATTCAAACTGAACAGTATCTGTAATAGACTCAATGTAACCTTAGGACGAAAATCTATGTTTTATTTCAATGCGATTTAGTAAAGATTGAGTTGCAAGGGGATTTTCAAATAAAATTTATACTGTGAAAGGAAAAACCTATTCAAAAATAGGGTTTTAGAGTCTGAGGAATTTCCATTACAATATTAAATATAAGCATGTTATGATAAAAACATATCACTTAATACGCGATTCGAACTGACGACCCTCTACACACATTAACTCTCACTGCTTTAACCACTTTTCTACCTAATTCATTCACTCGAGTTAAATTTAAATAGGCTTATTCTAGTCTAATTACTATTCAAACTGAACAGTATCTGTAATAAAGACTCAATGTAACCTTAGGACGAAAATCTATGTTTTATTTCAATGCGATTTAGTAAAGATTGAGTTGCAAGGGGATTTTCAAATAAAATTTATACTGTGAAAGGAAAAATCTATTCAAAAATAGGGTTTTAGAGTCTGAGGAATTTCCATTAAAATATTAAATATACGTACGCAAGTTAGGATAAAAACATATCACTTAATACGCGATTCGAACTGACGACCCTTTACACACATTAACTCTCACTGCTTTAACCAGTTTTCTACCAAGTTCAGTCACCCGAGATAAATTTAAATATTCTTATTCTAGTCTAATTACTGTTCAAACTGAACAGTATCTGTAATAAAAACTCAATGTAACCTTAGGACGAAAATATATGTTTTATTTCAATGCGATTTAGTAAAGATTGAGTTGCAAGGGGATTTTAAAATAAAATTTATACTGTGAAAGGAAAAACCTATTCAAAAATAGGGTTTTAGAGTCTGAGGAATTTCCATTAAAATATTAAATATACGTACGCAAGTTATGATAAAAACATGTCACTTAATACGCGATTCGACCTGACGACCCTCTACACACATTAATTAACTCTCACTGCTTTAACCGCTTTTCTACCTAATTCATTCACTCGAGTTAAATTTAAATAGGCTTATTCTAGTCTAATTACTATTCAAACTGAACAGTATCTGTAATAAAGACTCAATTTAACCTTAGGACGAAAATCTATGTTTTATTTCAATGCGATTTAGTAAAGATTGAGTTGCAAGGGGATTTTCAAATAAAATTTATACTGTGAAAGGAAAAATCTATTCAAAAATAGGGTTTTAGAGTCTGAGGAATTTCCATTAAAATATTAAATATACGTACGCCAGTTATGATAAAAACATATCACTTAATACGCGATTCGAACTGACGACCCTCTACACACATTAACTCTCACTGCTTTAACCACTTTTCTACCTAGTTCATCCACCCGAGTTAAATTTAAATAGGCTTATTCTAGTCTAATTACTATTCAAACTGAACAGTATCTGTAATAAAGACTCAATGTAACCTTAGGACGAAAATCTATGTTTTATTTCAATGCGATTTAGTAAAGATTGAGTTGCAAGGGGATTTTGAAATAAAATTTATACTGTGAAAGGAAAAATCTATTCAAAAATAGGGTTTTAGAGTCTGAGGAATTTCCATTAAAATATTAAATATACGTACGCAAGTTAGAATAAAAACATATCACTTAATACGCGATTCGAACTGACGACCCTCTACACACATTAACTCTCACTGCTTTAACCACTTTTCTACCTAGTTCATCCACCCGAGTTAAATTTAAATAGGCTTATTCTAGTCTAATTACTATTCAAACTGAACAGTATCTGTAATAAAGACTCAATGTAACCTTAGGACGAAAATATATGTTTTATTTCAATGCGATTTAGTAAAGATTGAGTTGCAAGGGGATTTTCAAATAAAATTTACACTCTTAAAGAAGAAATATATTCAAAAACAGGGTTGTTGAGACTGAGAATTTAGGCTATTTGGTGACGATATTAAAGATTGGCTCTCGTTTGGAGTCAGTTTGAATAAATACATAAAGATGAGAATATGGCACCAGAAAATAAATTTCAGTTCTTAGTTCAAGCGACAGTTTCTGATTCTCATGCAAGAAAAGTAGTTGTAAGTTTTCCTACTGAAGGCTATTGCGAGTTTACAATCGCCTTTTGATAGAGAAAATATTTTAATGGAAGTATATGCTAAAGTGTTTCTCTAAATTAATTCTGTGCAATCTAAAGAAGCATTTTCATTAACTTCCTTGTATAAGCTTGAGTCTTATTTACGCGTATTAGAAACATTAGGTGTAACCCCAGATAAATTGGCATCCATTTTGTATCCCATGATTGAATCTTGCTTCCCAGCTGATTTTATTTCTTAAAGAAAGCTAGAAAAGCTGGGTTTTAATTTTTACTCGTGCAGTGTACAGAGCAGTTTATTTCGAGCTTGTTGCTGCTGCATCGACAGATGTTTTTTTAATGGAATTTAGAAGATTTGTTGCTCGCAGAGTAAGATGTACTACTGTATACTGCGATAATGGTTCTAATTCTGTTGGAGCAGCTAATTATTTAAAACAACTAGACTGGAATCCTGTACAAAAATATGGAGTTATCTCTATGGAATGGAAGTTTCATCCCCCAAATGCTGCGTGGTGGGGTGGATGATGGAAAGGATTAATCAGAATTTTAAAAGATCTTTTGAAAAGAGTATCAGGATAGGCATGTCTTAATTATGAGGAAATAACAACGGTTTTGGCAGATTGAGAGCGTGTAATCCTCTCAAGATCTGGCAACGAGATAATTTACAAATGTGAAAAAAAAGCTGAAAAACCAATTCCTCCATAGATGTTTATACAAGATGTTCATGAATATAATCTTCTAGATTTAGACGCTGTCGAGCAAAATTCTTTTTGCAAGAGACTCAAGTACGGCGAAGCAGTACTTAAAGACTTCAAGAAATCGTTTCGGATCGTAATATATAGGTGGGCTGATTCAACAGAGAAGTTTTAAAAAAATCAAGAAAATATGCAATTATTGTTGATGAAATTGTTATGGTGGGAGCAAATAATAAAAAATACTTGTCTCGCCTTTAGGTCGTATCACTGAAATTATACCAGGTAAAAACGGAGAAGTAAGACTTGTTAGAATGCATAGCAGAATTTCCTGCGCTTAATTCAAAGAATATATCCATTAGAGTTAACATTTTCTGATAACTTGTCAGCTCCGAGGATTCCCAATCGTATGAAAAAGTCAAATGTCCAAAATTTGGGATTGTACTTCTGGCAACGAGATGAAATTTGGTAGATCCAGAAGAAGAATTAAAGTGCCAGAAAAACTAAACTTGTAATTTACATGATTTAAGTGAACATTTTTCATTCATTTTTATTTATTTGTACAAATTTTTAATTAAACCTAATGTTGCCATTCAATTGAATCACTTAACTAGCAGTTTTATGTTTTGATTATTACTTATAATCAAAAAGTTGAAGGGTTTTAAAAATGTATTAATATTTCTTTATTTATATTTAGAATGACAACCTTATCTAAGAAATATTTTTAGTTATCACATTTTGCTGATTGCACCTTGTAGTTCAATTTTAAGGCGGAATAATGTGTTTCCGGTGGGAAATTGTTTTTCTTTTTAATTTAAAAAGCGAAAGGAAACGGTGATTTTCAATAGGCAGCTTTAATAATATCAGCATTATTTAGTCTATGTAAAAATAAATCTGCAATATTAATAATACAAATTTCGACAACCAAATGAAAAAATAACGCATGAAAAAAAATTGAAACCCAAAATCACATCATATATTCATTGTGCATTTTGTGGACGTCACTCATTGATTTAAGTGCGCTATATCATATCCAAAAGCAGTGCGTAACTGCAAAGTGTTTTTTGGAAAAAATGCTTGAAAAAAACTTAGAAAGAAAAAGAACTGAAGAAATTCAGTACCTTGTATTTCGATTTCGAGTAGTCGGTAGTTTTAAACAAATGATTAATTTCCTTATTTTTCACTCTGTCGCATATACGATTCAATTTAATCCTATGAGCTTTGATTGCCCGATATCGCCCCGTTCGATAGAAGCCTGACTCAGGCGCTTTAGATGAGTTTAAAGGGTGAAGGGTATTTCTCAACGAGCGCACCACATGCTCGCTATGGGGGGTCTGCTATCGCTGACAGTGACTGATGAGCTTCTTTTCAAGTCATGCTATGAGTGCGAAGGAAAAGGACACATCAGATAGTAATTAAGGTAATGACATATTATATATCCGTAAAGAAAACCTAACTACAATGAGTGGATTTTTTTTAACGTTTCATTACGATTGCCATAAGTTTTTCTGTTTATCTTATGCATAAAAATATTAAAATTTTTAATATATTTATCGATAAAAAATCTATTTCCTTCCTCTTTATTTATTCATTTTTATACACACTCAATATTCAACTATTTTTTCGGAATTCTTTTAGTCATGTTTTCTTTCCTGATACTTTATATTTAATTACAAATCGATTTTTCTAAATTTATTGCTTTAGAAAAATAAGACAATTAGATCTTAAATTACAAATTTCGACAATTACTTTTCATTTTCTTAACTTTTCATAATTAGTGCATTTTAGAAAAATATGGTGACTGTTAATTAAATCAATTGCTGTATAAAATTTAGAAATAAAGTAAAAATTGATGCATTCAGTTTCAATTTTGAAAGAACTTCTGGGAAAATAATCGAAAAATTATGAGCCGATTGAGAAATGTCTACATATTTGCTAAAAGTGTAGATAATCTTATCATATTTATTATCTTATTTATCAAAAACTTCCCCATTTTATAGAAATACAAAAATGTTGCTGTTTGGGATAAAATTTATAATGTCTTAATTAATTATGAAATGAAATAGAAAATATCAACTTTAAATCAGAGACTAATATGAATTGCTGTAAGAATTCTACAAGATTATATAACAGAATTTTTTATGAAAATGAATAAAATAATCATTTGAGCAATCTATAGCATTTTTTTTTTTCTGTTAGATATCATCATAGTATTCCCCTCCTCCGTCCCCAATTATGTACTTTAACTGCTACTATGAAGATACATTTTTTTGAAGCTGCAAAGATGATAAAATTGTGTTAAGACAGTCTTCAGACTCATTTTTACTGAATTCATATTTTAGGGAATAAAATATATAAATCAGATTTTTACAAACTGCATTCTTTTATATTGGCAAAGTAATTTTGCATTATTTTTAAAAAATAAATTTTAATGGTAAATTTTTTTAACCTTTTCATAATGTTCCTTAAAGTTTTTAGAGACACAAACACCTTATTTAATATTGAACTATATCTGCAAAGTTGGTAAAAATATTACTGATGAATTTCAAGAAGCAAATAAAAGCATGCAAAATTTTAATTTCATAATTAAAATCAAGCTTATATTTTCAAGATTCGTCTTGCTAAAATAGTTTCCCATGTATTTAAGACTTCTTGATAATTTTCATATGCTTTATATAAAACTTTGAGAAATTTAAATAAACAGCAACACTAATTCTAAAAAGCAAACTTTAAACACCAACCTTAATTTTATCATCAAATCTTTTTTTGCTTCTTAAGTAAAAAAATACATTTTTCGAAAAAAAAAAAAAAAAATCGAAGGAGATCTGAAGATAATAATGTTTTATGTTTAATTAATTTATCCTTATTTTATTTTTAAATTTTACTCTTAATTCTACGGCAGCTTTAAAAGGCAAACAAAAAAATGTATCTAAAATCATCAAAACAAGCGTGAGTGTAAATCCAGCAACAACAAATTAAGCAAATCCTTCTTTCAAACCGCAAACGACAAGCACATGGGGGTAAAAACTGACCACGCATTTCAATTATAGCTGAGTGGGTGTCCCCCTCCTGTTCCCCTTCTCTGAAAGGGGGACGATTCTATTCTGTTTTCGTCCACAAGAAACGTCTCAGGACTTTGAGGTATTCGAATTTTTGCACTTGCGGGCTCATACAGTTAAATCTCTCAATTTAACAACTTTTTGTAAATAAAAAAAAAAAAAAACTCAAACGATAATTTTTTCAGAACTCTTTATTTATTTATTTATTTTTAAATTATTAATTTAATTCAAATTTTTTTTCTTATAACTGAGAGTGTTATTTGGTCACAGAAGCAAATTTGCCTAGTTCCATATCAATTTTACATATTAAAAGAATCTGATGTTCCAGAATTTTAGTAATTAGAGAAGTTTTATTTATAGTAATTTATTCATACTAAATTCTAATGCAATACACTCAGAAGATTTGTTGGCATCAACATAAATCTGAATAAAATCAAACAAACTAATATCAAAAGAAAGCAACTTCCATAGCAAACCTTCTATCCGAACACCACGAAAACGCTAAAATTGAATTAAGGAAAATAAGCACTTTCTTGGAACTCAACGACCATTCGCTTTCCATTGATTGGTTGAAATTGGATAAGAAATAAGAATAGGATTTTTGGCGACAAAGGCTGTTATCCCTCATGCCAAAAGAGTGCATCTAATAGATATTAAAAACTTCAGAGATTGGGGAAAGATCCGAACATATTGTTTATTAGAAACAGCTTTTTGAATAAACGCTTTGAATGAAGAACAAGAATGAAAATCAGCATTAAGTTTTGCAAAGATTTGACCTATGAGTTGCGTATTTGGAACAAACTAAGATGCATTTCTGCTCCATGCATAAACACGTCAGAGATATAGTTGCAGGCATAGAGGTCTCTGTGGTTGCAGGGGTCACAATTGCACTGAAAAAGTGATATAATGCATAGAAAGACTTCTGCACATTACGTTTATGGATCCTGCCTGATTTCTATCAACCCTCCAAAACATGCAGAAAACTGAAAATAACATATTATATTTCGTTTTAAATGCCATAAATAAAGATTTTATGCATAAAAAAATTAAAATCATCAGAACCCAGTCCACATTTCGTATCCTGAACCAAGAAACAAGTCTCTGAAACTCTTGGATTCCAATTCTCAAACAGGTTGGATTAGATCCGGATCCCAGATTCGTTCTACAGTGTGAGACAATTTTCTATAACTATATCATGACATTTCAGCAACGCCATTTTAATAAAACTTAACAGTACTTCTAGCAGCTTGTTTGAAGAAGTGTGAACAAATTATTTTCTAGCCAAGAATTCATCATGAATCATTCTAATGACACATGTATAATTTGCAACTCCTATGACACTTGCAGCTGTAAAGATCGTCTTGTATCATCCTTATTCAGAAATGAATTCAACATAGATAATTCAACTGTTTGTGAAAGTGCTGTCAAGGAAATTTCTAATAATATACAACATCTGCCTCCCAGCTGTAAAACTAGCCCAATAACTTCGACAGAAAAAAACAGCTACGAAGGATTTAAAAATTATTCTGAAGATGGCGGTGGTTCTTGTATAGTATCTCCTTATTCTAAATTGAAATTTGAAAACGTTTCAACTTCATCTTGCTTTCGAATTGAATGGAAAGAAAACTTCTCAGCTTTTGATAAAAAATCGGAAAAGGAATATTCCAGTGGTAAAAAGCATATGAATAAAGGAAAAACAACTTTGACCTCTACAAGTAACGACAAAGTGTTTCAAAAACGCCGCCATAAAATGTTGAATCCATTATCCAAAGGAGAGACCTTCAAAGATAAGATGCCATATGTGTGCTTTGAATGTAAAAAAATGTTCGGATATTATAGTTCATTAGATGAGCACGAAAATTCGCATGCTTTGAATAAATTATGGTCAAACTGATTTAGGTTTAACAGGAAAATCGGCTACCACGTTCTCGCGAAAACGAAAAAAATTCTAACAAAACCTATTAAAACTCATCAAATTAGTGAATATAAGGAAAAATTTAAAAAGATTTTAGGGACTTAATGTATCCGATTCTTTTACAATTCTTATCTGAAAAGGGAGAGAAATATCCGCATAAGTTTTTTTATTCTGATGAATAAGTTTTATTATTCTGATGATATTGATGCTTTTTATTTTTTTAAAAGTTTAGCACCTGATATCGACGTGAATTTCCGGGTATTCTGAAATACTTTATATTAAATGATTTTGAATAAAAATTCATTGCATAATTTTAGGATGTATTTTTTTCTGGTCTTTGATATATTATTCATGCCATCAAAAAATTTTATAAGCTTAATCATTAAATTTTTTTTTTATAATTGAGTAGTATGTTGAAAGTTTGATAATATTCAAATTTTTAATTTATTTCTGATTTTGCTTACCTTATTTTAAATATTTTGATTTGTGAAATAAAAATGAAGTAAAGAAACAAATATGAATTTTGATAAAGATGTTGGGGAAAAAAAAAGAACCTCAAAAGTCTACAATTTAATTTCTTTTATGCCTAATAACTTAATAAATATCAGTCAGTAGCAAAAATACTTCAATTTAAAATATCTAATTGAATAACTTAGGGGAAATTTCAATATACATTACGTAATTACTTAAACTAAAAGTGTCATAATAGAAGGTTTATATTTCTGTGATAAATTTAAAATCTAATAAGAATTCATATTTCTTAACAGAAAACAATATGTCTCTATTTAAAGATAGTTTGAATTATTTTTGAGAAAAGCATTTCACAATGGAGAAATTGTCCATAACTTTTATAAAAAAAATTAGACCCTTATTGCTACCATCAGAGTATTACCAAATGCTTATTCATTCAAAATACACTGAAAATTGCTTTCTGTTGAAATACTAATTGATATGAATGATTTAGATTTTTATTTGGTATTTGTTATTTTCAATGCATAAACTTTTTAAAAAAGCAAACACAAAATTGGTTGTCCTTTCAGTTATTTTGATATTATCACATATTCTTCTTTGGAGCAAGAAGATTGTGAACCTCTCAGTGCCAAGTCTGACATTTGTTAAAGGAAAAGTATTGAGTTAAAATTATTCTAAATATGTTTTTACTTATGTTGAGATTAAACTTCTTAGTTTATGATATTCTAAAAAGGTTAGGCTATGATTTTTAATGGGTTAATTTTTCAAAAAGTCTTCTTAGATTATTAAATTTTTGTTCTAATTATTAAACTATAAAAACACTAATGTGGTGGAATATCAAAGGTTCTTAAACTCAATAATTATTTACAGTAAATTTATTTCTCGGTATGGAGAATGTTAACTTAAATATCTTTCAAGTTCATGGTAAAGATCTGAAATTTAATTTGAACTAAAGAGTGCTAAAATCTTTTTAGAAATTGAACTTCAATCAATAAACTGGTGTATAATCCTGATATAATTTTGTTTTGCACATATCAAAAGAATTTTTAAATTGTGATTGAGTAACCAGATGCTTTCAATGTGTTCTATTCAGCAGCTTATTTTTTTTTAAAAAAAATCTATGAAAAGAATCATGCTGTTATTGCTAAGAATATGCATTGGTACATATTTTATATACATTTTATTATCTTATAGGCTAAAATGTGTTGCTCTTGCTGATCATGCATCTCTTATTTGCCTCAAAAAGACTTTTGACAAAATCAAAATGAAATTTATACAATTATTGTTGTATTCATTATTATTCCTCAAAATTTGTTTAACAGTGAAAGTTGACATACAAATGTTTTTCTAATATTAAAATATATGTTATTCAGATATACTGTTTCATATAGTTGATATTAATATATTTGCTCAATAAAATCATAACCTAATAAAAAATGGTAATTTATGGAATCGAAGTATCAGAAGTTTATAATGTCATACTATTTGAAAAGAGGAAATTTATATAAAAATTATTATACCATTTTCATTGAAGCTTAAATTTATTTAATCAATCTCATGAAGAATTTGAACATCTGATGATAAAAAGAAAAAAAATTGCATGATCACTATTCAAATTTATAGTTCTAATATAACCTATGAATCAGTGAATATGTGAACATTATGATATTTAAAAAAAGAAAAACAAAATATTTTGATTTACAGCTTAAGTACCTCTGACAAATCAAATTTTTGAAAGTATCTATGCTGCAATTTTGTAATTAACAGTGTCAACATTACTTATTGTTACTGTCCATGCAAAGATATATTAGGGCTTTTTCTTTCAAAACCTGAAAATTCTTTTTCTTGCAGAAATGTCCTTGCTGAAATCTCTCAAATTAATTGTAATATTTGCTGCATAAATCTATATTGATGACTTGAATACAAGTAAATTCTTTGATTATAATTCCTTGGATAAAATGATAAAATAAGGAGTATAAGTAACCTCTTATTCATTAGTTATTGAATATCCTCCTATATACCTGCTTGATTTTTCAATTTAAATGAATAAATATTATACTGATAATGATATTTTACTTTGGAAAGAACAAGGCATTTTTCTTATTATATTAAGAAAAAATTGAATTAAGATATCTGCCTTCCTACAGAGAAAATTTTTTGAAAAATCTATCTAATGAGCTGTTTTAATTCATTTTCTGGATCAGTGCGATTGCAGGAAATTCCGTGCCAATTGAGATTATGTAAAATGTGTCAATTTGGGTAAAAAATAGTGAAAATTGCAACAAGGAAAATACTCAATAAAAAATTCTATTGCACATATTTTTTATACACATTATATATTAATTTAATACACAACATACTTATAGCTATGGTGAAGGGAATGAATCAAAGAAATATGTGCATTTTCAAAAAAGTTCTGATCGAGTATTTCTGTATTGAAAATTTCATAAAATTCGTTGTTGAAAATTGCATTAAGCAGCTCTAAAACAAAAACTACTGAGTTAAAAGATATATCCCTATTTCATTGCCTTTGGAATACTTAAAGTAACATATATGCAAAATTTCAAGGTAATAATAAGTTTTTAAGATATCATGTTTTGCATGTGAAATTTTTTACGAAATCCAAGTTTTTCAAAAAAATTATTTAGTCTTGAACTAAAAATGCTTTATAAACATAAACAATGTTCAAAAGCAGATGAAATTGCTAATTTTTTCAGCATAAAAACTATGCAAAATGTATTCTAATATATATGGCTTGCTGGTAGAACATATTATAAAATAAATTATAATTCAGAGAGGTATGTATTTGATAAAATGTTGGAAAACATTCAACTTCTGGTTGGTACTTCCAGTTTCATTTTCAACTACAGTTGTTTATAAAAAATCCCATATCTTGGTTTTTATTCATCATAGAATTAAAACAAATGAAGATTTGGAAACCCAAATAAATGGGTTTTTAAATAAAACAATAAAAAAAAATGTGAATTTTGTTCAGAAACTACCTTTTAAACATAGATATCATAAGATGAACTTGCTATTTGTGTAAAATTTTATTTTCCTAATACTGGAAAATCAAATCTCCCTTTTGTATTCATCTGCAATTGTTGAGCAATATTCTGAAGTTATTTACAGAATCAATAAACCCAATTCCTTGCCAAATCATTCATATCAAAGGCATGTTTCTAAATTTAGATGTTTCTATTCTCTCGACAAGATTAGCATAAACCATAAATAAGTATTCAAACTTAAAAAAAAGAAATTATCTCTTGGTCTAGTATTGTGATTCTCTTGCTTTTTGTTGTATTTTTATTTCTCTTGCACATTCTCTCTTTTGAAGAATGCCAGAAAAAAGTCCTAATATTTTCTTCTGTACAATAAACAACCTTGTTAAATCAAACCATCTTCAAGGTTAATGTTTACAGTTTTGTAAACAATAATGAAATTTTGTGAAGAATATTTTTTAATTATATTGCTAACAATTTTAAAACCAAATGGTGTTATTATTTTTTTCTTATATAAGACATACCAATGTTTTCTTTATTTCCATATTTCACTATGTTTATTTGTCAGAATCACACTACTAAGTTATGTCTTAAAATATAACATTAGAGTGTACAGGCAATTAAAATAACTAGGAAGGACAAAGAACCAGTTCTCTAGCTCCAATTACTATTCCATTTTCCCCAATTTTGGTTTTATCTCACTTCTATATATATAAATTGTATAGTACTCCCCATTTTTTGAGAGAAGTTTCAGAAACATCACTGCTACATAGGCATGGACCATGACAGAGTTTCAAAACCACTGCTAATTTCAGTTTCATATGAAAATTCTTGACCCCTAGATAAGTCATCAATGGTTGATTGCCCTCCGTCATTTTAGTTTGAGTGATATAAAAGGGATAAGGGAAATGATATATAAAAATATCTGATGCTGTTTTTTAATTTTAACATGGTCATAACAGTTGTCTGCATAATATTTTGTTTCATAATATTTCTTTACAGTGGGATTGCAATTTATTAGAATTTAAGAATATATTTGAATGAACTACACTTGCAGAATTGGATCATTTGTTATATTTAGTACCAAATTTCAAGAAGAATGAAAATAAATAAATAATTTTAAAACAATGTGTATTAGCCTTTTGAAGTTCCTACAAAAGTAATCTTGCCACTGATATATATTGCATATAAACACTGGATTATATTCAATGTGATTCATAAAAAATAAGATTCTTTTCATTTACTCTGAGAAGGGATTCTCTCTCTGCATGGTTATTGCAGGGGATTCACTTATTGGTTATTCATGGTATTTCACTGGTTCACTTCATAATTATTGTTTCAAAAAGGATGAGAATGTGATTCATAAAAGTAAGATATTTTTCATTTACTCTGAGAAGGGATCCTCTCCCTGCATGGTTATTGCTGTGGATTCACTTGTTAGTTATTCATGGGTACTTCACTGGTTCACTTCATAGTTATTGTTTCAAAAAGGATGAGAATGTGATTCATAAAAGTAAGATTCTTTTCATTTTCTCTGAGAAGGGATCCTCTCCCTGCATTTTTATTGCTGTGGATGAGCTATTTGTTTTTGCAGTAAATTTCATTATTGCTGTATATTTGTATATTTAATTTTTATGTTCTGGTTTGAATTGGGACCTTTATTATGTGTGGTAAGTAAGATTTATTCTTTTATTAAATAAATTGTTCTGTTTGGAATTCATTAAATGATGCATTCAATGAATGAAATTTTATGAATATCTACATTTTTAGAGGCTATGCAATCAAACACTTAAGATCATGCATATTCTCACCAACATTGTTGCTTTTATAGCTTTCATTACTGATATGTGATCTTAAGTTATTCTAAAGATCACAAATCCAATAATTGGAACCCACCTATTACTTCCTCTTTCAATGCATAAATAGATTATTCCAATTTTAGAATTTAAAATAAATCACCAATATTTTATCATGAAAAACTGTATCATTATTTAAATTAATATGCATTTTAAATAGTTAGGGATTTTTAAATAGAAAATGATAAATTTTTTAAATATGGCAATACTTTAACTTTCTTTGAGACCATTTTTATTTTCCATTTTTTTGAAGTAATTTTGTTAATTGTATGTAGCATATTCATTGTAGCAGATGCATTTATAATGTGTTGACTGCTGTACATACTATTTGATGGAGTCATAGGCTTCAATTGTTTTATGAAATAATTTAATATCACTGATCATCAGTTGCGTATAGCAAAATAGGATCTAGGAATGCAGCTAACATAATGATTAAATACAGTTAAAATTCTTTGATTTGTCTTTATAAGCATTTTCCCTCAGAATTTTATATTTATTATAGGGAACTTTATTGCTAAATAAAATAAGTTTCTTGAAATTAATTTTTACTTAGTTGATAAATCAATTTTGTTAAAACAATTTTTTAGCTGCATGGAAACTGGGGTATGTAATAATTAGACTTAAATATGTAAGGTGGATTTTCATTGGTTGCTCAAAAATTAATCGGAGGCAGTTTGAAATTACAGTTATCTGATCAGTGTCATAAAATACTATACACTACTCAAAGTAATTAAATGATATTGTAAGTCTTGTGTAAAATAACGGTATAAGCTTTTTCTTTTCTTTTTTTTCTTTTGCATACAATGGAAGAAAAGAGTCACGAATGCAATTTTTTTTCAAACCTCACAGTATGCCAATTTTGAGTTTGACGTCGAAGACGACGTTTTAGTGGCAGCGAATTTGATTTGGCTTCCAACTTAATGTAAGACAAAGTGGAAAGGAATGACATTCGATAAGGGCGTTGTTTCGAAGAGAGCATGTCTCAATGAAGTCATTTAATTGAATCAGAAGCTTGGAGAGTTGTTGACCGGTTAGAGGGAGGGGGCAAACACAAGCCGAAGTAGCAGAAGCCATTGGAGTTTCACAAAGTGTGATTTCCAGGATCCGGAACCTTTTTTTGGAGACTGGATATGCCGGCCGAAGATCAGGGCAATGGCGTAGACATGCAACAACGCTCAATGAAGACCGTTAGTTAACACTAACGGCTTGGAGACACCGAAATATGAATGCCACTCTTGTCTTCTTCAACAACACATTCGCTCGGCTACTGGCACCACAGTTTTGACACAAACTGTCCGACACCGCCTCACGCTATAGATCTGTATGCTCGCTGAGCAATGGTGTGTGTAACGTTAATAGTAAAGGTGGATTCACACGAGGCTTTTTATTGCACGCAATCGTTGTCTCTCTACTGGGACAATTATTTGCCATTGTCCCAACATTTCCTCTATTTGCGCATGCGTGTGCAGATTTTGGCTTAAAAAATTATGTTTGTTGGCGTATAAACAAAATTTATTTGGCGTAAAAAGTACCAGGGTGCGAAGCCTCCAAACAACGTGTGGTCTTTGTTTTTCGCCATTTCGATCATCGTTTTCTTTCGTTACGGTCATTCTATTTTCATTTTTTTCTTCATTAAAATTTACTTGATCTTTTATTTCTTTATTCTACATTCTTATTTGTTTATTCTTCTTTCTTGATTTTAGCTATTTGTTTATTTATCAGGTAAGTTTTATTTATGTCTAATTTTTATGAAAAAGTATTCCAATACTATAATAAAAATGTTTGTTATAAAATATATATTTGACACAATTTGGCAGGTGTGGTAGAGGCATGAAAAGGCCCTTCGGTCAATATTTATATATTTGTTTGAGATTGGTGTTAGCATGTTAATGGTCATTTTATCACATTTATTTAGTTAATTAATATAATTTTTAAATATTCAATGCTTGCTACAGTTACTGTTTACCATTATTTTGGCATGGTCATTGTCTTCTAAATTTAGAAATTGCTAAGATTTTAATATGGACTGAATTGTATTAGTTAAAACATTTAGATTTTTAATAACTAATAATTTTTATAAACTAATGCATTCCTATTATTATTAAATAGTTTTATGAAATATGAGCTTTATACGTTTGGTGTTAGCAATAATTGTGGATTTATATTTTGATAATGAAATGAGGAGAAAGGTTTTGAATGTGCAGTCTTTTTAGTTTTCAGGATTTTTTTAACCATTTGTACACAATAATGTTTTTTGAATAAAATATTTAATTCTATTCCTTGTGAAATATTTCTTATACATGTATAAAAAATAGCAGCGAAACAAATAAAAGTGAATACAATCATAAGTTAGTCACTCCATATGTTTATGAATTATTTGGTATAATATACATTTTTCAAGAGCATTTAAATTAGTTTTGTAGTAATGATTCTCTGTTTATTAATGTTAAACTCTTCTTACCACCTGTAATTTTATGAATAAGCTATGTTTAAAACTGAATGGTTACAAATAAAATATACAAAATTTAATGTTTTGTATTCAAGCAAGAAACTAAAAATGTAGGACCCTCAGCATACCACTAACTCAAATGCTTTTAATATTTACATATAAAAAAAAGTTTAGTAATTATGGTATACATTAATATTTTGATGTGTACTTTTTTATTGAACTATAGTTGTATTTTATTCAAACTGAAATTTTTAACTTCAAGAATTTTTTGTTTTTGTTTTCCATTTTAGAAAATGAAGATGTCTGACAGTGAAACATGCAAATTTGTGTCCCTTTATCGGGAACATGAATGTTTGCGGAATGTCGATAGCGCTGCATATAAAAACAAAAATTTAAAAAGAAAGGCTCTGAAGACCATGACTGAAGCCATTTCATCTGAAATAGGTCTTCAAGATTGGACTCCTGAGCTAGTGAAGGCTAAGCTTAAAAGCCTTCGAGGAACATATAATATAGAGAGCAAAAAAATTAGAGCCTCCAAAAGATCGGGGATTGGCGCTGCAGAACTTTATGTTCCTAATCTCAGATGGTTTCATATGATGGACGAGTTTATGAATGTGGTGAAAGAAAAGAGGAATACGACAGACAATTTGGTAAGTACACTAACATCTTTTATTTATACAATAAGCAAAGTAATATTAAAAAATTAAATATACAAAATATGGCCACATTCTGGTTCCTTAATAACAATAAAACATTTTACAAAATTATTATAACGAATATAGTAAAACAGGAATATAAATAAATTTTGACAATTTATTATACTTTACCATTTTGCCATGGCACAGCTCCTTCATTACTGAAATATCTGGCAAGATTATTCCTGTACAATTTGGCAAGTTTTGATGATTTGCAGTTTCGACCAGAAATACTCTGAATGTCGAATAATTCGTTTATTTCTGATCTCCACTGACCAGGAATAATCTCACCTGTTTCAATATTTTCTTCATCCAAAGACCCCCGAGATAGATAAGAGGATGCAGATGTTTTGATGAGCCAGTTGTGCAAAGCATAAGATGCTTTCACAATTTTGTCAGTTGTAGATAACTGGCATTCAATTTTTCTTGTGAAGATTCTAAATCTGCTAGTTAAAATACCGAAAGCATTTTCTACAACTCGTCTAGCTCTACTTAGACGGTAGTTGAATATCTTTTTCTCGGTAGTCAGTGGATGAATTTTGAATGGCTTCATCAAATATGGTTTCAAGGGAAACGCATCATCCCCAATAATGCATCCATCTGTACGAAATAAAGTGTATCGTTCTAATTTTTCGTAGAGCGCACTGTTCTGTAGTACTCCTCAATCGGAAACTATTCCATTGCATCCAACATTAATATACAGAAACGTGTAATCCCAACTAGCTAATGCTAGTAGAATTATACTGTGGAATCCTTTGTAGTTGAAAAATTGTGAGCCACAATTAGGAGGTGCCTGTATCAGGACATGTTTTCCATCAAGTGCCCCATGACAATTTGGGAAATTCCACGCATTCAAAAAACCTTGCTTAATAGCAGCCCATTCTTCTGTAGTAGAGGGGACCTGTAATAAAATTTTTATACAATGAGAATAATGAAAAATTATTATTCATGTTCTGAAATATGCTTTTGTGACATCATTCAAAATCGTAATTTGTTATCAATTTTTCAGGAACCTCAGCCAACTTTTGAGGAAGCAGATGCTGAAAGGAATGGTGTGGAGATCATCTCTACATCAACACCAGCGAGTACTCCTCACCTTCCTTCAATGTCGACTCCTCAGTTTGAACGAGGCAGAACCTCATTTGGCAAAAGAAAAAAGAGGAATAGGGACTTGCTTCAAATAACTGGGGATATAAAACAGCTTGCGGACAGACTTAATGTAGATTCAGATGATGAAGTGGATGCTTTTGGCAGATCAATCGCATTACATATTAAAAAACTGAAGCCTGAATCAGCGATTCAGGCACAATTGGAGATACAAGGCATTATCAGCAAGTACCGGCTGCATGACATGGCTGCAGAGTGTGCAAAAGCACCCATACATGCATCAAATGATGTATTAGCTGCAGCCATGCAATGTGCAATTTTTAACGATGAATAAATAAATTATAATTTGATTTTTTGTGTGTTTCATGACTGAATTATTTAATATCTACTTATAGTTGCTATAATATAAAATAATTACTAAAAAATTTAGTAATTATTTCTTGTTGTTTTTAAATAAATATGCAGTAATTTTTTTAAGTTACTTAAATTTTATTTGTTTACAGTAATAATAATGACTTTAAAACCTTCAATTTATTGCTTTCCTTCATAAAATTAAACAGTAGGAAATTTTGCTGTAGTAAATATTTACTAAAGGCAAAGTAATTAACATCTAGACGAAGTTTTAAATCAATATGCTTAATTGATAAGACAAATGGAGATTATTTGTTGTATTAATTATTTTGGCAAAAATTATAAATATCAACAAGAGATTAGGATCTCTTATGGTTCTATATCAATAATGAGTGAACAATTTTTTTTTCTCATGATACTTCTCCATTTCTAACACCAGCAACTCATTTCTATTGCTTTAAAATCAAGTATTAAAAAAAATCACTGTAGTGAACAAGGCATTTGCAACAAAAAGTGTTTTTAAATAAATTAACAGCAAAACGCATAGTATCCAAAATATTAATCATTTGAAGTCAAAATATAAATGACTAATTTGCGTGTGTGTTTTCAATTTTCTTATAATATTTATACCTGTAAATGTTATTAGGCCATAAAAATGCTCGCAAATTAACTTTTCTTTATACATATTACTATTCAATCACGGCAGATTTATAAAAAACTCTTTGATACGACTCATTCAGCACTAATTATTCAAATTATATAAATATAAGTTTTATACCTTTATGAATTCATTCAAGCTTTCATAAATAGCATCCAAAACTTCTGGAATCGTAGAACTGATGGTGCTCTTAGGCACACGGAAGAGATGGCTCAGCGTTCTATAACTGCATCCACTGGCTAAAAAGGTCAGCGTTAATTCCAGTTTAATTTTTGCAGATAAACTGCCTCTCATTATTGTGTTCTGCCGTTGAATTGTATCTGAAATTCGGCATAGCAAATTGTTAAACATCTCCGGAGTTAGTCTTAAAAAAACCCGGTACTCTTTCGGATCCTCGGCAGCTAACTCTTTTAAAAGATGATTAGAAGTGCCGAGTTCATCTCTTCTTCTAATCCATTTTTTAACCCAAGTACGTTTTGTGGCTTTCATTTCTTCCTCTACTTGCTCAGATAGAACCGCAAGAAGACGAAGTAGAGTTTTTTTCAAAAAATCTTTCTGATTCTTTGATAAATGCCTTCTTCGGCTGCTTCGTTCAGCCATGAAGGTATGTCGATAGATAAAATATTTTCAGACACTAATCACAAGGCTGTGCGTGAAAGTACATAAAATGAGAGTGTGCGCCAAAAGGCGATTCATTAAGAGATTTGGAATGTCCTCTACAAACTTACTAAACCTGTTTGAGGATTGGTCATGTGATCATCCTCTGGTAGGCGTGGTCTTCTATTGCGCGCAATAATAAGCCTCGTCTGAACCCACCTTAAGACACCGTCGCGCCCGCAGGGAGTGGGCAGTAGAGCATGTGAACTGGAGGAGAAATGAATGGCCCAATATTCTTTTTCTAGACGAGTCTCGTTTTTCTGTTCATCCTGATAATAGACGTATTATCATCTGGAGGGGACGTGGCATTAGAAACAATCCTGCGTTCGTGCACGAAAGTGTAAGATTTGGTGGTGGGGGAATGATGGTTTATGCTGGCATCTCCATCGACGGGTGCACCAATCTTCATATCATTCGAAATGGAGCTCTGATCGGTCGCCGATGTAGGGATGAGATCCTGACCTATTGTAGCTCTTTACGCTGCAGAAATTGGGGATGACTTCATGATAATGGACGATTATTGCAGGCCACATCGTGTTAACTTGACTGATTCCTTTTCGAGGAAGGAATCATACGAACGGATTGGCCAGCATGTTCTCCGGACCCAATCGAGCATGATTTGGACATTCTAGGCAGACGAATTGCTGGATGCCTACCACTTCCACAAATTTTCCAAGAACTGGAAAGAGTTCTTTTGGAGGAGTGGGACAGAATATACCAGCCCCTCATTGTTAATGGATCCCCCCCCCAATAGTCTCATTGACACTCGAAGCCTCAAAAGTGTTCAGCGTTGCTGGTCGTCCGGGGAAACCATACCCCCTACTAAAAACGATTTTCTTTTAAGGAAACATTTTTTTATTTGTTTTTCTCATATGCACAAACTGTGTTCTTTTTCCTTTTGTACCCAAATGCGCAATAAAACGCATTTTTTTCTGCCAAACAAATGTTATTTTTATCTAATATAGCCTACTACGTCTGCCGATGATGTATCAATCATTCAAACAATTTTCCAGGTGCATGATCAACCCACAACCTCAAAATCCTTTATTGTTTTGAGTAGTGTATAATAAGACATTATGTATCTGCTTGTTATCTAAAATTTTATACTATGTTATCATTCTGTGTAAATTATTTTTAACAACCAAAAAAAGTGAGAATGCGAAAAATAGGGTACAAAAGGAATGTATGTATGTCTTCCATGTATTGACATAATAATCTTAAATTATTATAAAAGAATGCATTTTAGGAATTTTATTAACATCTTTTAGATATAAAGTTTTCTTGAACACTCCAGTGTACTTATTGATTAAGTAATTTATAAAACTGAAAAGTAAGCTGATTAAATAAATAAAAATCAACTAAATATACATATAACTTCATACCACATCATTACAAATAAATAAAATTTAAAAATTAATTTTGAAAAAAATATAGTTAAAACACTGTTGATAGCAGAAATATACTATCATAAAAAAAGGCTTTAATTTAAAACAAATCATGGTTAGTTTTAATATTATGAGCAGCAAATGCAAGTTACTCAATTTATTCTGCATGTTAATTGGTAAGGCACTATTCATGTGAGCATGAATAGACTTCACTTAAACTGGAATGTACGAAAATGTCTGTATAATAAATGAAAACTTGACTCTTTCATGCAATAGATAATGCAAATGTACTAGTAAATAATGGTTATTTATTAGTACATTTGCATAAATTATGAAATAAAATTAATAATTATGTAAACATAATAATAAACTAGTAATAGTTTTAATAAACTAAAAATAATATATTAAATTTTAATAATATTACAAACAAAGCTGATTTCAAATTTCAAAGATTTTCAAAAATAAGCTGTTCTTAATTCGGGTGATATTCAGCTAATACCCAAATGCAATGCATTGCCTCATTCTAAATATTATTGTTCTTGTTAATGTTACGAATTCTGTTGCTTAATTTTGAGATGAATATTTCGTTTAATATCAAAACTATCCTTCCCCTTTTAATGAATTGTATTCTTACTACTCTTCTAAAAAAATGCTGTTCATTTCAGTATCCTGAGACGACCTCTCTATCTCACTGAGGGGTGAGACGCGAAAGGATGAACTCATTTCCGGAATTTATTTTATTGCTAAATGTAAACACCTTCTTTCATCTTTCCTCTCACCTCTATTTTGTCGAATTAAACTCATCCTAACGCATGCGCAAAGAGTTTTAGAATCCGTTGGCAAACAATATATAAGAAGTTTCATTTCAAAAAGTAGAATTAATTGTTAATTATTGTTCAGGGAGTAAAAATGAACCAAAAAAATGAATTTGAGAGATACTGATGTACCTCTATCAGCAAATGGAGGAAGTTGATGTATTATAGAAAGCAGTCCATTGAATCAATGCTCAAGACAAACAGAGGCAAAAGTCTCTGCATAGGAACTGCTCTTTTATAGAGTAATTTTTTAGTAAATAATTGCATATATAATAAAATTATTTATTATTTTTTGTTGTTAAAGTATTGAAAGAGATTATAGCCAATTATTAATAGACGTAAGAAATTTTCACTTTATTCTATATAGCTATGCCTAATTTGTTAATTACGCATTTCTTTAGTTTAAACGCTGGAATCTCTTTAAAAATTGGAAGGTTAATGAAAGTTTCATGCTTTGAATGTTATAAAGGTCTGATTTCTGATCTTTATTTATTAATTAAACTCTTAGAAAACATTATGCATACTTGCAAGAAATATGTTACATTTTAACACACACCACACACACACACATATATATTAACAAGATGTAGCCTTAACTTATTTTTAAATAATAATAACGCATTTTTTTCCATCCTTTCTGTGATGCATCTAAGTTTGAATATTCGACTTGCATATTCTTAAAAGCAGAAAAAGATGGCAAGGAACTTGCTTACTAATTCAAACTAGGTCAAGAGCTCCTTTAAAGGGATTATCCATATCAAGATTAGAACTGTTACTTTGCAATATTGAATCTAGATTAGCAAATTCAGTGAAAAAAGATTTAAAATTGGGAAATATTGAATCAATTTTCCAGAACGACTCTATGGATGCTCTGTATTGGATTAAGATAGGAAGTTTTGGGATGACTTTAGTGTACAATCGAATTAAACGAAATTAGAAAGCTTTTAGAAATTTATGAATGGAAGTTTGTGCCTGGAATTCAAACTCCAGCTGATTTACCATCAAGAGGATGCTCAATGAAAATTTTACTGAAAAAGCAATGGCACGAAGGACCTCAGTGGATCAAAGACTCTATAGATAAATGGCCGGATTTTGATCTGCTACCTGATGGAAATATTATATATGCTGAAAAGAAGAAAATCATAGTATCATCCCTGGATAAGAAAAGTGACGAATTTTATAACGACATGTCTTCTTTCAAGAGAATAATAAGAGTTACAGTTTGTTTACATAGATTTTACGAAAATTTAAGTTCATTTAACAAAAAGTCAGTAGAAGATGAAAGAAACTTCAAAGTTACGATCATTCTACCATCAGATCATTATGTTGTCAAGCGTTTTATTTTATGTAAGCACCAAGAACATGAGCATATTAGAGTATAATTTTAATGGTAGCTCCAAGAGAAAATTATTGGATGCTGAAGAGTAGATAAATTATAAAAAAGGTAATTAAAAGTTACGTTATTTGCTAACGATTTAATATAAAACGGCCAGAAATACCAGAAGGAACACTACCGGGTGAAAAATGATTCAATTTTTGAAATCATTGGAATAGATGCAGCTGGTCATTTGCGTTGGATTTTGATTTTCACCTATGTGGTTTATAGAGCTGTGCATTTAGAACTTCTCTTGTCTCTATCTACAGATTATTTTATTCTGGTTCTGAGAAGATGCATAGCTCGTAGAAGATGTCCTTCGATCAACTTCATTGGAGCTGATAACTCCTCGAAGAATATCAACCTAGGAAGATTAAAAACATCTTTTTCTCCACTAACTTGGAAGTTCATTCCTTCAACAGTTCCGTGGTGGAGTGAAATTTAGGAGAGAATGATAGAAATTTTAAAAAGAATCCTGAGAAAAGTCTTAGGTAACATCTCTTTGCATTACCAAGAAATGGAAACAGTGTTCTGCGATTGTGAAAGCCAGTTAAATTCTTATGACCTATTGAGCTATTTTAGTAAAGACCCCGCGATTTATGTCCACTAACTCCTGTCTTATTTTTTAAAAGAAATTCATCATGGTGATACAATGGACTTGAATAAATTAAAACCGCCTAATAAGAAAGAACTGGACAAAAGATTCATATATTGGAAAAGACTGATATCGTATAGCCTATTATATGAAAGAATTACAGTTCGAAACAAAAGTCTAAGTCCTAAAATAGGGTGTATAAAGTTAAATTGGCCCTTGGGGAGAATATTAGATATCTATTCAAGCAAGGACGGAAGAGTAAGAAGAGCAACTAAATCAGGAATTGTGGTAAGACCCGTCCTCAAGCTTTGCCCTTTAGAATTAGAAGAAGAAAGCCAACAGCAAGTATCCAACAAGGTCCAGGTTCCAGAAACTGAAATCCAGCTTCTAGAATCTGGGGAAGTCCTAAAAGACAAGCCATTCCTGATTTGAATCCAGTTAGCCCTAGAGCTGGACGTGAAGTTCGACCACCATCCCGATATAGGCCATGAAGTGTTGAATTTCGATTCAATAAGTTTCGAAGCTCAAAAGGAGGAGTGTTCAAGATAGACTGCTCTTCCTCTCTCTGACGGGGCATTTCTATTAACATCAAAGTGTATCCACCAGAGGTCGCCTCACACATGCAGGTTACAATGCGAGAGGTGAACCCGAAACTCGGAAGAAACAATGCGAATTCTTGAATACTATCCTTATCTTCATCAATATGTGCAGTAATATAATCTTTTAATCCAGAACTTGTGTTCAACATTATATGATGAAGTCAATTCATAAAAAGATTTTTTTTGCAGCTAACTAACTGTGAAATAAAAACCCTGCTCCCTGGAACGTCAAAAAATTTCTTGAATAATATGCCTACTGATTCTGATAAAATAAGAATCTAAATCCATAACAACAAGTATTATAAAAATCAAGTTTTCAAAATAATGATATTCATTTGTTACATAAATAGATCGAACATAATTTACATTATTCGTTTTTTTTTTTTTTTTTTAATAATTTCCTTAGTGGATGCCACTTTCTCTTTTTTCAGATTCTGTGGTTTATTGCAAATGTGAGTAACAGAAACTTCAGCAGAAAATATTTCAGTAGCAGTAAAAAGAAATTTGCGGCCAAATCGAAGTGACCGAGGCATAAAAAGAAAAAAAAAGTGCCTTGTATAAATATTTCATCAAGTATTTCTTTTCATATCTAAACGCAGAAATTTAAGCAGAGCCAAAAAACATTGATAATGATAGCAATAAATGTGGCGATTTTCGCATGTTTACTAAAATTGCGACTTTACTCTGGATTTGTCTTCTTTTATGACTGCAAGCCTCATTGCTGCTGAATGCACCGCACATTTCATCCACTCGTATATTTTGTATGATTATACAATTTTTTTTTCAGTACTTACTTATGAATTGATCTATCAAAATTAATTAAGTTTTAATTACATGGAAGGGTGGTCATCTGATAATGAAACTGAGAATAAAATTGATTTCATTATATCGATTATAATATACATTATAATAATTTTTGACTAAGAAAAAAAAAGAATTTAAATTTAAATGTCTGATGTTATTACAGTGATAAAAACGTTTAAATTACTTTTTTATCAAATATTTTTTATATACTTAAGATTTTGTAGGCAATAGTGAAAGATGGCTGATAAATAGGTATTATCGAAAATCATTTCCAATTGGGCCCTATACCTATTAAGGCCAGTCCTGATTTCACCCAACAATTCGCACTTGATAGCAAACGGGCGTAAATTTCTTCTCGTGCCTTCTTTCTTTGAGATTTACTATAGATGTGGTGCCATCTATAGCTATTTTCCGAAACTTTAAAATATGAAATATTGAAAACAATGACTAACAATGAAATTCGCCATTTTCTTTTAAAGGAACTAAAAAAAATTGTGCCCTAAAAAGAAAAAAAGATTTTTTAATTTTATCTCTATAAAATAGAGATTTTCCCAGTTACAGAGATGCATAGATTTGAAAAGCCGAAAGCTCAAAATTAACAATATGCTATTAATAGAAACGCCTATGATAATAAATAAATAAGATTTTTTATATTTTCCTTAAAGTATGTTTTTTTTTTACTTTCAAATTTGGTCCGGCATAAAATTCTTTTTATTGCATTCGTATGAAATTTCAAACAACTATATATTTAAAAGAGTATTTAAAATGAAGAATTTCATACATTTTTCAGATTTTAAACATAATATTTAAATTGCATGGCATTTGAATTTTTTAAAATTTTTATTATATTTAAATAAAAATAAGTTCACTGTAATAATCGATCTTTCACTCATATATAAAGTTACTTTTGGGGTAATTTTTTATGGAATTGATTTTTATCTGAGCATACCAAATTCACCTTATCAGACCACAACATTTTCGATTTACTATTAAAAACAAATATTCCAAAAATCAAACATTTTAATATTTCATAATTTTATACCAAATATAATATTTAGTTTCTCATTATAATGTAAACAAATAATTCTTTCAATTTTTCTTCGGATATAATATGTACTTCCCTATTAACTTAAGACATAGCACGATATCTCTATGATGTTTGATATTTAAAATATACTGTCATATATTCGATCGTAAAATATGTCATAAATCCGATAATAAATATTGATATCAGAAATTAATTAGCTAAAAAATTAATTAATTAATAATAAAATAAATACTAAATTAATAAAATAAAATAAATATAATAAATTAAATAATAAAGTAATTCATAAATTATATAAATTAAAATAACAAATTAAGAATAATTAAAATTAATTAATAGTAAAATAATTACTAAAAGTAATAAAATATATTTATTAAATAATAAAATAATACATTATAATGATTAAATGATTCCGATGAATTGTAAAGAATAAACATTTTAAATAATAAGTTAGATTAATTAATTAAATTTAAATTAATAAATATAATTACTTAAAATAACAACTTCAAATAAATTAATCAATTAATACTTCGTAAAAGAGAGTTTCAGATTCGTGACCCGATTCCGTCGAAGAACCGACGTGTAAGCGGGTCTGGTGCACGTTAAATCCGTCCAGGTCAAACGTCTTTCCCCTGGTCTGGTGTGGTGGGGAGAGGGAGATGTCAGAACAGGTGTCGTCCTTGGCATCTGATCGAAGTTCAAAATTATGTCCCAAAATAGCCCTAGTGTTACTTTAAAATGGGATGTTAATATAACTAAACTAAACTGCGGGATTTGAATTCACCAAAAAAAAAAAGTTTTTACTACAGAAGTTAAGCGTTATCACTTAGCTTAAAAATAGTTTGAATTTTTCCAATGAATATTATTTTACTTTCATTTTTGATAAATACCCATAGCAATTAGAATATGCAGTAACTTACATTATGGTAAGAGTTAAAACATATTAAACTGATTTTATTACAATGACTGTTTGCTTTTTAAAATATATTTAACATAAAAGTGGAAAATTTATTTCCGTATTCACTGAACACGTAAGAGAATCTAGTGATGTCAAATTCCAATGTAATTTCGGAATGCACTGCTCATTTTGAAGCAGGAAAATGAAAGAGCCATCGCACGTGAAATATTAGGGGCAATTTTTTACGATGACGACATGGGAATTTCCATTCACTGGATTTATTCATTCCGCTTCTTTCCTGAAACATTTCTAAAAGTAATTATTCAATTGAAGAAATGACTGATATAACTTTGACAAAACTAAATATCAAAAACTATTTGTTCATGCATGTACAGCTGCGACGTAATGCCCGGCATCTATTTTAGAATCGGAGGGAAGCCGAACTTTAGAGTGTCGAATTTATTACAATAAGCGTTACTGATTATTAATTAGGGTGTCCCAAAAGTTTCTTTCTCATCGCGCTATGAATGGCCTTATATGGCTTTGCTTGTGCAGAAATGCAAGCTTATCTGTTAGCCGTCTACTTCATCGGTTTCAGTCGTCCCAGAGCTCTAAACTGTCGCAAAGCCGAGACTACACCCAAAAAAAGTTCTTTTGTCCATTTGGTGGGATTGGAAAGGCGTCATTTTCTACGAGCTCCTTTATCAAGGTGAAACAATAAATTCTATGAAATACTGTCGTCAATTGGATCATTTGAAAGCTGCCATAGCAAAAAAAAAAAAAAAAAAAAAAAAAAAAAAGACCAGAATTAATGAACCGAGGAGGCGTTGTTTTTCATCATGACAACGCGAGACCACCTATTGCATTAGTCGTAATAGAGAAACTCTTAGAGTTTGATTGGGATGCCCTTAAAATTTTTTTCCCCCTTTCTGCACTTAAAAAATTCTCTTCGTGATAAACGCTTTCAATCCATCAGCGAAATAAAAACATACCTTGAGGTTTATTTCTTGGCCAAAACACGACAATTTTGGAAAGAAGGCATAAAGGGGCTTCCTAAGAGATGGAAGAAGGCAATACAGTTAAAAGGTTCTTATATAACAAAATAAATAGTATCTTAAACAGTAAATATTGTGTATTCATTTCATATTAGAAATAGGAAAGAAACTTGTGGGACACCCAAATAATTTAGTATTAACTTCCGCCATGTACGTGGAATGGCTGCGCGCTAAAATTAAAATGAAAAAAAAAAAAAAAAGGGCCTAGTTTTCTTCAGCATTGACAGTTTAGATTTGCGACCACGCATTTTTAAATTGTCTTGTGTCGAAGGGATTTTTTTTGAGAATTTTTCACTGTATTTTATATAGTATGCATTTTATATTAAAGCACATACAACGAAGCTTTCTTCATTTTAATATGAGCTAATAGTACATTTGTTCTTTTTTAGTTAATTCACAAAAACCTCGTCATTTTGAATTGCCATAAAATAATGAGGATAGGTCTTCCACACTTGGAATACGCACCTCTAGTCGATTATTTAGAAAGTTTAATTAATTGAATAAGTATACGAAATTATGGCGTTAATATCCGAAAATAGTATGGTGCAAAAATAATTTATATTATTTTAAATAAAAAAAAAAGAATATTTTTTCAATTATACTAATTTTTAATGTATAAATTAAGTTTCTATGTTTAATCAGTTATTAAAAAATTGTTTTTAAGATATTTTCCGATTATTTATTAAACAAAATAAAAAGGAAATCTAACCTGCCGAAATATATTAAGCGTGCATGGAAAAAAAAATTAACTTTTATCAACACATTGTTATCCTCTTGACGAAAAATTGAAAAACCAAATTAATTATTACTGCAAACCATACTAGAATACTATAATTTTCAGCAGATGGCACTAAGGAATGAAATAAATGTGCAAAAAAGAATATATATATATATCCAAAAAATTAGCATTAGGTAATTAAAACCTATAACTGAAACAATCTAAAATTAAAAATATTTTGGAAACGAAACTAAATTATTTAGGAATCGCAACTAAAAAATTATTTCACCTAAATTGAAAATTTCAATTATTCAAACTAAAAACTAAAAAAAGAACTGAAAAAGCACCATTGTATTTAGAGAGCGCAAATGCAGCTACAACTAAAACACAGATGAATCAAGACAATAGTAATAAAAACCAAGTTAATAGGGGGAAAAAAAGAGGAACAAAAATAAACCAAATAAAATAAGAATCCGGCCTGAAGACATTCTCAAGGGTCACACTCAGGCAGGGATTAAAAAAAAAGGATTTTTTCTGTGAGGAAAAACAGACTAAAAAGTCCAACAATTGATTCCTCGCGACCCGAAAGGCCCTGAAATTAAGCCTAAAAGATACACCATTTTTACAGAAAACAAAACAATAAATTAGAAGAATACGACCACTTATAAGCAAAAATACAATAACATAAAATAACCAAATAATAGCACTCAAACCAATTATGAAACAAAAGGGATAGCACATACCAGCAGCAGGCAAAAAAAAAAAAAAAAAAAAAAAACGTAAGCTCTGCTATTGTGTTTCCCGCGATCTAAACTGTCCTAAATAACGCCATTCAAGGCAAAAAATAATCGGAGGGTCTCAGCGCCATCTATTGAGTTATTTAATATGCAAACAGAAGGTCTATTTTTATTTTAGATAAAGGATTAATCCCAAATCATCCCTTTTTTAATTAAAAAATTGATATTGCAGTAGTTTCTGGGAAATTCATTATTAGTTAAACTTTTAATCAGATTATTTGTTGCTTCAATATAGGAAATCTTGATATTACAAACTCTTTTGATCCTGTTAAGTTGTGAGAAAATTAGATTTTTGAAAATTTTAGAGTTTAGATTAGAATGATAATTACAAAGTTTCGTTATTTTAAAATTGAATTCATCCCTTTTATTGTAGATACCAACTATTGTTTTATCATTAGCTATTTCAATTTTTAAATCCAGAAAGGTAGCCTCAAGTTGACTTTTATTTGTTTCTGTTAGAATTAAATCTTTTGGATAGCAATTAGTTACAATACTGCTATTATCTAAGTTTATCAAAAGTAAGTCATCAATATACCTCCACCCGTTTATTAAATTTTTTTTTTCTCATTCTAATGTAGAAAAATATTAGCTAAAGCACTTGAGAAAGCTGTTCCCATTGGAATGCCCTTTACTTGTTTATAAAAATTAATTCCATTAAAAACGTAATAAAGTAATATTAAAATTACTTAATTCTAGCCAGTTATTTTTAGGCATAACACAGCGTTTCTCAATCTTTCAGTATTCCCGGCCCAGTGTTCAATCCTAATTTCCAATTCGCCCCCCGCTTACAATAAAATGTATACAACAATAATGAATATTGAGTATTTTGGATTCTGTTTTTAAATTATTTTTAACTAACTGCCAAAACAAGAGTAAAAGCGAGCCAACATTGGCGAGAAACCACATCTTGCATTTTGGACAAGCGGGCGGTGAACAAATGAAGCGAAGGAAAGAGGGAAAATTTAAATATTATATTTGAAATGAAAGCCAAACAGGGAGATAACGTTAAAAGAATATGAAAGTAGAAAAATTCATTAATAAAAGTTAAACTAGATGGGGTGAGCTAAATTTAGAAACTGGGATTACATTTTTTTGAATAATAAAAGAAATAAAACAGAAGCATGACTAAACAAAAGTGAAAAAATAAGCGATGTTTGTGGAAGGGAATCCACACGACCGATGACGTCTCGAGCATGCGCGAGCAAATGTTTTCTCATAGGAAAAGGAAAATGTTTGACAACGCAAGTTTCAATTCCAGCCAGTCTTATTCGAGTCGATCCTTTTATCGCTATCGAATCTATCTTGAATGTGTATGTTATATATGTTTCCGTGTTAATTGCAATTCATCATATTAAATATTCACAGCAGTAGATTTATTTTTAATAAATTTTTAAGCGGAAGTAAGTAAGCATTAGACGATAGTCGAGCATCAACAAGTACACAGACGAAAGTGGTACCGAAAATAAAATCAAGAATATAGTCTCAAGAATACTTATTTTTGGGGTTTACCAGTACTGAAGTAAATTAAGAAGAAAGGCCCCTGTGTATCATTTGCTTTAAAATGTTGGCCGCAGACAGCATAAACTTAATAAACTTAAACGACATTTGGAAACGCTTCAAAGTAAGTCAACAAACCCAGATAATTCTTCGAATTAAAATCATATAAAAAGCAAAAATCATTTTTTAAAGAAACTTTGTGAATAAAAAGCTTTAATTGCATCTTACAAAGTTTCATATAAATTAACCAGATGTAAAAAAAACCTCACACCATTGGTGAAGAGCTTATTTTGCCAGCAGCAATTGAGATTGTAGAAACTATGTTTGGAGATAATTTTTCAAAGCAATTGCAGTCCGTACCTGTTTCAAATGATACTGTTTATCGTCTAATTGGTGATATAGCTGAAGATGTAGAGTGTCAGCTTTTCTAGAAGTTTCCTGACAAATTATTTTCAGTGCAGCTTGACGAAGCAATATATAGTAATAAAGATGCTCATTTAATTGCCTATGTTCGATTTTGTGATAATATGTCAGTAGTAGAACTACTTTTCTGCAAACCAATAGAACCCAAAACAACAGCGTTCTCATTATTTGCTATTTTAAATGACTTTATGAACGATGCAAACATAGAATGGAAAAATTGCATCGGAATATGCACCGATGGTGCTCGCTCAATTTCCGGAAGATTTCAAGGTATACAAGCACATGTTAAACAAAAATCGCCTCAGTGCACACATTGCATGATTCACAGAAAATCTTTGGCTTCGAAAGAATTGAGTTCTGGTCTGAATAGTGTGTTATTTTACATTATATAAAAATGAGACCCCTGAAATCGAGAACATTTTCCGCACTTTGTAAAGACATGAGTTGAATACATTCAGCGTTACTATTTTATTGAGAGGCAAGATGCTCATCACGTGGGCAATTTTTGCAACGTGTTTATGAATTAAGAGAAGAAATCGCCATATTCCAAGAAGAAAACAGACCGGAGACCGAGAATTTTCGCGATGGTTTATTTGTGATGAAATTGAGCTACTTGGTTGACTTATCCGAGAAATTAAATAACTGGAATCTTCAACTCCAAGGAGCAAATACACATATGTTGGATATCAGTGATAAAGTTAATGCTTTTTGTAGAAAATTGGAATTGTGGAGCAGAAATTTAAAGCAATAAACCTAACAATGTTTGCAAATGTGGATGATTATACTAAAACTTACAAGGCTGAAGAACATGTAAAAGTTGGTTTTATAACCATTGAAAATCATTTAGCCATGCTGGCAAAGAATTTTAAAAAGTATTTTCATGTTGACGACAAATTGATAGCAAGTTACGAATGGGTTAGGGATCCATTTCATAAGACTCCCGAAGAATTCTCAATTGATGAGGAAGAAAAATTCATAGACTTCACGACAAGTGGCGAAACTAAAAGATAATTTAGTAATAAATCACTATCTGAATTTTGGGCAGGAGTAAGGATGATTTTTCTGCACTAAAAACAAGGGCATTTCACATTCTAATACCATTTTCAACATTCTACCATTGTGAAACAGGATTTTTTGCTGTGGCTTCTTTGAAGACAAAATATAGAAACAGAACTGAGAGTGGCTATTTCTAATATTAAGCCTTCCTTTGAAAAACTTTGCTCTGCAAGACAGGCCCAAGGAAGTCACTAATAATTATTAAATTTGTTTTTAATTTAGTATGTTTTCATTAAGTAAATTTTGATTTATTAAGTTGTTTTACTTTAATAAGTTATTAAATATGTCGAAATGCATTTTGTTTTCTATGTGTATGTGTGCTTTCCTTTCAATCAGTTAAGCAATTTTTAAAAATAATATTTTCTCTTGGATATTCTCTCGCCCCCCTTCTAGTATCCTCGCGCCCCCCTAGGCGGGCACGCCCCACAGGTTGAGAATCGCTGGCATAACATCTTCATTTAAATATTCGTCATATATAAAAGTGCAGGCCTTCATTAATTTTTCATGAGGTAGATTGGTGTATAAATTTTCGAAATCAAAAGTATTAAGTTTATTAATGTTGTTATCTTTAAGAAAATCCAGTACTTCTATGTTATTAATTATAAAGTTATCTTCATCTTTGATTTTGTCCAGGATAATTTTTAAGTATTTAAAGAAATGGTTTCGCGTATAGTAATTATAACTGACAGCGCTACAAGTCACGAATCTGAATTTTAATGGATTTTTATGAAATTTAACTGTTGGGAATAAATAAGGATAATTTAGAAAGCAAGTCTTAATTTTGGTTTTTTAGCGAAAGCTAGCCTTCTTTTATCTAATTCCTTTTACCCAGCGTTCTTTAAAATATAAGTTGCGTTAGAGTTATTAATTAATAGTTCTTTATAATAATATTTACAAATTAAAGGAAATTATTTGCTGATTTATCTATTACTGTAATAACAAATTTTTCTTTAAATTTTTTTTTTCTTTTTTTAATGCTTTGCTAAAATAATTCCCGCGTTCTTTAGATCTGTCAATACCTGTATTCATTTTTATTTTAATTTCCTCTAAAATTTTCACTTTCCATTCTCCGAAACCTCTCGCAAAAATCTCTTTTTTTGAATCCCTGCCTGAGAGTTACCCTTGAGAAATTCTTATCACGGGATTCTTATTTTATTTGGTTCGTTTTGGCTCCTTTTTCCCCCCTATTAACTTGGTTTTTATTACTATTATATACATATATATATGCCTATTTTAATCGGGTCCTAACACATTATTTCTAAATAGTTAGTGGTAGACACATATATCTAAAAGGAATTATGTTCTAAATGAAGTAAAAAATATTATCTCATGCTGTCTGAGCCAATATAATGTTCCAATGAAGTACGAATCTTATATTTTTATACAAACTCTTGATTCCGAGTGTCGTGTTTATTAAAATACTCTTGAGATACTGACATCTTAAATAAAAAGAAAAATATATCCTATTGCATTAAAAATTAAACTAATTAATTATGAAAATTTGAATATTTCTCTTTTGTAAGAAAAGAACAATTTTGGAATTCTTCATTAAGTCCAAAGAAAAAATGACAATTAACATCTGGAATTTCCCCAAAACTGATTTGCTAGAAATTATGAAAATGTTGATTGCCCTAAAATATTGATATTCTAATATTCATAACTCGGTCTGAATTTGATTGTGGAACATCAAAAACTTTTATTTATTTAAAAGTTGAAGTGTCAAAATATTTCATTGAATACGTTTTTTTAGGACAAATGGATAGTATACAGCTTAGATTTTATAAGTTTTTCAAAAGTACGTTTATTGACTTAAACAAAATAAAATACTGTTATTTATGTCATTTAAATCTGTCTGAAAGTAAAACTGAAAACTGAATTTATGATGAATCACAGAAATTTTTATTGAATAATTTTTTGAGGTTTTGAATAATTATAAAAAGTATTTAGTAATGCATATAAGATTTCATACCTAAAAGATTCAGTTTTCTGTACTCATATTTTTGGAAAAAACACGATAGGTTTCATCCAAAAAGATTTTGTATTAATTGAAGTTTGACCACTTCCGCATCAACTGAAAAATATTTTTCGGGAACTCACTGAAAACTCGGAAGATATATCGCACAATGTGCAAAACAGAGTAAGTTTTCTATAATAGTGGTGGTCATATAACATTATATGACTGCCAAACTTTGAAGTTTAAAAATATTTTACTGAAGAAAAGAAGCCAATAATGGACAATATATATATATATAAATATGACATCAAGTTCTAAAGTAATTTTGCGATGTGTTATTAGTTCACATATAAAATGAGATACATACTGCGAACTAAGTTAAATTAAACTTTAATGCAAAAAATTATCATCCTATTAGTGAATATTTTATATTGTTATTTCATTTAAATAGTTTGCTCCACGGTATATTTCTTGCATTAAAGAATGTTGTGATTTAAAATTTATTTTAGCCAAAGGTACTACGCAAAAGAATATTCTATTTTTTAACCTTTCAGAGGTATTCTTTCAATTGCTCTTTTTTTTCATTCAGATGTTTTTTTTTTTTTTTTTTTTATGTGTTGATGTTAAATTGTGCTTTTAATATCCTAGGAAGGCAGCAGATACGTGCGAATTCTAATTTTGGTATCTGGATTCTACTCTACATTCTTTTCTAATAACAAAATAATCTTTTGAAATAGATAAACTAACGAAAGAAAATCTCTACGTCATTTATAGTCATAAAATAAAACAGAATATTTACATATGTCTGTTTAAAATATTAGGGAAATTTTACATACCAAATATATAAAAGGGTAAACTAGTAAGTATATTTATCAACACCATGCTACAAGATCCAGAAATTTTTAAAGTTTGCATTATTTTCATTTGTTAACAAAATTTAAGAAAGTATTCAGAAAATCAGTGAATTTTAATTCCGAAACTTTTGAAAAAATAAGATAAGTTTTAATCGTTTTTTTTATTCAATGATGTATTAAAATGTAATGCTTCATTATCTGCGAATTAAAAGATACCATAATAATAATTTCGTTCTGAAATATCTTTTAGAAATGTGTGATATCTACAGAAAGGCTGTAATTATCTACATGAATACATGCAAATATTATCTACATGAATGCAGTTTACCATGCAAAACTGAATCATCTCCAATGCAAACAGACTAATTTTAATCCAGTATTTAACTTAGAAACCAGGAATGTATCCTTCAAAATTGTAAAATAATATTTTGAGAAAGCAATTATATCACAATATGGTCTAGATTCATAAATGAGTCCAATTTAAAATTTCTTTCAGTACAATCAACATTATATAAAAAAAATGTAACACCCAGCTAAAGTCAATTTGATAAGAAACCATAATACAACTTTTCTGCTCTTTTATTTCCGTACTCTCAGGGCGATGCTTATGTAACATTTAATCATATATGGATCAGAGTTGCATTAAAATTTAAAAGATGAAGGAGACCACACGAAGCACTGATTGAAAAAAAGCAGTATTTACTATATGAGTGTATAACCTTGGTCGATGTGTTCGTTTCTAAGTAGCAATTTGAAATAATTTCTCTCTTAAAAATTCCCATACTTGTTTAGAATGAAATGATAACATTATTTGCATTTTTGAAAAAAGATAATAGATCTTCAAGACTAATGAAAGTAAAATAATATCTTTAACATAATAAAAATCACATAATATTTTTAAGGAACTCGACAACCTAATAAAATCCAATTGTGTTTGTGAAATTTTATGTATTAATTAAAAAAAATGGGATATTACAACCAAAAATTTAAAATCTTTTAATTTTATTCATTTGAGATGGAAATTTATTTAGTAAGGAAACGAATTCATTCTACTTTAGGTTTGCAAATATTATCTGAATGAACATAATTTGCAATGAAAAATTGTCGTATTTAAATATCTTTTGTAAAAATTAAAGACTGGAAATTGCATATCGTTTTATTATAGTGAAAAATTAACTTTTAATATTAACTCTTGCGTAAAAAGACAAAAAAAAAAAAAAAAAAAAAGGGAAAAAAGAGATTTTTTTTAGAATTAATATAAGATACCCTTTGTTAAATTTCTCATATAATTGACATGTGAACTATAACTAAGTTTTGCTAGGAAAGAAACGGATGGATATTTTTACTTAGTTTGATATATTTGACAGAACTGTAAAGATATTCTAAAATTCACTGTAATTTATTAATTCAAAGATTTATAAATTTTTATATCCAGGCTTTTTAAATAAAGACAAACTCAAATATTTAGTAATAAACTTGATAAATTCCATAAGATCAATGCATATATTCAACCGTCTTTTTTAAAATAATAAAACAGATGAAAGAAAGGCCTCTTTCCTCATTTTGAGGATGCATTGAATGAAAAGAACGTTTTCGTAGTTTGTTACGAAAATTAAAATCGTCAAGTCAGTTCTTAAATCGAAGCAGAAAAATGGAACATTTTCCTTTTTTCACCAAAGAAACAAATTATTAATAAAAATGAAGAATTCCAATTGTGCTCTAGACGCGGGAACTGTCTTACAGCCACTGTCCACTGCAGCTTATATCAACTCTCATGGCACGACGGAGCATAATAGCACTCGTTCCGTAAGTCACATCATACACACACTTAAAGTGTTCCCTCGTTCTGTTGTGACACACAGCGCAGTCGATATTTCTGAAGACTGGGCCATCTTGCCATCGTACGGGATCCACGTAAGATTTGCACCTGCGTCTTGTAGCGATATACTGCCATGACCGAGGACACGTGGATATCATGCCGACTGTGCAGTGTCTTGTGGCGTTTGAGACGCTAGACGGCCTCTGAAACAGCAAGTAACATTCATGGAATTTATGGTTCTTCCAGACACCCCACTGCTGTTTATCTTCGACAAAAGTCAGATTTTGCAGAACGTCCTCTTGCGTAACCAGATCATCGGCACATAAAGCTTTCACTTGCCACTCAACGAGTTCCTCTGTAGGTTCATCATTGCAGATGGCACAATAATAGTTCTTGAAAGTAAGGCCTTCTCGAGGGTTGGTCACTGGAACGGAACCGATTATATCACTTGAATCGCCACTAACCATACTGGTTTCGTTGCATTTCTCTCGAACGTGAGCATGACCCACCCAAGAATCTTTGCAAGTATCCACCATCCAAAAGTGACGGTTCTCCCCGTGCACAAACACACAGTTTATATTGTGATTTCTCTGGGTGTTGACTCTGAAAGTTCTGTAAGGCGCATCCAAGCAGCAATCGTTATAAATTAAAGAACATTTGCTATCACAGAAACAGTTTGTTGGTTTAGCATTCCCACTCGTAAGACATGAATTGAAACACTTTGGTATGAGCTTACGATACTCTGCAAGAACTACATTTAAACTTAGACAAATGGCAACTGAAATTAAAACTGTAGACACCGAATGCATCATTCTAAAATTACTTAAATAAAAGTGGCAATAAAATTATTTCCTCATATTTTAAGTCCGGAGTGTTAATTTAGTAGTGTTTCGTGATTGGAGAGAAGGATGTCGGATGGGATCAGAGCAAATATCTGATTAGTGAATCAGAGGCAGTGAATATAACTATGCAGAGCCCTGAAGAAATAAAATAAAAAGAAGTCGAAAGAGAAAAAAGGTTTCAATGGCATTGTGCTTCAGGAAACGGACATCCGGTTGATAACAGAAATTTTGCGAAATCCTCTTTTTACTAGAGGGGAAGTTAACGAATTTTTTTATCTGTCTCTCAGTTTAGAAGGCTCTTTAAAAATTGGAGGATTAATTTGCTAAAAAAGGAAATGTGCTTAATAAACTATGCTTTTTAACTTAAATTATTTCATGTTGATAAAGATGAGATTTTAGAAATTTTTTTCCCACACTTCTAAATACGCTAGCATTTTGCAACTGTGTTCTGTTGTGAGTTCACACAGGCAATAAAGTATTCGCAATACAGTAATTTTTTTCAGATTCAGTTAATCGATCCGTTTTAAATTAAATTTTGATTGTAAGTGAATGGACTCAATTGCTAGGAATTTGAGGAAAAATTGATTACAAAGTTCCATAATGTTTATTATAATGAATTTATTAAACATATTAAGGAATAATAATGAAAAGCTTTAAAAGCATATTTATATTATTTCACTAAAAATTTAGAAATTTTTAAATAAATGATGAAGATTTCAAAACAAAATGGCAAAGCCTGAGTAGCTAAAAAAATTCTGTGAAGGAACAAAATTGCAATCAATATCGTTAATCGCAATCAATGTATTGTTTCTATGCATTTATATATATATATATATATAGTATATTATCACAGACAAATGGACCTGCAAACAGGCAGACATTTTCCAGAAGTGTGTCGCGTGTTTTTTCGATCTGAGAGCGATATAAAAGCCGAAGATTTGTCGAAATCTCGAGTTCGAATTTTTTTAAAAATTACAATGTTTTCTCTATACTTTATATATTAGAAAATAAAAGGTGAAAAGTAGCATTTCGTGGTAAATATTTGAAATTATACTCGCCTATATAACTCTAGACCGATTATTTGGCTGTTTTTGTTTTTTAGAAGATTAAAAAGTTTGTTTTGATCTTTCAAGTTCATAGAACTCAACAAAGGAGTAATTCTTAATCAGTGGCAGTCAAGAAAAACACCTCCTTCTTGTAATAAAATGCGATCTTTCCTAAGGGTACTCGGCAATCACTCGTTTGATTGTGCACGGATCTCGCTATTAGTATGTTTTCTTCTTTCTACGTGACCTTGGGCTCGCTCGTGCATGCGGAAGAAGCACGTGGGCGAGAGAGAGCAAGGCTATTTATTACACGGCCGGTTGCGTTCGCGCACTCGGTAACAGCAAGAGAAGTGCGATTGCGCATGCCTGATTACTTCAGGCACTTACTTGATGAATTTCTTGGAAAAGTCTTCAAATATTTCAAAAATTATGAAAACAGTGGAAGCTGGTACGTGTGTGGTAAAATCATCAGAAATTCCGGATTAGCTCAGGCAGCACATGTTCAATGTATTCTTTCCGAACACTAATTTGTATTTCATTATTATAAACTGTATAGAATCTTGAAGTTAATTTTCCCCTTAAATTTTTTACCTGATGTCACAAATTAAGTAAAATAAATTTATTGGCTGTACGTTACTAAGAAAAGCAAGTTTACAGAATTAGAAATTTTTTTTAAAAATTGGAAAATGAGTGAGAAATAGATGACAAAGTTCCATTTTTATAAATCTAAACATGCTAAATAACAGATTAAAATACACCTGATATTATTAAATTATTGGATAATTCATTTTCAGACTCTTAATTTTCCCTTTTTGGTAAATAGTTTATGAAAATACTCTTCTCATAATACTTACATAATTCGTGCAATGTTCAGATATTTAGATATCTGCAATCAGTTTAAAAGTTAAAATTCTCTTTGAGAGCTCTCAGAAACAAAAGCATCCCACATTTTTAAACGCAATACATAAATATCCAACATGCTGTGCATCATTCAAAGGGAAACACTCACATATTAGTGCGTGAAGGAGATAAAAACTAATGGATAATTTTGTGTTTCTTCAAAAATGACCATTTAGAGAATTTTCTCACTCAACGTTTATTTAAGGGTGAATTCAATTGTGTCAATGAATTTCACTAATTACTGGGAAAATTGCCACCGCCAAATGAGTAAGGCTACAGCTTTTTTTTTTCTTTCGTAATTCGTAATTACTGCATTATTTTGTAACTGCTGCAAGCCAGTGACATATAATGCGTTATCTGCTTTATCCACAGCTCGCCATTTTTTGCGGGTGTAGGGGATAACATCTTTATTGGAGAGTATGTTTTGGGAGGGCTAAGTCATAAAAAATATTTTTGGAATGTTCACTAGTATCTTGTCTTGTGATTATACATAACGAAGAATACGAGGCGTCATCGTGCTTATGAGATGAGGCAGGATAACTCAAACTCAACAAGATAGATGAAGGAAGTGTGATATGTGGCTTGCAATCTAAAATGGCATGACTCTCAAACTGTGTTTGAAATCCGTTAACAGATAAGGCAAGTCGTTTTGTGTGTAGTGCAGGGCGATGACGGAACTTCCTCATCAGGATATATCGTGCAACACATATCGATATTTTTCGATATATCGTGATTAAATTATTTCTTTATAACAATTATAAGTTACAAATAGCATCTCTTAACATACTGACTGATCAGAACGACTCCAAATAAAAGGAAGTTTCGATTTATGTAATAAAAATATTTGTTTTCTCTTGAATAAAAATAGTCAGAAAACAACTTTCTTAAAACCCCTTTTAATAAAGTGTGTCAATGCCAAAACAATGTCTGCATGTTACAACTTATAACATTGAGTTTAAAACAAGTATTTTTATATATTAGATTAGAATATTTTTATATAATAGAATATTTTTATATATAGAATTTATAGAAATATTAACAAAATTTCTGTGTGAAGGCCAATAAGAATGAAGAGTAACAAAAATAAGCAATAACTGATAACCAAAACGAAGTCGAAAACGTAAATTAATTGTGAATATCGATGTATTGTATCGCGATTTATCGTGAACTATTATTCTTGATCATGATTTCATTAGATCGATACTTTTCGAAAACTGGCATCGAAAAATTGATTTTTTTTTTTTTCGATAAATCGAAAATTGGCACAGCCCTATTTGTGTGTCCCGTGTGCTCTATGACACAGGTATGCAAACAATTAGAAGAATGAGATGTAACACGAGGTTTTATCACCGGAATCTGCTGCAGATTTTGAATCGTCTTTTCAACGTATTTGCTTGTATATGAAATCGAAAACACAGCGATGTAGATTAGGAGAAAAATGGCAAGCTGTTTTGTCACCATAATTTTCGATTGGCATTCCATTTTGATGGTTGGAAAGAAATGTGTTTTAGTTGCTTCTCCCACTTGGATTGAACTTCCAATTCAAACCAAATCCAAAAGATCGGGGAAAGAGGGGTGCAGTAGCTTCTGAGGATAAGGACCTCTGAGCATCCGAAGGTAGAAGTTTGGCTTTAGCTCATATGACGATGACACTCACACACTCGCTTGCACACTCCCTTTTTACAGGAGAGCTTTTTCACACTCCACACACACATGGAACACAAGATAGAGAACAACCATGCTCGAAGGAGGACTCGAACCCGGGGCATCAGATCACGCGGAAGACGCGCTACCCTTAAACCAGGACGCCAGCAGAAAAAAAATGTTATTACAAATAGTTTTCATCACTGTTATGATGTCTTTTGTGATTATTTGTAAATATGAAGAAAGCAGAAATCAGACTATTTGAACTTCAACCATGAAATTTCTAGGTATTGGGGAAAGAAAAATATCACATCGGGGAAGAAAATTAATTATTAGGACTTTTCAAGATATCTTGTTACTACACTTTCACATTAATCAGCTTTCGTATTATGACAATATGAAAAGTCACAGGCACTAATTATTTCGAAGCCCTTTGTAAAGCGGCGGTCCTACGACCGGAGAAATCTTCAGACGGGCCATGCGTTCCCCTTTCGACCCCTCTTGCGGTTTTCTGGAGTGCTTTGATGCCTGTCTAGTTTACCGACAATTTGTCGGTCGGTTTCCCCGGTCGCGGGACCGCCGCTTAAAGCGGCGGTCCAACGACCTGCGACCTCACGGATTTGGTCATAAATCTGACATCCAACCCACTAGGGGACCACACTCCCCCGTCGCCCGCGGTACGCCTGTAGTACGCCTGTAGTTTCCCGCAAAATGTCGGTAGATGGATAAACATCAAAGAGCCGGAAAATTTGTTTGGGCTATGGGGGGGAAGGGAGTCAAAGAAACTGAGGGTTTTGAGCGGTCGAAAGGGGAACGCGTGCCGTCTGAAGATTTCTCTGGTCGTGGGTCCGCTGCCACAGGCGGGGGTGGCACCACAAAGGAAGGGTGACAGTTTTATGACCACATCTGTGAAGACCATCCGGCCGTTGGACCGCGGCTTTAAGCCGCGGTCCAACTGCCGCGTTCCAACGGCCGCGTTCCAACGGCCGCGTTCCAACGGCCGCGGTCCAACGGCCGTGCCACCCCCGCCTGTGGCAGCGGACCCACGACCAGAGAAATCTTCAGACGGCACGCGTTCCCCTTTCGACCGCTCAAAACCCTCAGTTTCTTTGACTCCCTTCCCCCTCATAGCCCAAACAAATTTTCCGGCTCTTTGATGTTTATCCATCTACCGACATTTTGCGGGAAACTACAGGCGTACTACAGGCGTACCGCGGGCGACGGGGGAGTGTGGTCCCCTAGTGGGTTGGATGTCAGATTTATGACCAAATCCGTGAGGTCGCAGGTCGTTGGACCGCCGCTTAAGTCATATCACTGATTCTCCGATCCACCCGAAGGCATACGGATAATAAATATTAAATGACCCGACCGACACAATGGCAACACTGGCGGGAATTGTGGTTGAGTCCTAAGTGCTATGGATGACGGTACAACCCTTCGCTAAAGAAGTACGTCCCGTCTTCGATGGGAGGAGCCAGACTCCCACATTTTTTTGTACCCTCCAGGGTAGCGAGATCAAACCAACATGCCGGAAGCATCTCATCCTCATTTCGAGGGGCCTCCCCCCCCCAGGGGGGATCGAAGCCCTCAGTTAAAAAAGCCTTTAATGACAAGAAAGTAAAGTGAACTAAACTGAAACGTGCTTTTGTGTTCCTAATATTTGTAATTTAAATTTTTAAATGGAAGGAAATTCCTATATTGTTATTTACGGCATCTATAACTTTTATTTTCTCTCATTTATATCGAGGACCTAATTTATTACTGACAAAAAATATAAGCTATTTCATTAAAAAAATTATTCTTCACCGCTGAGCCTACCTCATATTTCACAAGTGTATTTCATTCGAGCAAAGTTTTTGCAATTCCATTCAAGTACGTGTTTCATAGGACTCCTTATTAGAAATTGGGCATTATTTTCGAAAGAAGAAGAAAACTCGTCGGAAAATGTTTATGTGTCCTATTCGTTTTAGTGTACTGAGACGAACACTTTTCATCGATTCTATCTCATGAAGGGAAGAGACACGGAAGGATGAGAACATTTCCGGAATTTTTCGTCATTCTTTGACCTTGATTTTCGTCCTATTAGATACTTTTTTGTTCAATTTTTTTTCACAAGTAATGTGAATGTCGTGTCGTTTCTGACAGTATTATTTTAATTCAATCTGCGAATAATCCGATTTCATTTTATTGTTAAATGTAAACATCTCCTCCTTTCCTATTTTGATGAATTAAACCCATCCCAAAGCATGCGCAAAAGCGCGGAGGTTTTCGAATCCGCTGTCAAACAATAAGTGCACTTTTATTTGAAATGTTTATATGTTTTTTTATGAAATGCTAATATATTTACATGAAAATGTACTTTTTCTATTTACCTGAAAAAAGTCCTATTTTAAAAGATTTATAATTTTTAATGATTTCTGTATGTTAAATTTAGAGGGGAAAAAGGTTAATTTTATGACAGATGCTTTTCGCGGAAAAACATTAGAAAACATTGTTTGCGATTGGAATGTCGGAAAATGCATTTTTTTCTTCTTCAAAATAGCAGCCACATAGAAATGGTAATGATGTCGTGTCCGCGTTACAACGGAAAGGGAGTGCAGAAGCTTCTGAGGGTAAAGACTTCTGAGCACCCGAGGGCAGAAATCTGACTTCTATCTCACATGAAGATGACACACACACACTCGCTTGCTTGCACAACCCCTTTTTACAGAGGGGCATTTCCACGGACTTCACAGATAGAACACAGGGGGAAGAACAACAATGCCCGAAACCGGACTCCAACCCGGGATGCTCAGATCACGGGGAAGGAACGCTTCTTTCTTAGAAGCTTGATATAATATGCTGATCCATCGGGCTGTATTAGAAAGAGATGCTGATATTTCTTTAACTTGCGTGTTTCAAGCATAAGATCGGGGCACAAAAAAAGGATCGCGTTTGGTTTGTGCTTAAAGCTAGTAAATAGTTAAAACTAATTAAATAGTGAATTGGTGACTGATAAATTAAAATGCAATTTTTTAAGTAATTATTTTTGCTAATTTCTCAAATTAATGTCGAATCAAGGCAATAGATAAATATGCATTATGCGACCTCTTTTTTTCATAATTGGCCAATTCTCTGTCAATAATCACAATAAATTCTTTATTTAATCTACATGATAAGATTTAATTTTGACACTTTTTTACTTGGTGGAAATACATATGTTTTCATTTATTGTGAGTTGTTGCTGTGTTGCATTAAAATAGAAATTTATATTATTTTTACTTTTTAGTCTTCAATGAAACAATTCATTATTATAAATATTACTTCTTTGTCAAATTTTCTTATATTTACAAATGAGTGGAGCCATTCACATGGAATCAAGTTTAAAATATATTGATAGAAAATATATAGAGTAAAGTAGTACTTACTGATAAATCAACCTCTTAAGGTATCAAAATAGTGAATTAACATCAAGAATATGCAAGTGTATAAAATATGAAATATTTAGAGCATCGTGAAAGTGAGGAAAATTTGATTGCAAGTTTTTTTTCTGTACAGACAAGTGCTTAAATAAAAGGGCGTAAAAAGAGTACAAAAAGTGTGGATAAAAAATGTAATATCCGTTCACCTGCTTTAGTTACTTCTTAGTATTCATAAATCTCCCTGTGTCGGAAACTAAAGAAAAATTGTTGAGAATTTTTGACCAGTTGAATTTTTCAGTTTTATTTTTATCCTTAAATTGTCACGATGTATTTCGCGGATAAATAACATGTTCTATGGCATTTTATGGCATGCTCTTCCGGTTTTGGTTCTTTTTTGCTTTCATAACTATATAAATATGCCCTAGAGAGAATGTAAATGTTCTGCGAGGAAAATTTCGCGATGCCGCTAATCGTGGCATGCCGAAAGAACGGTTGAACGAACACCCTTTTCATATCAACAGCCTTTTTCTTTAGATTTCCCGGTAGGTAATCAGTCAAGCTTGGGCAGGCATATTAAATATGCCATTGGTCATGGCATTAATAAAGGTCCATTTCTCCTACAAATGTAATTATCCGAAGAAAACAGAAACATCGAGAGTCAAATTCTCGCTTGAAACTTACGGCTCTGCTAAGAAGGAAGGTGTCCAGCGCGCTTGCTGGACCATGTCAAAAAAACAATGCTGGATACACGACATCCCCCCCCCCCAAGTTAATAATGAACATGGCTTTCTTGTGACGTCAATATAGGTTTAAATCTCGTAAGTGATATGTTGTTATCGTTCTTATAAGCTTATTTCTCCAAGATCGATGAGCGGTTCTTGGAGGAGGCCATTGGAAGATTAGTTTTGCTTTGAAACTAAAAATGCTATCATCTAACCTGCTTATCACCTTTAACATCGCCATTTCAGAATCGAATGGGAATGTAGTGGTAAGTACTCTTTTATATTTTGGAAATTATTCCATTTCCACAACAGCTCCGATGTTTTGGCATTTTTCAATAAATTTTATTCACGCCTTCGAATGAACTCTGGAGTTTTAAAATGATTTTTTTTTTTTTTTTTTTTTTTTTTGTGATTTTGCCTCACTTAGGAAGCAATTTTTATTGCGTGAACTGAGTATATATCAATTAAATTTAAATAAAATCTTTTGGTTCAACAGAAATAACTCTTAGAAATCCTAAATTCTCTTTATTTTCCTCCATGAAAAGAAAATTATGAAAAAAGTTATTCTCCTAAAATCTATCTGAATTCATCTCTTTAACCAATAAGATACAAGATATACAAATGCGGATAAAATGAGACATTCCTTTGTATGATGTTTAAAATGAAACAAAGTACTTGAAAATCGTAAAAAAATATTAATTTCAAATAAAAATGTTTTATTAGAATTTTTTTCAGAGTAAAAGAAAAATCATAGATAAATGTCTGATTTTGTTAATTACAAATAAATATAGTTTTCCTACAGTTTAAAAAAAAAGAAAAGAAAAGAAAAAGCGAATTCATTTGTGAAAATTGATATGGCGATTTTATTCAATTGATATTTTTACCGCAAAGAATAGCAATCAGATTGGATATACACATCTTTAAATTCATTTTTAAACATGACAACATATCAGAATCCAGCAATTTAATACTAGAACTACCGATGCTAATTACATACCTAGTTTTACCTCATCCGTCCAATTGACGGATTTTTGATCATCATGGCTTTCAATGCAACAAATCGGTTGTGTAAATAGAAGAATATAATTTAACAAAAACAACATAATAATTCATGAATTATGAATATAAAAACCAAGAAAAACTGTTTCATAATGATTACGTCCCGATTAGAGCTTTTAGTTCTAAATTGAATCATAATTGGAATAAAATAGAGCCATTATAACGGCTGCCGAACACTTTGGATCAATCAATATAATGTCGTACGAAAAATGTGATTCAAATTTTTCCAGGAAATGTCTGAAAGCGATGTATAAATGAATGTAAATACATATTGATGTCTATCATTGCATAGATGTTCCATAAAATATTATAAACTTTGAAATTGCTGGAGCCGTCATTTTGACGGGTCTTGGTATAAATAGGTGTAGATCATGCTGATTGTGGAAGTTAAAATGGCTGAGTGGAAACTGAATAGGAACATGTCATTGTTCTTATATTTCATAAAGAGTCGTCATAAATTTCTAGAATAATACATAAACTATATCAGAATTTTTAAGCATGAAATTTGAAAACCGTAAAAATAACGGCCTTGGTAATTCTAGTGTTAATCGGTTTATAGACCTACTATTTTTCATATATATTTAAAAAAAATCATATTTTTATAATTGCATTTAATCATACTTCGTTGAATCAAGTTTTTTAAATAAAAAAATCAGATTTTTCTTTCGCTTTTAAAAAAGATTTCCCAAAGATTTCTGTATCTCTAAATTCCAGGCCATCTTGTCTTGGATAAACATCATTTCGTTCGAATAGTGGCTTTGTTAAAACTGACTGATGTTTGATTGTCAACTTTTTGTAGCGTCATTATTTTGAAAAAAATCAATGCTTATTAAAATCTAATAATCATTCTAAAGTAAAATGTGAAATCTCACTTCATTTACTGTTTGATTTTAGCGATGGTTTTCTTTCTCTATCTCTAATACGTAAACTGAAACGAATAGTGGAAAAATCGGTATTTTAAACATTTTCACTGCTTGTCGTTCTTCGGGATTCTGAAAATTGCCGAAACTCTGCATAGAGGTATTCATTGTTACTTTTCCTATTGGCCTGATAGTTTTCATGCCTTTCTACTTAATAATATTCAAGTTACAGTGGAAGGCCATTAAAGTTCAAAATTGTGCGATTCCTAATCTATGAAAATCAACCAATCTTGAAATGTGCTACAGTTTTTAAATGGATTATATCTCAGTTACAAACGGCGTAATGTTTTTTTTTTTCACATCTTTGTAAGTACTGTTCATTTCAGAATTCTGAGGTGACCACTTTTCTACGATTCTATCTCATGAAGGGGTGAGACGCGGAAGGATGTGCGCATTTCTGGAATTCTTCGCCGTTCATTGATTTTGATTTTCGCCCTATTTTTGTTCAATTTTTTTCACATGTAAGTGAATATCGTATCATTTCTGTCTGTATTATTTTAATTCAATCTGCGAGTCATCCGAGTTATTTTATTGTTAAATGTAAACTTCCCCTCCTTTCATTTTTCCTCTCACCCTTATTTTAAAGAATGAAACCCATTCCAACACATGCGCAAAAGCGCGGAGGTTTTTACAAAGAGTTGTCAGACAATATCTCTTGATACAACACTGTGTTGTACCTTGGATTTGAGGGTAAAAAGTCAGATAAATATTTCTTTTTAGTCAGGAATATTTACTTTACAATTTTATTCGTTACCAAGTGTAGTAATTGCTATTATTACTGGCAGATTTGACATTGTGAGGATGTAAAGAATATATTAACTTTTTTTCTTCAAGAAATTGTATTATTAATAATTCTAAAGTTATTTCGGAAATTTCAAAAAAACTTCATGTAACAACTGGATCAATTGATATTTTTGAAACCATATTGGGCTTCGGTTCCGAAATACAACAACGTGCTTTCATGACAAAGTACTTTGTGTGGGTAGCCGCACTGTAGAACTAAATCTAACTTTAACTGGCACCTTTGCCAATGAATTTACTTAACTCTCTAATTAGATTATACATTGCTTACAATTTTAATTCGTATGATAACATAAGAGCATTTGGATGCTTTTCTATTGTCTTTGGATCATATTATATTTTAGATGTGTGAGAATTTTTAAGGGATTTTTGCATTTTAAATTGCTTAATATTTCTATATAGTTGTGTAATAGTAATGCAATAAAAACGGGCTCTAACAATCTAAAAAGAATTTAATGCACAACCACTTACACAAAACACTACATTTACAATTACACACATTTAGTCAATATTTATATTTACATAAGTAAATCTCGCTGCCAGCAGGTTTCACATGCTTACAGTCTTGCGGCTAGCCTCGTACTGCCGCTGTGCTTTTGATTGGCGAGGAGACTGGGGCACTGAATGTAGGTGAGAGCGTTACAGTTTTAGATTTTAAATCAGTAATTCGATGCACGAGTCAGATTCGTCATTGCATGTAAAGTGGTTAAAACATATTTCAAAACTATAATTCCCATTTTTTATTAAACAGCAATAATAAAAAAAGCGAAATAGCAGAAGCCTCGCGAGATTGCCCGTAATATGATGCATTAATCACAAACCGTAATATCACAAAAACTTCAAGACGGTTCAAAATTTCAAGAGGGACAAACTTAAGACATTCAACTCCTTGTTGGATTTGACTCAAAATTTGTAGGTGTCTATGCTACTGATGTTAAAAAGAGATTTTTTTAACATCAATAGCGTAGACACCTATAAATTTTAAGTCAAATTGAATTATATTTATTATGCTCACTTCGTTTTGTAATTACTGTATTAACTTATATTCGAACAGCCAAACAGACAGGCTTGTTCTGAACGGATTTTACTGAAAATTTGATAGACCATTTGGTATTAAGACCATATACCAAATTTCATTTGTTTAGTTTGAAATGTTTTTGAGTTATTGATTTCACAGACAGACATACAGACAGACATAATACCAAAAATGTGCTTTTCGAACTCAGAGAGGTTTAAGACGAGAAATGCTTCTAAATTTTAAACAGGAATTTTTTGAATATTACAATACCTTCTATATACTTCGTGTACAAGAAAGTAAAAATAATTATCGATTCTTAATTTTGCATTTTGGCTTGCCGCCAAATCTAAACAAGAGAATCTTGCCTCTGTCAAATTAGTCTAATGTTTTTTCCGACGGACCGGAAAAGTCACCCAGAAAAAAATTAATTTAAATTCAATGAGGGAAATATTTCAAACGTTTTTTTTATTTAAACCAGAGATAAATATTTGAATTATTACTTAAAATAATTGAAAATATAACGGAAGTAGATAAGTGAATTAAATAAAGTTTTCCCCTACAATTCTTCCGCATTCTTGTTTGCTCCTTTTAATGGTGCAAAGTTTTTTTTTTTTCTAAAATCATTTCAAAACATACTTCGGAGAAATACAGTGAGAAAAATGACATCATCTTTTTACAAGTATAAAAGATGATGATGATAAAATGTTCACTTACTTTAAAGTAGTTTCTAATTTTTCTTAACAACAAAACTTCTAAACACAACTCCAGATTTCCTGAACTACTGTCTGATGGTTATACAAGCTACGTTCCGTTAAATGACTGAGGGCTGCAGTTTTCTTCAAAGTACAATGCCTCCCTTAAATTAATAATTATTAATTAAAATGAATAATCATTACTTTAAATTTGAAAAAAGCACAGCTATGATTTATGTTAATAGTAATTTAATGGGAAGCAAGCATTGTTGAAATCAATTGATTATTTTTAGTAATATGTAAAAACCAATTATTAAAAATAATAAATAAAATAAATAATTTAAATTTCGTTTAAAATTGGGCAGCAGCCTCTAGTTAAAACTGCGTGTTCATGATCGATTTGCTCGAAACGAAGAAGTATTGGAATCAGTCAATTTTAATCTGAATAGTTTGAAATTTGGATTCAGAATTCGATACTACTATTTGAAGGTGGAGGAATGAATTAATCCAAAATTTGGCTTCAATGATCAGCTTTACTATAGCAGAAATTGTGTACTCTTTTGAATTATCTAAGGCAGAAAATTTTGGTTTTAATGGGAGCTCTTGAATTCCAGTGAGTGCTTCTGAATATTTTTTTAAAACTCTGTAACATAGCATAAACTTAAATATTAATGTAACATGCATGAAAAGTGCTAACATGCAAGACATAAATTATGATATGAAGCAATAAATAATGTAACATTGTTTAAATTTCCGAGAATATGGATGGAATGTCGAGTAAACATTATTCATGATGACTTTAGTTAAAATTTCAGCGTAATCTAAATGTAAAAAAGAATGTAAGTTTATTCGTCTGCTGTGCATTCATTCGATTATAATAAAGTGTGTGATTAAGTTGTTAAGCGCTCACCCTTGAAAGTTTCTGACAAGAAAAAAAAATGCCTACTTTTGGCTCATTATGTCCTTTAACCATTTTGAAAATATTAGTAATTAGATACACAAATTAGGGAAGCATGATTTGTGCAGATATTAAAAAAAGCTTAATTTTGTCTTCCTCGCTATTGGTGGCCTTCTTTGGGATGGAATTGAATTGATTTAATTGTTTTAATTCAGTCAGAAATTTCAGCTGAACACATATCAACTCACCAAAGAATCATATATATATATATATATATATATATATATATATATCCTGAACCAGATCCCACTTTTTTATTTAATTATTTCTAACACGCACTCTAAAAAATTCCACCGTTCTCATACTACAAGCGTAGGGATAACAATCCTTAATTTAGCCTACGGTATAACTTCCAAATGATTCCTAATAATGCCTTTGCTATATTGACACGTGTAAAAAAAATAACTAAAAGAATCTATTAGTAAAATCACTTTTCGAAAAATTTCTCACTGTTTGTTCTTGTGTTCCGATGTGAACATATGCTTTTCGCTTTTGGTTCCCATGTAAAAATCATGACCTTCATAAAATAAATTGAAGTTAATTCCAAATTTGTCTCCTTTTCGGTTACGCATTTACAACATTATGTTATGTACATATACAAATTCTTTTTTTATAAAGTGAAGCTGAAGTTCCATAAGGTTCATTTTCTTTACGTTTTATTAGTTTCTTAGTGTTTAATAATGATTGTTGCATTATGAAGTTAATCATAAGGTCAGTCATTCCATATATGGTTTGAATTTGAAGAATTCATGTTTTTCTCATAAACAATTATACCTTTAGTGCTCCCGTGTAGGAAACTGAAGAGATTTGTTTGTATATATGCCTAATACTATAACTAAACTCATTGTACATACAAAAGCATTGCAATGAAATTAAAGTTGAAAACAACATTAATTACAATTTATACTATTCAAAACACAAAATTAATAATGTATATGTAAATATTTAATTTTCACTTGATACAACTTTCAGTTGCGTTCATTTATTTGATTTATAAATATATCCGAAATTAGAATTCTCGGTCTCTCTTAGTTTGTTTATAACTTTAAAAGGTTATTGTTGATATTTTTGGTGAACCAACGATGTAATTTATTTTTGTAAATATAGTCTTACGAAATTGCAATATTCTTTTATAATCACCCTTAATCTGAATGAATTTGAGTTCAGCACCATAAGTCTATAGTAAAGTATAAAATTGCCTATAGTATAAAATTACAAGCAATACAAGATTTAGTCTTGATTCCAAATAATTAGCTGGAATATTTGTTGACTCAAGAACTATATAAGAAACGGCAATGAACTATTAAAGGTATAATTAGAAAGAGTATTCAAATAGATGGAAATTGCATATGAATTTATATTTGTAATTGATTACTTTTTGAAGCTTAATCCATAACAAACATATTTAAAATGTTTGTTACTGATATATTTGCCATTTTAATAAGTAAATCGTAGAAACTTTTATACTGTCATTTTTCTTTCAGGCTCCTTCATTCTGAATGTTGCATCCAATATCCTTCTCCGCCGAATCAGATTACTGAATTTTGTTTCATGTAGTCAAGGGGTACAGATATGTCGCTGAAAATAGCTTGCTTGGTTTGGACCTTAACATTGTGGCATTTAGTGTCTCCAGAAGACTCGTTTTGTGGAAACAAATGTTTTGGTGAAGGTCTCGTCACGTCTCGCTCCTGTTATTGTGACAGCGCTTGCGAATTTTACAATGATTGCTGTGCGGATTCTGAATACTTTAAGACGAACTCGACAAATGTCACTAAGCAATTTATTTGCAAGCGAAAAACTCTAATGGTAAACAGTTGCGTCAAAGAATGGACCGGCCCTGATTTTATAATAAAATCTTGCAAGAGTGACTCTAGCAACGATGTGGATCCTGTTGGTAACACGCCAGTAACCAGTGAAACTACTGGTGCTACTTACAGCAACTACTACTGCGCCATTTGCAATGGCGATGCTGAAAAACTCATCGTATGGAATATAAAACTTTCCTGCCCTCAACTTAGCGTTGACTCGCCCATCAAGAAAGACGACGCTTTCAAGTATATTTTCTATAACCATCCTACAAGCGAGTGGGGCTACGTCTTGCGTGACGATGCGACTAAAAAGATGTCCTTCCACGGTTGCGCGATATCTAACGATGTTCCAGATATTCTCGAACTGAAAGTTAGGGCATGCGATAGTGAAGAAGTTAGAACCTGTGCTTCAACATGGAAAAGAGACCTCATCAACGAAATGTGCACCAGTGGTTATACAGATCCTGTCTACAGCAATGGCACCAAGTACAAGAACTTCTACTGCGCCATTTGCAACCGTGTGGACCAGTCTCAAGTCAGTTGTGGGCAAGCCATAGGACCCAGAACAAGCCAGAAGCCGGAATCGGAGGATAAGAATAATTTCAGCTTTTCTTTGCTTTTGGATATAAATTTTGCAGAAGGGAATCTCGTTGGAAAACGTCTTGCGGAAGAGGCCTGTGTGAAGGGAGAGATCTTCGATCCTTTTGCAAGACGATGCAGGAATATCGTGTGTGGAATTCCCGGCTATGTGCTTCAGAACGGGCTGTGCGTCGCAGATCCACTCTGACAAAGGAAAGGATGGAAGTGGGACTGCGCATCCGGGATTTTCTGTGCGAAGCTGATTTTGTCAGAAGACAGATGAAAAAAAATAATATTGGTTTTATCTTTCTTTCACGATTTGTAAGTGTCCCTTTAAACAAATAAAATCGACATTCGTCTCATGCATGGATAACTACTTATGAAGTAAAAATGGAGAATTCGAAATGCCTTGTATAATTGCTGGACAAAGAATTTTTAATTATATTTAAAGGTATTACCTTTTATTGTGGAATAAATTTTTTAAAATTTTCTATTGTATATTTTTCTATTTATATGGTGCTGATTGTGGACATATTTTAATTTTCTTACTTATCAATCTGTGCAATGCTTGCTACATTTAGAAATTCACATGCAATTTTAAATCCTTTTTTGTAGAAAAAAAGCATATAAAATTTAAACACCATTAATGAACATGATAATGAAAATTTAAACATCAATAGTGATTAGAATAATTTCTTTGAATGTGTCTAATTAACGAACATAAATTTCTCAAAAGCAATCCTCGCTTCTTGAATTACTCGTTAATTTACGACAGTAATCTATAGAAATCTAATTCGTTATAGAAAACCAACGAATGAATTTAAAATATATTTATGAAGTTATCTTATATGTTATCTTCAACATAACGTAGGTTTATGTTAACAATAACGTAGGTTTCTGACTTCATTTCTGCGATTTTATCTAACTTCACTTATTTCATATTTGTACTCTTTATTTTTCACTTAGAGTGAGCAAATTCACTAAAATTTCGAAATTTTGGTCATTTGGGTGTTCTGAATAACAATATGCTATTTTTAAAATTTAAGGGCAATTATAATACGATTTGTTAAAATAATTCATTCTTTCCATTCCACTAGCATCACCTGGTAGTAAATTTCAAAAAAAATATCAGTAAAATATATTTGTATCAGTGAATTATGGATTAAAGATTGAGAAATCTGATTTTATTGTATTGTATATTGTATTTATCAATAATTATTTGTTATAAATTATTATTGTATTTCGTCTTTATTATTGTATTTTATCAATAATTTCTATTTTTTATCACACTTATAAAGTCTTTCAAAACTATTTTTTCTATACCATGCACTTGTTACAAGTTTGAAAAAATGGAATTTGAAATAATTTTTTCTTCCTCTTTCTTATGTGATAGATGTTTCATATTTTTCGCTCTTTTGTATTCTTAATGATATTACATTTTTTTGTATATTATCAGGATTCAATTATTAATTATTCATTCAAAATTTATATTAAATTTCAATTCCGTTTGTGCTACCAGTACTGATTTTGGACATCAAAAGGATATTTAAATTATTTTAATTTATCTCAAGGTTCTTGATTTCAAAACTGATATTATTTTCGCAGAATTGGCTCCGAATTAGAAATAATACATTTATTAACATTTCATTAATGTTTACTCTTTCATAAGGAAAGTTATTGCTAAGTAAATTTGTTAATACTAAAATAGATTTTTGAAGGAGAACTCAATAATCTGGTATGAGAACTTAAAATATAAAAGTACATTTCGGAACTTTTGGTTTCTAGATCAAAAGTTTTTTTTTTCTTTTAAAGCTTAAGGATAACATAACACCTTGCAGAATTAGGGAAGAAAAAAAATTCCGTGCTGGAAATTGCAATAATATTCCACTTTTTCGCTCCAAAATAGAATTTTAACCATCTTTTACAGCCACTTCAGCCAGAAGTTTGAAATGTGCAATCGGTGTCTGCCTTTGAAAAGTAAGTAAGATAAAGAAAGAACATCAAAATATTAAAGTGATCTTAAGCAAGCTTTACTGTCAAGGGCATCCGTGCATGCTAATCTGAAGATATATATATATGTATATATATATTAAAATCTAATTTTAACTTAATTAATTTTCAAAGTTTTATCTTAATTTAGCCCATATTAACTTATTAACTTCAATCTAAAATGCTCTCTTATTTTCTGATCCAATTTCACCTTTTTTATTTAATTAATTCAACAGAAGCTCTGTAAAAAGGCTGAAAGCAGCAGTTCACACACTCCAAGTGAAGGGACCCAAATTTGCCGAGCTAACACATTCTTTTAAAAGATCCGTATAATTAATTCCCTTGTTTAAATCGACTCGTGTAAAGAAATCCCTATCAGAATCTCACAGTATATAATCACGGGAATAAATCTTTCATTGGCTTTTCTTCATTTCGATCTTTTGTCGTTCTGTGTTTATGTGCTTGCTGTGCTTCTGCTTGTACATAAATCATGCCTCCAGGGATGGAATAAAAGTAAAGTTAAAAATTCAAGGTGTCCCCTTTGTCTTTAGACACGATTCTGCTTAAATAATTATGTTTACACACACACACACACACACACACACACACACACACACACACACACACACACACACACACATATATATATATATGCACACAATGGCAGATTTCTACTGTAATCTTCAAGGGTAATCATTAAGAATTACTATTTTTATGAATTAATTTAATCATCAACTTATTTGATTTTTATTTTATATGACAGCATCATGTATTTTTTAACATATCATTGCAACTTAACTGTTTTGATGTGTTGAAATTTATTTCTTTATTTTATTCATTCATTTTTTAAAAATTAAATTCTTTAATTCACATTGATTGTTTCCTGTATTGTCTGCATTGATTGTTGTTCTGGTTTATATATTAATTACTTTTTAAACTGAAATAGATTTATGGAACTGATTATTTTTATTACGGATTTACATCCGAAATATTCAGTCCAGCTTAAATGCCGCATTCATTTTATTATTGAGAAGCGCAATTTTCACTTTGCGTTGATATTTTATGTTCATTTCTCAGAAACCGCGCCAGATTGGTTTTAAAGCAGCTTTTTTGATGATATTTGAATAAGAATCCAAAGCAGGGCACACAAAATGACTGAATGAGGATTTCATTTTTAAATATGTTTTATTTGCAAAATCTAATTTGTAATTTTTGCTTTCTGAAAGAAATACATAGAACACTTGTTTACATTTTTATTGAAAAATGTAATAATAGCTAATTTTTTAATATAAAGACATGCTGCTGTTTCTAACTAACAAATATTATTTATAGTTCATTTTATCCGTGAATCTCAATATCAGCAACTATATTTTTCATATCGTTTAATTATAATTTCAATAGTAAATTTTTACGTTTACAATAATTATGATGCATGCACAAATATAATTTCAATAAACTGGGGCTCAAGACATGAGAATAATTAGAGATTTCATAAACCAATTTTTTTTCGAACTAAAACGTCAGTCAACTCAAATAGAAAACTTTTGACAACAGATGAATGATGTTAAAAATCAAAAATTATTTGTAATTGTTAAAGTCATTTACAACCTACATACTGAAAACACTGTTCGTTTTATGAAAAAAAGTAAATATTTCTGTCTGAAATATCAAAGTATAAATGGCTGAGATTCGTAAATAGTTTCCCAGTGCAAATGAATTATTTCGTGTGATAGAATATATTTTAATGAGTCTAAATTGTTAAATCGCTATTCTAATCATTGAAAATTTCTCATCGCGGGAGCTCGTTCTCTTTCACGATACGGCACTGGTTCAGAGATCTCCCCTAATGCCAAATTTCTAGTCAAAATTTTACATTCCGATCAGCAATTTTTTTCCCCTTGATATCGACTCATATACTTCAGGTCGAAGGACACTGGTTCTATCTGCATTCATTCTTTCGTTATAAATTAAGTCCTGCAACTCTTTGTTTGCAGTAATTATTTACAGATACAAAGTTGAAGAATTACAAAATGTTTTATAGCTGAATGTCCAAAAACCCGAACAAACAATAAAAAATTTATTTCATCAGAAATGACGCAATCATTTTGAATTATAAATACAACATTTCATAATCAAATTATCCATACTTTCCTCACATTTAATGAAGTTTTTATTTGTTGCCACCAAAATGCGCTAGTTGCTTATCTTTTCACCTAATAAATTATAAGGAAAATGAATAAATTTTCGTTCATAATTATAAATCTCGTATAATTTCTAAGACGTCATAATGATTTTAGATTTAGCACACACAGATTGACCCGAGGTTCCATTTTTGTTTCCAAACTCTCTAAAGTGCCGCGAACAAATGTAAAAATCGAGGTAATTTCTAACATACATATATTTTGAACAGTCAACAGTCTATTAAATTATTAAATATTTTCACACAATAAATTATTTAAAATTTTCTTTACAGACTATAGATCCTCCTGTTTAGAATGAATTCTTTAAGGTAAAAAAATGTATAGTAAAAAAAAAAAAAATCTGAATGTTAGGGCAAGAATAATTTAAAGAGAGTAGAAAGAATTTTGATGACGAGGATTTATATTTTATTACTAGCACTTTTTTTGTTTCAGGTTTATAGTTTTCAGTGTTATGGAACAAAATCTTATCAGTCGAACAGGTAATAAAAGAAGAAGCATCTTATATCAGTCTTAGATTTGGGGTAAAATTTTTTATCTTAAAGGTTATTTTTAACCCTCAAATATTTACATATATTACTTTGCATTCAAAATATATTTAAAAGAATTTTTTATTTCTCGTGCCGAACCAGTTTTCCCAAAGAGTGCAATGCTTGACACTTATCGGCGGGAAGAAGTATTATCCCTTGCGCTTCTTTATGTCCCACTTGTCCCCTGCCTTTTTAAGTAAATGCCCACTTTCCTCTTAATAAGGCTAAATTTATTTCCAATGAGACTGAACCTTCACTTCATAAAATTTCCCATGATTTTATTTTCAGTTCTCTTAGAAACAAAGTCATTAAATTACTATTCTGAACATAGAGAATTTTAAAAGTTTCGATATAACATAAGCTATATTGTATTAGCACTCAAGATATAACAAAAAGTTTTGCAGTTTCCATTGTCATACACGTATTGTGATTTTGATATAAAAAATTACACTGTCCAAATGTATAGAAAAAGGACAAGATGGTGTTTATTATTTATTAAAAAAACTTACATAATTTGTTCCTTTGTTTTTCATTTATTATTGATAGACAAAAAAAAAAAAATGAATTAATTTCAATTTTGCTTGACACAAGAACAAATAGCGTGTTGAATCTAACTACATTTAATTATCTGTAGAAATATCAATATTTAAGTCGTCGAAACACTCTATAATCACACCAGGAACAAAGGCAAAATCATTCAGTAAAATAAAAGGGCTTAGTTATGCTTAAGGTAGTTTTTCAAATCAACCAAAGTATTTTTTTTAATTACCAAAGTTGCATTTAGAATTTCTCGAAATATTTTTTTTATTTTGTTTTTTTACAAGGAAATCATACAAGTTGTCTGCACCGATTAGCTTTAGGGTCATATTTAAACCCTGAACAGCATTTCGCGCCATCTGGTGGAATGCAATCATGACAGCCAAACTGATCACAAAATCTGTATGGGGCACCGTGAGGACGTTTTTGAACTAGTTTTTTTCTTTCTTTTATGATTTCCTGAATCTCGCTTTCTGAGTCACCCCGTGTTGTCGTTCGTTGCAATCCGCCAGAAGCATTAATCGGCGCCTGTTGATTGTCACTTGGACCATCTTGGCGTGGTTTTGATGGTTGACGAGCACGTGACGGAGCTCTAAAAGGCATGTTTCCAACTCTGATCAAGGACAGTGGCTGAGAGATTTCATGCGTCTGTTGCTGAAGATTGGATGGATTGACATTCCTTGAGATCCACGATCCTGTTAGATAGGCCTTTGATGGAACAATAAGTGGTTCGATTACTTCAAAGTCTGAAACCATTCTTCTGGATAGAGGATGAGGTCTTAACTGAGAACCGTGTAAATGGTCCCCGATAGCATTGTCAGTCGAGATGATGCAAAACTGTTGACAGCCCATCAGAAAGACCAGCCACCACATAGCAGAATGCATTTCTTAATTTTCTGAAAGGAAAAGTAATATTTAGTTCACAGCATTCAGTTAACGATGCAAATACGTTGATAATATCATTTTAACGTTTGAATGGTACAATAATTGAAAGTAGATATGTTTTCGTCAATGTGTGAGATTCAAACATTTCTTCTGAATGCTCAAGCGAAATATGAAGTGCGTTTTTGGTGTGTGTGGATCATTATTTGCAAGTGATTTGAACTCCTTGTAAAGAAGAAAAGGACCATCATTTTGAGTCACTTGAACCAAAAATTATTTAAAACCGTCTTGAGTTTAAATAGAAGAAAAAATACGAAGGCATATTAAAATATTTCCTATGTCATTATAGAAATTCCGATACTTTTTAAAATTCAATTTAAAAAATGTTATAAAAGAAATGAATCCGTGTGTGGTGAGTAAATGGTTGGTGTTGAAAGGGTAGTTATTTGTCCGTTATGTTTATATCTTGTCAATATTAGTTACTTATATCAAGGAGGATGCTGCTTGGATCTAAATAACTACAAAACAGGAATTATTTGAAGTCATATTTTGTTAATTTATTATACATATACAAAATTAAAATGCTGACTTGAAGTATTAAAAAATATTCCAGCTGTAAAAAGAAATCGGCTATAAACACAATAAAAGTTTTAAAGATATTGCTTGTTAAGAAATATAGAAAGACTGTCTTTTTGGATTCGGGTGAGTCTTGTGTATCCCGTTTTGTTCTTTAATGCAAAAGAAGGAAATTAGAGGGCTTCAAACGCGGAATGACTGCCGACAACGGCTCGGGACCTGTAAGGAGAATACTTATTTTTGGCGGCCGGTTAGCAATGGGAATCTTTTATAGGTAAAATATATCTTTGAGATGATACATCATACGCACTACGTTTCAATCGTTTAGTTCAAAATGCGCATACCCTACAATCTTTTGATGAAAAGATGAGCTTACTTGGCGCTCTTACTTGGTTTGAATTGGAGTTCAATCCAAAGGGAATAAGGAACAAACATGTTTCTTAATGCGCTGTTTGTTACTTTCTCATACACATTGAATGAATCTCCAACTCCACCGAGTCGGAGAAACACATTTTTGGGCGTTGATATCGGAAACTCAGAAACTCATTGAGCTAAGTGGATTAATACTGGCGTACGAACTTAGGAGAAAATGTGCAGATTTCCATCAAACTTTGAACCAAATCTATTTGCAGAAAGTCTGCTTATCTGTCTATTCCAGTAAAAGTGAACTCCATAGCTTCAAAACGCAAAGAGCTAGGAAGATAAAATTCAAAACACACATTTGGCATTTAAAATCTAGATGCTTATCAAATGTTAAGCCAAATGTGTAAAAGGGTTGACTGTTCTGTATGTAAGCGCAATAATTTATAAACGCAATAGTTGGGTCAGTAAAATTTGACATGTTGTGACTGCAACTGTAGTTCTGTATCAAATTTTGGTTTCAAAAGGCTCCAAAACACATATTCGCACTATAGATTCAGTAAAAATGGAAGATTCCATATTTTGCAGCTATTGTTCGCCAATGCCACTTAAGGAATTGACAGTCATACCAAGGCATGCTATTTTATATGGGAGGGGTATAGGACCTTTATTGAGCGTATAAATGATTTCGTGGAGATCACTTCCGGTGGCAGAAATTATGTTTATCTGTCTGCGACCATAATCACACTTTGAGTTAGATGAATGAAATTTGGCATATGGGCGTAGCACCAAATTTCCAATTTCAATCAAATTTTAAACAAAACCCATTCAGAGGTCTATCTGGATTACCGACTACAAAGGGAACCCGATAACTAGAAAATAAACGATCTGAATAGATAAGGTTTGATGAGCACATTAAGCTATAAAATAAGGATCTGCATCCCATTTTGAAACAGATCTTTCAAGTGGTGAACGCATATCGGTTTGCACTTTTGCTTGCATGTAAACCCAATAATTCAAATACAAAAAGTCTTGCGTGCCGGTTCGTGGTTTCGTGACTACAGTTGCAGTTCTGTGTCACATTTAGTTAACATTCAGGCGGAATCCAAAATACATATTCGATTTCTTGATATGTATTAACCAGAGGCCAGCAATTAACCGCCAAAGATCGTAAATTAGATTCTCGTCAATGATCGGTATTTCGTTGCTAGTGTATACCGTTGCAATGCAAGTAATTCAAAAGCATCTGTTTTTTTAACTATACCATAAGGCCATATTACACCATAACTATACGATATTTAACTGTACCATAACTATACCATAAGACATACAATTCTCATGCGCAGGACTCTGAAAATAAAACTCTGTGCCCTCGTTGCCTCCACGGTTGTATTGGAGGCCCGCAATTATATGCGGGATTGAAAGGTGAGAGTGTAAAAGAAATTTTTGAGGCAAACACATCTGCCGATTTCCTTTAAGAAATGCTGCATCGTTTTCTATCTACCCTACCGTTTGATAATTGCACATTTCGAGTTTTCTTACACAATGATGTGCTTTCTTCAATAAACCGAACTTCATTAGAATTTGCTTCCTGAAACACTAATGAGTGATATAAGAGTCATTTTGGTTCTTCGCCTTGTAAGCAGTATATTACCTTTAGATTTGTAAGAACGTACCATTCTACAGGATAATTACAATTTCAGTTTCATTTTGATTTTTTTTTTGTCGTGTGACTAATTTTAAGCCAAGTTTTTGCGCAGTAGCTTCTGAGGGTAAAGACCCCTGAGCACTCGAGGGCAGAAGTCTGACTTCTAGCTCATATGAAGAAGGAAACACGCACACATTCGCTTGGACAACCCCTTTTCACAGGGGGGCTTATTCACCCATCTCACAGATAGAACACAGAGTAAAGAACAAACTTGCCCGAACCAGGATTCAAACCCGGGACGCCTAGATCACGAGGAAGACGCGATACCCCTTGACCAGGACGCCACACTTTGAAATGGTAATAAAATTATAACTACTGGATCAAATGTTATCAAACTTTGTAATAGTTTAAAAGAGATCATGGGAATTTCTTTTCCACAAAAAAAAAAAAAAAAAAAAAAAAAAAAAAAAAAGCCCTTACCACCAGGGGGAAAAATGGCACCGTATGCAGCATTGTTAAACAAAATAGAACATGATGACATAGGTTTAAAATGTGTTTAATCGTTTTTGAAACGTGTTATAAAGCATATTCAATGTGCGTTATCCCAAAAAGCACTGTTTATAGTGATAATCTAAATAGTTTGGTGGAACTGAAAGGTGCGATACACAGACATGTGCGTAGCATTCCTCCTCATATGCTAAGACTACTGTTGAGAATGCAGTAATGCGATTTAATTTGCTTTCAGAAAATGGTGGACACCACATTGAACATGCATTGTAACATGTTTCAGAAACGATTAAACACATTTTTAACCGATGTCTTCATGTTCCATTTTGCTTAACAATTTTGCATACAGTGTCATTTCTCACTTAGTAGTGAGTTTTTGAACTTTTTTTTTGGCGGAAAAGAAATTCCCATGACCTTCTTTAAACTATTGCTAAGTTTGATAACATTTGGTCCAGTAGTTTTCCTTTTAGGACTTTATCAAAGTGGAACTTTAATTATAACCACTCTGCATTTTGAATGAGCTGGAGGATCCCCATACCCCAAAATGGGGATCAAAACAACGTGGGGGATAAATATGACTTGAATACAATATGATCAAGCCAGTAATTAAGAATAATTAACTGAGTGCTTAAAGTCTATTCATTTAGCCATACTACACCAACTTCCCACCAATCCTCATGGTAAATACTTACCAGAGTGTACGTACCAAAAGCCTCTTCCACCCCCTCGGGGCGATTTCGTGGCTAGCAGTGATGGGAAGCTGGTATATTCACCTTTCCGTTTAAGCCGCGTTCCAACGACCTGTGCCTCTGCAGACATGGCACACTTTCCCCTGTTTCCTTTCTCTTGCGGTTTTCCAGGGTTCTTTGATGTCTGTCTAGTTTACCGACTGTTTGTGGGAAACTCCGGATCGCGTCCACAAACAATAAAGAACTCCGGGAAACCGCAGGAGAGGGGGACACAGGGGAAAGTGTGCAAACATGTCTGCAAACGCAGAGGTCGTTGGAGCACGGCTTTAGACTGCTTTCCACATGCACTCTTGGTTTTGGCGTGGAGTGCTAATGAACGATAGAGTTTAAACTATGGCAGGTGATTAAAAAGGATTTAGGGCAGAAGAATCTGAAATTCAATTTCTTGATTTAAATGTGAATGCTCTTTAATGATGGATATTTCCAGTTCCAAATACAGTGCCAAGTTAGCTTACAGCATTGAATGCTTAAATAAGCTGCGATAATTCTGAAAGCCTATTATATTTGCGTGCTGCAAAAATTAATAACTATTCTAGTAGTGAAAATAGCATTCCTCAGTAGAATCGTGTGAACGCAAGTATAATGCTTCACTTAATATGATAATTATTATTTTTATTGCAAGCGATTGTTAATTTTCATAAATAAAACGATGCTATAGAAATCTACAAACTTTCTTTGAATTGTGTTCACAAATGCTGTTCCATTTGAGGAATTTCGCATATTCAAGATTAAAGAAATTGAGGATTTTCAATAATTAATAACTAAGTTATTAATTATTATCAAAATTTTCATTGAATAATATCATTAAACATATTTTAAATCCTTTTGTTTGTTTGCCTTTGAGTTTCCATTAGTTATTGTTTTCATATCCACGTACATTATCCATGAAAAAAAAGGAGAGGTACTGGAGCCTAAAGAAATGGGTCTTCTATCTGTTAGTCCATGGAAAGTATTATATTTCTCTTCTGCCATCCAAAGGAAGATCCATTGGAAGCATTCTCCAATCCATCACTCCAACACGCGCTCTCTAGGGTTTACAGACTACCCCAAGAGTCATTTTGTTTTGCGATGCCAAATTGAATTTTGGATCAGACTTAAAAAATGATTAGTAACTCAAAAAAATAATGTTAGCTTTTTATAGTTTCTAAAAATTATTTGGTATTATCTGTAATTTTGCAAGAGTTGAGTTGAATTTGTTTTTTATGGCGCAAAAGCCATCTTTGGCTAAACTGAGCCACATGAATGAAATTAAAATATTTGTATCCATTGATAATAAAATCAAAACATGGAAAGCGTACAAAATCGAAATGTCCAAAAGAGTAAAACTGTGAGTCATGTAAAAGCGGAAGAATGATGTAAGGTATGGTACTGTACTAAAAAACGCGGTTAATGTTTATATATGATTATAAAAACCAATATTTTTTAAAACACTAAAAAGGCCAACATGCAGAGTTTTGGAAAGCAACTAGCCCAAATCACGGCGAGATTTCCGAAAATATGCAAGAAGCTGTAAAGAAAACAGTGGAAATTTTATAAGAATGTGTAAAAGCGACATCGGACTGTTACAAATTGAGCAAAATGGTGTTGGGCCCCCAATCAACAAATGTCGGCGGGTGAATAGAGTGTGCCCAATCCTCAACCTAGTTTAAATTGTGTCCAGTGTAAACTGGGCCAGAAATCTATTGTAGACATAATTGTATGAAGCTTATTACGAATTTGTGCATCCCAGTCATTTTGTCATTGGGAATGCAATATGTAACATATATTTATTGTAATCCGATAGAAGAATCTGTGTTGACAAGAAAGTAGCAGCCAATGTAGCTGCCATATCAGCCTCTTCATTTCCCGAAATTCCCACATGTACGAGGACCCAACATAAAATAATTTGAAAGCCCTTCGAGATAAATTTGCCATACAAGTTTAAAATATTGAAAAGCAAAGGATGGCTGCGAGCATGAATTACAATTTACAAGAAGCTACGATATTCAAATTTGATTGATGCAATTTATAATATCATTTTGATCAAAATTAAGGTTGTACACGATAAGAGAGTTTTGTCACTTTGTATAAAAATTAATTCTTTACTGAAAATATTATATATATTTTTTAAGTGTCTTTATTTTTGTTAGTGTTTAAATTCCTCATTATTCCTTCACTTTCTCGAATATAAAGCTTGTATCACACAGACATCAGCAGCTACTTTGATATGTGATTTCTATTACATTTAATATGTAATTAATTCCTTAAATTTTTCTCACAAATTATAAATGTGTAAAAAATTTTAGCAAATTTTTTCTAATAATTAATTAAATAGTTAATTTATTCATAATGAAAAAAAAAACTATTTTCACTCCGAGCAACGCCAGGTATATCAATCCATAATCACCATAAAAGAAACGTATACAGTATTCTTATTATAAATGAGGATAACTCTCAAATCAGTAAAAGGTAATCAATGGAAATGCTTTAAGTGTATGAAATAACTTTTTCCGTTTGGAGGCATCTGCAACCAAAACTATTGCTTGGAAGTATGCAAATTTTTATATTTTGTCTCCTACTGACATGGAAAGAAAATGCACTCGGAAAATTAAAATCGTAATTTATCGACAGGAAGGATTTCGGCATGGTCGCGATTAAAAATAATCAAACATTTGCATTCAAAGCCGCTAAAAGGATTTTTTTTTGTCCTACCCGTGATCTAGGCGTCCCAGGTTCAAATCCTGGTTCGGGCATGGTTGTTCTCTTCCTTGTGTTCTTTCTGTGAGGTGCGTAAATGAGCCCCCCCCCCCCCTGTAAAAAGGGGTTGTGCAAGCGAGTGTGTGCGTGCCATCTTCATTTGAGCTAGAAGTCAGACTTCTGCCCTCGGGTGCTCAGGAGTCTTTACCCTCAGTAGCTACTGCGGAATATTTGGCTTAAATAGTCACACGACAAATTTTTGGTTGGTATTACGATATCTGCAACGTTACAGATTTGTCTTGAGAAATATTTAGAAAACAAAATTCATTCGAATCACAGACGTCACGATATGTCAAATTTTTACGTCATCGAATGTTTTTTTTTTTTTTTTTTTTTTTTTTTTGTGAAATTTTATACATTCATTTTATAAAGTTTGAAAAAGGACATTTCATACCACTCACAGAATTTTGCAAATATTGATTAACCGTATGCGTCATTCTTTAAAATCACTCTTTAGATGCGACATTTGCAAATGAGTTCAAATATTTTTCAAAGAGAGTGAACTGATACTATATCTAAGGCGATAATAATATAATATAATCAAAATTTGTAATCTTAAAAATAAACACTCTAACGCGGGATGCTACAGGAAATAGATTAAATGCCAAATCAAGGGATACGCAGCTGAAGCCAATTGAATCTTTTGCAGTAGCTCGTAGAGTGCTGCAGGTTCGACTTCCTGATGGTTATTCATCTCATAGTGAGTGTTTCTTATGTTTAAAATCGCTTTTGATTGAGCTCAGTCTTGGAAGTATTCTCATTGCTTCAATTTGATATGGTAAAGAAAAAAAATTAAAATTTTAATCTTGACGTCATTATTTTTTTCACAAATGGTCTCCACAAAATTCTTCCCGATTACGGTAATAATTTTTTCTCCATTCGAAAGGGTTCTCCATTCAAACATTGTAATTCGCCCCGAAAACGTTACGGACGCTAATATCTGATATTCCGGCGCAATACTGTTAGTAGGGAGATTTTTATGACAGGGGACAAGAGTTACCACGGAGAACGGCGCTGTTCAAGAGCGGGGATACACGATCATGTTTGTGATATGAAATATTCTCTTGAAAAACAATTCTTTCCTCTCCTTTAATACGTTTCCAATGCGTTTCAATGTGTGCAACCTGAGTTCAGAATTCAAAACTCTTCCCGATCTTTTCCTCTCCAATCTATCCTGCAATAACTACTAGAAGCGTCAGTTATCTCGTCACGTTTATCTGTCTATTTCTATTCTAAATTTTAATTTCATTTAATTGCTCTATTCTTCAACCATAGGAAAACACAGCAACAAAAAATGGGCAAAGCAATTTTTTTTTTACTGAACTGCATAATAAACAAAAATAAAGAAATATTTTTGATATCAGCGAATAGTGTTCATAATTAAAATATTCGACCATTTTAAATTTTAATCATGAATTTTATTCATTGACAACAGACATTAGAACAAGAAATTTTTTATAGCTTTTCTAAACGAATGTTCATTCATTTAATATTGCACGATATCATCATATGACCGATCACGTTAAAATGAAATAACACAACTCGAATTCCACTTAAATTGATATTTAAATGCGTATTGAATTCAGAAAATAGTTATATAATGAAAAGTAAATTTTTTTTTTACCTTTTTCCAAAAAGTTGAAACCTTGGGAGAAATTCAGTGAGTTGTTGTATATTTCATAAAAAAAACACTATATGAGATCATTTGAAGCTTTCAGACAGAAAATTGGTAAATGTCCGCGTAATTTCTTGATTAGGAAAACTAATTCCGGCGGAAGTTGGATGTTCCGAACGAAATGAATTGATTAGAACTGCTTTCAGTGGAAAAGTTTTTGAAATGTGAATGTCCGAAAGATTATTTTCCATGGACGTTTTTTATTTGGTGACGTATTACTGGAAAGAAATATAAACATGCTGAATTAAAAAAATACTATCTATTTATAATTTTTTTAATATGTATGCATTATTTTCATGTAAGAAAATTTCATGCTTTGTTTTACTTGTAATGGAACAATCATGCAAACATAAGTATACGGTTATAATAAAAATAGAATCCTTGTGCCTTTATATTTGTGAACTACATTTTCTCAGATTTCGAGAAAAATTGTGGAATTTGGCTGCCTTTATGAGAAAGAAATGAATACTACGCACAAAGAGGTGAAAACTCTAATAGGCTTCGTCGATGATACTGCTTATCAAATGATGGTTGACTCGCTGAAAAATCATTTATAAGTGAAGTATCTCTATTAAATACTTACGATGGACATAAAAGAAAGGACATAAAAAAGAATTCTAAACTTTAGTGTTAAGGGGATGTTTAGAAAGACTCAGCTCTCATTTCCATTATATTAAGGTGTCCCATAAGTTTCTTTCCAATTTCTAATATGAAATGAATACACAATATTTTCTGTTTAAGATATTATTTATTTTGTTATATAAGCACCCTTTTGCTCTCTTACCTTTTTCCATCTCTCAGGAAGTCTCATTATGCCTTCTTTCCGAAATTGCGTTTTGGGACAAGAAATAATCCTCGAAGTGCGCTTTGATTTCGCTGATGGATTTAAAGCACTTATTGCGAAGATAATTTTTTAAGGACAGATAGAAGTAATAATCAGATGGAGCGAGATTTTCAGAGTATGCATTCCAATCCAACTGTAAGAGCTTCTCTCTTACGACTAATGCCCTATGTGGTCTCGTGATGTAATGATGAAAAACAACGCCTCGTCGGTTCATTCATTCTGGCTATTTTTTGCTATGGCAGTTTTCAATTGATCCAGTTGATGGCAGTATTTCGCAGAATTTATTGTTTCACCTTGAGAAAGGAGCTCGTAGAAAATGACGCCTTTCCGATCCCACCAAATCGACAAAAGAACTTTCTTTGTTTTGTAGTAGAGCTCTGGCACGACTAAAACCGATAACATAGACGGATAATAGATGACCCTGCATGTTTTCACATGCAGATCTAGATAAGGCTATTCATAGCGCGATGAGAAAGAAACTTCTGAGACACCCTAATATTTAATTTGATAGCGAAGAAAATTTTATGTTTTCACGATTCAATTTTATGTTAGCAGCAATATTCCAAAATTTGAATTTTAGAGCTGTATTTAAATGCACAGATTTGTTTAAAATTAAGACGGGAGTCAAGACGCTCCGTCCCATTCTTATCGCTAGTCAAAACATCTGCAATTAACACAAGATACATTTGTTTAGAAACATCTTTCTTTTAATATCCAAAGAATTGTAAACCATGCAACTTTTTACAACATTTGTCTACATTTTCTTGAATGCCGATCGAAACTGTATCCCTCGCAGCATATCGCTCCCTTGGGAGGGGTGCAGTCACAACCAAACATGTTGCAAAATTTCTGTGTCACTCCGAATTGAGCTTGGACTTTAGTGTTATCGGGCCTTGCATTTTGACTGGAAAATGAACTGATTGCTTGAGTCGTTGAATTGATGGGTCTGCCACAAACTCCTGCAAGAAAATAGGGAACTAACTGAAACAGAATAAAGACGACAAAAGTGTTTCTAGAAGTATCCATTTTCCAATTCAGCGGGTACTTCTAAAAGAAAAAGAAAGGAATTTTGTTTATAATTGTTCTTATTTAATTTCTTATTTAACTTCCAATTATTATAATATATCAAATTTGTTTTCTGACTCACATAATGTACACAGACTAATTTTGAAATTGCTGTGTGTTTAAGGCAAGGGCCGATTTCGAAAGAGTGTGTAGCCGATTTCGAAAATTATGAAAATCGCCGCTGAAAAGAATTTCATTCAATTTTAAATAATTCAAGTGCTCATATACTGGGTATATAAAAAAACAGTATAAATCTTTATTTATTATTATTATTGATGATGTTGTATCTGCGTTACAACGGAAAGGGGTTGCAGTAGCTTTTCACAGGGGGGGGGGGGGAAGCTTTCATGCACCTCACAGATAGAACACAGAGTGAAGAACAACCATGCCCGAACTAGGACTCGAAACGGGGACGCCCACATCATGGGGAAGACGCGCTGTCCCTAGGCCAGGACGCAGGCATTATTTTTATTATTACTTTAATTTTGCTGTAAGACATATACTGCCAGTTTCAAAATCATTAAGTAAAAAAAATGTTTTGGCTTCTGTAGAAGCCGAAAGTAAAATCACAGAAAAAATAAATTCTTATACAGTACTATAGTAAAAAGATGTCAATAAGTAAAGTGGTTTTTTTTTTGTTGTCATTTTGATACAGATAAAGTTTTATGCTTCTTTTTACGGAATTTCCAGAGATATGTTAATTTCTAAATTTAAAGAAGATTATCAGAAATTTAGATGGCGATAGTTATTTTAGAAATACGAACTCATAAGTTGAACGAAATTTGCTTACCTTGCATATATATTACTGCACTTTGATTGGTAGATAGTTGAAACTTCGACTTTTTAAAAGAAAACAGCAGAAATTTAGGGAATATTTCAGAGATGAAAGCATGAATCTCAAAACGATCATTCTTGGAACTATAAAATCTATTCTTCCTAAACAAAGCTCATCGTCATTGGGATTTTCTACATATGTCTAGTATGGCATTTTCAGACACTCGGCTGTTGCTCCCTCTTTGTGCAGAAGTGCGCTGAATGGTGACCAGTGCCTTCAGTTAGTTTTGTATGGCACTGTGTCTCAGCTAATAGATGAATTGTCTTTGGTTATATCTTTATGTTTCCGGTGGAAATCAGATGGTCCTCCTCCTCAGCTAAAAGGTGAAGGTGGAATGTGGAATTCCCTGATGGATGGAGTGGCTTACCAAAGACTTGTTGAATTACCTCACTCAGTCACCTGACTTCACGACTCTCCTTTTATGTCATAAGTTGCCGTCTGCTTATAATACACCTTCTTTAAATATTGCAAATCTTTGTTAACAAGTCTAAGTTGACACAGTACTTACTCAAAAAAATTGAATTTTTTTTTATTGGATCATATGATAAATTGAACCTGCAAAATTTCAGAGCTGTAGCTTTATTTTTTATTAAGTTATTGAAGAATTTTTGATCATGAAGGAGAGCAAACAATGTTGCCAAGCCTACTTTTCATATTCAAACTCCTGTAAAAGAAGCTCAATTGGCAAAAATATAGACAATCCCAAAATGGCTCAAAAGTCACAACTGCATCGACCAAGCAGAATAGCAGAAATGTACATTTAATCAATTTTGACATGCGTATTAAATTTTTTAAATGTGTTATGATAAAGATTTGCGTAGTTTTGATATTTCGTTAGTTTTTTTTATATCTTCAATATACAAATATAATATTTTGTTTCAATAAATGTTTGCATTTTTTTTCTGATTTAGATGAATAAAAACATTAAATGCATTTTTCACCATGTTGTGTTTTTGTTTATATGCTACATTTCGAAAGCCTAAGGCTTTCTTAAACATCTAGGTTGTGGTGTGAAATTTTTTGTGAATGTTCAGAAATATATGTTTTATACAACTTGGTATGGAATTAGCTTTAAGGCGTTTAGTAATTTTTTAAAAATGTACAAATTTTTCACATTTTTTTGTTTTGTTTTTTACAATAAAAAATATTTTACAAAATTAAATACTGTTAGCAGGAAGAAATCCATACTAAGTTTTCTGTAGTATATTAATAGCTACCTGGAAAAAATGTGGAGAAAAATCTTCATATTTAAAAAAGCCTTAGGGTTTTAAAAAAAAGCTCAAAATGTTTTAAAATTTTTTAATTATTTCAAAAAAAATATTTAGGGGAGAGTTATAGAATACTATTTTACATAAAATAAAAGTAAAATATAATTTTAAGCCTTAAAATTAAAAAAAAATTGTGGTACCATGTCGCCTTAAGGAGCTGTCTTAATGTCACAAATGATCAACCGGATCATGTGTATGTAAGTATCATTAAATATTATTAAATATATCGCGCTTTTGATAGACCTCATTCTGTACGAGTGACTTTACTACTTAAATTAATGCCTTATTTAACATTTTTTAAAACATTAATATTAGTTATTAAATACGTTTTTATTTTCATATTGCTCTTTTATTAACTTATTACGACATACATATTGACCTTGAAATGTGCAATGAAAGCTCCGTTCAAACACAAGTCTAAAATTTGCTTCAGTTACCTAAGTCAATGAATTTGCCTTTAACTTTTCAACAAATTTTGCAGCTAGCAGCATGAGACTTTAGAGATGAATATACTGCATTTAATTCATTAATACTTTTTCATCCTAGAGGGGCCATATAAAAATTTAATTTTTATAACTTTTAATTAAATTTTATAGAAATCATAGCGTCAATAAATTTGTCTATTTTATTTAATGAAACCTTGCAGGAAACCTGCAGGAATGCATACACACATGCTTGTTAAACAAAATGCAAAGGGAAAAAGTCAAATTTTGAAATAAATAGTAAAATTAATTTATAGTACACATTGTATTATTTCACATTTTTAGTTCTCTAGCTGTTTTTTTATAAACAAAGCATGCATTTTTAGCTGAGAACATGGTTGATGTTGCTTGATGAAAATCAATCGTTCCAGTTCGTTTAAAAATGTTTGGTGGTTTATTGTTTTTTAATTTAACACCAATGTCATACTCATTAAATTAATTTCGACAGAAAAGTGCAAAGATTTTCATTTGTAACATTTTATTCAACTATTTATTCTTCCGCTTTATCTCGTTTGTTATTCCAGTTTCAAAATTCATAAATTTGAGAAATTGTTTGATTATTGATTTCATGGTGAATATTTTTGCTTAGACTGATTTAAGTACAAGGTAATTGTAATTAAAGTGATCCTAATCAGAATTTTATATAAACGAACCGTTTTAGTAGACATATTTTGTAGAAACTTAGTATATACGTTATTTGGACTTTGGAGAAAATAAATCTGTAATAAAAATTTGAATTGAAACTTTGGATTGAGAGTGTATGGCCTGTAAATTTTTCTGTGATGTATTTAATGAATATTTTAAATGAAAGGATATTTAGAGGAATCTGATATCTTCATTTTTTGTGAACGATCTCAATTTGGTTATCTGCTTAAAGACTATATTTTGGCCCCTGTCTGTAACGTTAAAATGACATTTGCAGCCTATTCCTAAACTTGAAAAACATACGTTAGTACAGGTCTTAGTATTGGAATACAAATAAGCACTTTATTTTTCCCTTAATATTTTGGAGTTCCAAGTTATTAGGAGATATAATTTATAGGAGTCATCTCAGAATTTTTTTCTTTATATAAGTTGAATGCGATTTCTTAGTGAGACTTCAGTCTAGTATTACGCATAAATTTTTGTTTCAGGAGATCATACAATTTATTTTCGTTGATTTTGATTTTTGTTTTGTTTATTTTTGCTTATTTTTGAAAACCAAACTGTTTAAGTTTTTGATGCATTTACCGATATTTTCCCTTTTTGAACTATATGTATTTGTTGTATTGTTGCAACAAATCTGATATTTATGCATGTATTGCAACAAATCAGATATTTTTGCATGCATTTTAGTGAATGCCTATCATAAATCATATATATCTATCATAAATCATATAAATCACATCAGATATCTGTAAACTACAGGCTCCGTCGAGGCTGTGTGTGACGTAATTGCCGCGTGGCTCTCATCCGGGTATGCTTCTAAAAAATCTATTCTCTCTCCTTCTCTTCGGAACTCTCAAGCGCATTGCCTTGGTGAAGCCCGTAGTAAATATCAAATGTTTAATTTCTTTAGTTAAATTGTAAATAAAATTATTTTTCTAAAACGTTGCAATAATTGGAGTCACAACAAAATACACGCAACCCTAATTACGACACATTGCAACAAATGCATTTCTGCGTGCATTGAATGCATTGCAACAATTCTGATATTTCTGTTTTTAGCCAGTACAGCAGTGTCATTGGTAGAAATGCAAAGTTTCGTGTTAGTTATTTGTGAAATATCATAAAAAAATTTGACTAGAAGGTGGAGGACAGTTGTACCTTTACTCGCTCAGAAAGTGTGACATTCATTCTGACAGTGAATATTCTGATAAGGAAGAAGATATTTTTATCAGTGGGGGGAGGTACTACTAAATCGAGTCACACTCTATAAAATATTTTTGAGTATCAAGAGAAACTTCCCCCTGTTTTTTTCCTCAAAACCTGAGGATATAAATTCAAATTCTCTAAGGAGTTGACGTTTTATAAAATCACACTGAAAAGCGAATAAATTGTCATTTTCGTGCAGATGACTATTTACTTTTTGTAAGATAAAATGTTTCACAATTGTATTAAAATTTGATGGAAGGTAAATGGTCTTATAACTGGAGGAGTTAGTAAGGTCTTTGTCAATATCAGAATTGGAATTTAATTGCAGTTTTCCATGCTAAGAGAAAATAATCAATATATAAATGATAATTAGGTACATTTATTGAGTTTACAGAAATAGGAATTTTTGGGAAAATAAAATATTTTACATTGAAGAAAATGTTTTTAAGATTTAGCAACATCTAAATTTAAAGAGAAAAATACCTTCAATATTCAGAAAGAGTAATGAAAGTTTAATTTTAAAAATGAGTGTGTTTTTATAACGTAAATGTCAAATAACAAAACGAAATGGATATTTCTAATTATCTTATTTATGAACTATTTCATTATAAATGGGCAGATATAATGAATATGTTTTTAAAATTCGAAAAATTTCCGAAGCATTATTGTCAAAAATATTAACATAAAATTTGAATAAATTGTAGGAATTTATAATGAATGAATTTCTATTCAAACTAATAATAACTAATAAACTAATGCTTGATTAACTAATATTTAATCAAGTATTTTCTAAATATATGAATATATCAAAATTATCCATTTCTTAACAGCAAAAAACAATTTGGAGAGTAAATCCATCTATTATTTTCTCGCTTCTCGAACAAGTTTATTTACAGGGGTGAAAATTTTGATAAAAAAACATTAGGGTGCGTAAAAAAAGAAGCCAAAAAAAAAAAAAAAACAGCAATGAAAATAATCATTATCTTTTGCTCAGTGCGATGGAAGACATTTTAGGGAAAAAATACGACCTAGTATGATTGGTAACATTTCGCGAACATTGTATCAGAGACACCACTGGATATAATAACCAGGCAGCAACAACAAACAGCGAGCTTAGTTTCATATCTTGTCATATATTTTGAAATAATGAGTTCCTTGATTTTTCAAAACCAGACATTTCAGATCTATTTAATGGTCCGAGATTCTCCAACTTGTTTAAAATGGAATCTTACTCGCGTCGTTATAAATGGTTTGGTGAAAAACTCAATTTGGGAAGATTAGTCAATTTCATTTAAATACAAATTATGCTTTTTTTTTTTACAATTAAAAATGACATACCACTTACCTTGCTTTCATTTGGTTATTATGTAGCGTTGAATCTCGTTATACAAAGCAGTGATCATCCCAATCTTCATCTGCGAATGGCGTTTTATTTACTTTTCGTTGTATAAAAGTGCGTAAATGTCAGGGAAAAGCATTGTTTGGGTAGCGCAGGAAACGGCACAGAGAACAATGGAAATCGTACATCAAAAGTTTGTCTCTACGCTGTAATTAAAAAAATATTTAATTCCAGAAAAATAAGCACTTGATCTTTGTTGCTTTGTTCTCTGCCTAAATACTTTCCATGTTTGCTTTTACCTGAAAAGTTGGCATAATTTCCTTAACTGACACACAACACCGCTTCATGCCCCTGCAACTATAACCTACTGGTTATTTAAACAGTGTAATGAGCATAAAGTGGTAGAAACATCTAAAGGCGCTCATGTTTTATCCATCCCTGTGACTATCACCCAAATTATTCCGAGTCTGACATTCATTGATTGAAATTTGTTAAGGGGATTTTAATATTGGATTTAAAAAATAGCCGAGAGCAGTGAGTTGGTTGAAATTCAAATGGGAAATGGCATGGGCTTACTAAACAAACTACCAAAGAGAAACTGAAAATTTGCGCTAATCTACATAAACAGACTTACAGTTTGTCTGTGATTACAAAATTCAGGAAAAATAATAATTATAAAATTATTAACAAAAAATGGTTACTAGAAATGAGAACAGAAATAACAATAAAAAGGAACAGGATAAAAAAATACAAATACAAAAACAAATAAATGCTATGTACAAACACGAAATTAACATATATATGTGTATATTACTACTCATGGGAATAGTGTTCTTTAAATCTAAACAGATCTTGATTTCCTTCGAGATGACGAATCAAGCTCTGAATTTTCATCCTGGATCCTTGGGAAGAAGCAACACTACGAAACCAAACTCGTTCTAGTTCAGATATTGGCTTGGTCATGTGGAAAGAAGAAGTCAGGATACATTCTGTTGCGTAGTGGATCAGTGTGGCATCAAGATTTCCGCAAGGACAGCATGCATTTGGAATCAGATTGAAACGGCGAAGATATGAGGCGAATGGCCCATGGAAAGTAACAGGTACATCTAACATTGTATTGAATTGATCCAAAATATTTAATTAAACGAAAATTTTAAAATGAAAATGGTGTTCTTTTTCTGAAATTTTGAATTCGCATGTCATAAACAAACAAATTCTGGTATTAACTTCTATCCAGATTAATTTACAAAAGCTACTTACCACAAATTCACCATCTGAGCTTATCATGGAATTCGCTATAGGGAATATTACATTTCCTTGGTTTGTTCATGAGTGTATTGTTACGGATATTCCGTCGGGTCTTTTCCATTTTGTTGGTCGATGAAATAAACAGTCCTTTAGTAACAAACGACGACGTTTATTGAACACGAAGACACAAATACAAAGATGGCAAATACACAGCCGAGACGAACACAGACAACACACAGCAACATACTATAACAGACAGTAGCTCACAAGTAGTAATTGACCACAGCATTCAATGAGGCCAGACAGAATTCAAGAGAAGGAGGGAATCTACGTATCTTCACTCTACGGTCTTTCTAAACGTCTGCAATTTTCCACTGTCTCCTCGCTCTGTATCCAACTGCCGGCGCACTACTACACAACTGGATACTCCTCACACGACACGACGTTGCTTCTGCAATAAACATCAGGACTTGTCACACAGCTCAATTCAGCAAACGCTTGAGTTCCACACAGCTTCACTTCGCCGAACTGATCCAACTATTCCACTGTTTCTTTCCACGACTCATTTCACGACTGCGACTGACTGCCGACCTTTTATAGTTCCCTGAAGGCCAGTAGAGAAGGTTCTGGACCAATAAGGAGTATCTCGGTTCCTATTGGCTGAATCGCTAAAATATTCAAAGTTTCCAGTATTATCTATTCTGTCGCCAAAGTCGCTAAATTCGGCGCCAAGTCCCCAAATGGTCGCCAAGTTTGTCGCCATGCTCTGAGATCACTGACGCGGCACCAGATCATCACCCAACAGAGCTGATCGTAAAACGGTCTTTCCAGTGATTGAACTAACCATGCTGGGAAGCAACATTACAGGTTTGTAATAGTATGTACCTTCTTTATAAAAATATAGATGTTTCGAAATTGTTTTCATTTCCCCAGCAATGCTCTTTTCAGCATTTTATTTCTGTCTGAGACGTAAAGTTTTTTTTTATTGTATTGTTATTTAGCAAACCGATCTGTTTTGCCATTTGGTGCATTTTTTTGTTACTTGAGATCGCAATGAACGATTAAGAATAAATAGAAATGAGATTTAAGAATAATTGTTTATAGGATTTTTTGACATTTTGCTATCAATAGGGATGACACAAAGATTGTAGCAACAATAATTCAAACTCTAAATAAATATAATGTTGATTTCATACACATGTATGGGTATGGAAGTCTACAACAGCGAGGAAAGGGGGGGGATTTATGTTATAATTAAACAATCGAAATAAATTCAGTAATGGTTTACAGATGGTGAGTAACCGCTGATCGTCATAAGAGCACTGCAGAAGTTCAACGCCAAAAATTTCGAATTCCGAGTAAGAAATAGTGTTAAATGAAACAGACCACTATTTGCCAAAGCGATGACATGACTACAACCGTGGTCATTATCCTTGTCATTTCTATAAACTATTACGCTACATAAGAAAAAGAATCACTGATTTTAAGGAATATATTCTGAAATATTAAGACTTTTGCTTCTGTAGAAGGATAGCACTTCGGGTACTATGTGTTATTTTCAAAGTCACGACAACTCCATTGAAAAATAAATTTTTAGATCAAGCCCATCAGAAAGACGGAGGAAACAACTGAAAGAGAGTCATGATTAAAAATAAAATTAAAACTTTAATTAAAAGATTTTGAAGGAACATAGGGTAAAGGCTCCTGTTATTGATATAGCACAAATTATTGATATTTAAATTTGTTAAAATAAGCGTTTGGAGTCGCTTAAAATTACAATAATTCGGCGCCATTTTAAAGCTTAATAAATCAACTACCAATAGCAATGCTGATTCAAGTCAATACCAAGTCTCCATTGGTCTGCTTCATTTAACACGCCAGGGAAATGCATATTTTTTGACACTTCATGCCACTCGCCAGCTCCTTACTTATTGTGTCTGTTTTATCTTATTCTATTATGTTTATTAACTTCAAATCTTTTCTCCAACGCTTTGGACTACTTCTTGATGATGTGAATATCATTTTCAAGAGACAATTTCGATCAAAACAAAGCTGTCAAGAGTGTCATTAATGGGACCTTCAGAATGATCAGTTTCCCTCATTATTGGCGCAAATTATCTATCATTGGGTATATCACAAGACTTTGGTTCATATTCTTACTACAGTTAATTGTACATTTATAACAGAATGATGCTCCATTTGTTGAGAGAGTTGTGAATAGCAGATTTGTGGAGGTATCAGAAATCAGGTTTGAGTACATCATTTATTCAGTTATTGATACACTTCATGCAGATCACATTCTGAGCGGCACCGGTTACTGATAACTGTAGAAACCACGGTAAACCACGGTATTCAGTCCATATCACCTGAAGTAACCAACCCTTCAAGAGATCACTTAGTTGGCCTAAGATCCGCCAAGAAGCATAATAGTGTAGTAAGAAGCTAATCGTAGTCTCCTCAAGTGAGTGTAAAAATTATTTGAAAAAAAAAAGAGATGGATTCAAATAAAGCATTTGAAGATAAAAAGAAGAAAAAAGGAAGGAGAACAGAGTAAGTACACTGGGAAATCAGAAAAAGGAATTATCTACAAATAGCATTTGAGAGGTATGAGAAAAAGGTAACGACAGATTCGTAGAAGAAATGTTTCAGAGAGAAGAATTCGAAGAAATTACGGTGAAGCTCCTGCGAAGAAGATGAAAGGTGGGAGCCACAAGGTCCATCTGTTAGGAATAGTAAAATGAAACAAAGACATAAGTAGGAGAACATTGAAAAAGCTCACGAACAGAAAAATGAGAAAGAAATCGAAATTTCAGCAGAAATGGACACAAATGGAGCAATGAGCACTAAGGGACACTTCATGATAGCCTGATATTTACAAAAAGAAAAATCAAGTCTTGTCAACTTTTGAGGATTTTAGAAAGAAGAGTGGATATTCTCTCAAAGCTTGCAATAGACTAAATACTATTTTTTAAATTAATGAGGATGAAATACTAATCGAAAAGCAGAACATAGTTGCTAAATTATCGAAGTTTATAGTATAAGAAAAGAATAAGAAAAATCAAAATCTTATTTCCTATTCTTTAAAAATTGTTTGAAATGTATCAACGTACACTTTGCAATTCAAAAATTGAGTCAATAATTTTATAAATATTTAAATATGGATAAAAACTATTATAAGTTTAAGTGTTCAGAAGTTATTGTGTGTTAATTTAGTACTAATAAAAATGATATAAATTAAAGGTATTTTGTTTAAAATAAACTTGGATGATTATTGAATGTGGTGACAATAACTGGTTCCTTTCCCTGTCGAAAACTGGTACACTCATGTCAATAATTGATTAGCTGCACTGGCGACAATTAGTTTCTGCATGTGAACAGTTGGTGAAAAAAAAATTGCCATCGATTTTCTGAGCAAAAAATGGAAAATTTAATATTTTAGCAAAAATTATGAACGTAATTAATAAAACAGAAAAGGATAAGTATGAAAAACTATGAAATATAAGGATAGGATAATAAATAAAGAATTATTGCAAAAATTATTGCCAATAATTGATGTTTTTACCCTTATTAAGGTCATTTAAACTATTAATGTCATACTATTTTTTAAAAAGCACTGCAAAACTTTCCTTCCGTATTAAAACCCTGATTAATATTAGATGAAGTATATTTTACATGTTTTTTTTTATCTGAAGAAAATGGTTGATATCCATTTTATTTCAGGATAAAAAGAAAGGTTGACGATACCCTTTAATTACGTTACCACGGTTTGATTAAATTTTTTTCAACGAAAGACCTTAACTTTTGACAATTTTTTCTACGAAAGAGCAACAAGAAACTTAGCTACGTTTTTAGTATCATGGTAAGACATAATAATGAAATTGTGTTGGAAAAAAGCTATGATGAGCGAACAGCCGTTTTAGCAATGCAGGATTCCAAGGGGCAGATTTATACAAATGATTCAATTTGAAATTAATATAAAAATTGAGGAAGTACATGACATAATAGGACAAGTTTCAATGTATTTACCATATTTATTAAGTGATGTTTATAAGATCTGATCAGGAGGATAAACGCCGGGCAGTTATACATTGAGAATTGTTTATGTACAGGGTGATTCACATTAAAGCATCCTTGTTTGGGACGCTCTGGCGTGAGAATCAACGTAATACTGACTAACTAAGACTGTTATTTAAAAGATATTAACAAAATAAAAAAAAAGAACCTACTTGTAGATCAGACAAGCGAATTCATTTTATTTTGAATTGCATGTATTTTTACTACCGATAAAAAGTAAAACAGTGCCATTAAAAAAACTTTAATAAAATATACACACAAAAAAAGAAAACAAACTTTTTTTCACTAACAAATAAAATTGAAATTAACCTACTTATTTTAACTTTGTAAGTTTGAATGACGTTTGAAATTACTCTTCACTTTGTTCATGCAAAGACATTTCATATTTCGTCACTTTGTTTTACCCACACACCTGACGAATCTTTGGTCGTTTTTACTGAACTGAGTAATTGTAACTGACCGTAGAGGAATTTGAAGGTCAAGAATATCTTCAATTCTAAGTAAGTTCCTAAGGCATAAAACGAATTGTGATCTCTCATATATCTGTTTTAAAACTCCTTCAGAAGTTCCAAGTTAGTAGGAACCGCCCTGTCACGCTCATCATAACTGCCGGTACCTCCTTCACCTTGTCGACGTCAGCAATAGGAACTCGCACAGCAGTTCTCAAAGATATAATGGGGAACGTTTTTCCGATTTTTTTTTCCATTTTGGAATTTGTATTTTCAGGGTTGATTTTAGATTTTCTGTTTTGAAACAAAGAACTTACAAAATATCCAACTTATCATCTTTACCAATATGGTCTCAGAAGCCAGGAGTGTTTTGATGACAGTGCAATAAGAATCTTTAATGAGATCTTAAAAATATTAGATCAAAACAATTAAGCATTTAAAAGGTTGAAAACTCTTCAAAGGACCAAAATCAACACTTCAACTTGCTGAAAACTTCTGGTTCTAATAATTCTATTTTATAATTGCTTCAAATTCCTTAATTTTTTCTGAATCGAGTAATAATTTCCAGCAAAAAGGGCAAATTTAATAATTAATTTTCACTCTTGGCAGCTTACTCAAATACGCTTCACCTACATTTTTTATGTATATTTCATGATAATTTTAAAGGCTATTTCTAAGAATATGTTTTGATCAATTTTCAATAGAATGAATAATCGTTTTTGCAACTACGTCATCCGTTATTTAATATAAAATATGACAACATTTTGGACAAAGTTAAGGTATCTGTCTACCTATAAAGACAAATTCTTAAAAAATCCCTCTAATGAGCTATTTCAGTTCATTTTCTGGATCAATGTGATTGCAAATAATGAAAAATATTGATCGGGAAATTCTGCGCCAATTGAGATTCTGTAAAATGTGTCAACTTAGGTAAAAAAAATAATAATAAAATTGCAACAAAAAACAAAACACTCTACAAAAAATTCTATAGCACATATTCCAATTATTTTTATACACAGCATACTTACAGTTATGGTGAAGGGAATTAACTTGAAACTAAGAAATATGCACGTTTTCAAAAAATAAAATAAAATAATAGATATTTGAGTATTTCTGTATTGAAAATTTCCCCAAATTCGTTGTTAAAAATTACATATGCAGCTCTAAAATAAAAACTACTCAATTCAAAGTTATATTTCTAGTTCATTGCCTTTGCCTCTCTAAAGGTAACATATATTCAAAATTTCAAGGTAATAAGTTTTTAAGATATCATATTTTAAGTATGTAACTTTTTACGAAATCCAAGTTTTCCAAAAAAAATCATTTAAAGTTTTTATTTGTCTTGCACTAAAAAGGAAATATAAACATAAATAATGTTCAAAAGCAGAAGTAATTACAAATACTTTCGGCACAAAAAATTCTCAAAACGTATTCTAATACACGTAGCTTGTTGATAGAATATATAATAAAATAAATTATAACTCAGAGAGGCATATATTTGAAAAAATGTTGGGAAACATTCAACTACTTTCGGTTTCGGTTTCAGCTACAGTGATTTATAAAACATCCCATATCTCGGTTTCTATTTATTGTAGAATTAAAATAGAAACAGATAGGATGGGTTTTAAAATAAAACGATAAGAAATTGTGAATTTTCATCAGAAACTGCCTTTTAAAATTAGACAATTATCTTAATGCAGACGACTGCAAAAAGTAACAAAACACAATCTTAAATTGTACGATATAATAAAACCGTGTAAGCATAGAAAGAACCCAAATGTTTAGTTTAATATCAGTTCCCAAGGTGTGTTTGTTGCATGTTTGTTTGTTGTTGGAAGCAAAAGTTTTCACCGTTTACACTATCTGCCTGCATTTGTTCGACGTCTTATCGTAGCGATAGCCATCGCAGCACCTGGCTCCTGGCTTCGGCGTACAATCACATCCAAACATGTTGCAAAACTTTTGAGGTACTCCGCACTGGATGTTTTCCGCACTGCACGGATGTTGAGTGGTCGGTGGAGGAGTCCCGTTTGATCGCTGGTCATCGTTCCGCTCTCTCCTCTGATTCTGAGACGAAGATTCAGGAAAGAGAAGAGCAAATATGCAAAACATTAGAATCCGCAAGGAGAGGTTCTGAGCCATGGCTCTAAAAAAAGGACATAAAAGATTAACATTCTTTCATCTGTATAAATGGATAACAAAACATATTTAATTATAATGACATTATTCAATCTATTATATGTTATCCTTTCATATCTACTGTTTATCAACCCTTTTCGTTTGGGCAGTTAGCATATAGCATGAAATTGATTTCTCATAAATCTCAGTAAAGTTTCCTCTTCTTTTGCAGTTATGATAGATTACTGTCGTGCACAGTTTTGGGAAGAATAGTCTTATTGAAATGTGATTCCTACCCATTTTGTTCAAATATCAGCAAATTTAATTTATTTGATTTTCGTTCTTAAACTACTTTAGAATGGATCTCATCCATTTAAACTGTGACAAGATGATGGGAAAAGAGCCTGAGGTGGAAGCTCATTGTGTATCTAACGGCAGACATTAGAACCTTGTCAGATTTTACATGTATCAAAATCATAAACACTTAGCATGTTCAAAGAAACCAGGGGTATTCGATTTTTTTTTTCCAAAAAAGCCATCAAAGCTGTTGTGTTGTTAGTGAATCAGTACCATAACTCAAAATTTCTGAACAGTAACAATGTTGGACGATGCAAATGAAGAAAGCATTGTTTAAAAAGTTCCACTGATGCATTTCTAATATTTTGAAAACCTTTTATGTCTTCGGGGTCTGAGAGTTTCTGGTTCGAGACCCTATTCAAACGGAAAGCAGCCGTCTAAAAAGTGGGGCAAGTGCGTGCTAAATTTTTCTGTATCAAAACGTTTTGATCTATAAGGCGATTATAATGAAAGCTGTTCTTCAAAAAGGGTGTAAAAAAGAACCACTGATCAGAATAAACTGATATTTCACTTGAGTGACGTGGAGAAATGGGAATTTGAGAAAGGAAAAAACTCATACTTTGACCAATGGATGTCGTTGTATTCGTTATAAGATACTAAAACGATTTTATAAAAAGATATGTTAATCTTAAGACGCTAATTAAAAGACGGGACGTGTGCACTGCACATTACACTTGGGATGATGAGGTTAGGAGCATGGAAATCCTGTTATTCTGCGTCAGAGAAGGTAATCATATGATTCTATCATGAATAATAATAAAATTTTAAATAAAAATTAGGGAATTAAAATCACATTGCCTTGCGCATGCACGTAATCCGTTACTCTGCATATAGTATGATTATAACTTACAATTAATAATCAAGCGAGTATTAGTTATACCAGCTTTAAAGTGTTATTTTAACTAGCAATGGATTAATATTCAGAAAATATTAATGAAAATTGTATAAAATTCAATAAATATTGTAGTAATAAATTATTTCTTGTGTATCAAAATATTTCTAATATTTTTCTTCTCTGAGTGTTCGGCACGACCTTCCATCGCAACATAAATAATAATGTGACGCTTATTCAGCAATTTTAAGAAATACCAACGTTTCTCAAACTAACTTTTGTTCGATTCTTCTACTCGGCACAATTTCAGAATCAGATCCAATGTGTCAACATTCAAACGTGACAGAGAAACCGGAAAGGCGGTTGGCATGCAACGAGATAACGAAGAATTCGTAGAATAAAAAAATAAAAAAAAAAGAAGAAGAAAGAAAGAAGACGGCTTTTCTTTGAATTCTGAATAAGAGATAAGTGGAAGAATTTTCTCGTACGCCACCTTCTAGGCAGCCACAAAACATAGTTTTAAAGTAAAATGCCTTTTCATATTTACAGAGCGTACAGCAAAGTGTGTTGGCATTTTAAGTTGTACCAGCCAAAATTTTGACAAAGAATAGCTTATATGGAAATACATTTGTCATATCCGTCGTAGTTGAAATTTTGATTTATAAACCTGATATATCGAGTACATAAATATAATATATTTATACATTTTTTGAGGAGTTCAATATGTTCAGGGATGTTTTCAAAATTAAATGTTTATACCTTTTAAACGTTTAATATAATACTTTTAAGATCGAGTGAATTCGATTTTTTAATTCTCTATATTTGTTTTTATTTGGGTTTTTTCAGCGTCTCATCCTTTAAATTCGTTATGTGTTTTTTAATAAGATTGACTGCACCGGCGTCCTGGCATAGAGTTAACGCGTCTTCCTCGTGATCTGGGCGCACCGGGTTAGAGTCCCAGTTCGGGCATGGTTGTTCTTCTTCTGTGTTCTATCTGTGAGGTGTGTGAATCTGCCCCCTCCCCCCCCTATAAATAGTGGTTGTGCTAGCGAATGTGACGCATTCAGTAACTAAGGCGTCATCTTGGCCCTAGTTGAAGCTATTGAAAAAACAAGAGATGCTCACTCGGCTTAAATTGACTGTTAGCGGGCATGTAAAATGCCATTAGTTGCAACAAGCTTGAGTACTCTTACAACATTGAAATTTACAGAACATTTTAATGTTTTTGATGATTACTTACAGATTATTCTTAGTTTGTTGTGCATTTAGTATCATGCATTTGGTAGCTGAAGTTTTTTTCTATAGTACAGAGTACTGAAGTATTTTCTTTAAATTAAGTACAGAGTAATTCAAATTAAAATATCCATGTATGGGACGCCTTGGCGAAAGGACCAACGGACGTAAAGCCTTCATATTTGAAGGATGTACGATTCAGGTGCGATGTGAAATTGATTGGTGCAGTAAAATAAATTACTTTAAAAAAAGGTATGAGGTAAAATCTGGCACTGCGATAGATTTAAGGTAATGAATATGAAATATAACACCAACAATAAAGGATAAAAAAATGTAATACATTTTACTACACAACACAAAATTCCGTTGCTACCGAAATTTCAGGGATAGTAACAAACGAAAGACAGAAAAAACAGCATACGAACGTTTCACAGATGGTTTTCAATAAGCCCACCCTGCTTCAGGATTAACATGTTACACCGCGTTATAACATGATTCACAGTGGCATCTAACAGATCGGGTTCGATGTTGCATACGTGCAAGAGGATCTGATTCTTCGAATCCCCTTGATTTCCTATGTTTCTTCAATAAACTACATTTGAGGTAACCTCAAAGACAAAAATCTCAAGGGGTTAGGTCAGATGAAACTGAAGGCCACCTAATAGAAAATGATAGGATAGAATGATAACCTTATAGACTGATAATGCGATCTTCAATGAAATGACATCGTAGCAATTGTTAACCATACGTGCTATGTGAGAGGAGCACTAACTTATTGAAGTATTATTGTAGTGTATTTAACTCCACGCTGCTGGAGTTCTGGAATGACAAAAGTATATAACATATCCCAATAACGTGCTGCGGTTACGGAACAGGTTGTTGAGCCCTGAGGAGTGATTTCCCCAAAGAAAAATTATCCAGTCAAAAAAGTCACAGTGAAGCTAATCCAAATAGTAACATGCAGTGAAATGCAAGAGCATTTGTTGAACCTGGTGAGGATTCGCAACGGACCGATGCCACGCTTTTGAGTGTTATGGTTCCGCACATGTGAAAGTCAGTCTCATCGGTCCATAGGATTTCCACGGCCAATTCTGTTCCACCTCCATTCGCGTCAATAAAGTTAAAGTGAACGCTTTACGCACATCGTTATCAGCTGGTTTTAACTCTTGCAAGCGATGGATCTTATACGGATATGCTTCGAATGCTATCCGCATGCACCTCCAAACTGTAGTGTATGGCAACTCCAGTTGCCTTGATACGGCGCAAGGACTAAATGTCCCTACTGTGTTCGAATTGGCTTGCTCAACGACAGTGGTTGCGACGTCTTCTGTCACCCACTGTATCCATGTTTTCGTTCGCGGCCTGTTTTAATAGCAAAGCTGCCCGTTTCCTCGAAACGCAGCTTTGTTATTGGACTCTTACGCAGAGATTTCCGCCCTCCGTATAAGCGAAGCGCTTTGGCAGCTTTATTGCTGTTCAAGTAAAATAACTTTAGTAGCATGTTGCTAGAGTACCATCGTCGTGACCTAAGAATGTTCGGAACCTGTACGCTCAACTTTTTATATGTTATGAATGCTATTGGGCAAATTTAGTTTTCCAGTGCAGCTTGCAATGTCGAATTTTAGAATCTTCATCTAATTAGAGCAATTTGTGCGTTAGTAATGCAATAATGGAGTTTATTATAGATACCCCGTATTCTATCCTTTAATGTTCGTGTCTTGTTTCGTATTCATTATCTAAAACGAATTGCAGAGTCCCATTTGACATTGCGGCCATTTTTTTATTTTTTATTACACCAATCGGTTTTCCATTGCCTGAACTGTATATCCTCCAAATATGAAGCATTACGTCGACTGATTCTCTCACCAGGGCGTCCCAAACAGGGATACTTTCATTTGAATCACCTTGTGTTTATTTTTCTACATTATGTATTAAATTTTGCGCCTTATATACAATTTACTTTTACCTGCTTGAATGAGAAACACATATACGACTCTCCCTGTCGGTGAACGAGAGCTTGGATTTACCATCCCACCCCTGATTCAGAGAGATGGGAAAAGCTTTCTTGGAAAGAAAAAAAAAATGCTTTTTTCTGTTGATGAAATGCAAAGACAGTACATGATTGCTTCAAGAAAATTTTTCATTTAACAATCCTGAGTTACGAAAAACTTGAAATGCGAATTCTCGAATGAAAGGTTTTTAAGTTTGCATCGTAACAAAGTACGGAGGCATTTATATGCGAATCTTTTGATGATTATAATGCATATAAGAATTTGATACTTAGTTGCATATTTTTTTATTTTCAAGAATCGTTTTATAATTTTAATTTAATGAAGGTAAATAAAAAAAGTTATTTAAAATTTAAATATTGCACGAAACATATTTTCAACTAATATTTCTCTACGACAATTTGATTCATACATAAGCCTGCCTATTTTAACAAGCAGTTTATAAACTGAGTCTACAATGCAGTATCGCAGAGTATGATCGGAAAATCCCATGATAACAAATGCCATAATTAGGGCATTTGTAATTAAGTGATTTGTAATTAAATGATGGCCGAACTTCATTATCGCGATGTCATCCGATATATATTGATATTTTTCGATATATCGGGATTTCATTATTTATTTATTCCTATTATGAATTATATATGGCATCTCTTAACAAACTTAATAATCAGAAAGCCACTACATAAAAGGAATGCTTATATAATAAAAATATTTTAATCGAATTCAAAATCTGAAGTCTAATGTCTGGAAAAATTAATTTTGTATATGAATTATATAAAACTACATTCTTGTTTTAAAAGATTTGTTAGTATATTTAATTTTAATATGCATTGTAATTTTAGAAATAGGTAGATTAGATAATTAAACTTAAAGAGTCTTTCATAAAATTTACTATTTCAAAATTGAAAAGAAGACGAAAAATTGATTAAAACATTAATAAAAAATACTTTGAAAAGTAAATGCATTTATGGAAGACTGATGCAATACATTAAAAATTTTAGAAAAAGATCTTCCAATTTTCTTTCATTTGTGACACAACATGATGAAATAAAAAAAAAAAAATGCCATGATTTATCATCATTTATGTAAACTCAAGGAAAAAATATTCATCACTCAAATAAACCGCTATGTTTCAGATTATTAAAATTCTAGCTAATTATCTATCTATTATTTCTAACCATTCTACCAACATTTTGTCGCATTATGAAATTCAAAATAAAATTTTAAAAAATTAAAAATAAAATGAAATGAAAAAATGAAAAATAAAACTGATCTTATTTAAGTAAAATATAAAAAGTTAAATAAAAAAAAGTTAAAGATTGAAAAGTTACCATTAAAATAATATTTATCTTAAAAACAGGAAAATAATATCAATTCCCAAAAAATTTCTTATCTCTGTTAAATGCAGTATTTTTAAAATAAATTCGAAATATTGTATATCTGAAAATAAAAAAAGCTCATGAATAAAAAGGATAAAAAAAAGGAAACATTTTTAAATTGTGTAAAAATTAAAAAAAAAAAAAAAAACGAAACATATATTTTAAACATATGAACTGAAATAAATCAGAAATAAACATTCATCCATTAAAAATAATTTTTACCTTAAATGCAAAATAAGTCATTTTAAGAAAAAAAATGTATTATTAAATTAGAAAATGGCATTTTTTAATTATATTAAACATGAAAAAATATATTTTTATAAATCTAAAACTGCTTACTACAGAAAAGCATGCGGATTAAAAAGAAAAAAAAAGTCAATATATTGCCACTTTTATATAAAACAATGCCTTTACATACAGTCCTAAAAAATTGCCAAGTCTAATTCTCAATAGTCATGCAAATTCGTTTGTTATCAAAAACTCGAAGTCATCAAATATTCGTTAGTTATCGGAAGTTCGATAAGTATCAGTAGTTTGATCAAGTTACTAAGTACGGAGCAATCGATCAAGTTCGATAAGCATCAATATTTAATAGCTATGAAATGAAGGTAAACCATTCTACCATTAAAAAAATCTTAAAATACAAAATAAAATATTCTTAGTAAAAGATATATTATGAAATTAAAAAAGAGCATTTTTAAAGATATAAAACTACAAAAATGGTATATTTTTGAAAATATGAAAGCTGATATTGCAGAAAGGCATGCGGATAAAAAGTTTCAAAAAACTTCAACATACTTTCTATTGATATACAAAACAGTGCTCTGAAATCCATTCATAAAATATTGCCATGTATGATTCTCGATAGGCATAAAAATTCGACCGTTTTCGAAATGATCGAAAACGCGAAATATGGCGGAAATTCAATAAATAACGAAAATTCGATATGTACCGGAAACTCGATATGTGTATCGATATAAGTATCAAAAATTTCGATGCAATTCAGAAATTCGATAAGCATCTGAATTTCAATAAATGTTCAAAACAGATAGAGCACTCAAACTAGGTTTCAAATGAATTGGAATTTCTAAGAGCCACTATTGGTTACAACTTTAGGAGGGGTTGATTTCTCTTTCATTGTCCTTTGTTGTGCCCCTTAAGGCGGAGGGGAAGTGATTTCCTGTTACATAAAAGGTATTTACATAAAGTTTCCTTTTACATAAATTGGTACCATTTATGCAACAACAACAAAAAAAAAAAAAAAAAAAAACATATTAATACAAGTGCATAACACAAGTTATACGTATAGAAAGGATTTTATGGCTGACGATTTAGCTGTCGCATTGCAATTCTGCTTTGCGTTAAAAACGTTGATTCCAAATTTGAAAGTTATCTGTTATACTATTTTTGAGCAAAGGTTTTATTTTTCGCTCTTTAAATCTTGGCCATATTTATTTGTTAACATTTACTATTATATCTTATAGTAAGGTATAATAATCATATTTCATACTAAAAGAAGTTGAGTGTGAATTTATTTAATAAAAATATTTATATATTGGGTTGCGACCTCTCTGCTCTTGATTGCCTAGAGAACAATACAAAGATAAAAAAAAAATGTGAATTTTGGTAATAAAAATGTTAAAAAAAATTATTACAGTAAATTAAGATTTTCCGGAGTTTTAGAAAAGCATTAGATTAAAAAAAATTTAAAACAAACAGGACTTTCGTTTAAATCGAACTTTATGACAAATTTAGTTTTGTGTCTTATAATGTATATATGCAAATAAGTTTTTGAAATGCATTAAGAACTGTAGGCTTATGAAAACTCATTTAGAAAGAATTTAAAAATTGCTTAAATTTAATGCTTCGAAAATCATAGCAACGTTCGAATTAAGCGTATCTATTTAGAATTTAAACTTCAATTAATATATTTTTAATGAAATTAATAATTAATATTTTACTTAATAACTTAACTGGATAAATGCTATAAGATGTATTTAAAATTAAATGATGTTTAGTATGTATTCCAGAACAAATACATTTGTAGTTTAGTTGTTTGTGTGATTTTTATATCCAATTTGTAAAGGAATTAAAAATTACACCAAAATTACTTTTCGATTATTTCTGGAAGATATTTCGGATGTTTAAAATAAAAAAGGTATAAAAAATTTGCCTGGATTTTAAATGTATATGAAAATAAATAACAATAATTAAATAGTAATATTTAAATAGAAATCTGTTGTTTGTGTCTTTCATTTTAGGGGAAAGAAAACAATTTATTCCAAAATGACATGCTTAAAGCAGTTATTTATTTTTTTTTATTTTAGAATCTAACACAATGCATGGGAGCATATAAAAAATTATGTTACAAAGGTGAAAAACTGTGAATAACAATAAAAATAAACACCAACGGAAACCAAAACGAAATAGTCAGCTAAAATTAATCATGAGTATCGATTTACTCCATCGTGATGCGTCGTGAATCATGATACCGATAAATCAATATTTTTCAGGCTGATATCAAAAAAATTATTTTTCATAAATATTGCCTCTTTTTTCGATAAATCGAAAATCGACACAGGCCTAGCCATAATCTTGTCATCTGATAAATTTGATAATCCAGTTTCTTATAACGGATCAATAATTCCATTCCAAATATAGATATATTTTAATTTTTTAAACATTAATATTCTATGCAATACATATACACGCAGTCTGCAATAATATATTGCATGACTGACAAAACTATTTTATTTATAAACAAAAATTAAACTTACTTTAGAAGTTTTTAAATTTTCAATTATGTTTCAGTTTTTAAATTTCAAATTATAACATTTTTGATGTCTTATGATATGTTATGTGATTACTGGAATTGACTCTATTCGATTGCGAGTAACGCACAGAGAAGAAACATTTCAACAAGGTAAGTGAAGCTGAGCCAACCAATTAATGTAATATTTAATAAAAACTAAGTTGGTTGTACACTACAGTTCAGAATAAATCTAAATTTACTGCAAGCATATTTCCATCTGTTTCTAGGAAAGACATTTGCTTTAGAATTTTAATTAATTTAAAATTAATTAAAAATTTTCCATTTTTTACATTTTTTTTTACTAAATTGGAACATATATTAGCTTGAAAATGATTTTTACACAATCTTAAATTTCTTAAAATCGCCATTATTTTAATATCATTTAAGTTTGTTTGCAATTTTTAAAAAAATATTTTATTTTAATTTCAAGAATTATTTCTAAAACAATGCATTTCTTCGAAGCCAATTTTTTGTTTAAACAAATCATTCCATCAAGTTACGACAGACAAATTTGCTTTGCTTGACATGAATTCCTCCGCATTCGTTTTTCGTCATACGAAAGAGAGCATATGAACATTAATTGGGAGTGATCTGATCATCAAAGGTTGTAATTGTAATCTAAAAGTCAAATCAATTAATATCCTATCTAAATAATAGAAGCATTAGTTGCAATTTTATAAAGCGTAAAAGACATGTAATTACTGTTACTCAAAAATATATTGATAAAACTTCAAAGATTGCACTTACCATCTTATATTTGAGTTTTTTTTTTTTTTACGGAATCGTGATTTTTGTCAAAATAGAAACAATTCTGATTGCTGAATTTCCAATTTCTGCTTAAATAGAGAAGTCTTGAATTGAAAAAGGTTTAAAGTATTATTTTGTAAGTAACCTAAAAGCACCACGACTTTTGTAATCTGCAGTTACGAGAAAATTCTAAGAATAAAAGCGTCTTTTTTTTTTTTTTTTTTCTTTTTTCTTTTTCAAATCGTAGATCTTGTACAAGCGGTGATAAAAAACAACTTTGGAATGTGTCACAAGAAGCAGAAAAACTTGTTTAACTTTCATAAAGGCAAGAAAAATCCTCGAAATCAATATTTAAGGGGTCATTTAGTAAGTGAATGAGTGATAATCTTTAAGTCGGTTCCTACCTACGATATGACGAGGCGCAAGTTAACACCGAACCTACCTACACTTAATACATGCCTATTTCTACCATAGCCGGTCAAATGACCGGACGTAATGTTTTCTGATTGAATGTATGAAATATGAATGTTAGAAAGGAAATAAACAAATTCACTTCATTATAATGAAACAAAACTGTATATAGTGTCAATTTCTATGTATTACAAACTCAAATAATAAGAATTTCTAATTCATTGCTTATCGTATTTTTTACATATGCAGGGTGTTTCCATTATACATTTCCCGCAAACATATTTTTCACATTTAGAATTGATGGTTTTATTTTCGTTACAGTATCCTATACGGCATGTCTTATGTTGATAAGAATCTGTAAGACATCGATTGTTTTGTATTTGTTCTTTCTTGTGGTTGTTCACGGGCTTCTCGAAAATCGGCGACAAGTTCTACTGCTAAGTGGAGTAAAAAATCTAGTCTCGAGATATTTTCGTCTGTCGTTTGCTTGTACAAAATCCAGTCTACGTTGTCTTGCGGCGTAACGCTCAAAAGAGGAACTTTGGAGTTCGAAGTTAAAGTATCGCTCCTCATAACCCTATAGAGTTGGGAGATGTGGCATATCAGAAACGATTCTGATGATGTTGTCACGTCTACTCGGGAAGAAAGATCTAAGTATTTTCAAACATGTTTTGGTAGTGAAATGTTTTTTTAGATTTACAGTTGGTACATAGAATTTATTTAGGGCTAATTTCGAAACAGCACAAAAACTATTTTGTGACGGACTTCAAAATTTCGAGTCGCAGTAAATGGATGAGAACGATTCGTAAACTGGCCGTGCCATTCATGAGGCTCGCTCTCACAGCATTGCCATTTACCCTCTCTTCCATTGTACTTCTTGTACTTTTAAAGCTTTTAACGGGTTTTATTTAATAAAACTTGTATTTTTATTTATCGATTACATAAATTTATTAAGCAAGCATAATTATTGTTTTTAAATCAGAAATAATCTGATCCTCACTAAAACGTTCGTCGATGTCGATTGGACACCAGAGCCTGTTCAGTTTGTCCTTTTTTCCGCATTTTAGCAGGGTATTTGAAAATTTTTCTTGACTTTTCATCATTTTCCATGATAATTACACAGAAAATGTTTTGTGGTTCCTTGTTTGACCTTGAATATGATGTGATTGGGTTCACAGTAGAAATGAATCAATTATACTAAAAAAGTTGTGTCTTAAGTGTTTCCTTAGATAGCATTTGCCTATCAACTCATTAAAAAAAATTTTCATTCGATTTTCGAACCTTGTGCAGAGCAGGCACCCTGAAACGATGGCTCATAGAAAAGGTCTAAGCTCTGGTGAAACTGCTAATTTGTTGCGAGAGCTTTCTGAGAATGAATCGGATGGTGGTGAGCTATCTTGTTTTAATTTAGATTCCGCAAATGAGGTATGTACACAACAGTATGTATAAAAACGATAAATAATAATTTAAAAACTTGCATTCTCACAAAAATTACGATTTCTCTTGTTACACTAATATTTATGAATATTATTACTTTGTTTCATTTTGAAAGATTAAGTAATATGTTTTGTTACAGTTTTTTAAGATATAAGGGGTTATAATATATGATATTTACATGAAATAATATTAAAAAGTCTTAAAACTAAACCTTACTGAACAGTAGTCCTGAAATTATTTAGTTATTACAATTATTTTATATATTTTATATTGCGGTATCGAAACGACACCAGCGAACGTTTAAGGAAAATCGAAATCCCGGGCATTCTGGTATTAAATGTTCTGTTGTAGGCAGTCGAGATAAATTTATCTGAATTGTTCTAACTACATTTGGAGATAGGTTGAGTTAATATAATTGTATAATGATGCTAAAAGTGATTTAATGTATGAAGAGGCCACTATTAATATCAAAGAAATTTGATACAAAATTTCAGAGTCAATTCTTCATCTCATGAGAATAATCACCTTAATTAAAAAGGGGGGGATCGAAACAGTTTTAATCTTAGCTATACGGGGATGATTCTTGTAGTTTCCAAAATATATTGCAAGCCTCTAGAGAAAAATAAAATACTTCTTGACATTGTAATGTGCCAGTGTAATGACTTAAAATTGCGTCGGTACCAGAAATCACAGAAAATACCACATCAAAAAGCGCAACTTATATTCTGCCAGAAATCTGAAAAAGCAATTACCGTTAATACCGTTGATTAATAAATCACTGAAAAACTACAAAAAACTGCTATGGGGATCAATTTTTAGAAAGCGCATTTTCGTCCAGGGAAATGCTGGAACCTTCAGAAGTTTTTACATTTTTAACAACTTTAAAACTGAAGTTAAAGATGATAATGAAAAAATTTGTAACATCCTGTTGCTTACAAAAATTCTCCAATATATTCCACTTCTTAAACAAGGTTAAATCTTATGGCAATTGCTAGAACATGAGAACAGATGCGAATCATGCAGCCACCATAATTGCTTCAAGTTCCCAGCCGAACAGAAGCTTTCAAATAATCGTTGGCAGAAAAAATTTCTTAAAATAGAGTTCTAAATCCAGACGTAACAATCCTTAAATGAGAGTGGGAGAATCCTCCGAATATTTATTACGACGATTGGAAAGATCAAACTTTATTGATGGAAAAGATAGTACATGGTGATCGAGAGGTCAGTTCTTCAAAAATTTGGTAATGTGCAGGGTGGTTATATTCAAACTTCTCCTATAAACAGCATCCTACAATGCAAATGGGTGAACGGATGGAAACGAAATTTGGTATATAGACTATACACGAGAAGCACTCGAAGAATTTTGGCGGAAAAAATTTAGTTTCAAAATGTTCACTAAAAGGCGCCTTTTCCGGAAAAACATTAAATGTAGCACAATAAACTACCAAAACGGAATACAGAAACAATGTTAACATTTATTCATTGGTTTCTGATCAACTTGTTATCGAACCACATTAAGTAAAGACAAGGAAAAAATAACAGTGCGCTGTTTGAAAAAAAGGAAAAAAAATAAATAAAAGAAACAGTTCAGCTTGCAGAAACAAGAACATATTAGGACGAAATTGCGCAAGAGGAGCAGTTGTTAATCGTGTCCAGGACGATTTAGGAAAAGGTGCTCCAAGTGATCCCTTTCATTCACCTGCAAAATTTCAAGTCGATGGACAGTGTGTTCAACCGCAGATCATAAGCGATCAATTGTGATGCTTCGCACATAAAGCGTTACAGAGTTTCCCGGTTTTTCATTTTATTAATCATAATTCTTGTTATGGATTGTTAATATTGTTTCTGTATTCCGTTTTGGAATTGTGAAAAATTTAATGTCTTTACGTAAAAGGTGCTCTCTGATGGACATTTTGGAACTAAAAATTTTGTTTCGTAATTCCGTGAGCGCATCTCGTGTATAGTCTATTTACCTAATTTCTTTGCAATCTGGTCACCTATTTGCGTTGTAGGATGCTGTTTATAGGGGAAGTTTAACTATCACCACCCTATACATCTTAGTATGTTCTTGATCAGAACAGAATATCGAAATAACGTTACTGAATTTCTTCAACCTAGACATTTAAATTTATATTGGTTGGAAGAGATGACATCGCTGTTAATGCAAAGTACGGTGAGATTGTTATATGCATTTGCATAAACTAACAACTTAATCCACATAGATTCTCTGGACCAATAAATAAAATATTAAGCACCTAAATGCAAGCATTTACCTAAATGCTTTAGCTTGGGGGTGTTAAAACTTAAAATTTCTTTGCCTGCTGCTTGTATGGACTTTCCTTTTTTAATTGATGGTTTGAGTGTTATTATATTGTATTTTTGTTGTTATTGTTACTTTTGTTACTGTATTTTTGCTTATTAGTGGATGTATTCTTCAAATTTATTGTTTTGTACTTTCCTTTCTGTTAAAATGGTATATCTCTTGGGCCTAATTTCAGGGGATTTTCGGGTCACGAGGAATCATTATTTGACTGTTTAGTCTGCATTCCTTCATAGAAAAATCCCTTTTTTTGAATCCCTGCCTGATGGTGACCCTTGAAAAAGTCTTCAGGCCGGATTCTTTTTTTATCTGGTTTAATTTGAATTTCCTATTAACTTGATTTTTATTACTTTTGTCTCAATTCATCTGTGTTTTAGATGTAGCTGCATTTGCGCTCTCTGAATACTATGATGTTTTTTCCTGTTCCATTTTTGGTTTTAGTTTGGATAAGAAATAATTTTTAGTTGTGATTCCGAAACTATTTCGTTTCGTTTTCAAAATATTTCTTACTTTAGATTGGCCAACCCTGAATGTAGAAACGATCCGGAGTTTACCGCAAATTGTCGATAAACTGGACAGACATCAAAGAACCCCGGAAAACCGCAAGAAAAGAAAAATAGGGGGAAATGTGCCATGTGTGCAGACGCACAGGTCGTAGGAACGCGGCCTCAACCATAAGAACACAAGAATTTGGTCAAATTTAGTATAAATTGTAAAATCTTCATTTCAACACATATGCTTCCAAGTTGCTTCTTTACACGCTTCGACAATAACCAAGCATTTGTGATAATAAGATCAATCAAATGATAAAAGATAGAAAAATACCACTTTTTACTTCTCATAATAATTTTATATTTTCCAGTCAAGCTATCTAAGAAATATGTTTTTGTTTGTATCTACACTGTCTTGCCAAACGGCTACTAATGAACTTCGCCCACTACGTAATTAACTTTGAAATTAATGAGGGGGTATGCACCAAAAACGTAAAGAAAACAATAGATATTTCAGTAAAAAAATTTTCAACATGAAAAAATCCTTACTTTGATAAATTTTATGATTTTAATATGACGTTCTCTGCTTCTAACTTGTATTTCTGTTTCTGAAGCTGCAGACACACTACTCAAAACGGAACTGCTATTGGCGAATTTAAGGGCTAACAGGAATCCAGCCTTTTCCCATATTTGCTGTATAATGTTGCCGTTTGGAAGCATTTATTGGAGCTTCTATAAGAGAAAGAATATTTGTAGACAAATGGCAACACTATGCTTTGTTGGGTTAAAGAAACTCTTACAATCTTTTGATGAATACTTTTTCCAGCACTGCTGTGGAAGTTGAAGAACAACCATTGGTATTCCCAGTCGACAATGGGAAATTTTCAATTTTGTGCACTATATTTTGAGAATTATAAAAAAAAATGCTCACAATATTTTAGTTGAAATGGAAAATTCCTTATTTATTTGTGTTTTTTATGGCATTATTTACGAGATTCGTTAATGCTTAAAATGCATCGTCGAAGCCGATTTCGTAGAGCTGTGGGGCATGAAACAAAAGCGCGTCAAGCTGGCAATTTTGAAACAAAATTGAGGGATTCTTCACTTTTAACCCATTTCTTTTTATTCCAGTCATTTTCAAAACGTGATTTATATATCAGTTTTGAAAATATCGTTCAACAAATTGCATGAGTAGTTTAACATTGGAAGAGCCTCTTTTTAAAAATCTTATAACTCGAAATTTTCATCAGAACTCCATGACAAAAACATGTTATTTATTCGTTAATGTTTTGACAAGAAATCGATTCAGTGAAAAAATAGAATTAATAGACGAATGACAAAATCATACATTCATTAACATGGTTAATCTATTTTATTAAATCTATTCCTTTCAGTCATTCCATCGACGCCTGTTATTATAAATGTCCGTGCTACATATACCAATTTTTTACCAACCCAAGTTTCTTTTAAACGAAACGCACATGTAAATTAATTTTTAGGGAAAGCAGCTGATATACTTGAAATGGGACACATTTTCTTAATTGTTGTCTTTCCTTTGTCTGGATTCCTCGACACAACTAGATAGTTAGGCGAGGTGAGATAAAATGTATCAACCTGAAACTGAAACACAATTTAACTGTGTAAATATCTATAAAACGTTTCAAATATTACGCTACATTTCAAAAGATAAATTCATTTGGTTTTATTAGCCATTCCAAACAAAAGATATTTTCATAACAAAAATACTTTATATTACAGAGCTTTTTTCCCTGAAAAATAAATTGATCACCTGAAATAATTATCCCCCCCCTTTATTTCACTCTTCACAGATTTATGGTAATAACATTTAGGATAGTTTACAATATCTGCCTGCAACGGTTGAAACTCGCATCCCATTTATAGCCAGGATCACATTTATGTTGCTGCTGTGTCACGCCCATTTCGCAGCCGAACATGTTACAAAATGGCATCGTGATTCCTTGCTGAACGATAACATTATTTCGCCGGCCGCCATTAGAATATGCCGTTTCATTCTGAAATGCGGGCGACTTGACTGATCTGAAATATCTGCCCAGCTCCGACGTATCTGCAGAACTTGGGGGAGGCGAGCCGAGAAGAAGGATCGCAATGCACATCGCTCCCCAAAAGAGGCCAGAACACGTTGAATGTTCCATCTCCATCTGAAAAGAATGTCAAAAAAAATTATGACTTGCCCACATCGGATTGCATGCTTTTGGAATAAAGAATGAAATTTATTATTATAATATGACAGCGTTTCTCAACCTTTCAGTATTCGTGGTCCAGTTTTCAATCATAATTTTCATCTCGCCCCCCCCCCCCCGCTTACAATAAAAAGTATACAGCAATAATGTATATTGAGTATTTTGTATTCTGTTTTGAAATTATTTTTAACTAACTGCCAAAAAAAAAGAATAAAAGCGAGTCAAAATTGGCGAGAAACGGCATCTGGCATTTTGCAAAGCTGGCAGTGAACAGATGAAGCGAATGAAAGTGGGGAAAATTTAAATATTATATTTGAAATGAAAGCCAATCAGAGAGATAACGTTAAAAGAATGTGAATGTAGAAAAATTTGTTAATGAAAGTTAATTTAGACGAGGTAAACTAAGTTTAGAAACTGGGAATATATTTTTTCGAATAATAAAAGAAATAAAATAGAAGCATGACTAAACAAAAAAGAAAAAAAAAAAAGTAATGTTTGTGGAAGAGAATCCACACGACCGATGCCGTCTCTAGCATGCGTAGATGTTTTCTCATAGGAAGAAGGAAAATGTTTCATCACTCAAGTTTCAATTCCAGCCAGTCTCATTCGTGTCGATCCTTCTATCGCTATCGAATATATCGTGAATGTGTATGTTATATATATTTTCGTGTTAATTGCAATTCACCATATTAAATATTTACAGCAGCAGATTTATGCAGACTCATGGATAAATTTTTAAACGGAAGTAACCGAACATTAGACGATAGTCAAGCATCTACAAGTACACAGACGAGCGTTGGTTCCGAAAATAAAATCAAGAAAATATTCTCAAGAATGCTTAAATTTTGAAGTAAAGAAGTAAATGAAGAAGAAAGGCCCCTGTGTATCATTTGCTCAAAAATGTTGGCCACAGGCAGCATGAAACCTAATAAACTTAAACGACATTTGGAAACGCTTCATAGTGAGTACGTCAACAAGCCCAGAGAATTCTTCGAATTAAAATTAAAATCATATAAAGAGCAAAAATCATTTTTATAAAGAAATAATTTTGTCTGTGAATAAAAAAGCTTTAATTCCATCTTACAAAATTTCATATGAAACAGCCAGATGTAAAAAATCTCGCACCATTGGTGAAGAGCTTATTTTGCTAGAAGCAATTAAGATTGTAGAAACTGTTTGGAGATAATTTTTCAAAACAATTGCAGTTCGTACCTGTTTCAAATGATATTGTTGCTCGTCTAATTGGTGATATAGCTGAAGATGTACAGTGTCAGCTTTTCTCGAAGTTGGCTGACAAATTGTTTTCAGTGCTGCTTGATGAAGCAACAGATAGTAATAAAGATGCTCATTTAATTGCCTATGTTCGATTTTGTGATAATATGTCAGTAGTAGTAGAACTACTTTTCTGCAAACCAATAGAATTCAAAACAACGGCCCTCGCATTATTTGCTATTTTAAATGATTTTATGAACGAGACAAACATAGAATGGAAAAATTGCGTCGGAATATGCACCGATGGTGCTGGTTCAATGTCTGGAATATTCCAAGGTATACAAACACTTGTAAAACAGAAATTGCCTCAGTGCGTCTGGACACATTGCATGATCCACAGAAAAGCTTTGGCTTCGAAAGAAATGAGTCCTGGTCTGAATATTGTGTTAACTGTAGTTGTAACCGTAGTAAATTATATAAAAATGAGACCCATGAAATTGAGAATCTTTTCCGCACTTTGTAAAGACATGGGTTCAGTACATTAAGCTTTACTATTTTATTGCGAGACAAGATGGTTATCACGTGGGAAATTTTTACAATGTGTTTATGAATTAAGAGAAGAAATTGCCATTTTCCTAGAAGAAGAAAACAGATCGGTGGCCGCGAGTTTTCGCGATGGTTTATTTGTGATGAAATTGAGCTACTTGGTCGACATATTCGAGAAATTAAATAACTTGAATCTTCAACTCCAAGCAGCAAATACACATATGTTGGATACGAGTGATAAAGTTAATACTTTTTGTGGAAAATTAGAATTGTGGAGCAGAAATTTGAAGCAAAGAAATCTAACAATGTTTGCAAATGTGGATGATTGTACTAAAACTTACAAGGCTGGAGAAAAACATGTAAAAGTTGCTTTTGTAACCACTGAAAATCATTTAGCCATGCTGGTAAAGAATTTTAAAAAGTATTTTCATGTTGACGACAAACTGATAGCAAGTTACGAGTGAGTTAGGGATCCATTTCATAAGATTCCTGAAGGACTCTCAATTGATGAGGAAGAAAAATTCATAGACTTCACGACAAGTGACGAAACTAGAAGACAATTTAGTAATAAATCACTATTTGAATTTTGGGCTGGAGAAGAGGATGATTTTAATTTCACTAAAAAAAGGGCATTTCGCATTCTATTACCATTTTCAACATCCTACCTTTGTGAAAAAGCATTTTCTGCTGTGGCTACTTTGAAGACAAAATATAGATCTCGGCAGAAATGAAAGTATCTATTTCTAATATTAAGTGTTCCTTCGAAAAACTTTGCTCTGCAAGACAAGCCTCAGGAAATCACTAATAATTATTAAATTTGTTTTAATTTAGTATGTTTTGATTAAATAAGTTTTGATTTAGTAAGTTGTTTTACTTTAATAAGTTATTAAATATGTCGAAATGTATTTTGTTTTCTATGTGTATGTGTGCTTTCCTTTCAGTCAGTTAATCATTTTTTTAAAATAATATTTTCTCTTGGATATTCTCGCGCCCCCCTAGGGGGGCGAGCCCCACAGGTTGAAAATCGCTGTAATATGAAATGTTTTAAAAATCTTTTAAAGAGAAACAATGAAGCCGCGTTTCAATAACCTATGTGTCCGCAGACATGGCACTCTTTCCCCTGTTTTTCCTCTCTTGCGGTTTTCCAGGGTTCTTTGATGTCTGTCCTGTTATCCATTGGTTCAAATCATTTGTGGGTTATCATCAAACGGACATAATTCCATTTTTATCTTACCATTTAGAGGTCTGAAATTTGGAGAATTGTTAAAATCTGGAGTTTGAATTTTTTGTCGATAGCAATATTTTCTCTTTGCTTACTTCATATACGAGAAAGTAAAAAGAAATCCTAAATAACCTAAAATTTTGAATTTTTATTTCTTTAAGATTCTATATTTTAAAGAATATAGCTTTCTTAACTAATCTGAAAGCCAGAACATTATTTAGAGTGTCCAAAATATTATGTCCTAGAAATGCAATGAATTCATCATTTTAAAGGTTTCGAAACAGATAGCAACCATTTAACTATCAACAAAGAAATCATATTGGCGACTCATCACTACTTAAAACCTATGCACGTATTCTTTTTTATTCGGCTGTGATTTGGGACGGTGGGCTGTATAAGCATTACATAAACACTTTTTTCATTACATTGATTCGTTAAGTGTAAGAAATAAATTGATATCACGTCTCTTTTGTGTTAAAAAAAACAAATGGATGAAATTTTAGTTGAAACCTATGAGATTAAAGTATCTGTGAAAAAATGGTAAAAGTAGAAAAATCCGGTTTTTAAATGTTATATTTTACTTCCAATTGCTTTCCTTCTCCACTTTGGGAACCAATCAATAGATATTCTCAAATTCCTGAAGAGATTTAATCTAGCATATGACTCCAAATAGTCATATTTTAAAGATAAAATGTCTCTCTTTTTGAAACGTTCCTTTGATTTATTTTTGAGGCAATGTTAAAAAATGTTACTTATTTATCTTTTTGGGTATTTGCTTTTTAAAAAATCTTTCGATACATATTCATAAATAAACAATTTTTTCCGAAAAAAAAATATTTTTTATGTAATTTAAAAGAATTTTACAAAAACCTTGCTTTAAATGAAGTTGAATTTCAACAGTATAAAAAAATTATTTTTCACAAAATTTCCGAAATAAGTTTGAATAAAATGCTACTTAATTTTCAAAAAATACTTAATGTATTAAATGAAAAACAGCAAGCATTCATAATATACAGGATGTTCCAGAAAGAGGAAATGCACTTTACTTTTTACAAGAGAGGGCGGGAAATTATAAAATAAAACAGGAAATTACTTAATAAATGGTCTTCTGCTATTCATTTTCAAAAAGTTGCATTTTGTAAATTTTTATACGATTTTCCTAGACAAGATTGATTTTTCAGATGATATCTAATTTTTCTGCAATTGCAACGTTATAAAAATCTACGCATTTGTATCTTAGGAATAACATAAATTATGGTTCAATGAAAATGATGGTGACCATGCATTTAATTAAAAAGTAAAGTACAGATTAATTATAATTGCGTTCTGGTTGATGTACTTCATTGAAACTTGGCTTATATCTTATACGGGGCATGGAATAAAGTATACTGCGAAATAATAATAGTTTAAGTTTTTACTTCTAGATGTTGCTTTTCATGCAATGTCGAAAAGCCGTTAAGCCAATCAGAAACGACTAAAGATGCCATTCTTCTCTATGTATTTAGAAATCGAGCTTCTTTACTTGTCAAGTTGTTTTATAACAACTGTAATAATGGTTTTGCTGCACTGTGGGAGGAACGGCACTTGAAAGGCTTTCAAAAATAGCTGATGTGGAGTAAGAAATAATATTTCTATATTTGAAGAGACTGGAGAGATGGATGTGCTGCCAGGAGAAGTTAGTTAGTTAAGTTATATTAACGTCCCGTTGTAAAGCAACATTAGGGCTATTTTTGGGACGGACCTAGTAATTTTGAACCACGGTCGGATGACGGCTGCCAAGAGAAGGAACTGGAGCTGATTTCAAATAAATAAATCAAAAACAGAGCAACGAATTCTCATTACTGTCACACATGATGTCCTAGCGTTGTGTATGAACAATATCTACATACTGATTACATATGCTGCATGATATGGTTTTATTTCTCATTTAATTTCTTTTTCTTTGACAAGAACACTTCTCAAGGGTCTAAAAATGTTGTATCGCGTTGATTTCTTTCTTTCGCCACAGAATATCTCCGAACTTGGAATCTCTAGGATTCCCTGTCGGTTGAAAGGATATACATGGAAATATTTATTAAGAAAAAAAAATTAAGTTTACATACGGTACAAGAAAAAGTAACTATATTCTATATTATGATAAAGGGAGTGTTCGGTGGGAACTATGAGTTGAGGAATTCTATTGAAGTTAATATATCCTGGAGAAGGGCTTGATTAAGGTACGAGACGAAAGTTTATTCAGGGCTTGGATCTGGGGAGATCAATTCCTCGTTGTCTTATAGGAACAACACAAGATTTCTGATTTTGACTTTGGACATTTTATTCCCATAACGTTGATCCACCAGATTCTTTCGAGTTCGTGGGTGGATTTGTTAAAATGGAAAGATGTGGTGAGAGTGGCAGCTAGTGACATAATGAAGAGAACCGCCTTCTTCACTGCAGCCACATTGATCCGATCCTTTAATATTAAATTGATTGAGGTGCGAAGGAAAAGGGCTATGGCCAGTTGTAAAGATAATAAAAAGATAATGTCTAGCCTGTTCCAAGAGGATACTAGCCTGTTAAAGGAGACTTTGGAGATAATTTGATAGATGTTTCTGCTAGTTAAGCCATTGCCCCTTCACCTTGTCATCGCTGTAGGCTCAGTTTATTTAGTAGACTTTTAAGATGGCTTCTCAGCGCTGGATATTGAACGGGCGTACCTATAGAAATGGCCTGTTTGGCTAAAGAATCTGCAGCCTCGTTTCCGGTATGGCCTACATGTGCTTTAACCCATCGTAACTGAATAGAAGGTAGGTGGATGCCCGTTGCTGGAAAGTGTAACGGCAACAAGCCATTTCCTTTACTGTAGTAAAGCGAATGTTTATAGACTACTATCTTCATGCAAAATGATGCACCCCCCCCCCCAACTTTTTTTACCGGATAAGTGAAGGAACTGTGTCTGAACTTGAATCGCTTTGATTTCTGCAAATGGAAATGAAAGATCGTTTTATGGAGATACATATTGTTACAAACCTGTAATGTTGCTTCACAGCACGGTTAATTCAATCACTGGAAAGACCGTTTTACGATCATCTCTCTTGGGTGCTTGTCGGGTGCCGTGTCAGTGATCTCAGAGCTTGGTGACAAACTTGACGACGAATTTGACGATTTTGGGTACAAAATCGATATTACTGGAAACTTCCATTGATTGAATTAGCTAATTATTTTCTATTTACTATTTTATCATTTTTATGGTAATTTAACTTCAATCGTATATAAGAATTTGATTATATATTGTAGTAAATTATTAGAATTCAAATTTTATCTAATTTATTTAATGCGGCTTTTATTTTATGTTGAATTATTTGTTTCATTTATATAAACAGAATGAATTTAATTTAAAATGCATTTTGTCATTGCTTTAAAGAAAAAAGAATTTTTGTTAGTTTAATTAATAATTTGGTCAGATTTTTTTTATTTCTATAAGTTAATTAATTAACTTTTTATACTAGTGCTTCGACTAGCATTATAAAACTTATGCATAAAACAAAAGAGTTCCAATTTATTAGGTATAATGTAGGTACTTTAGGGCTAAGGCTATTTTGGGATGGATCTCGTAATTTTGAACCACGATCAGATGACGAGGATGACACCTGAGCTGGCAGCCCCCTCTCCTCACCACACCACACCAGAGGTAGGACGTTTGGCCCGAATGGATTTAACGTGCACCAGACCCACTTACACGACGGTTCTTCGGTGGAATCGGTTCACCAACCTGAAACCCTCCGGTTCTGAAGCCGAGACCTTACCACCAGGCCACCGCGGGCCATAGGAACACAATTATTAGTATTTTATAAAATTTTACGAAATGTTTCTTCGAATTCTTACCGTTCATGTTAATTCAAGATTTTGAAATAGAAACTCTAAAAAGTTATCTTACGGCAATTATTTATCTCTCTCAATTAATTATAGCAAAAAGAATCCGAATATCTAATCTATTTTTCTGCTCGAAATTTTTTTCCAAAATGTAAACGGAGCATTGGATGTTAATGAAGTCGCATTGAATTAAATTACACGAATGCATTTGTTAAGGAGGTATGAGCAACAACTTTGTGGCGAATCCCCGCTGCTCGTTTGCTTTTTAATTGCGGGGGGAGTTTTAAATATTAATTATTACAATCCGCCTATTTCCCTTTCAAACTATATAAGTGACTACGAAATATTTATTGTATACAAACGATTTCACTTAATGCATTGAGGTAACAAATTGAGGATGCTTTGTAAATTATTCGACAAATTATATTTACATTCCTATTTCTACCATTCATTAATGTTTTATTTTGAACTATTTATGGTTATAACTCAATTTTTTACTCTTTTGTATACATAGTATAGAGAAAGTATTATAATCGTCGAAAAATTCGAACTCGATTTTGACGAATCTTCATGTTTCAGACCTTTCTGAGTTCATAAAAACACATTTTTGGGAAATGTCTGTCTGTCTGTGGCATAGATAATTCAAAACGCTTTGAACTAAGCGGATGGAATTTGGCATATAGGCTTTACATCGAATTTGCAGATTTCTGTTAAATTTTGAGTAAAATCTGTTTGGGGAAAGTCCTTCTATCCAGCTATTCGGATGTAAGTTAACGCGATAATTACAAAACGAAGGGAGCTAGATCGATAAAATTCGGTATACAAATTTAACACCTATAGTGTAGACAACTATCAAATTTTGAGCCAAATCCAACCACGGATTGTTATTTATTGATCTGTACTTTCAGAAACATGTAAGTGTGATAGTTCAGAAAAACAATGACTTAAATATTCCAAATTCGTGATGGAATTTTGTGACTACAAGTGCAGTTTTGTGTCAAATTTTTGTTTCAATCTGTTGAGAAAAAGGTGTCGTAAAAACAGATTGAATTTTCTGTTTCTATTAACCACATGCCAGAGATGAATCGCTAAATAACTCGCCAATGATGACACGATAGATTCAGTAAAAATGCTAAATTCATGCCAAAGCATTATATTCTGTAACTACTGTACGCCACTGGCTTCTAAGGCGTTCTCTGGCATGACAAGTTTATTAGAGAACATGCGAGAAATTATTGGGAAGACAACTCCCGCTGATTATATCTAATGAATGCCATACATGATTTGAATATTGCCCTTCATTCGAGTCTATTAAATGGTAAGTAGAACTGGTTGTCATCTGTTTTCCTTCCTTGTAATTCATTTGTTTTTAAAGAAACGAGTATGCAGTTTTCTATAATGATCTAATTGCGGGAATATAAACGAACAAATTTATCTATAAAAATTTAATTTTTCTACCTCATTTTGAATACTTTTGCATTTCTCACAGCTTACTGTATAACAGTAGGTAAAAATCTAAATCGCATTTCAACTCCTTTGGGAAACTCAGTATAATTAATACATTTTGAAATGTGCATTTTCATTTTCTGAAGTGTGAAAATCAAGTTCATACTCTATTACACATTAACAAGATAGCAATATCAATCAAAGACTTCAACATATTACGAATTTATGATGCAGGATAGATATTGCTGTATTCGAGATTTGTTCTGAAATGGTTCGGAAAAAAGATTTACTACCTCAACATATTTGCAAAGAGATTTTTTTTCATTGAATGTATCTCTCAACAAATATGAGCATTTAAAAAAAATTTTAAGTAAAAAGAATTCATGGTTTACTGATTTAATATGTATACCCTTTTAACCAATGCATGTAATGGAAAAAATTTTGGGAAAACTACAAGCTTTAGAAAGTTTTTCAAAAGCGATTTCAGATGGCCACATTCATATGGCTGTTGAACGTGCATCAGTGGCTACGAATACAGCCATTCCATGGATGACAAGGAGAAGACAGTTGAAGGGTTTGCTGTAAAACGGAGGTAGCTCACATTAATCGAGTTTTCAGAAAGCCGTAAAAAACGTTTGAAAATTCTAAAATCCAAATTGCGTTAAGATTTTTTTCTTTTGGTCAATCTTATTAATTGTTCCTACATATTATGACGGTATTTTCACACAAAAATATATTTTCCAGATGACGTGGCACATGTTGGAATGTTGGTGCTACCTCTTTCTTGCAACAAATAGATAGACTGTCTATCTCTGGGAAAAATATTTCATAATAAAAATACAGTTTATTGTACTATTATTAGTTATTTAAAGTAATATATATATATATATATATATATATATATATATATATATATATATATATATATATATATATATATATATATATATATATATATATATATATATATATATATATATATATATATATATATATATATATATAACTTGGCTTTAAAAACCAAAAGACTATATCCCCTTTAATCGTTACACTCCCCTCTGTAACGTCGAGCTCATCTGCTGCGTTGTCGGGTTGTATAGGCCATCGTATAACTACATATCATTTTGTGGGACGTATTTGCGAGCTAGTTCCGTTACATCTTTGTATTTTGGGCTCTTAAGTGGAAGGGAGCGGGAGTAAGATCTCTGAATCTTGTTTAACATTAATGGAGTCAAGTTTTGGATGTTGAATATTCTTACTGTCTTGTTACAGAGTGGTCCAACACTCTCTGTACATGATGTGTTTCCTGTATTATTTTGGGATTTTTCTTAAGTAAAAACCTCTATATTTCATTATAAAATACTTTATTTACCATTAGAAAATATGTAAGGAGCTTTCAAGAAGAAACCTTTTAATAGATCAACGAGGTTGAAAATCATACCTTGGGTAATTTTAGTAACAACACACTTTTCACTCGTCTTCTCTATGATACCAGTATAAGTACAAGAAAAGTAGAGTTTCCTTGTACGTTTTTCTGTGTTTCCGAAGGCATGGTGGGGGAAAATGGCGGTAGCTCCAGAAGCCACCTCTATACTGCAACAAACTAATGAGACGAACAGCTCCATCGCTTGAGTAACGCGAGAACTAACGACTGGAGCTGCATCTTTCTGGCACCAAACGAACAAGTTTTTATTTTACCACATGATAGTACATGCAACTCCAAATTCCCCTAGGTTGGAGCTACATCCATTTTGCAGCAAATCCTTCAATTGTTACAAAACCAAGCAAAGGTTTAAGTTTCTTTTATTATGCTCAAAATTTTTATTCCTATTTTTGTTTAGAAAAAAAAGCCCACCTATATCTATTTGTAATTAATGCAATTGGTTTGATCAACCCTACGTTTTGAAGACATTAAAATATTTTAGTTTCCTAAATTTGTTTTCATTGTTGTATACAAAGAATAGAAAGAATCGATTGCCTCTTTTTTTTTTTATCATACTACGATTCGAACTAAATCATTGAACTTTTGATTCTTTAAGGTTAATTTAAATAAAGATTTGCAGTTGGATACTAATACTTATAAAATGTTGCAAAAATAAGTTCATTTAATCTCTTAAGTGAACTTCAGAATATTTAGTTCGTCTCAACTATTCCTTTTAAACTTCCCAACTCAAATATGCAAGTTCTCTAAATATGCTTTTTTCTACTTTATAAACTACAACTACATAAAAATTAAAATAAAAAATATCAATAAATCGTCTTTGATCGAATAATCATAATTAAAATAAAAAATATTATTGATGAGACCATAATAAAAATCGAATTTCCGAGTGCAATAAATTAATCTAATTTAAAAACCCTTTAAATTAAATATTAAGTAATAAAAATTAGTGTAACAATTATTTATAACAATTAGAATTAGTCTAAAAAGACTCACAAAGTTTATTTACATCTAGTTTCAAAAAAATTATAAAAGTATTAAATTTAAATTTTCATTATATTGTATTATTTTTGTTTGCAGTTTCTTATCAATAATAAATCGCATTGAAAGTAAAAACACAAACGTTTTTATAAAGCAGAATATTAAAATTTATATTTTCGCAGATATTTAATGTCATTCGCAGAATTTTATTTTCATTTCAATAAATGGTTAACAAAGCACTTCTTTTAAAACACATGAAACGATCTTTACGATCAGCACTCGCTCATTCCAAAAAATAATTCATACAGCAGACGATATCTTAAATTATTTCTATTCCACGTACCTGTTTACGGCTTGAAAAACCACTGTCCTTGTGCTGAAGTAAGAGGAGAATGACGCATGCTGATTTAGTTTCTCTCTCAATTTTTTCAGGCTGAAATTTTGTTTTTCTTTCTCTTCCCAAACGTTTACATCTGCACGTGAACGTTGCAGAATTTGTTTCTCTCTTTCTTTCAGTGTGAATGGAAAATTTGATAAAACAGTGATAAAAACATTTTATCATTAATTGCATTCATTCAAAATCGTAAAAACCAATTTTGTTTAGAATGGCGGAGAAATAGTTTAAATGCTAAAATTTCTATTAGGGTGTTCCATAAGTTTCTTTCCTATTTCTAATATGAAATGAAAACACAATACTAAGATATTATTTATTTTGTTATATAAGAAACCTTTTCCTCTACTACCTTCTTCCATCTCTCAGGAAGCCTTATTATGCTTTCTTTCCAAAACTGTTATGTTTTGGACAAGAAATAATTCTTGAGGTGCTCTTTTATTTCGTTGATGGATTTAAAGCTCTTATCGCGAAAAGAATTTTTTAAGGACAGAAAGAAGTAATAATCAGATGGAGCAAAACATCCCAATCAAACTGTAAGAGCTTTTCTCTTATGACTAATGCAATATGTGGTGTCGCGTTGTCATGATGAAAAACAACGTCTCGTCGGTTCATTCATTTTGGCCGTTTTTTTTGCTATGGCAGCTTTCAATTGATCCAGTGGATGACAGTATTTCGTAGAATTTATGGTTTCACCTTGAGGAGGGAGCTCGAAGAAAATGACGTCTTTCCAATCCCATTAAATAGACAAAATAACTTTTTTGAAGTGTAGTAGAGCTCTGGTACGACTGAAACCGATGACATAGTCGGCAAATAGATAAGTCTGCATGTTTGCGCAAGCAGAGCCAGATAAGGCCATTCATAGCGCGATGAGAATGAAATTTTTGGGACACCCTAATATATAAAAAATCCTAACACATAAAATTTTATTATAAAAAATAAAACATAATTAAAAACATGTTAAGAATATGGAAAAGTTACTTTCGATTCGAAGCAAAGTTACTACCACATATTTTTTATACCATATTGGTACTTTTGACGCGTTTTTTTTTTCGTATGTTATGCCTGTGGTGTCACCATATGTAGGTTACATATGAAATCCTTACTTTCAATGCATCATCCCATCTATAGATTCAAGCTAGTGCTGCTGGCTAATCTGTGGGATATTTTCTGAAGCTAAAATAATTCTTCTGATGCTAAAAAAACTGTGTCATAATTCTTTATTTAATAAAACGGAGTTTTTTTAATGCAAAGAAATAATTCACATTTTTAATTTAAGATTTCAAAGGTTGCAAGAGGAGGACATCAGTTATAGTTAAGAAGGTAAAAGTTCCAAACCTAATTGAGAATAAAAATTTCATGAAAGATAATGTAATATTAAACAATACTTACTGACTTCAATCCCCGATTCCTCCTCGTTCCTGACAACTTCGCCAACTTATGTCAGCGATTTTAAGCGTCTCTTGTTTCAGTAGCGCCATCTAGAAGCAAGAGTACGACTTTAGCTACTCATGCGTCACAACCCTTTTTATGGGACGGACTTCATTCGTATATTTCATTCACGGATCGTAATTTAGATTCAAATGAGAAAACTGTCATCTCTGAAACAGAACCCCAAGTGATATTTCCCCGACTTCGAGGACTGTGTCCACGACAGATTAACACTTCCACCACCCACCTTATACACGGAGAGTTTTTGGCCGCCGAGTTTCGAACTCACTACTCAAGGAATGCGAGTCCCATGCCCTACCAACCAGGGTATCTAGCCCTACTTTTTCTTTCGATAAATTACTACAAATAAGGGCAAATACAAGCAATTTCAAATTCGTTTTTATTAAAACCAAATTTTTAGGAAGCATATTTTTATCACTCCTCTGAAACGTGAAAATATCTTCTTATCATAAATCTGAGAGCTAATATATATGCTCTCTATAAATCAACATCTCGTTCGTTTCCATTACCCTCCTTTCACATGCTAGAAAAAGAATTTTCTTCTTTTTTTTTCCGGCAGTAGAATGACCTGTTGCAACAATATGAAGTTTGAGAAGAAAACACATGACACAGCAATTTACTTATAATATAAAAATTCCGTTATTTTCTTAACACTCTTCATATGTTAAGATAGCATTATTATCATTACAGCTCCGTAGCTGTTCTGGCCTAGGGCCTTCCCCATGATCTGGGTGTCCGAGGTTGGAGTCCTGATTCGTGCATGGTTGCTCTTTACCCTGTGTGCTATCTATCCCCATGTAAGAAGGGGTTGTGCAACCGAGCGTGTCAGTGTCATCTTCATATGAGCTAGAAGTCAGACTTCTGCACTCGGGTGCTCAGGGGTCTTTACCCTCAGAAGCTACCGCACCCCTCTCTCCCCGATCTCTTGATCTTGGTTTGAATTGGTGTTGAATCCAAGGGGGATAAGCAACAAACAACAGCTTTAAAGCTCCATATCATAAGAGAGATTGAAGTTCATCAGAACATCTTTTAACAGGTCCTCCTAAATGCAAAAAGAAAAAAAAGAAAAGAAAAGAAATTTTCCGAATAATTAATGTATATTTTTTCATGACATCTTTAGAAAGTGCAGCATTCGAAATCCATCGATCGTTTCTTTTTATTTGTGTTGGGGGTGGGTGGGTGGGGGACTGTTGACTGCAATCAAGTAAATAATTTCGAAATCAGTACCTAAAATACCTACACGAATTTTTATGCTTCAATAATACCACATGAAACAATATAAAACTAGCGGCAGTAGTCTCCCAAGAACTTTCTTGCATATTTTCTAGTAAAGGTGTTAGTTTAAGAACGCCTTGCATGATATTGGTCTACAATAGATACTCAATGTTAACCTTAGACTTGAAATTAACACTTTTTATTGAATTTTTTGTGTCATCTCTAGGACGTTTCTTAGCGATTAATCCCTTGTATGCTGTTAATAGTACCCAAAAAATTAAATTTATGTTTTAGATGTATTTTTACCAATCGACTGAAAAACAAAATTTGACATAGAAATATAATTGTAGTTACAAAATCACATACTAAAATTTTTATATTTAAGTCATTGCATTTTTTAGTTATCGCCCTTACGTGTGTCTGAGAGTGCAGACCGATAAATGATCAACCCCTTCTTGTATGTGGCTCAAAATTTGACAGCTATATAAGATTTAACCTTATACAGGTGTATAAGATTAACCCCTTAGACAGATTTAACATCTACACTATAGATGTTAAATCTGTGTTTTGAATTTTATCTATCTATTTTTTTTTTTTTCGCTTCGTAGTTATCGTGTTAACTGATATTTGAACAGCCGGAAAGAAAGACTTCCTATGAAAGGATTTTGTTCTAAATTTGATAGAAATGTAAAAATTTGTTGTAAAGACTATATACCAAATTTCATCAATCTATCTCAAAGCATTTTTGTGTTAACTTTGTCACAGACAGACAGTTTTTCAGAAATGTGACTATCGGACTCGGAGAGGTCTGAAACGTGAAGATTCTCAAAATAACGATATCGAAATTTTCAGAACCCTGTGCGCTTTTGTGCATGCGTCAGGAGATTCTATTTCAGCGGTGAGAAGAAAGATGAAAGGAGATGGTTTGGTTTGGTTATATTAACGTCCCATTTGAAGCAACACTAGGGCTATTTTGGGACGGACCTCGTCATTTTGAACCACGGTCGGATGACGAGGACGACACCTGAGCTGGTGTAATTAAAACTCTTATTTAAAAAGTTGAATTTCAATAAAATTAACTATAGGGCGAAAAATGAATGAAACAAAATATCTATATTCCAAGAGATTAAAAAAAAATCTTTATTGCAAAATCTAATTTAATGCATCAGCATGGCACCTTAAAATTTTACAATGTTTATGAAGGAATAATTTATACAGCATTTTTATACAGAATGCAGAAAACGGCATTGACTATATAATAACGCCGAACTTAAAAAAGGGACATCGCCGAAAGTGCCTTTCTGGAACTGATTTTACAAAACAGAGGACATCCCTAACGTTCATAAGAGGCATCGGGATCCGAAGGCCAATCGAGGATGAAAGTCGCATCGCCGGACGTCAAAGGGGCGGAATTTCTTGATGGGAAGTAGTCCTCCCCTGAAGCATCGGGATCGAACCTCCAGCTATTCGGATCCAAGAATGGATTCTCAGGAAGCTCTACGTCGACAGAATACCTCTCATCTGTATTACTAGGGATTGATTTTCCTGTAGAAGACTGGTGCAGAAAGGCCATTGATAAAATGGCAGTTGCCAGAAGATGGCTGAGGAGAGAAGCCATCGCTTTAGCCTGAAATGTAGAAAATATAATTTTAGATCTTTTGTTTGAAAAGCTCCTGTGAAAGTAAATCAATGTTAGCAGGAAGATTACGATCCGAAGAGAGCTTTGAGCCTCCACATATATAAGTATTCTCAATAATCGATTCTCGCCATTATGGGCGCTTTTAACTGCATCTCAACAAACATTACTTCCACCTTTCGCTCCCTTTTATGCTGTCCACCACTATGTCGTAACATGTCAAATAACTCAAAAATAGAGTTATCGAAAAATTAACAATTGGAGGTTAATTACATTTTTGAAGCTCCTCTATCTTTCAAGCTAGCATAATACAAACTCAATCTAATAAACTACATTTGTTGCCTGCCCCCTTCAATGAAAAGGCAGAATATGAAATCAATTAAACTTTTCTCGACTGGCGCGCCATATATGCATCACCAGTGGACGTCTCCCACAGCCGGGCGTACCACCCGTGTATTTCTGGAAATCGAATTCATGGGACGGTGCATATTATGTGCATTTTAAACTGGAATAATTTTTAATCGCCACTAGATGTATCCCTGTATCCATTACTTTTGAAATAAGATTAGTATTGGCATCCTGACCTTCAGTTTACTCATATTCAACCTCTCTTTGGTATTTTACTCATCAGCTGTTGCGGGGGTGGGGGATAAGAGTAATGTAAATAAACAGAGCTGGGTTGTGTAACGTTGCGCTTGATAGAATGGACTAATAATCTAAAAAGGTAGAAAAAAGACGACGTTAGGACTTAAACTTCATATTTTGAGTTCACAGTTAGGCTTAGCGACGCAAAACCCTCATCCTGGGGGATGATTCCCTTCGCGTACGCTCCGTCCCGTGCGTGCGTCTAGGATAGAGGTTTCCCGTCCCGAAAGAGTTAATATTAACATAACCAAGCTACTATTAAGTACAGCAATTGATTTTGTTATTGAATTGATTTTTAGGTTTGCATAATAATCGCATTTAGGGAATATTTTGTGCAAAACGCATTTTCCTATAATCCTAACTTAAATTTCTTTTAATCATAGCAGTTAATTTTAAATTTAATAATATTAAATGGGGTCTGCAATATACAGGGTGGTTATAATTAAACTTCCCCTATGAAAAGTATCCTTTAACGAAAATGGGGGGGGGGACGGATTGCAATGAAATTTGCTATATGGACTATACACGAGATGCTGGCACGGAATTTCGAGAAAAAAAATTAGTTTCAAAATATTTACCAGAGGGCGCCTTTTCCGGAAAAACATCAAATTTAACACAATGAACGACCAAAATGGAATACAGAAAAAATATTAACATGTATTGATTAGCTTCTGATCACCTTGTCATCAAACCACATTAAGTAAAGGTAAGGAAAAAAAATAACAGTACGCCGTTTGAGGAGAAAAACAGTTCAGTTTGTAGAAACAAGAACAGACTAGGACGAAATTGCACAAGAGCAGCAGTTGTTAATAGTGTCCAGGAAGATAAAGAGAAAGGTGCTCCATGTGACCACCCTGATTCACTTGCAAAATTTCAAGTCGATGGACAGTGTGTTCAACAGCAGGTCGTAACTGATCAGTTGTGATGCTTCTCATATGAAGCGTTATGGAGTTTCCAAAGTTTCCCGGTTTTCATTTTTATTACTCGTGATTCTTGTTCTGGATTGTTAATATTGTTTCTGTATTCCGTTTTGGTAGTTTATTGTTTTAAATTTTATGTTTTTTCCAGAAAAGACAAGAGTAAAGTTTTCCAAGAGTAAACATCATACATCAGATTTAGTATGTTTGGAATCTTTTTGAATAACATTTCTGCCTTCGTGTATATTACAAAAGAACAGAGAAAAATAGCGACTACCACAATCAAAGAGACTGTGACAAAGAGATGATTTAGGTTAAACATCTCTACCAAGAGCCGCACTAAGCCTAATCAACGCCGTCGTGCAAATGTCGATCACAAATTGAATTTTCGAAAAGAGGCTTTGAAATATTATTGCGAAATTTAGCTCTAAAATAAGGTATGTGCAAAAAGAGAAAAAAAAGTTCTAACCAAATTATAAAGCTGCATTATAGAATCAAAATGTAATGATTCCTAAAAAAAAAAAAAAAAAAAAAAGAGATTCAGGATGTAAAATTCTTTCCAATATACAGAAATTAGTAACCTGTCCACTCAAACAATCGAATGGAAATTTCAGATTTTTTTATTTGAAATTAAAAGACGTTATAGGCAATGATGGTGTAAAACAAAATGACTGTCACAGTTACGACTACAATAAAAAATTCCAAAATTTTCAATTGGCTACAAGCACATTTTTCCAGCGCACAGTTATTAGTGTACTGAAACCTCATAAATGGCGTAGGAAATTGGACCCAAGCCACAAAGTGGTCCATTACTGACCGTCCTCCTCAGCTTTACATTCGCCTATCTTCCTAATAAGCAAGGAACATTCCATCACTAAAAGAAAATCTCTGTGAAATTCTAAATATTTAATAAGATGACACTCTCAGGGAAATGAGGAGATTCATTAATACAGTTGTTTTATCTAAACGGGGAAAATGCTGCTGAATCAGTGTGAGTTTATCGGCGATTTCATAAGATAAGATGAGGTTCCTTAAAGACTTTATGTTGTTAAGCTTGCACAACTTAATAGCATAGCCGCACACTTGAGATAGGCGGTCCTGCTATGCATTACACCTAATGTGGAAGAAGAGATGCCTGCCATTTGGATATACAAATACCACAGTCGTCGGGCTTCTACACTGCATTTATCGAACTCTTCCTTTCTGATTCCAGATGTTGCGACCAGCAACAAGCGTGTGGCCGAATTTCTTTCCTCTTCCGATATAATAAAGATAACAGTTGGGCACTACTGTATCAAAGACGGATGATGTATTCTTCTAAACTGTGGAAATCCGCAATATCTGCTGCCAGCGCCTTTATTCAAAGTTAAAGCGACTGGTATCGCAATCGCATTCGCTCTCGGTCACTTGCTCTGCTGTGAAAACGCGCTCCATTACAAGTGCACGGTATGCAGCTAATGTTGAGGAATTTCCAAAATGTCAGTGTTGAAACTTTAATAACATTTTACGGATGCAAAATGATGCTCCTCTATACATTGCTGCATGTGTTCGACACACGCTGCGGTAGCACTTTGGTGTAGAGTCCTCCGTAACTTAGTAATTTCAGGGTTTTCGCAATTCCACAACTTACTTTGATGAGTTGCACTTGCCATAGGGATGTCGCCATTGTCTCAAAGAGATTGGACTTCTATCTGTTGGTACGTGGGAGGTATTTTATTTTACTCATTGAAGAAGTCGTGTCCCTTGCAATGGATCCCAGCCTACTTGGGCATTGAGAGAAACGATCAGGCTGGTACTCTTGCCTAGGATGCCAGAGCAGTGGATCCCACCCTTCTGTCTACTACTGGTCTGGATGCTAATGCCATGGCAAAGCAGAGGTTCTGTACCAATCAAAAGAAATTCTCCCTGCCAAATTTAAATTATAAAAGAGACATCATAATCACAATTGCATGGCTCAGAACAGGGCACCTGGGGGGCATGAGGATCATGCCTGATGGTTCCAGACTCCATGACGAATACAGACACTGTCCAGACGTGCAGCTGAATCCGGAACATATTTTTAGCTGCCGTTCTGTTATTTCAGCTCTCTTCAAAATTGACATTGACTGCACCAGGGATGTTCTTTATTTCGATAAAGCGAAAGATGTGGCCAGGGATGTTCTGCATGTTTTCGGCCCAATCTAATTGCCCCCGTCTCTCCCTTTTTTTCTTATTTTTTATTTTGCCGTCATTTTTCATCATGTTTATATTACTCCAAAGCCATTTATGGTTTTTAAATGTGCTCATTATTTAGTGAACAAAAAAGTATTGCCATTGCAGAATTTCGAAATAGTTTCACTATAACCGTAATTGTAAAAATTCAGTTGTTTGGAATCCTCGCAATATTCAGTGCATACTTTTAACTAACAATATCCGAAATTCTCTGTCGATTTATTGAAAAGCAGGTCGTTAGAAATTTATGTAAAAAAAAAAAAAACTTCTTCTTCTTCTTTTTTTTTTTTTTTTTTTTTTTTTTTTACAGCACACGGCATTTTACACTACAAATATGTCTCATTCCTTCTGATAGCAATATACCATTCATATTTAAATGAAATCAGTTTCCATTTCGTTTGGTCTGTAATTTGTAAATAAATAAAACCTTTGAAAAAGTTTTTTTTTTGAAGCTGAATAAATTTGATTTTAGCCATTTCTGAAAGCGGACTTCTTATTACTAAGATCTTTCTATTCGGTCAGTGTTGTCAACCAGGAAATACTGAATGGTTCAAATTCGGATTGATATAAAAAATTTTAATTTTAGATATTTTATAATTACATATTTTGATATTCAAAATTCGATCTAACATATATATCTCTCTACTATTCGAAAATTTAAAGTGATCACTCAGCTGTTAGTGATTGACGAAAACATGATGATTGTAATTATGCAATATATAATAATTTAAATTTACTTTTAATAATTTTTGTGCTTACAATTTCCTATTGCAAGCAGAAACATATAACTGAATGGTGAAGCAAACAGGAATCCTGTATTGATCAAAAAAGAATTTCAACATGATATTCGGACGTATGGAGCAAAGTGATGCGGAAGTGTAACTCCTTAGTTATTTTTATATGACTGAAATTCTAATAAGTCACCTTCGGCGACCAGCTGTTCGTTCATTTATATATTAAAAGCAAAATATCAGTCCCCAGGCATAAAAATTGCATTTATTTCGCCACTTTTTTTTTCATACGAAATTTCATGATGCATAAATCTGTCATTAATAATCAACTGTTTTTCAGGAACTCAATTTTTGAGAGGAATCTTGGGAGTATTATTTCACTACACATTGTCTATGAAGAGGGAAAATAATATCCGATAGAATCTCTCCGCCATTTCACCGATTTCGCTAATTTTTATTTCTAATGAATGCTCATCATCCCTATACACTTCAAAAAGGGTCGTCTCCCCTCTTCACTTTCATTTCGAAACATTTTGCAAAATAAAAGATCGAATCGTCAATTAGTTTCACCACTTTGCTAGCATAATCAACTATTCAGAGTGATTAATCATTATTATGTAGTCACAATCTAAAATAGTTTTTTTTTTTTTTTCATTTTTTCTACTACTTTAATACTTTCTTCCACAAATGTGTTTACACATCATAATTCTTGTTATTCAAGTTTTACACATTTCAGTATTGTTTCTCATATATATATATAGCAAAAGCGCAACGTAACGCCATATGTTACAAAATTTTGTAAAATAGAGTCGGTCGAGAGCTGTATACCGACAAAAATGGACGCTCGAAACGGCTTATAAAAAGGCTTTGGTTGCAAAAGATTTGTTTTTCATCCAAAAATATAGCTCTCATATTACGTCGAAACATTGCTCCTATGATTAGCTAAGCTCATTAATGTGAAACTTGTGACAATAAGTCTACAAAAGTTTTTGAATGCTTAAAAATGTTTAAAGAGAGCTGAGAGGACATATGGATAAAAAATATGAGGCTAAAAATAATTGCAACACAGTTAATAAAGAAAATTGGACTGTGTGAATTTTTCAATAATGGGAACTTTAACCATCATAATAAACATTTATTTTGGAGAGGGCAGGATCAAAAGATACCAATGTCACTGAAATAGAAGCGAAGCTCAAAGATAATGAGCAACTATAGTTAACCGTTATTAAACGATAACGGAAGAATATTCTGAAATTAGAACTTAGAAAATTTGGAAACTATTAAGCTAGACAATGAAGAAATAAATGAATTCATCGAAAAAACTGAGGTGTCAAACTGCTAACATAATACTGATGCTAAAAAATTCTAAAAATGTAAGCATAAATTTGAACGGCAGTTCTAACTCTTATATCCGCTTGCCTCAAATTCCATCACCTAAATTTTCAGATGTCAATCAATCAAAAATCAATTTATTAATTTAATAAGTAACAATAACCACTTGAATGATTCGCATCACTATCTTCAAGCATCTCGAAAAGGAGAATCTTAGTCGCCTAACGATCGCTTCTATTCCCTCTCTTTAATGCACGAGAAGATGGTTTTGAAAGCAAACGTTAACTGAGAGATTCATATGTTGATATATATATATATATATATATATATATGATGAATAGGAATTTCAAATAATTGTTTGATTTATATATAATTATAATGTAAAGATTAAAAAAAATAAGTACTCACAGAAATGTTGACTCCTTTATGCACCACAAGGAAAAGAAAGCAACGCATTTCTTTGACTTCAGAGCTAAAAATATTGAAGTGCTCATTAAAGAAAATTTTCAAATCAATCTGTACTACATTTAACGTAGCCTCAATTAAGATAATCATATCTGAAAAGTTAATTACTAGAGAAACCGGCATCGCTCCTTTTCATGCTAAATGTGAATAAATTTCTGACAATCGATTTTGTTTTCTTGTACCACAAATCTTTATGTGGATTTTTTTCTCATTGTGAGTATATGAAATAATTTTAGTATGATAAAAAATGGATTTGAGGAAAAGAACGGCATAAATTTTCTTAATAAAATTAATTTCATTTATATTAAATCTATGCCTCAAATGATACGCACATTTATTTTTACATCTGATAATAGTAATAGAATAAACTTCAAATGAAAGCGCAAAGAGGCAGAGCATTCAAAAAGACATGTTTTTCGAGCAAGACAAAACATTTTTGGCAAATCAAGATAAGATTTTACAATTTTTAAAAAAATTTAGATGATGTCGTCTTCTATCATTTTGCCTTGAATTTTATCGACGCATCCAATTTTTTTCAAAGAATTTTGCATGAAATTTTATAACAAAGATTGCCGCCTGTTTTGCAGCGACAACGTTTTATGAAGATAAAATATATTTAATCATGTAAAAACATACAATAGTGGGAATAATTTCAATAACGTGCAGTTTAAGTTCGAAAAAAATGTGTTGCCAAAGTATTGTACCAAATCAAAAGAATAAATAAAAACATACCTTTCTCATCCTAGACGGTTTAAACAATCCTAGTTAAAGAAAAGAAATTCGAAAATCATTTCAGCATTTAAAAAAAATGTTCCAGCTTTCAGGATTCTAAAACCGTCTTTATTTATGTTCTTTGTAAAATGGTATTTCGGAAGCAGATTTTAATATGCAGTACGTGACAGTTTAAAAGAGAAACGGAAGTCGCGAAATCGGAACAGGAAGTTAATGATTTGTCTATTTATTCCAGAAAGACTTGAAGTAACATCTAAGAATTGTATTAGTGTTTTCTAATCATTTAAAGATATTAAGTGGAAATGCACTTGTTTAAATGGGTCCTTCCGTGTTGTGTTGTTTGTTCATAGCACATCTCACATTTCTTGCTTGTAGTTATGCGTTGCAGCGTCGTGTAAGGCAGTCAAACTTGCTATTCTGTTCGCATTTATTGTCATCCGAACATCAAATATTTTAAAGATAAAATAAAGTTGTTTCAGTATTCAATAAACTCATTAAAATTGAGAAAGATATAAGTATAAATTAATATAAGGATATAAACAAATACATATAAATTTTATGCATCTAAAATTTAAATAAACGAATTAAAGCATTTTTTAGGTCTTATTTCCTTTATATTTCCTATTTGAACTATAATATGCTATACAGAACTTATAGATATGGCGTTTATGATACTTGCACATTAAAACTTTCCCTATAAACAGCACCCTGCAACGCAAATTAGGGAACAGATTGCAACGAAATTTGTATACATGACAAGCGCTCACTGAATTTTGAAGAAAAAAAATTAGTTCCAAAATGTCCACCAGAGTGTGCCTTTTCCGGGGGAAAAAATTAAATTTAATACAATAAATGTCCAAAACGGAATACAGAAACAATGTTAACATGTATTGACTACATTCAGATCACCTTATCATCAAACCACATTAAGTAAAGGTAAGGGGAATATAACAGTACGCTGTTTGAGAGAAAAAAAAGGCTTAGTTTGCAGAAATAAGAACAGGTTAGAACTAAATTGCACAAGAAGACCAGTTGTTAATCGTGTCCAGAACGATGTAGTGAAAGGTGCTGCACGTTTCGTTTGTGCCATAGTCTCTTTTAAGATTTTCATCCACAGCACTAAACATGGGTAGAGAAAGGCGACATTTACGACATTAAAGAGGCTTATCACTGGAGGCGAAACTTGGATTGTATATGAAAATGTGCATAGAAAACGCGGTGTAAGGACAATAGACCTTCAACTGTCGCAAAGCCGGGACTGCATCAAAAAAAGATTTTTGGCCATTTCATGGGATTGGAAAGGCGCAATTTTCTAGAGCTCCTTCCTCAAGTGAAACCATATATTCAGCGAAATACTGTCATTAACTGGATCAATTGGCAGCTGCCACAGCAAAAAAAAAAAAAAACGGCAATGAATCGACGAGGCGCTGTTCTTCCTCATGGCAACGCGAGACCACATATTGCATTAGTCGTAAGAGAGAAGCTCTTACAGTCTGATTAGGATATTTTACCGCATCCTGCCTATTCTCCAGATCTCGCTCCATCGGATAGTTACTTCTTTATGTCTTTAAAATATTCTCTTCGCGATAAGCGCTTTAAATCCATCAGCAAAACAAAAGCACATCCCAAAGATTATTTCTTGTCCAAAACGCAACCATTTTGGAAAGAAGGCCTAATGAGGCTTCTAATAGTGCAAAAGGGTTCTTATACAGGGTATTGCCGAATTCGACCGACAAATTCAGAAGGGTGATAGTAGGAATCAGGAGTATAAAGAATCGCCATACAACATGGGGTCCCAGACGACGTTTAATTGGTGAAAATCGCAAAAATATAGAAAGTGGGAGAGCAGTTGGAAACTGTAAAAAATTAATAAAAAAATAACACGTGGTGCTTCAACTACGAATTTTTTAAAAATGAAAGCACATTCTTAAAAGTTTTTTTTTCGTGCTGGTAATATGCGGTTTGATGATCTAGGGTCGTAAATTACTGAAAACGAAAAAATAGCTTAGAACTCATATTTGCAAAAATACTAAAACTTGAAGAAAAATTTAAGCTTTAAAATGTAAGGAATTTTATAGTCTATAATCATAAGCATATAGAGTGAGAACTGGGAAGTTTTAAAGATATTCAAGAAAAATTAAAATGTGAATCAGAAAACATCGCTGCAACATCAGTACTGATGTTCGCAGAGAGAGTTGTCAAATTCGAAAAACAAATGCAGAGCAAGGATAATAGGCATTTAGTAGAAGAAATAACCAGAAAACATAGGGCCGCAGGTAATGTTTTTCAGAGAAAATCACAAAAATAGACGTCGAAAAGATAATAAGTCTAGGAAAGAGAATGGCCCTATGAATGCGAGGATGAGGAACAAGGCACGACCTCCGTAATACAAGGCCTCACAACTAGTTTGTGACGTCACACAATTAGGATGATTGCCTGCCGTGAGCAGAATCCTGCTTTCTTCCTTGATGTGTAGGTATATTTTAAATTCACTTAAAAATAACTTACTATTCCTAATATTAAGACATGAGTCTTTCATAAAATTCAAGATTTATTTTTTCCCGTGTGAATAAAAGAAACGGCATGATAGAAAATCTTAAAAGTCCTCTATAGCGTATTGACCATTTAATAACATTCAAACTTTCGAAGATGTGAATTTATTAGATATATACATTGAGGTATTGTTAGTTTTCTTGTTTTAATAGTTTTTTTTATTTTATTAAAAGCTGTTAAAAATCGTTTTATTTTTTCCTTGAAAATATTTTTTAAAGCTTGAAATTAAATTAATCATTAAGACTTTTTAAAGCTTTTGATGATTTTTTTTATTGTAGTGACAGGTAATACATGTATTTTATAAACTAACATATAATTGTTTACTTCTCAAATTACTTATGAACTTTCAAATAAAACATTAATGTATTTAATATCAGATTTAAATTTTACACCAACTAATTCTGTTGATAAAAAAGAATTACTTTCACACCTGGTTTTTTCACATTAAGAATTGTTTTCATTTAATATATTAGTAATTCATACAATTTAATAAACTAGCTTTTATTACATCTTATTTCACATTTCAGTGCACTTATACTTAATCTGAAGTAACAGTAAAGGATAACACAAATAAAAAATCACACACTATTTGATTCATAACATTTTATTTTCAGAGACAATAACAAAATACATTTTGTTTCTTAACTTTATTATAAATTTCACACAAACAAATGAAAATAGTTATAATATTAAATAAAGTTAAAATACAAATTTATAAATAAAAGTTAATAACAATATTAAAAGAAACAATTGTGATAAAAGTCAATTAACAATTTATACTGATATTACTTGTTATGCTTGAAAATTTAATATGAAATATTTTTATCATCCCTCCTCTTTTTCAAGTTAGTAATTTTTAATTTTTTTCCTTTCTTTTTTCTGCTTTCTTTACAGCTAGGTTTTTTTTCTGAACTAAAGCTTTAGCTAAATTATCATTTTTTTTCTTAACATAATTATTTAAAAATATATTTGTGGAGCACCAAACAACTTTCCAGATAATGGAATTAAACTGATGACCTTCATCACATGCTCCACTATCACAGAATTCATTTTCTTCTAGAATAGAATATGTAAGGCAAGAAACTATTTTTCTTTGATCGCGAAGTTTTAGGAATTCAGACTCATATTCGTCGCATATTTTTTTAAAATACTGTAAAATTATAGAGCACTGCATTTAAAATATGTTCTTACGGGAAAGAAAGTTTACCCCTATCCAAATTTTTTAAATATTCATGTTCTGGGGATAATTCTATCTCTTTATCTAACTGATGTAAATATTTGCAGGCAGTAAGATTTTTTTTAAACAGAAAAAATACAATACCCTGCAAGATACATCAAAACAGGAAGGCTTTCTTGCAAATTCAAAATGTCTGTTGGTTCTACTTTAAGGTCGATGAAAGCAATTGAAGAGCTTGGATCATAATCCGGAAAGATATCATCTGTTTCAAAATTTGTAATTTTAAAGGTGCCGAAAGATTTGCTGGGAACGGACAGTTTCAACAAAGACTGAATTCTTAATTTTTTTTCGCATTCAAAGAGTTGCTGTGTTGAAATATTGTATTGGCAACCTGCTAATCTGCGATAACAGCCAAACCTACTTTCCAAGTCATCTGTTTGAAGTTTGCCAGGGAGAATATAACTCATTTTAAAATTATCTTTACAATAAGATGAAATTTCTATTAAAGCTTTGGTAGTTAAAACTAAAGCAGTCCTTGTTTCTTTTGTAAATGTCCCAGTATTAAATTTCATGTCTTCCCAATTATCAAGCCATTTTAAAAATTTCTCTAAAAATAATATCTTAATGTCCTTTTTATCAAAAGTGAATGGCTCCTGATACCTATTGTTTAAGCGTTTACCTTTATTCGGTGTTTTAACATTAACAATTTGCCACCATGTAATAATGATTTTTAAAAACTCAGACGTATCCTTAGAATAGATTAAATTTTCTCTTTCTCCTAATTCAACAAGAGCTTCTGCAACATGTTCATTAAAAATACTCAAAACCAACTGAACGTTTTGCCTTTCCATGTTTGATGGAGCAAGTGCTTTAAGACTTAATTTAAAACCATATTTAACTAAGCTATCCGATTCTAAGTTGTACAAATCTCTTATAGTTGAAAATCGAGCTGTTTTAAAGTTAGCTATATCTTTTACCTCAGGAGCCAAATCAAAATTAGGATAGAAGAAACATTTCCCATCATTTTTTTGATTTAACCAATTGTTTCTCATACACTTGAACAAATGAACAGGGTCTACAACATAGAACAGTGGTCTTTGTTTATTAACTGGATGAGAATAACAATAAGATAATTCTAGCGGATCAATAAAAAGTCCAACAGCTTTCCTATTAACTGAATTATTGTCAGTAATAATACCAATAACTGTAAACCCAATACCTTCCAATCCAATAATGATTTTCTTAATAAATTCATGCAAAATTTCCCCTGATATGGAATGCACTGGCAGAACATGAACAATATACTGGGATGCAATGCTTTTGACCATAAAAACTTGGGCACTAGAAGCAGAAGCTTCAGAATCACACGACATGCCCGTTACACAACCCCCTTTATACTCAAAATATTCTTTTATGTGAACTTCATCTAGCAATAAAGTCACAATTTTATCTTTCTCCTGCAAATATTTAAATTTCTGTTTTATGTACAACAAAAAATATGAATCTAGCTGTTCTAATTGTGGGCTTACATTATACTTTGAACACAGATGATTTATAGTATTTGGATGAGGCAGAACCAAATATCCACTTTGTCTTAGGAATTTATATGCAGATGGTGCTATAGTATACAGTAAAGATGAAAATATCATTATATCAGATGAATATCTGCGTGCATATTTATTATTTCCAAGAAAAGAAACTTGCTCCATCAAAAAATTAATTGCTTGCGAGCTAACTTCAGAATTTTCCGAAAGGGCCTTTAATAAGTTGCATATTAACTGGACTGTATCTTTTACTTCAATTTTCCCTTTTAACTCATACATAAAATTTTCTAAATGATCTAGGATTTCTATAATTGTACCTGATTTACTTATGACTAATGGAAAAGAAAAATTGCCTAAACTTCTAACCTCATGATCTGCAACATATGCATGGGCTTCTAATTTGGAAGAAATTAATAAAGAATGACTTACCTTAGGAGCTTGAGAAGTGTCTAGACAAATAAAAATTATTTCGTTTGCTTTTTGAATTACACTCCATATATTTGATTCAAAGTTTTTAAATTTTAAAATTAAATCAGAAAAAGTGTTGATTTTTTCTAACTCCTCTTTTTTTGCTATGTCCTGGAGACTGCTATTTAAAGCTGTTTTTAAGTTTTACATATCCTTACGTGTTGCCCTATCCATTGGAGTTTCTCTTCTTGCTTTTGATTCCGAGGAAAAATATGAGCGTAAATTAGGGAAAATTGAAGGTACAGCACCAGGTACAAGCCTAGAAAAAAAAAAGTGAAATTCATTAGATAAAAAAAAATTAGTAATTTTATAATGCATAAACTGAAAGCTAACGTATATTGGACAGTATTAAATAAAATCATACTATTAAATAATAAAATTTAAAATCAACAGAAACATTTATTCATCCAAAATAAATAGTTCAATATTGTGTTGGAATATCTAAAATAATTATTTATTATTACTACCATTCAAGTAATACAATATTCTACATGAATTAATCAATTGATTTTACAAGGTATGAAAAATTGATTTAAAAAAAAAGTTAACTTTTCATTACTTTTTTAAAAAAAGTTTAAGATATTTTGTAAAAGTTGCATTCATTTATAATTAAAGATTGTGTATAACTAATGATATTTAAAAATAATAAATATTAATTGTTTTATATATAATCTGATGATTTATAAACAAAAACTACATTTTCTAAACCTATATGAGCATGCAATTCATATTGTTTTACAACTATATCTAACTTTTTTACATAATATTTTAGAACAAAATATAAATTTAATTTGCTACAATCTATAGTCATGATATATATAATAAAAAATTAAGTTTTATTATTCATTAGATGATTTTAAACTTTTTTTATAAGAGTATAATAACAGTAAATCACTTAAGTACTTTGTAAGATTTTGGTGATAATTATTACATATTTCTAAAAAAAACTTACCTTTTATACTCCATTGGTACTTGAATAAGTTCTCCTGTACTGGTATTAAACGCTTCTCTAACAGTTAAAAACTGATTTTCTGGAAAATGTTTAGCACAGACCTACATATATGAAACAAATATTAGGCTTAAGTCAAATTTTAAAAATATATATATGAAGTATAATTAAAAAGATACAGAAACAAAACATTTTAAATATTAAGAACAAATTAAAAAAAGACTATGAGAAGTAACAATAAAACAAAGAAATTTTTTATTTAGCTCAAGCAAACAATACCAAAGTAATTGGAAGCATAAGCAACTAAATGTAGAGAAAACAAAATGACAGAAATGGAAGTTATACATAATTTTAAATGTTTCACAGTTCAAGAGAATTAATTAACTAAAAATTGTACAAAAAAGAATCAAACTTACCTTACTATATTTAGTTGGCACGAAATTGTCCCGCTTTATTGCAGAGATCCATGCTCTTCTAGTGTTTTCATCTCTTGGAAACGAAAATACTGAAATATTGGGGCTATTTTTCGTGTAATTACTTTTACAATTAGGAACACAGCACGCACTAGGCATCTTTATTACAATAAATTAAAATTAATATGAAAAAAAGATCAGAAAACTTTTAAATAAAACCAGTAACACATTACCCGCACTTCGCTACGCCAACATCTACCGTGACTAACCGCACTCTTTTACACCAGCTACCTTTAGAATTTTCCTGAAAATTCATCCTAACTCGTGACGTCACGGGCTGAACGCGTTGGGAGTTGTGAGGCCTTGTATTACGAAGGTCGTGAACAAGGTAATCGAGAAGAAGCCTTCTCGTATGTAAATTTTTCATTCGTTCCAGAAAAATAAAAGCAGCGAGCAAGTATTCATTAATTAGCATTGTAGAATTGATGGTCGTTATACTTCATTCGCAAACAACAAGTCAGATTTCATGAAAGTACCTATAGTGTGCTGGTGCTCCATCATGCATTAAACAAATTGTCGGTGTTCCATGCAGTAAATCAGGAGGAACGTGCTGGAAGAAAACAAGGTACTTTTTGTCGCTGAGACGTTCAGGTAGAAAATACGGAACAAATATAAGACTCTGCCCAGATGTTAATGTCGAACTTGTTTTGTAAGTTCGACGAGATGATGATGTGGGGATTTCCGAATGATCAAATTTTCGCAATCGTGTTGAAGACATCTTATCTCGTAAAGCCGGCTTTTTTTGAGTAATACCGTCTTTATTTGAGAATACTCTAGCAGAAAAGTGCCTGTGTTTCATAAAGCATCCAGAGTGCGGACTTCACTTGATTTGTGATTTTCATTGAAAAACGTTACATGCTACCCTATGTTTTCTGGTAATTTTTCATCAACTTAATGCCTACTATCCTTGCTCTGAATTTGTCTTTCGAATTTGGCAACGCTCTCTGCGAACATTGGAATTGGTGTTGCAGAGATGTTTTCTGGCTTCCCTTTTAGTTTTTCTTCAATATCTTTAAAATTCCTCAATTCTCACACTACACACTTATATCAAATTATAGAATATAAAATTCCTTACATTTTCAAGCTTTTAATTTTCTTCAAATTTTAATATTTTTGCAAATATGGGTTCTAAACTACTTTTTCGTTTTCAGTAATTTACGACCCTCCCCTAGATAATCAAATCCCCATGTTGCCAGCATGAAAAAAGCTTTTAAAAATGTGCTTTCACTTAAAAAAATTCATAGTTTAAACACAATTTGTAATTTTTTATTAATTTTTTACAGTTTCCAACAGTTCTCAGACTCTTTATATATTTTGCAATTTTGGGACCCCATGTTGTATGGTGATTCTTTATCCTCCTGATGCCTACTATCACTTTCTGAATTTTTCTGTCGAATTCAGCAACACCTTGTATAACAAAATAAATAATATCCTAAACAGTAAATATTGTGTATTCATTTCATATTAGATATAGAAAAAAATTTTATGGGACACCATAATATTATCATTTGTGGGATTTTGTATAGTCTTTTACTTATTGACTTATTATAACACATTCTGTTCTGACGTTCTCCTGAATATAATTAACTTTTGTATCATCTGTAAAGTAAAAACTTTAGCTTCGTATCCATTTATTTGTCTTCAACCAGGAAGTTATTATTATTATTATTTTCATAATTCAAAGCGTAATAACATTTTGTTTTAAAAGAAGTTGGCAGAGTTTGTTTAAAATGTAATTATCACATTTGCAAGTGTGCCCTCTATGTTAGATGCCACGATTTTATTTTTCTAATTTTCACTGGAGTCCTTTTTCTAATATAAGTATGAACCAAATAAGGATTCGGTTTTGTTATTGTTTATCCCCCTTGCACGAACGCCACTTCAAATTAATTAAGAAATTGGGGAAAGAGGGGTGCAGTAGCTTCTGAGGTTAAAGACCCCTGAGTACCCGAGGGCAGAAGTCTAACTTTCGCTCATATAAAGATGACACTCAAGCCGCGTTCGTACGACCTGTGCACACTTTCCCCTGCTTCCCTTCTCTAGCGGTTTTCCGGTGTTCTTTGATGATTTTGGACGCGATCCGGAGTTTCCCGCAAATTATTGGTAAACTGGATAGACATCAAAGAACTTCGGAAAACCGTAAGAGAGAGGAAATAGGGGAAAGTGTGCCATGACTGCAGACGTACAGCTCGTAGGAACGAGGCTTCACACACTTGCTTGCACAACGCATTTTCGCAGAGAGGCTCTTACACAGAAAGCGCACAGGGTAGAGAACAACCATAACCGAACCAGGACTCGAACCCGTGACGCCCAGATCACGGGGAAGACGCACTACCCGTAGGCCAGGACGCCGGAAAAAAATTGTGTATCATAGAATCACATCAAGACAGTATTTTAATTCCATATTTAAATGGTTTATTTGTTGTTGTTGTTCCAATTTTTTGTCTATTGTAACATTTTCATTTATATAAAATGTTTTGGTTGAATTCCGAATCACCTTTCCGAAATTGTCCGAACAAGAGAAAGTTTATCTTTGTCTTTCTTTCTTGATGAATTGATTTATTGTCAGGGCGAATACTTAGCAAGAATTTATTTTTATTCTTTCTAATTGAATGAGTAATATACAGTGTAGGATTTTAAGGCAGATGATTAAGCTAAAAAGATTTTTTTTTTTTTTTTTTTTTTTTTTTTTTGCAAACATGATTTTTTAATCCAATATTTTTAATGTTACATCGTTTCTGGGTGTCTTCTCTGCACAAGGTTCGAAAATCGAATGACATTTTTTTATGAGCAGATAAGCAAATGATGTGTAACAAAACACTTAGACACAAGAATTTTAGAATAATTGATTCATTTCCTCTGTGAGCCCAATAATACTGCATTCAAGTCAAACAAATGTGCGATAGTACTTTGGGAAATTTGTTTTACTAAGAGAACTATCGTTTGTTGAACGACAGCTATTTATAATGATAAATTGCCGTAGTGTCGAAAAGGCACCGGTGGACGCTCTAGGTATATTTAATTCTAAAATCTCTCCTAATTAACCTAGAAACACAAAACTTTATCTGTGTCATCACCATGGAAAATGATTAAAAGTCAAGAAAAATTTTCAAATTCCCTGCAAAAATGCGGAATCGGACGTGTTAAAGAAATATTTGGTTTTGATCAAAATGATATAGAAGTACTTAGACTATATATAAATTCTATATCTTCCAATAATTTGAAAAGTATTGATGTGAAGATCATTCCATACCTTTTAAACTTGCCACAAATGCGAGATTAACATATTACTTCTGTCCTTATTTACGAATCTAGAATTACATGTATTTTCTGTGAAATGGATGCAATGTTAGCACCTTATGGAATTATAAATTGAACTCTGAGGATTAAGTTCAGCAGCGAACTTTCTGCCTTTAAAACGGTTAAACTGTTTATTAGTCAAAAACAACAGTTTGAGATAGAACTCCGTTTAATAGCTATACATTTAAGAAGTTGAATTGTTAACAGCTCATCAGAATAGAAGCGCACTGGTGTCCGCACTCAAAAAAATCACAAAAACATGTGGGATACCTAACTTTTCTTTATTAATCCATATGATTCTAGGAGCAAGAGAATGGTCAAGAAAGATATAAAGATTGCAGAAGCACAAAACTGTGGCTTTGTCTGAATGCAGAAATAGTCTTAATTCATATATAGAATACGTTCTGCCCATTTCATGCCTAATCAAGGAAGGAAAACAAAATTGCTTATTAGCAGTGAAATTTTTAATAGTGAAATCCTTTATCCTTTCGGGACGGGAAGTCTCTATCCTAGACGCACGCACGGGATAGAGCGTACGCCAAAAGGAATCATCCCACAGGAAGGGGGGGGGGGGTTTAAATCGCTAAGCCTAACTTGGGGAAAAAAAATCCTCAAAAACAAAGCTTGTCCCAATGTTGTGATTTTTCTGCTTTTTTAGATTATTAGTTCATTTATAATACAAGCACATTCTTTCTCTGACAAACCACGTGCCCGAAATGTATCAGAAAGCTACGCCAAATACAAAGGAACCCAAAAAGACTAGTTACGGTTATACATTCTAGTTTTGTTTATTCACATTGCTCTTATTCCCCCCCCCCTACTCCCCCGCAACAGCGGAAGAGTGAAGTACCAGAGGCTGAATATGATCAATCTAAACGTCAGGATGCTAAAACTATAATTATTTCAAAAGTAATGGACTCTGGGTGCAACCAAGTGACATTCAAAAATTGTTCCAGTTTAGAATGCACATATGCATCATCGTCCCATGAGTTCGATTTCCAGAAATGCACTTGTGGTACGCCCAGCTGTGAGAGACTTTTTTTGGTGATACATAAATGACACGTCTGTCGTGGAAGGGTTAAGGATGCTGTCCCAACATTGAAGCTCATGCGAACAAATGGTCCATTTTATAATATTGTAAAAATGTTGACCTTGAACAAGGTTGTAAATACCCTGAGTGCTCAGAATTTTATTTTCAGAACCCAGCACATGGACAGTTTTGCTCCGTAATAATATCGAAGAATATCTTTTGAACACCAGTTTTCAATCTGTTGATTTATAAAACTGCAGCTCAAACAATAGGATTTTATGCCAACCTTCACTTATCTAAATCGTTGCATTTCTTGAGTCATCGCATTTACATGCACAAATTGACAAACTCTCGAGGACGGCTTTCACTTGAAATTTGATACGTATCTCTAATTTAGAAGTTAAAGGCGGTATATAAAAGCTGCTAAAATATAAAAGCCGGTGTCCTGGCCTAGGGGGAGTGCGTCTTTCCCGTGATCTAGGTGTCCCGGGTTTGAGTCGTGGTTCGGGTATACTTGTTCTTCACCCCGTGTTCTATCTGTGAGATGTGTGAAAGAGCCTCTCTGTAAAATTGTGCAAGTGAATGAGTGAGTGTCATTTTCATATGAGCTAGAAGTCAGACTTCTGTCCTTGTGTGCTCAGAGATCTTTACCCTCAGAAACTACTGCACCCCTTCTAGAATTGGTGTTCACAATCCAAGGGTGATAAGTAGCAACAATAGAAGTTAAAACTCTGTACTTTATAATTCGATCTTTCTAATTCTACATGCAATGTAGTATACTATTAATCTGCACTCTGATAGACAAATGAACAAAATTTCCCCCGAATAATGTTTGTTGAAAATTTAATAGAGATTTGAAAATATGATGTTAAGGCCATATAACAAATCTAATTTAAACCGTCTTTGTGTTATCGTATTGATAGTCATCAAAATTTTAAAAGTATTTTTTGGACTCTGAGAAATTTAAAAGGTGGAAATGTATCAAAATTTCAAGATTGAATTTTTACAAAAATGTCTCTGCATATTTCGTATGTGAGAAAGTGAAAAGTCAAAAATATTTTAACGCAGTGTTGATTTGTTGAACATAATTACTCGAAAAATAGAGAGGGGACAATTTGCATAATAAGAATTTATTGCTTAATAATTTACATACAGTTTCATTCTGAATTATTTTTAATGAAAAATGCTTCACAATTTCAAATGCAAAAACACTATTTCTCTGATAAAGTCAGCGTGCAAAGATGTTAAAGCTCCGTATTAAAAATTATTTATTCACATTTGATACATTAATAAATAGGACATTTGAACCACAGTGACAAAACGCAAGAAATTCACTTCTGAAATAAATACAAATCACGTGCACTACAAAAACATTTAAATCTATCTAAAATAAATTATTGCCATGAATAGTGCTATTTTAATAAATTTACAGACACTACTCGCAAAATAATTTTTTTTTCTTACGTAACTGGGAAAAGAAACATTTTATAATTTAAACCCTTTCAAAATCGATTATTTTTAGAAACATTTTGAGACTTTGAAATGAATAAAATGTTTAGATATCTGAAATTTATATTAAGATGCGAATAAAATACCATTCAAACATATATTACAGGATAAAATGTGTCTTAGTGATTTTTTTTCTCAAAATGATGAGATTTATATATGCTTGAGTGCATCTCAACATTTCAGGAAATTTTATAAAATGTGTGATACATTAAAATACTTACATTAAAGATCTCTGTTCTACATTAAAATAAATCTGAGTATGCATTTTAGGTTATATGAGTATGCATTATATATATATATATATATATATATAACCAATCTAAAGTAAGAAAAAGTTTGAAAACGAAACTAAAATGAAAACGAAACAAAACAGTTTCGAAATCGCAACTAAAATTTATTACCTATTTAAACTAAAACCAAAAAGGAACTTCATAGTATTTAGAGAGCGCAATTGCAGCTACTTCTAAAACACAGATGAATTGATACAAAAGTATTAGAATCAAGTTAATAGGAAAAACAAAAATCAAATAAAAATTAAACCAAAAAAATTATTAAAAAAATATTAAAAAAAGAATCCGGCCTGAAGACTTTTTCAAGGGTCACCCTCAGGCAGGGATTCAAATAAAGGGATTTTTTCTGTGAGGACATACAGACATAATAACCACAAAGTAAAAATACAATAAAAACAATAACAATAAAAAAAAATTTAATGCTGTTTTTGTTTTTATTGTTATTGTTTTTATTGTATTTTTACTTTGTGGTTATTTTTTTCTAATTTGTTATTTTGTATTTCCTTTCTGTTAAAATGGTATATCTCTTGAGCATAATTTCAGGGGATTTTCGGGTCACGAGGAATCATTATTAGACTTATGTCTGTATGTCCTCACAGAAAAAATCCCTTTATTTGAATCCCTGCCTGAGGGTGACCCTTGAAAAAGTCTTCAGGCCGGATTCTTTTTTTAATATTTTTTTAATAATTTTTTTGGTTTAATTTTTATTTGATTTTTGTTTTTCCTATTAACTTGATTCTAATACTTTTGTATATATAGTATATATATATATATATATATATATATATATATATATATATATATATATATATATATATATATATATATATATATATATATATATATATATATATATATATATATATATATATATATATATATATATATATATATATATATATATATATATATATATATATATATATATATATATATATATATATATATATATATATAATGCTGTCGTGATGGTAAAATTCTAGAAGACTTTGCACATGTGTGAAAGACATAAAAGTAGTAATTTGCAGAGTAACACTATTGCAACAAAATAATCCTCCCGCTCTTCGAATACCATTCCTTTCATCCAACAATAATGTGTCTTAAATTTTAATGAAAACCGTTCCTTATTTATTATCTTTTTAATAAATAAAAATACATTTCAAAGTGAAATTTTTTTAAAAAATGCCTAAATTTGTCAAAATTAGATTTGGCCTTAACTTACTTGAGTGTGAATCTTTCAAACTCCTTTGGTTTTGTATTACAAGTTCTGGAATACGTTACTCTACCTACAGCAAAATTTTGAATACTCCTAATTAAAAGAAACGAATGTACTTTCATAAACGAGTGTGGTCTTATTTTTTTAAAACTATTTATAGATTTTTCTAATTTCAAAGATCAACCAATAGAAGTTTAAAATATAAATGACGTAAATACTTACACATGCATACATTTATACAAATATTCTAGTATTGAGAATATTGTATGTTGTCTTATAATATATAAATTTCTTAACTCTGAAGAATAGACAATATATCATGTATGCTTTGAGTGGGATCAGCCAATCTATTAATATTCTTATTTATTAATAAAACTATTTTTAAAAATAAAATTTTTAATTGTAATTATAGCTATTGAAATGACCTATAATTTAATTGTTACTTATATAGCATTTATAATAGCTGCTAAATATTGAAATGAATCTTTATTATTATTTTTAATTTGAAATTTGTCGCTTTTTTTTATGTATTCATTTCAAGTGTACTTTTCTTCCTCTTCATTTGAATTTGAATTGATTAAATGCTTATTGTAGTCCCTTGAAATGGAAATGGCAATTTCACAGTGATATAACATAATCAATAGAAAATATCGTGTATGAACTTTAATCCATCAAATCTGCTTCCTTATCATTTGCCATACTGTATTTGCCTGCACCGCTGCGTAGCGTAATCATATCTGTAACCAATTGCACACTGCGTGGGATTGGATTGCACGTTGCTTGCCGGATTTGGTGTACAACCAGTATTACCACCAAAAAGATTGCAAAAAGGCCGAGATAAGCCTTGAACTAATAAGCTTTGATGCCACTGTGGTGATCTTTTAACTTTGTTGGAGACGATATTGTTCAGTAGTTGTTTCATCCTTCCGACTCCAGATGAGCCTGAGTCAGAATTTTGATTATAAAGTTCCTCGTCGGCAGTTGCCACTGAATCACTGAAAACTTCATGAATGACGAAGAAAAAAATAATGAAGTTCACAATCTTCGCTTTTGAAGACATTTCAAAAGAAATCATTACTCATAAAATATGCCTTTTCTCTTTGTAATTTCAAAGAGATATACTTAAGATTCAACTCTGTATTCTCAAAAGCTGATAGAGGAACTGCAGGCCTTTTTAAGAAGAATAAACCTATAAAAAAGAAGAAAGAATTTATTTTTTCAAAGCTAATAAAATTATTTTTAAATTAATATAAATTTTCATATTTAATCCTTATAAAAATAAGAAGAGAATAAAATTAGAATTTCAATACAGATGAATAGATGCAGATCAATTGGGAAGTCCTGAACTGTTGTTGAAGAATGTATTAGGACCCCATCTTGCTGGAGAATAATTCGCCATCGTTTGGCTGCAAGAATGACATTAAGAATGACATTTGGCTGCAAGAATGACAATTGAACAATCGCCGATCATTCCAAACTAAAGTTTTAAGCTTAATCATATCTGAAACAAAGAGTTTTGTCCAACATGCTGATCTTGTTGCGCGTAATGATGCCACTTGCAATAAATGAAAATGCCATCCCGCATAAAAAGTGATTCATCTGTCCACAGTATCATTCTCAGAAAATGCCTTTCTTCGATATCACTTTGCAACTACCATCGCCAAAATGTTGCCCACTTTTGTTAAGTCTGATCTCCGTAATTCTTAACCTGTGTAAAACGGTACGGACGATATTTGTTTTCATGCAAGATTTTCATCACTGTACTGTGTGAAGTTCCGACTTCACTAGCAAGTCTCGTTTTCGTGCAAGTGAACTCACACTTAGATTTTCATCTAAAGTGCCGAGTACACTTTCCTCAATGGTGAGGGAGCGAAGATTCTCACTTTTCTCAAACAACTTACTAAACGAAAACAGTCTTTCTTAAGCCGCGGTCCAACGGGCGGATGATCTTCACAGATGTGGTCATAAAACTGTCAGCCTTCCTTCGTGGTTCCACCCCCGCCTGTGGCAGCGGACCTACGGCCAGAGAAATCTTCAGACGGCACGCGTTCCCCTTTCGACCGCTCAAAACCCTCAGTTTCTTTGACTCCCTTCCCCCCCCCCATAGCCCAAACAAATTTTCCAGTCCTTTGATGTTTATCCATCTACCGACATTTTGCGGGAAGCTACAGGCGTACCACGGGCTACGGGGGAGTGTGGTCCCCCAGTGGGTTGGATGTCAGATTTATGACCAAATCCGTGAGGTGGCAGGTCGTTGGACCGCCGCTTTAGCCTTCGATGAACGGACACAAATACAGCAAAGCTCAGTTAATAGACACAATGTGAAAAAAAAAATCGGTCGTGCCGAACCGACTCCCTGAAATGTCTAAGCAATAACAGCCACAAATATCTAAAATATTGATAAGCTAATGATGTAATCAATGGATTGTCTTGTCTTTTGTACCCATGTGTGGAATGCGCGCACATCTGTACATCTTAACATTGGATTTGCATAAATTTCATTTATTCGTAGTTGTTTTGATTGGCGAATTTTTGTCAAATGTCTCTTTTAATGAATACTGATTTCCGTGATGTATTTCTAACGAAAGAATTCCTTTCTCCTGAAATAAAAAACGCTTATATGGTTTATGGTGGACTTATTCGAAAGCCGATGGTATGTAAAAGTTTTTGGTAAATTTGACAAATTATAGCTTTACAATTTTTTCGGAATTCAGAATTAAAAATTTTGGCGACACTTCGATTTTGAATTTCCCGAACGTTTCAGTGCTTATTACTCGGCTGTGAATCCATGTATTTTCATTAAACTGGTGTCAATTTAAAGGATTCATTTCAATATGTGCTTACTTTGACTGAGGATGTGCCTAAACTTTTTAAATCTGGATTTTTTCACCATTTTGAGCAAAATCAATTTATTTGCCATAACTTGTAAACGGCTGGAGATGGGACAGAGTCGCTATAGCGTTTTTTGATGTTCATGGGCTCTTCTATTACCCTTTTTCTTTCGTCGGAATTGATCAAACTCATCCTGCATATCGAATGAAATATATTTTCTTTTATTTTATATAAAAAAAAATTTAACAATTATGCTCATTATCGAATGTTCATTATTTGAATAAGCTCTATTTTGTGTAAAAGAATAATTTAATAATTTTTGAATCTTCAGTTCATTACAAAAATCACAAAAAGTTTTGTAAAAGATGAGTGAAAACACATATACACACACACAAAAAAAAATTAATGATTGGCATGTTCCAGTTTCTCTCAGATTGCAAAGCTTCTGCATTCTCTCTTTCGCTCTAAGTTTCCATATTATCACTTATGAGCTTTAATGCATCTGCCTAAGCAACACAGCAATTTTGAAATAACCGCGGCAGTCATTTTCTTGCATGTCATTCTCACATTCAATGCTTACCGAGAATTTTACTATCTTTTCTCTGCATTTCAAAAATTTCCAAAGCAATAAATTTAAAAAGTGAAATTAAATTGCTTTGTAATTGGAATAAGTTCAAAAAATGTTAATCTTCTACAGGAGCACAAATTTGAAATGATTGTGAATCCATTTTCTTTCAAATGAAACAAGAAAGCATCTTTTAACTAGGGTGCCCTATAAGTTTCTTTCCTACTTCTAATAGGAAATTAAAATACAATATTTACTGTTTAAGATATTATTTATTTTGTTATATAAGAACTCTTTTACTCTATTACCTTCTTCCCTCTCTCAGAAAGCCTCATTATGCCTTCTTTCCGAAATTGTTGTGTTTTGGACAAGAAATAATCCTCGAGGTGCGCTTTGATTTTGCTGATGGATTTAAAGCGCTTATCGGGAAGAGTTTTTAAAGACAGAAAGAAGTAATAATGGAGCGAGATCTGAAGAGTATGCAGGATAAGGTAAAACATCCCAATCCAAATGTAAGAGCTTTTCCCTTACGACTAATGCAATATGTGGTGTCGCGTTGTCATGATGAAAAACAACGCCTCGTCAGTTTATTCATTCTAATCGTTTTTTTTTTTTTTTTTTTTTTTTTTTTTTGCTATGGCAGCTTTTAGTTGATCCAGTTGATGACAGTATTTCGTAGAATTTATTGTTTCACCTTGAGGAAGGAGCTCGTAGAAAATTACGCGCGTAGTTCCGGTTTTGTGATAGTCGAAGGCCTACTATTCTTACATCAAATGCGCACATTTTGATATAAAATCCAAGTTTCGTCGCCAGTGACAAGCCTCTTTAAAAATGCAATGAGAAAGAAACTTTTGGAACACCCTAATATAAGAACTTTAATCCAAAATTTAGTAAAGTAAATAATAAGAACAAAAGAAATAAAATTTCAATTTATATTATTTAATTTGCATAATAAAATGTCCCGTAAGTTTTATTACCTATATAATCTAAATACTTTGAGTTAAAATTCAACTATAAATGCATCATCAAAATATTTGTAAAATATTTAGAATACTTACTATGATTTAAATAAATTCATTGCAGATCTTCAGCGTATGAACCTTTAAAAAAGCCATGACGCTAAGGGAATCAATTTTTCAAATCATTCACTAAAATCGAAAGTAGAAGGAATTCAGTCAATTTTTTGAAGAACAATAATGTTTACATATTGAATTATAAATACTGTAAAAATTGAGTAATGCTTGAATTTTTAAAAATAGAATTTAAATTATAAAAGGATATATTAGGGTGTCCATAAATTTCGTTCCTGTTTCTAATATGAAATGAATGCACAATATTTACTATTTAAGATATTATTTATTTTGGTATATAAAAACCCTTTGATATATAAAAACCCTTTGCTCTATTACCTTCTTCCATCTTTTAAGAAGCCTCATTACGGCTTCTTTCGAAAATTGCTGTGTTTTGGACAAGAAATAATCCTCGAGGTGCGCTTTGATTTTGCTGATGGATTTAAAGCGCTTATCGCGAAGAGAATTTTTTAAGGACAGAAAGAAGTAATAATCAGATTGTTCTCTGGATTCGAGATCTGGAGAATATGCAGGATGTGGTAAAACATCCTAATCAAACTGTAAAAGCTTCTCTCTTACGACTAATGCAATATGTGGTCTCGCGTTGTTACGATGAAAAACAACGCCTCGTCAGTTCATTAATTCTAGTCGGGTTTTTCTCTCTCTCTCTCTCTTTCTATGGCAGCTTTCTATTGATCCAGTTTTCGTAGAATTTATTGTTTCACCTTGAGGAAGGAGCTCGTAGAATATTGCGCTTTTACAATCTCACCAAAGGGACAAAAGAACTTTTTTCGGGTGTATTCCCAACTTGGGATGTCGTAGAGCTCTGTTACGACTGAAACCGATGGTATAAACGACTAATAGATAAACCTGCATGTTTGCACAAGCAGATCCATATTTAAGGCCATTCATAGCGCGAGGAGAAAGAAACTTTTGAGACACCCTAATATTTTACAATTCTGCTTATCATTCTAACATCACCTTTATTTTCAAAACTTAGGAAAGGTAATTCAGTGCTTTGAAATTCATTTTCAAGCATCTTCAGATTAATTAATGTTACACTTTTCTGAAAAAAATATAGTGTTAAATTTCATATGTGCATATTCATAAATGCATATTCTTTACCGAGCTCCCATAAGAAATCTGCTTAAAATGGTCTCTTAGAAAGACTGGGGGGGGGGGGGTCAGCCGAAAATACTACGGTAGTTAGAAATTAGAAATTCATTATAATCTTTTGCTCGGATGTTTAATTTTAAAAGGAATTATAATTTTTAAAAAAATCAAAAAAACGTATTAGGCAAATTTAATCAAGGAAATCAGATTTTCAAAATAATATTGAACTGCGGAAGAAATGAGTTAATGATAAATTCAGTTAAAATAATTAACATGAAAAATATGTACATAATGTCCTTTTTAATTTCCCAATACTTCAGTTATTACTAGAAAATGGTGTCTTCTTGAAGCAAACGAAAAATCCGGAATGTTTTTTTTTAATCATTAACTTTTTTTATTCAGGTTTTCTTCAGAAAAAACATGAAATAATAGCAGTATTCTGCCATTTCTTTAAATAACTCTGATGAAACGTCAAGGAAAGGAAAATAAACATTATTTATAATAAGTAAAAAACAAAAACTAATACTTTACTTTAACTAAAAAGAATAATTTAGGTTTAGCGTAAAAATATTTTCCTTTACTATGGCAAGTTAAACTATTAAAAGAGAATGAAAGTTGTAAACATTAATACGCAGTAACAGTGTGTGGCAAAAGGTAATGATAACAAAGTGTATGAAACAAAATTCCCTTTATAACAGATGGGATTTGAAAGTACAAACAACCTAACTAAAAGCGATTTTTAATAGAAAAGTTCTTTAATATTTCTGTGTTTGAAAATTCTTCGGTTTTACAAAATACAGTAAACTATAAATAATGAAATCACATGCATAATTTTATATGTGCCCCTTTTTTTAATACGTCATATTTTCGTGCTGCAGTTAATGATTTCTATGAAAATGCGTACGTTTTTATAATACGTAGAAAAATTCTTAAAAAGAATGAAGAAAAGGGATGAAGAACAAAATAGACAATTCGAAAAGACATTCTTTGGAATAAGAAACATTTAGCGTTACTTACACTGCAAGGTCACTTCCCGTAAACTAGAAAAATAACTCAAAAAACTTATTTAAATTGGGATAAAAAAATATTAAAAATCATTTCAAGATATTGTACAAAGATACGCCACTTTTCCACAAGCAAATTGCGAAATATTTGAAAAAAAAAGAAAAAAGAAAGAGCTACTTTCATCCATTTCAGAAATTAAAGAAATTTAAAATGACTATTTTCTATGACTAGAACATGTTAAAAAATGTCAACACATAGCAATTTTTTCTCTTCACATGCACAATATAAACATTTAAAAGCATGGAAGATTCATAAAATTATTCTCAAAAATAGAAACATTACGGAAACCCGACGTCATCATGACATTTGGGAATCAACCATGAATCATAATGGATTTGAAACTGAGCAATTCTAATTTTTGATCATTTCGAAATGGTAAAATTTAAAATACTTAAAATTTAATTTCAAAATACAAATTCAGACATTCATACCTTCAAAAATCGGTCCTGTTATATCAGCCATTCACTCACCAAAAATATGACAAGAGTGATCCGCTAAAGTAAATTTAAAACTTTCTGTGCAGCTTGGAACTTATATTCTCTCTGTACATGTTTTTAAGCGGCCCAGCTCACGTGGTTCACATATACACGAGACTTCCGCCCCTCTCCCTCTTAGCTCATAACACGAAAATGAAATGCAACTACGTCAGCGACTATAAAGAATCTTATGACTCAGCCGCAGACAATAATGCCCGAAGTCCATTCAGAAAAATTCCTCTTTTCTTTTTCCCGATTTTGACTTAACTTTTCGAATGAAATAAAAAAATGTCTGCAGTTACAATATTACGCTTTTCATTAGCATTCATATTTCTCTCATTTTTTTATATAAAGTAAAAATGAATTTATAATTATAATAATTTTTGATAAGGTAATCTGTACTTATAATGATATTTTATGCTAATATTACTAATACGCTCATTTTTTAAATAAAAAAGAGTTGCACTCTATTCAGCTATATCAATTACTAAAGTTGAACAATTTATGAAAATTTCAATATCACTATTGTATTAAAACGAGTGATTTTTAATCACTTCATCCACTGTCTCAATCATTTCCCAGAGTTTCTCAAGAAATTACTTAGATGACGAAAATGTCGATTGTTCTGATAGAGTGAGATTCAAAACTTCATAAATCGGTCAGATTTGAATGCAGAAGGTGAAAACGTTTATTTATTTATCAAAATGTTGCAGTGTGAAGAATATTTTGCAGAAAAAAATGATTCCTTAGGACCAAAGGAGAGTAACATTTAAACTTCATTCATTTTTTCTTGTTGTGTGACTATTTTAAGCCAAATTTTTGCGCAGTAGCTTCTGAGGGTAAAGACCCCTGAGCACTCGAGAGCAGAAGTCCGATTTCAAGCTCAAATAAAGATAGCACACACACGCTCGCTTGCACAACCCCTTTTTACAGCGGGGGCTCATTCACGCACCTCTCAGAGAGAACACGAGGAATAATCATGCCCGAACCCGGAACGCCTAAATGACGGGGAAGACGCGCTATCCCTAGACCAGGACGCCGGCATTTAAACTTTATAATTTAAAAAATATATATTTATAAATCGAAGAAAACATTATTGACATCATTTATATTCTTTTAATAATAAAACTATAGCCTGGTTGGTAGGGCGTTGGATTCGTTTTCCTTCTGTTGCGAGTTCGAATCCCACTGGACTCTCCGTGTGTGTGTGTGTGGTGGCTGGCGCACGCCTGAATCTGTGGTGGTCACAAAGTCCTCCATGTCGAGAGTAATATCACTGGGGGTACTGGATCGGGGGTGATCGTTCTCAGATTCAGGTCTAAATTACGATCCGTGTAAGAGTGAATGAAGTCCACCCAGTAAAAAGGGTTGTGACGTGTGTGTAGCTAAGTACGCACCCTTGGTTAAAAATCACTGGCTTCTAAAGTCAGTGGGCTTGTCTATGACAAGTGCCATTAGAAACAACAACAAAAATAAAAACTGAATTTTTCATTGAATCCGTGAAATTTTTGTTGAATTATTCTTTAAAATATTATAAATTATGATGTAGTGCACGTAAGACTTCAATGCCGAACGACTCTACTTTCTGTTCTCATATTTTATTTATTTTTTTTAATAAAAAGGTATGCGTGGATTCATTAAAAAAGTTTTTATATTAATTGCAGTTTCATCATTTCCACTTTAATTTAAAATTGAATGTTACGGGTGCTAATAGAAATGAAAGAGAGATGCAGCGTACAATGAACTGAACTGCTTGAAGTCTACATAATAGTATGAGTGAATGAAATGAATATAAAAATTTGAAGCTTATAAATACTTTACTGAAAAACCTATTACGAGAACAAGTTAAATAATATATTAATTGAACATTTTAGCAAATCGGCCAAAAGTGACTAGTCATAAATAAAATTGAAACTAAGAAATGGTTTTGTATGCCATAGAAATCACTTAAATTTCTTGCTCACAAATATTATGAAATAAGGAAATTTTTTCTTTTTACACCATGGAAATTTTTAGTTTCTTCAAAATTGGAAATTAATTTGCACACATAGAAAATATTATTTTATTTTTAATTTCGCAAATCATGTTAAATGAAATTATTAATAATGAATAAAAATGCTAGAGACATTTTAAATTAGTTTATTAATTTTCCTATAAAATATCGCTTCCAATACTTTATCAAACTTTGCACAGTTCTTTAAAGATTATATATAATTTATGAAACTATATAAAGATGAAAATTTTCTGAGTATTTCCTTTCAACTTCATTTTTCTACATTTATATGTAAATTTATGCGCTCTTTTTTAAAAGAAAAAAAAAAGAATAAAAATTTCTTTGAGGGTGGCTTATTAGAAAATTATCTATTCTAATTTTCTTACTGTATGTCTCCAGGAAACTTCTTTGCAGTCCCTCTAAACACTGATCCAAACAATTTTTGCTTGGAGAAGTTTTATAGTGGCAATTGTGAAAATTTAGGACCGAACAGGGATTTTATATCCCTAATTTCAAATATATTTTAAACTATACATGCGACAACTTGTTAGAAGGTTCTGATCAATAGCATTCTCTTCTTCTTTCATAGCCCGCCCACCTTAATGATGCTGTCGTGTCCGCGTTAAGCGGCGGTCCAACGACCTGCCACCTCACGGATTTGGTCATAAATCTGACATCAAACCCACTGGGGGACCACACTCCCCCGTCGCCCGTGGTACGCCTGTAGCTTCCCGCAAAATGTCGGTAGATGGATAAACATCAAAGAACTGGAAAATTTGTTTGGGCTATGGGGGGGGGGAAGGGAGTCAAAGAAACTGAGGGTTTTGAGCGGTCGAAAGGGGAACGCGTGCCGTCTGAAGATTTCTCTGGCCGTGGGTCCGCTGCCACAGGCGGGGGTGGAACCACGAAGGAAGGATGACAGTTTTATGACCACATCTGTGAAGATCATCCGGCCGTTGGACCGCGGCTTCCCACGGCCGGAGAAATCTTCAGACGGCACGCGTTCCCCTTTCGACGGCTCAAAACAAACTGATCCTCAGTTTCTTTGACCCCCCTCCCCCCCCATAGCCCAAACAGATTTTCCGGCTTTTTGATGTTAGTCCATTTTACCGACATTTTTCGGGAAGCTCTCCGAAGTCTACAGGCGACGGGGAATGGAGCACCTACCCCTGTTGCATTGTAGGTTTACTGGGATTCGGACCTTTGGCAAGAAAACTTGGCGCGCATCTAGAGGAGTGACGGTTTTTAGTTCTGAATAGCTGCATTTCCGGTCGGGCTAATTGGTGACAATTTTTGTAAAAATTTTATTTGATCTTGAATTTATGAGACCTTGTACATACATTTATTTTATTCATATATCTTGGAACAAATGATAATTAATTCTATTATTAATAGAAAAGTAAGACTGTTTTTATCAGAAAAATAAATAGCGGAATAAAATGCATTTAAAAAGAAGTAAGATATAAGAGAATCTAGCTGTTTTATTTACTAATATTTAAACAATCTCATATTTCTGAATGAATTTTCTTCAAAATCGCTATTATCTTTACTCATAAAAGGGGAAAGATGTATGTGTATGTATAAATTTTACAATAGTTCACTTAGCAATATCTTTATAAAGAAACTAGCCGCCTTTGGTGACCAGCAATTCGCCAGTATAAAAGATCTCTAAAATTTTCAAATTTATTTTATGTAACTTGATCTTTTAATAGCTTTTTCTGCAAAATATTTAGCTATCAAAGTTTCAGATTTTGATAACTATATAATTCAGTCATACTATTATGTAGGCCTTAAACAGTTCTGTTCACTGTATTACTTACTAATTTCTGTCAGAGTTCATAAAATTTGCACATTAAATTAGAGTGAAAATTTTAAACTGCAATTAATATAAAAATATTTTTTACTGAAACCAATCATATCTTTTTTTGAATATGAAAATTTAATGTACAGTCGCTCAGCAATGAAGTTGTATATGCAATACATAATAATTTTTGTAATTTATACAATATCAAAGAATTACTCAACAAAAATTTCTCTAATTCATCGTAAAATTCAGTTTTTATTTTTACTTTCAAAACATTTAAATGATGCAAATGAAAATATTTTATTTGACTTCAGTCAATAAATGTTCTTATGAAAAAATTATGAAATTTAAATTTTACACAGTCCTTTTGTCCTAAGGAGTCATATTCTGCGAAATACTCTGGACACTTCAACTCTTAATTCAAGTTCAATAAATAAACTTTCTATCTTCTGCTATCAAATCTGTCAGTTTTTACATACCAATATTAGAACAATCAATATTTTTATACTCATAAGCCAATCACTGTTGAGAAATCCTGGTAAAAGATTGGCGAATCTACTTTGAAACGGAATATGAAGTGTTCTAAAATCGCCAATTTTTATAGAAGAGTGATATATAAATTTCATAAATTATTCAGTTTTAATGAATGATTTAGTTGATTGAAGTTCACAGATTTTTATTTAACCCTTAGCGCTCCGAAAAGTAATTAGATGCATAAATATTTGCCGAATAAGAGAACTTGTTCATTGCTCCAAAAAATTAATATATATGAATTTTCACAGAAAATTAATCTAGATATTTTTACCACTCTTAAGTATTTTTACCTGTCAAAATTTAATAAAGTAATTAAATAAAACGCCAAAATGATGCACTGCCTTGAATGGTTCCTGAGAGGTCTAATTGTTAAAATATTAATGTCTCAAAAAAATTTGTTAAATAAGATTCAAAGGTATACATGTAAAGGGGTAAACATGTAAAAGGATTACAAAGGATAATGTAAAGGACCTATGTAAAAATTTAAAATTCTTAACTGATCGGAGCATTTATTGACTCAAGTAACGTAAAATGTAATTGTTTAGTTCATTTAGACCATTTTGTTAGTAGATGCGTGCCCCTGATTAAAATTAACTGATGGGCGCTGATTACAGTGACTATCCAATAGATATATTAAACCATGTTTGCCTTAAATTTAATTGTTTGATTTAGTTAATACTATAGATATTGTAAAAGGTCATAGAAATCTTTTCCTCCATTTAATTTTTAGAAAATATATTTCAAATTTTTTCGCTTCACACAGACACTTGCTGAAATTTATACTTTTATATATTTAATTTGCAATAATAGTTGATTTATTTTTTTAATTTGAACTTCTGTCAATGTGATGGCAACAGGTTCATAAAAACTCATTTTTTCCCATTGACTTGCTCTTGCAGATTAAATTTTTTTATTTTGTGCGAAATACATTGTTGAAAAATATAGTTAAAATATTTCTTTAAAAGCTTTTTAAACATCGAAACTAAATTTGTAGAATAAAGCATTGATACCATTAGAAAGAAAATTTTTTGAGTTTTATCTTAATGCAAAAATCAATTTTGTGCTGTAATTTTTCTGAAGTTACAGCGTTGTAATTTTTTAAAAGTGTATCCTTTTTTAAATCCTGTTACTCCTTAATGTAATAAATTATTGTATGTATAAGGATCAATGTTAGTGAAATTAATTAATATTAGATAAGAATGTTATCTGTAATGAGCATAAACAATGCTGAATGAGAAAGTTTTTGTATTAGTTGAAATTTAAACACTTTTGTTTTTCAAGTTCCCATTTTTGTTGAAATTACTGAAAATTAAAAGAGATGCATTGCATGAAAAGCGGATTAGTATAAGGTTTTTAGAACAATAGTAAATGTTACATGTTCAATAGAATTTGAAGTTAAATATGCTCTTGTGAGTAAACGATCAAGAACAAGTTAAGAAAATTTAGCAACCATAAATCTGAATTATAAATTAAGTTGGTTACTACTTTCCTAAAAACTTTTAAAAAATGCTTTTTAATGTGTATTAGCATTTGTGTAACAATATATTTTACAACTATTTTTCTTCAACTCATGGTTATATAGGAGTAATCATAATTTCTATTTTGAAAAAAGTAACATTCCTACCAAGTTATTTAATTGACTCTCTCAAAACTTTTTTTTTTAATTTTAGTTACATACAAATGAACAAAAATTGCGGATAAGCTTTCAGAAATGCGAAATAGTCTCGACTATGTTGAATGTCAGAGACAAAAATCTTTGCAATTAGTTTATTCTTTTTTTTGTTGTTGTTGTTGTTGTTGTTAAATGTAAGTGACCATATAATGCATATTATGAAATATTAAAAAAGAATTATTTAGAAATTATATTCATTTTTTTTAAAATTTCTAACGCCTTTTTATTATTTTCATATTATTTTTTTATGTAGCCGTTTAGATGTTGCATTTAAATGTCGTTTCTGGTACATTGGATTATGTATAGTTAAATCTGACAGTAAATAAGCTAGAAAATGAAGTAATATATTTCAGATTTGAAGGAATTCAAATTTTCAGATTTGAAGAATTTTCTTATTGAAAATATGCTTTTTTTTTCTCCTGAGAATTAACCAGCAGCTGTTTTCAAAATTATTAATATGATTTCTATCATTTATTTTAGCCAGCCAAAAAGCTTATTATTTCGCAAAAAAAAAGAACAAAAAAAAAACCCCTTATTTGAACAGCTTTAACGTAAAAAATACATTAGCTCATTTCAAGTATCAGCTTGTGGAATATATATACATAAAAGCATACATACATATAGAAATAACTAAACCTTATTGATATCCATTCAAATTTGAATTTAAAGCCCTTTCTATGTATTTGTTTTCATTTTATTAAATAAAGTTAAACCGTAAGAGATATAAAGATTAAATCCTCATAAAACTAAAAATTATAATTAATTTTATTAGATTAAATTTGTATTATGCACATCAGAATTATAATTTTTTAAATGTCTTCCGTGTGGGAAAATTATAAATGTATTCCTTTTAATAAATACATTTTTAAAGCAAATGTCTCACACTTTATATTTATTATTTTCAACACTCGTCTGATACGTGGTAAGGGTCATCAGCATTTTTCTCAAGGAAGTTTCGTTTCGTTATCAGAGATTAGGAGTATCATTCTCACTCATAGTGAGTGGATTACCAATCGGCGTACATTGTAAAATCGCCAAATCTTCCATGCAAAGATAATGTTTATAATGTGGTTGCCTTTCTTGACGCTTGAGAGGAAAGGGGGAAATTTATAGAGCGCAAATACCATACAACCTTTGGTCATAAATCTGACATCCGACCCACTGGAGGACCACACTCCCCCGTCGCCCGGTTGTATGGCCGCCGGCATCCTGACCAAATCCGTGAGGTGGCAGGTCGTTGGACCACCGCTTAACAGTGGAAGGGGGTTGCAATAGCTTCTGAGGGTAAAGACCCCTGAGCGCCCAAGCGCAGAAGTCTGACTTCTAACGCATATGAAGATGACAATCACACATTCGCTTGCACAACTAGGGATTGCAATACCGGAATACCGGGATACCGAATACCGGTATTTTGAGCCATTTGTACAATTTTGTAATACCGGTATTCACAAGTTTAAATACCGGTTTTTCGGTATTTACTAGAAAATTTTAAAATGGTCTCCACTATATGTTCAGGGATCGCCAACATGACCAAATAGCATACGTTTTTGTTTTTATGCCTCCTTAACGGGCGAAATTAATTAGCTAATAAATGGCTTAATTAATTGCTTAAATCTAAATAAGCGAAACATGGATTATCCCTGAAAGAAAATATTGTATCCATAACGACTGATGGAGCAACAATTATGAAAAAAGTTGGAAAGTTGATTGGTGCAAATCAGCAGTTGTGCTATGCACATGGAATTCAATTAGGAGTATAATAGATGTATTATACCAAAAAAATAAAGAACAGAAGAATCAAAATACTGTGGATATAGAAACTTCGGATTCCGACTTTTAAGAAAGTGAGAGTGATATTGACAATGAAGATAATGACAATGTAATTGTTGAAGAAGATATAGCTAATGAGGATGAAATATTAGCCTATCAAGAATTGCTTCCTATAATTTATAAAGTTCGAAAAATTGTTAAGATATTTAAACGTTCCCCGATAAAAAAAGGATATGTTACTAAAATATATACTAACTGAAAATAAAACAGAATATATGTTAATATTAGATTCTAAAACACGTTGGAACAGTTTACTCCTAATGATGGAAAGATTTTTGAAACTGAGAAATCCAATTCAAAAAGCAATAATCGACTTAAACCTGTAAATTAATTTTTCAGATAGTGAATGCGACTTAATATCCAGAACTGTATCAGCTTTACTTCCAATTAAACTGACTATTCAGGCATTATGTCGGAGTGATTCTAATTTATTAACAGCTAATGCAAGAATAAATTTCATGTTGCAGTCACTGAAAGAACAGCACACATCACTATCTAAAGAATTATATATTACATTGAAAAATCGCACAGAAGAAAGGCATACCGAAATAGAAAATGTCTTATGGTATTTAAATAATTATAATGATTTTAAAAATGAAAATGAAAAAGAAGAAAAGAAAATAATCAATTCAAATCTGATTAAGTTCAGAGTAAATTTTCTTAAAACTTTTTACCCACAAACCTATCCACATTCAGAATTCGGTTCAATTATCGAAGATTATGATGTCACTACTGTCGATAGTGAAAAGGAATTGTCTTTTGAACAAAAATTAGAATTAGCGATAAATAAAAAAAAAATTTCAACGAACCAAAATACAATACAGAAATCAGCTATATCCCATACCATCCGACGAGAAATCGATTCATTTGAAGATGAGGGATTAAGAGGTAAATACTTGAAAAAAATGTATCGCGCATTGCTAACAGTACCACTAGCTAGCGCAGATGCCGAAAGAGCCTTTTCGACAGCTGGTCATTTTTACACAAAATTACTTTTCAGGCTTAATGACAGTACAATTGATGCATTGTGTTTTTTTAGATTACATTTCAAAAATTTGTAATAGTACCACAGACTGAATAGTGATATTTACACTTTTTTTGTGATTTAAATAAATAAGATGTTCCTTTACTTTTTTGTGATTATATACTGTTATAATTTATAAATTACAAATTATTTTTTGTGATATTTTCCCTCTCTAACAAAACTGGTAAATAAAACAAAAAAACACTTGTGTTTTTTTTCTTTTTCTAAAATTTTTAATACCGGTATTGAAACAGGTATCCCGGTATTAAGATTTAAAAAATACCGAATACCGGTATTGAAATTTTGGTCCGGTATTGTAATCCCTATGCACAACCCGTTTTTACAGAGGAGGGAGGGTTCTTTAACACACCTCGCAGATAGAACACAGCGTGAAGAACAACCATGCCCAAACCAGGACTCGAACACGGGAAGCCCAGATCACGGGGAAGACGCGCCACCCTTAGACCAGGATGCCGGCGGTCGCCCACCTTAAGGAAATTTATTGAGGATGCGATGGAACGTGTCTTTTCCTTCGAGTAAAACGAATGCATCTGAGTCTTCCAGTTTGCTAGAAATAAGCGGCATGTTTCGTCTCCGTTCAAATAAAGGATTTCGACACACTTCTTATGCACGTAAAATCGAATTCCGAACTCGGGACACTATATCAAAGCGGCCTCTTGGCATACATTGCAACGATTTCAAAATGCTTCAGAGAGCAACTTTACTTTAAGTTTTTACTATACACAAATGAATTGTGCCATTAAAGAGCATTTGCGTCCAGAAAATGTAATTTTGATAATACATTGTTTCGAAATCTCATAGGAAAATGCAAATGTAATTAAACAGAAAAATTCAGAGAAAATAAAAGCTGATAATGGTAAATAGTCTAGATCATATGCCCACGCATTTCGGACTGTCAAAAACCAAATGAGCTCTATCACTGCCACATTTTTTGGGAAACATCAAAAAACAAAAATAACGTCGTATTGTTACAAAAAAAGGCATAAATTAAAATCGGTTTCAATGACATAAAAAAGCTTTGAGCTTCCGACCACAAAAGGTAGTGGTTGTAAGACGTCAATGGAAAAAAATGTGCGTCATTTTCGACGTGCTACCGAAATGTTCTAAAATATCACTAAGACGTAATATCCTAGTAGTACACGAATGAATAACTTTCTACGGACGGAAAACAATTTTGTTGTTGTATTTCTATAAATAAATATTTCTCTATTCTTGAAAAAACGTCGTTGATATTACACTATTGCTTCGCAAATCCAGTAATGCTTTGACTTGCACGAACTCGAAGGTACATACACGATTCTTATTTTCTTCCTTTCGAATAGTTTCCTTTGGAAAATATGTTACAGATTGAAATTTGAAATATTAAAAAAAAACTCCTGCGTTTTCGAAATGAATGGGAAATAATACTAAATCACAATCAAGTAATAATAAAAATGTATCAGTTTTGCTAGGCAATTACATTTTGAAACATCGTAATGTTGTTAGTGGACTGTTGGGCAAACATCTGATAGCAAGGAATTTAGGAAGGTACATGTGTGTGATTACTAAATACTAAGGCTGTGCCAATTTTCGATTTATGAAAAAAAAAATCGATTTTTCGATGCCAGTTTCCTGAAAAATATCAATCTATCGATATCATGATCATGAATAATAGTTCACAATAAATCGCGATACAAAAAAAAAAAAAAAAAAAAAAATCGATATTTACAATTTATTTGCGTTTTCGATTTCGTTTTGATTATCGATTAGTGTTTATATTTGTTGAAACTTCAATCTTATTGACCTTCATACAGTATTTTTGTTAATATTTTTATTAATACCGTCATATTCTAATAAATATAAATACTTGTTTTAATCATGTCATTTTGAATAAACTGTTCTCTGTTCCCTAACTGAATGGAAAATGATGGAAAAATAATTGCGGTTGTCAGAAGGTTGTTCTCTGTTTACTCACTAAATATTCATCTTCAGAAATAAAAGCAAAAAGGATTCATTCAGATGAAATTCACAATTTTATTCGCAGCTCGTGTTTCCTCACTCAAGCGTACTGGCACAAAAAAAAAAAGTGCTGGTATACCTTTGCATTTGCCTTTTGGCTCAAATGCCTGCTGAACGCCTTTCAAAACTAGTTTGAGTGTTCGATCTGTCTCGATCGAATTTCCAATACTTCTCGAATTTTTTTATACATATTGAATTTTCGACACATATGGGATTTCCAATATTTATCCAGTTTTCCATACTTAACCAATTTTTGATATTAATATACACTGCATTTTTGATACTTATCGAATCTTGGGTAATTTTGAGATTTCGATAGTGATCGAATTTGCAAGACTATTGAGAATCAGTCCAGGCAAAAATATTTGGGATGGGGGTGGGAGAGAGGATTTCAAAGCATTGTTTTGCATATCGGTGGAAAGTATGTGTTGTTCTTCTTTTCTTTTCCTTTTAATCTGCATACTTTTCTGCGGTAGGCGTTTTTATATTTCTAAAAGTGTACGATTTCTCTTGCTCTATATTTTTAAAAAAAATTTCTTACCAAATTTCATTATATATTTTTTATTACAATATATTATTTTTATTTAAGATAAAGATTATTTTAATGGATAAATCTTATTACTCCAGTTTATTTTACTTTATGCGATTGGATTATATGTTGCGCTTTTACAAATTTTTCACTAGGTTTAAAGAGTCTATTTTTTTTCTTCCCCTTTTCCTAACTTTTAACTGAACAATGTTTCATTATTTGGTTTAGTTAGTATATTTAATTTAGTTAACTTGTTATTAAGCTTCATTTAATCCTATGAGCTCTGACCTCTCGGTATCGCCCCGTTCGACAGGAGCCTGACTCAGGCGCTTTGGGGCGATTATATGAGTTGAAAGGTTGAAAGGTATTTCTCGACAAACCCTCGTTTAAACTCACTTTTAAAATCAATTTTTATACATGGTATTTGAAATAATGATTTTTGAACCTGCAATGCAAAATTAAAAGACTTTAGGTTAAAAAAAGAATTACAATGTTTACTTAAAGGGGGGGGGGAAACTTTTTTTAATTAATGCAGAAACACAAAGAAAAAAGTAAACATAATTTAAATAAACAAACTCAGTTATTGACGTTATGAAAAAGAAACCATTATTTTCGAAACCAATTTGCTTAGTTTCAAAAAAAAAAAAAAAAAATGATAATTTCAAAAAAAAAAAAAAAAAAAAAAAAAAAAAAAAAATTAGGAACTGTTATGCCAACCAATAAAAATGGTTATGCGACAGTTTTAGAGTTAGCCAAGATTCGCGATATGCCACCAAACAGGGTTTTTCTACTCTAAGATTCATCACAAGTCACTTGATTCAAGTTGGGTATGAATTTTTTTTGTAGGAAAAATAAGTAATTAGCTCCCTCCATTTATATCTCAAGTCAATGAGAAAAACTTGATGTAAGAGAAACAAGATTTAGGCACGTCATTTCCTTTTGTAGCGATTCAACAGCGAACGGCAGACGAGGAGGAGCATGAGCACCATTTGAGGTAGAGGATGGCAATGGCACATAAAAAAAAACAAAAAAAAAACACATGGGCCATTTTAGCATAAAGTGAGAAGGCAAAAGAGCACATGAATTGTTTCAGTATAAAGTATAAAATGGCACTGGCAGACCAAATAATAATAATAATAATAATAATAATGAATCGTTTCAGTGTAAGAAAGGGAATGAATCTTCTTTCTTAGAACTTCAGTCCAATATAATTTTAAATTTTCATCCAGAATAAGATGTATAGCTCTTTAAAGATAAATTTAGGATTGTCGTATTGATGTGGTAGCCAGCAACGATTTCAAAGAGTTTGTACGTGTGTCATGTATTCATCGCCTTTTTTCTCGAAAATGGTTTCAAGTACTTGCAGCATAACATATGCTGTTAGAAGTACATTTAAAATTCACCACTCACTCTATCTCTTGCTGAGGGATCAATTTTTTGAATATCATATTTTTATTACCTTTGTTTTGAAAATTCTTGAAATATTTAAATTTAAGTGATTTTGAAGACGAGCATCATTAATATAACAGAAAAAAAAACGTGTTTTTTTTTTTTATAAATATATATCTGAATTAGATATTCAAAATTTATTAATCTCAAAGGAAAAGTTATTTTTGCCTGCAAATGCATATCCGCTCTGATTTCAGGAAGCGAAGAACGAAAAAAGGAAACCGCATTGTTCTGAAGTCACATTTCATATTTTCACAATGTCTTTTCATGGATCTCGGCTGTGTTATAATAAGCGGCTTTCAATGCAATATATTTCTTCTGATGCAGTTTCTATACAATTTATTGATTTCATGCACATTGGTGTTCCGCATGTCATTCGACTGTTAATTACTCATTTATTCTTATTAATTTATTTTTCCACTCAGGATGAGCTCTTTTCTTAAATGATCCTAAATGTATGTAGACAATCAGAACTGTTCCTATAAATATTTATTTCATATCACGAAATTCCTTCAAAATATTTACATTTGACAAGTGGCCGCAACAGTTTTTTTATTATTTTTATTTTAGTCAACGCAATGCATCGGGGAAATCCACTCAAGCGCCTCTTAATGTGACGTGCCTCCGGCTCGTACGTAATTTCCCGCCACTTGTTCCCAAAATAAATTGTGGCAGAATGATTTGGTTTCTACATTCTAGTAAGAATCTAAGATCAACTGGAGTGGTGAGTACAGTCAATCTTAATATAGTAAATAAAAATCATTGCGGTTATCTTTCATTAAACGATTTCAGCTAAACCACTTACTCTTTAGAACAAGAGAAAGAATAGCACAAGCTTTTCAAAGAGCAAAACTTAATTAAATAATAAATTAATCATAAATAAATAAAAAAAATTGCCATTTTCCTGCAACAACTTCGGACCATATTGTTTTATAAGAAATACCATCTTAAAATTTAAAATTTTACCTTTCAATGATACCAAAACTTTCTGTGCAACATTTTCTTTAATTTTTGCAATTTCTTTCAAAATTTAATTTAAGATATTTTACTATACAATAACAGTAAGCTCTGATCTTCCCTACCACTATTTTTTAATTTCTGCTAAAAGTTTTTTTTTTTATTTTTCGATTGGTTTTGATTAATTATTTAAAGGTGCGTAAAAGACCTAAAAGAAAGAATTGATTACAAACGATTACAAACGTTTAAACGCCTATTGAGCTGTCTATCAAGTGGTGTGATAGAATAATAGGATTATGTGCATTATAATAGTTTATACAAAATTAATTTTCACATTATAAATATTATAAGCATTTAAATTCCAAGCAAAGCTGCGTATATCAACTGGAACGGTGTAAGCTACAATATCATTTAACAGTGAAACTTGATAAATTCTTTCATTCGCACTCCAGTTTGTTGGTAATTCGAAATTCCTATTAATAGAATTTAAAATATTATCTGCATCTCAAATTTATTTTGATTAATTCCAAATTTAAATTATAAAACATTAATTTTTTTGCTTTTATTTTTCCATTGTCATCATTGGTTAAATACGTCTAAACCTTTTGATCTCGATAGAATAATTTTTTAAAAAGCTCTTAATTCAGTCGCTGCATGTTGTGTTAGGAAAAGTAGCGAAACATTTCGGCAATATCAGAAAGAGTCAAAAGTGACGCGTTCGATGTGAACTTTTCCTATATTTTGAACTATTATTATATAATTCTTGCATTCAAAGTTTTTAAAATTGCTTCTTAAAAATATACTACTGAAATTATTTTCTAAATTATAAAATCATAATCATTGTTATTATCATTTATTAATTAAAATTATTTGCGTTTACTTATTATAAATTATTTATAATAAAAACGATTTTTTTTTTTTTTTTTTAGATCAGAAATTGCCATTTACAAGTTTTTAATTTTTAATGATCTGTCAACTCCAACACAGCCGCAGCATTATAATAAATTGAAGTATTTTTCGTTGTAGATTATAATATTTGAAATTGGTGTAGAGAATGAAAATGGCATTTTGTTTGCTCCGTGGTTAGTTTTTTCTAAAATTTCTTTTTAATACTTTTTAATTTATGTTATAATTTTTTAAGATATCTAAAGAATTTTTAAAAAATGTTTAAGGATGATTCTGGAGATCAGTTAATTGGGCTCAGTTTATAAATAAGTTTTTAGAGCTAGAAATCTGCTTCGATTTCAGATATTTACACACCTTGGTAATAAATTTAAATAACGTTTGCTAATATTTAGTATAGAAACTGTTTTTTTTTTACCTTAATTTTTTATAAAGCAAGAAAATAACTGCCGTAAAAGAATATTAAAAAATGGTAGGCTTATTGAACAATAGAAAAATCTAATTATGTACTTGAAGCAGTAAATGAAAATTATTAGAATAAATTCATAGCGTCTTCCAAATTTATTTTTAAAAAATTCCCTCTGATCGTATGTTAAAAAAATTGGTTCAATTGATCATGATTTTTTTTTGCAGGTACACGATGGTCCTTTGCATATAATGATGAGTCTGACTCGCGGATCTAATGACCGAATCTTTATTGCAATTAAGTGAAAATTTAAACAATATTTAGAAAAGGTTTAACATATCAAAAGTCTTTTATATTATTATAAAAACTGAAATAATGGTAAATAACCTAACCAGGATGTATCATCTAATTAGGAAGTTAAGTAAATTCGTAGGTCAAAGGGTGGGTAAGGCATCTCTTCTCGATATACGAGTAACAACAGCGATTTCCGAAATGCTAAATGGTGTAGAAAATGCAAAATTTTAAACTGTTGGCATTCAACTCCAATGGTGTGAAAATACTCGAAAACAATAAAATAAAAAAATAAAAACATTTTGTAGAACGTTGCATTCTTTTTCAAATGATACAACGCATTTTGTCCTTGCGATTTATTTCTCCTTGCAATTTTGGAGTTAGGGAAAAGTTCATAAATTGTTACTCACTACAATTTATTTAGAAAAAGATATTGTAGTGAGTGAATAAATGAACAAGAAAAGAATTTTATTCTGTATTTATGTATGGCATTTTGTTATATCTATGAATAAGCCTTAATCGATAACAGACACATAAATGCATTTAAATAATAATAATATATATATTTTTTTGAATATTGATAGCTCTTTTCATATTTAAATAATATTTCTCAAAAATAGCGTAAAAAATCTTCTTATTTTCCTAACAAGACAAAAATTTTGCCATCGGTTAAGAGTTATAATGTTTTATTTATTTGAAAAAACAATTATGGGACCTCATCAGAGTGTCTCGCTATGAAACCATCAGGAATTATCGTTAAAAACTGCTAAGAATGTTTATAGGTTGGAGATTGAATTTTTGATGAGTCCGAAACCTATACCTATGTACGAGTGCATAAACAGCTAATAATTTTTGGGTTTTGTTGCAACTTCCATCACTAGTTTTTATTCTGAAATATTTTTTGATTATTATTATTTAAACTGTGATGGAAATTCAAGAGCATAAAACATCTACTCAGTGTCAAAGTGGTCAAGAGCCACGCGAAGCTTCTTTTAATTTTATGTTTTTCATTTTTTTGATTGGAAAGAATGGATTTTTTTTTCTTTTTTAATCTCAGAATTGCCATCATTTTTTATAATTAATTACAAATTAAACCTTCTCCGTGGTCTCCAGCGGGTTCGAGTCCTGGTGCGGGCATGCTTGTTCAATTCCCTGTGTTCTATCTGTGAGGTGTGTGAAAGAGCCCCCTGTACAAAGGGGTTCTGCAAGCGAACCTCTTCATATAAGATAGAAGTCAGACTTCAACTCTCGGGGGCTCAGGAGCTTTGCCCTCAGAAGCCTCTGCACACTTGGCTTAAATCACTGCCTGTTCGTCAGCGGGCTTGTAAAGTGCCATAAAAAACAACAACAAAAATTAAACAGTTCTCACATAATGTCAGATGGATAATTCCTAACAAGTAAATCAATCTGTAAATAAAATAAAATATTAAGTTTATTTAAAACAAAAAAAAATTGCTGAAATAGGAAATTTCTCTCATTATTTGTTTTTTTTAAACGATTCAATAAAAGTATATTAAGAATTTTTTACAACATAATTAGAGAAATTTTTGTATGGAAACATTTTATTAATATAAGAATTATTTACAATCAAGAAGAAGTTATTATTAAAAACGCTAAATAAAAAATGCTAAAATATGATTTTTCTTATTTTCGTCTTTTTAGTACTTAATTTACAATTCGTTTTTATAAACAACATCGCATCTCACCCTTTTTTCGGATTTATTGCTAGATGGCTCACTAGCGAGGCGATTAACACATTCTGAAAATATTGCATTATCGTTGGGGACAGAAAACTTCTGAAATTTGAAGTGAGAAACAAGTCGATTGCAAAATTCATCTTTAGAAATCTATCAAGTTAGATAAACAAATGAAAAAAAAAATCCTTGACACTTTAATGCTTAATAATGTGTCATTCGCAATGCAGAATATAAAAAGCAACCTTGTACATATGTGTGCACCATTAGCAAATATCAAGAGATAATCGCATTTTTAGTCCAAATTTTAAAATTTCAATATAATTGTATGCATGCCATTTGTTTCTTGTAAGAAGTTTTAATTTAAACATTAAGATTATTCTATCCTACAACACTATTTCCAAGTATTACATAATGCTTCATATGACTTTATGAAAAGAATAATTTTGGATACATTCTTAAGAAATGAAAAAATTGCAATATGTAAAATTCTGCATAACAACGTATTATTAAAATTCATTATTAAATTTCAGAAGCACTTACATTTACAGAACTCTATCTAATGAAACATAATTTCTGACAGGAATGAAAAAAAAATCGTCTGTCTTCATCTGGAAATGGCGAATATCAAGATGCGTCTCTTCTCACTTTGGCTGTTGAGTCTTTGCAGTGCAACACTTGGGGAACTGCCCTTCGCCCCTGGGTCATGCTCGCAGAAATGTGAAAGTCAGGCGAACGTAACGGAAGAGAATTTGCTTCCTTGCTCGTGCAGCTCAAGTTGCGCATTCTACAAGGACTGCTGCTTTGACTCTCGCCATCGAAGAGTAGGTAAGATTCCTTGTATGCTGTTTCAGAAATGGCTTCTATTAGGGCGTCCTATAAGTTTCTTTCCTATGTCTAATACGAAATGAACACACAATATCATTTATTTTGTTATATAAGAACCCTTTTGCTCTATTACTTTCTTCCATCTCTCAGGAAGCCTCATTATGCCTTCTTTCCAAAATTGTTGTGTTTTGGACAAATCCTCCAGTACCGCTTTTATTTCGCTGATGGATTTAAAGCAACGTGAAGACAATTTCTTAAGGACAGAAAGGAGTAATAATCAGGCAGAGCGACATCTGGAAAGTATGCAGGATGCGGTAAAACATCCCAATCAAACTGTAAGAGCTTCTCTCTTACGACTCATGCAATAGGTGGTCTCGCGTTGTCATGATGAAAAACAACGCCTCGTCGGTTCATTAATTCTGGCCCGATTTTTTTTTTTTTTTTTTTTTTTGCTACGGCAGCTTTTAATTGATTTTGTTGATGACAGCATTTCGTAGAATTTATTATTTCATCTTGAGGAAGAAGCTCGTAGAAAACTACGCCTTTCCAATCCAACCAAATGGACAGAATAACTTTTTTGGGGGTGTAGTTCCGGCTTGAGCTGAAGTAGAGCTCTGGTACGAAATGAAACCGCTAGACGGCTAATAGATAAGCCTGCATGTTTGCCCAAACAGACAGAGTGAGACAAGGCCATTCATAGCGCGATGAGAAATATACTTTTGGGACATCCCAATAAGCCGGAGGTTTGAACCAAATTTCTCTAATGATTCCAGATGCCCATTAACTGTGACATCGAAAATCAAATGTCCTCCTGCTGGCGTAGAAAAAAGTGATTCCAAATAAAAATCTAGTACTAAAATTATTTCAAAGCGGGGCGAAATAAAACAAAATCACAAAAACCTACAACCTCACCATTTCTCTCAAGGGCCTTCGCTCGCCTCGACTTTTCACGACATCGATGTTTGGAAAATAAGATTTTATTCCGGAAACTTACTAAGGTCCAGTATTACAAATCTCCAGAAGAGGGCATTAACGTGTCTAGAGTAACTAAGTCCTAAAGTCGTTGTTTGGAATTTTGAAGAGAGTGTGTTGGTTTAGATGTCCTCTTTGTCATTTGACTTTATCACCTCCAAAATAATTCTACAGTATCTTGAAAAAAGAAGCGCCAAAGCAATTTAATCAATCAATTGGATCAACATAAGAACACAGTTTCCATGAAACTTTTCTAGTAGATGTTGGATCCAAGATCTATTTTATTGATTTGCATATTTTCATTTTTATTTTTTAAGCGTACATCGAGGTGACCTTGTGTTAATTCCCGGCTTTGAAGCTGAAAGGTTTCCGGCTAGAAATCTGATTCCTTGAAAGATTTGTCATATATAAGATCAAACGTCTCTTTTACTGCCGTTCGGTAGTTTCCAGAGAGAGTGGTTGCTCAGGTGTCGTTCTCGTGATCTGGCCATAACTGAAAATTATAAGTCCATCTTAAAATAACCTTCGTGCTGCTTCATTTTGTATAAATTTCCATCTATGTAAATGAGATAATTTAGAATTTTTAAAAAATATATATATTGATTTACGGTAAGGATTGCTGAAATCTGGTGGTGAGCTTGTGGGTATGGGGTGCTAATGGAATAAAACATAAATTGCAATAATATCAGAAGGAATACCCTTTTTCATCGTCATTTTATGTAAGAATACTTACTTATTCAAAAGTTCGCAATTCTATTGCTCGAAAACGCAAGGGAGAAAATAGAGGAAAAATTCATTAATTTATAATACTGAATCGTAAATAATCTCTCTTCTTTTTACTATTTAGTACATTAGTGAAAATATCTTTTATTTGTAATCGGGATTTTGTAATTCGAAAAATGTAGAATCTTTTAAAGTAATATTTGTACAATCATAATAAGCGTCAATCAAGAACTTTAGTAGATTGAGGTTTAATTGCCTGAAATTTAATAAAACTTTCAATACAGTGTTATTAATATGTAGACACGCTGATAACCTACAATGACTGAACCTCAATAAATTTTAATTAAAAAATTCAAATTCTTCTGATAGTCTCAGATGCCGTGATCCAAAATGAAGAAAAATTCCTTTCTTAAAACAATCGACCAAAGAAATTAGCTGTAAAAATGATTATTATAACATTTTTTAAAAATATTTTTGTAACTTCGTGTTTTTAAAGATGGAGTTTTATAACTCACTTTTTCAAGAATTTTAGAATTCAATATAACTGTGAGCTCTCGGTGATAATACACTATTTTACAATTTTCTCATCTTATATGAGAGGTGTTATCTGGCAGTGAAACGGAGGGAAAGTAAATTACAGGATTCCATAATATTGATAGCATATCCATAATATTGATAAATTACAAATTAAAACCTAAACAAATGGAAATAATTGAAATAAAATAATAGTAGTGGAGTAAAAGTCTTTTTAAACTACCTTTTTTTATTCATTTTATGTTGAAAACATCAAAAATATCATTTTACTTGCATTTACCAGATCATGAAAATGGTTAACAAAACATTTTATTTTTATCCCTACGATAAAATCTCAGATCAATACTATTTTCATTTCAGATGTGAGCGCAATAACGGTATCTAAGATGTGTATTTCCTTGTCGAAGAGAGGCAGATTTCTCGCCATCTCAGGATGCCCCAGCAACTGGTCGGGGTCTAGCCAGTTCTGTAGCGAAAGCATCGGTCACTTGCCACCTGTGACGAGCACCACGTCCGGGATCACTTACGCAAACCTCTACTGCGCGGTCTGCAACGGGGATGGAGAGAAGCTGACGACGTGGAACGTAGAACTCCGGTGAGCTCGGAATCGTTTTTGCACAGGATGCCTCAGTAATAGCCTTAATGTTGGACCAACTCGGAATCGCAGTAGTTCCGAGTTGGAGCATACACGCACGAGTGTTCAGCAACTCAAATAAAAGATGACGAGCTATAAAAATAAAGTTCTTTAAGAAAAATATCATGGGTCAAAGAATTTCAGACTGAAATTGAAAAATACAATAAGTGCTCCAAAGGGAAAGAAAAAAAAGTCTTTCCTTTTTTTTTCGTGTTATAACTTAATATGTACCACTTTTTTTAATTTGTAAAGCGATGTAAATATCAAAGTAGATGCAAAACACTTTGGAAGATGTCTCCAGTGACTAAGTACTGCTAATGCAGAATTTGCAATTCGGCATTTGTTGCACTTTTCCATTTTCGGTCATCAATTACTTTTAAAAAAGGTTAGTAATTCCCTAAGGTTTGATTTGAGGATGGCAAGATTTTTAATTCTATGGAAAATTTCAGATAGTTCTCTTTTAATTGTGCCTTCTTAATGACATAAGTCAATGACGCGTTTTGGTTTAAATCAACATATCGTTTATTAAATTACGCCAAGTAAAATAATTTTCAGTATTTTTAAGCATTAGTAATTAATAAATAAAAAGGGAAATTTTTTAAAGATCCGATGAATTGTAAAAAAAGAATAGAGAACAAAATAAGTTTATTAACAAAACATTTACCTACATATATGGCTACTTTTCGGCATAATCGATATGTCATATCGGTGGCCTCGGATCCTTTTTCCAATGGATGTTGCCGCCAGTTTTGTGAGTTATGACTTACCATTCTTTTAGTGCTCCTCATTCAGCAATAAGCATTCTTTTAAGTAAAGATTATGAAACGGGAATGCATAAACATCAAAGTCAATTTTCTCATTCTGCCCCGTTGTCTGGCGTTTCTGCATACATCGTTTTCCCTAACTCTTGATCGAAATCTTCTGTTGTTATAACCTTTGTACACATTTTTCGAGAGGAGGCGTTCGCGCCGTCTGAATTGAAGGTCAAAGCTTCCATACTAATGAAGAGCTTTAAAAAAAGGTCCATCTCACATCAGTTTCAGTAACGTTCTTCGAAGAGAGAGGGCTTACCGATATGACATATGCCTTCTTGACGGTTAAATCGAAAAGGAACCATGTCTGTACATAACTTCTGGTAATAACTTTTTTTTTTTTGCTCTCCCTGTGTTTGTGTTTTTTTTTTTTTTTTTTTTTTTTTTTATGATCCGTCGAAACTTTAAAGAAAAATAGATTTTGTACTTTATAATGCAATTCTCGTTTGAGTTTAATACAGGGTATCCCACAAGATATGCAGCGTCTAATATTTATAGATTCGGATAGAACAGGTCAAGATGAGTATTCTGATGAATAACAAGTGGTGTCCCCGAATAAAGCGTCACAGTCTAACTACACGAAGAATGTTAATTACGAATCTGACAATTTGTATTTCAAATTATGATGTATACGACGATTGCTCAACATGGCAGCTTCCCTAGATCACTGTGGTCACCACAACATAAACGGCGGCACGACGATTAAAAGTACGTACGAAAGATAAATGATTATTGGTTTACACAAGATGGTGCTAAACCTCACAGTACTCAGCGGAACTTCGATCTCTTATCTGAACATTTTCACCATAGACTTATTGGACCGGATTCCATTACGAAAACAGACAATGTTATAGAGTGGTCACCTTACTCCCCAGACCTTAACCTATGTGATTTTTTATGGGGACATTTGAAAGACAAAATGTATCTCGCATAGCCCTCAACACTGGATGACTTGAGAGCAGCAATTGAAACCGAGGTCGAAGAAATTGAAACACATGTTTTGCAGAAAACAATTGCGAATTTCGATTCCAGATTTCGCCATGTCATTTGTTCAAACGGTTTGACATTTCGAAAATCCGTTGTTTCGAAAGTTCTAAATAAACATTGATTTTCACTTGGTTTTTTTTTTTTTCTCCATTTCTTGAAATTTTCTTAACACAAGCTTCACATATTAATTAGACTATGACGCTATATTCCCACATGTTAAACATCAAAATAATCAATCGTCTTGACGTGTTTTTTCTGAATCTGTAAATATAAAACGCTGCACACCTTGTGGGACACCCCTGTACATGCAGCAACAAAATACTTATTATGAGGAACGGGAGTTAATTGAATATGTAAGTGTATTGTATATTGGACAAGGACCTAGGTTTAATCATTACTTAATGATAAAACCGGCATTGCATCTAACTCTCTTTTTCCTTTGCATTATAGATGCTGTCCTGAACATGAAGGTTTAGATGGTCGCCATTATGTTTACAGAAGAGGTTACCAGTGGAGCAAAGTTGACAATCACAGAAAATGTCTGTGCAATTATGTTTCTCACTACAATGATGCTAGCTTCACTAACAGCTTGGAGCTCAGATCCTGCGATAGAAGTCGAGAAATTTCAAGATGTTCCTCTTCTTGGCACAACGATACAGTTAAAGAACTGTGCAAGGCGTTTGTGGACTCTGTTTACATTGGCGAAAGGATCTACAGAAACATTTACTGTGGCCAATGCAACTATGAAAGACTGGACCGAGCCAAATGCATGCCAACTATTGTAGAGCGCAAGCTTTCAGAAGGTTCGGATATGGCTAGTATCTTCGAGTATTGTACGAATCACCACTTGAGCATTTGTTTGCATTATTTCGATCATTTAAATAGAGGGAAAAGCTACACTTTTTCTAGTCTGCTGAACATAAGAGAAGAAGGTTGTATACCTCCCTCTGGAAAACGCTGCTGCACTGGTTTTAGGTACGATTTCAAAACCAAAAGGTGTCGAGAGCTTGTGCGAAGCAATAAACGCCGTATTAATTTTTAGATTTCAAATTTGTGCTCAATCAATTACCATTTGTATAAAGTTAGTATTGATAATAAATCAAAATATTGTGAAACTTTTATGAAATAACACGTTTATTTATTAAGTAGTTAGACTCTGTTAAACAATAATGAATGTAACATTTCAGTGGAATTGATAATATTTCAATGCTGAATTCCCAGTTTTTGAACATAATTGAAGATTTTCCTAAACATTGCAGCATGACAATAGTTTATGCCCGCTTCCTCCGTATTTACTTATTTTATTAAAATTTTACTCTGGACAAAAAAGATGTATTTAATATCATTGCAATATTTATGTGCACAAACATGGAAATTAAAACAATGGAAAGTATTATTATAAAGTATAAACAATTTTTTAAAATTGGAGGGAATAAATTGTACTAAAACAAAATAGTTGTCCTCGAAAAGCTAATACTTCGAATTTTGATGTGATGCAACAACGATTTTCATGCGATCGCATTATCCGAACTTAAGGAGGGAAAGCATCTTGAGAAAGACCGGTTAAAATTTAATTAAAATTTTGATAAACTTGACGGGCAACTCCTACGTTAGAAGTTCCAAACGTCTACACTATTCGTTCCAATTTGTTCCATACTATTCGTTTCAGGATACCGATACAGCACTTTTGGATCATTCTCCTTCGCAAACAGGTGGTACACAAAAAGATGGATGCCTCTTCGGTAAATAATCCCAGTTCCTTGTATTCTTAAATGTAAACATCTCTCCCCCCCCCTTTTTTTCTCCCATACTTGTTTTTTTTTTTCTTTTGATAAAATAAATGGCTCCTTAAGCAGTGAAAAAGTATGGAGAATTTCCGCATCCTAGAACGACGAGTACAATGCATGAGGTGATTTACAAATATTAACCAGCTTTAAACAATATCAATTAAAAAATTTATCATTGAATTTAAAAAAACAAACTTTAAAAGTATATTCTTTTAGTTAGTTTTTAAATAAATTATTCTATTTCATAGGAAATAGTTGTTGCACAAATTGAGTTTGGAAGTAACCGTTAAAGAAATTAGTAAAGCTAAAACTGAAAAAATGCTTTCAAAGTCTCTAAATACTCAAATCATTGTGAGCTTTTTTGAGATAAAAACATTACTACAAAAAAAAAAAAAAAAAAGTTGAATTTTTGTTTATAATTAAAGAATTATACATTTTTTAAAAAGAATTTTCTATGATTGTTTCAGAATATTTGAAGTAAATGCAAATTTTAAAAAAAAGATCTCATACAGAACAGAAACGCCGTCTCATACCACTGAAGGATTTGATGGGCATATTACAGGAATTTTATTAATATTAATAGAATATTTACAGAAGACGAAAAAAACAAACATGTAAAATAAATTTACAAACATATAAGAAATGATAATAATATGAAACCGTTTGCAACGATTTTCTACTTTGAAATATTGTAGAAAAATTATCTGGAGTAATAATATGCAGGAAGATATTGTATATAAAAAAACACAGGAATTCTGTGATTATGGCACTTGCTATCATAACATAGTAGATGAGGATGCAGTTAAAAAAATTTAATATAAAATAATTTGGTTAAGGGCTACAAAGAAAATATTTATCCTTCATTTCTATAGACTCAGTAAATGTTTATTAAATTTGATTTCAAATTGCTCCATCTCACCTCCGGCGCGCACCGATGGAGCGTTGTTCATTTAAGTATTGATGAAAAAAGAAGAGCTCGGATCGAAGGACGTGCACCCGAAACGCGTCGAGAGGCACCTTAACACGTAGCGAAGCGCCAAGCCGAGTGTAGTTTGAGTGCACTTCAGTACCAGCAAACCTATTTCATCAATCATCTTTGAATAAATTTTAAAAAATTAAAAAGATATTTGATTTTATTTAGAGTTTCAAGTATAATTAATCCATTTTTTATAAAAAAAAATTATTTTATAACAAAGGTAACGTGTTTACACACACACTTTTAAATTGAGATCCTCGGTAGGTAATAAATTTGACTGGCATTCCAAAACGCACTCTTCACTTTCTGTAAAATGCTCTTGTCACAGTGTCATCTGACACATTACATAAAGACACCCACATTCAAAATGCGTAGGTGCACACAGAGCCGGCCATCTGGGGCTTGTGGCGGATGTCATGCGCCGAGGCCCTGTGATTGAGGGGGCTCGCAACATGATCAAGAACTAAAAAATTGTTCTCTGTAATAATAGTGAAACACTGTGATGCGTCCTGAATAAATCCAAAAATATTAAACATCAAATAAAAAAGAGCAAACATAAAAATCAGCAGGAATGATCTACCCGAAATTCACTTGCGTCCCTCAAAAATTTGTGGACCTTAAATGTCAGGTGCATACAGATTTTAATTTTTAGAATCCCATAAATGAGTGTGATGCATTTTAGTGCAATGAGGAAAGGGCCACGGTGCCATGGGGGTAAGGTCTTGTCTTCGAACCAGAGAGTCTCAGGTTCGAGACCCGATTCCTCCAAAGAACCATCGTGTAAGCGGTCTGTTGCATGCTAAATCCATCGGGGCCAAACATCCTTCCGCCGGTGTGGTTCGATGTGGAAGTTCGGAGAGGGGGTGCTAGTGTTATCTTCGTCATCTGACCACGGTTCCACATTACGAGGTCCGTCCCAAAATAGCCCTAGAGTTGCTTTAAAACGGGATGTTAATACAACTAAACTTTAAAAACAAAGCAGTGAGGAAAACCTAGTATGCTTTTTTGTCGACAGATTGACACACATTTTTATGAGAGGCCAAATTTCGTTTAGTTAAATCTTCGTGCTGAGTTACGGCGTTTAGATGCTGAAGCTCATCTTTCCAAGCAGCATAAAATAAGAAAAACTAGAAATAAAAAAAAAATTCAGAAATAACGAATGGCATAAAAACTTATGGATAAATCAAGAATACTTGTCTCTATGACGAAGTAGAAAAGGAACCACTGCTAGAGATCTCTGAAACTTTCGCCTATATTTTATTATAAAGATGATATCCCATTTCTCTTGAAATTATGAATATCCTATACGTGATAGCAACAAGTTCTCTCTTTTTTTTTTTTTTTTTTTCTTTTTAGAGTTGTGTTCATCGTATCATAGTGAAGGAAATCGGTGCTTGTGTATTAATCACGTGCCATTGGTGAAAAATGGTTGCGGAAGAGCCTATTAGCATGAGAACTTTAGTGGATTTTTCTCTTTTTCTTTAGCGATTAATCGCTGTTATGATGTTAGTATAGAAGTTCCAGCAAACAAAATGTGCTTTCTTTCTCAAACTGAAACTAAAATCTGACAACTGCAATTATAATCAAGAGATTATATACCAAATTCCATTTAATTCACTGCGTTTTTAAATTATTGTATTTTCATGAATATGACCAACCCTTGACAGATTCGATTCAAAATTTGACAAGGAGAGGCCTTTTAGATGCTATATTCGTGTAATAAGTTTTATTTTTCAAGCTTTTTATACTTAGCAGTTAACGTCTTCACTTCATAACACGGCTTAAAGTCTACATACTAACTTTCATCCGTCTCACTTAAAGCATTTTGAATTATCGTATTCACAGACAGATGTAATTAAAAAAAATATATGTTTTTTAGATTCTGGGAAATCTAAAACGGGGAAGTTTCCAGAAATTTCGAATCTTTTTCCGTTCTTTTTGTTAACAAAGCAAATTAAGATGCACAATATCTTGTGATGTGGAATAATAAATCAAAAAATGGACACAGATGTTGATGATGTATTTATTATGAAATAGTGTATCAAAACAAGTATTGTACTGCACATAGAAAGACCATCATAATTAATAAAGATAAACAAAACAAATTAGTTTGGGAATTATTCAAAATGGATTCATACAATCTTATCACAGTTCCTTTATATTTGTATCAATGTACAGTTTAAATCTTGATTACTCAAAAGTAGCAACTTCATGCATGCATACATACATACATACATCTGTTATTTTTCCTAAATTAGCATTTGCAAAGATTCCATACCAAATAATAAGGATTCAAAAGATGAACTTACTACATATTTTTAGTAACCGCAATTTTGTGATTAATCACTCTTCACAATGCAAAATAATTTTAAAAATTATAAATAATTTAAATTCAAACCTTACTTTAAAAAAAAGATGTTTGTATAATTTTAATCAGCCTATCAATAAATTTTATGATATAAATATACTAATTAAACATACATGTTACTTCATAATGTTTATAACTTTATTTACTTTGACTTTTTAATTCTTTTTTATTATTATTGGATAGAACTCACTATTTTATCAACAAAAAGAAAATCAAATATAAAATTATACTTATTTAAGGTTACAAAATACAAGATTGAACACACTACTTTAGAAAATCACAAGCAATATATTTTGGTTATTGTTTCAATTTAGAAGCAAATGACAAGCTTTGAATAAATATCTTTTTTAATTTGAATGAATCTCATTTTAATCCTACATTCAAGACAAAGGGGGGGGAAATCTTCAATGTGACTAAAAGAATTTATGCATTATGAAAGAAAAATGAAATACATGAACTTATAATCAACAATAAATGGTACATCTTTGTCGTATCATTTCGAATAAAAGTGTTTTAAAGAAATAACTTCAATTATTCATACAATCCATTCTATTATGCATTTTTCCAAGTAGACAGCAAAACATTTTAATACATGCCACGCCTTCTTGTGGCTCGTCTACCACGCTGTAAGCTAGATGACCATGTAGTTTCTGCTCCTCTTCCTCTACCATAAGCAGCACTGGCACTAGCATATCTGGCCCTTCTTACACGAGTTCTACTTCGTCCTGGAGTAGGAAGCAGCACCGATGCTGATGGAGTTTCAGGTTCAGAAGCTGCACTTGATGATTCAGGATCAGCAGCAGTGGATGACTCAGTTTCTTCTTTCCATACTATAGGTTTCCGTTGTGAAGAGACAGCTGAAGTATTGTCTGAATAAAAAGATGTTTTCATAAAATATTATGCTTCATAATTGTATATATTTTACATAAAATATATACTTTTTGCCATACTTTTCATTCCTTTCTTTCAAGTAGAAAAGAAAAATTGCTTAACTCAGAAATTGCTTACCACAACTGCTTCTTCCATGCTTAATATTTACTCAAAGCAATACATTTAATTTAAATATTTTTTTAAATGTTGAAGCTTTTATTACAAAATAATTATCAGTGCATCTTATTCCGTTTGACTTCTGAGTTCAAATATCACCAATATACTTTTAATAATTATTTGTAAAATTGAAGCTAGGATGTTCTTTATATTTCATAAGAATTATTTATGTGCATATATAAATAAAATTATTTTTATGCATACACAAATATTATTTAATAACATTAAAATGCTTCTTGTATAACTATTTAAGGTTTGTTTATAGTTTATATACAAATTTAAATATTTCAAGTTTTAGATTGCACAGAGTCAATAACAGAATCAATGTTAAAACTACCAGTTGTATTATTTACAAAAAATAAAGGAACTAATATTTTTATTTAAAATTAAATTAACAGGAAATGTGACTTTTCGATAAAATCTTTTAAACATATCACATTAAAACTCATATGTTATCAGTAACTACAGCACATAATAAAACTGTTATTTCCCAAAAATTGAATGCTGAAACAAGTATATATTAAATGTATATAAATAAATAAAAGAGACCATGTCTAGAATGACATTTTATTTAGAAAAATAATTGACAATCCTTATTAAATTATAACAATAGTTATAATAAATTATAATTGTTCATATTTGCTTTCCTTCATGTTTCTATTGATCGTATATAAAAATTCTTGAAAACTGCACAAAGTCTAAATATCAATGCAACGATGTTGCAGAATATACACTGCTATAGTTGCTCAAGTATATGTCAAAAGGACATCAATTTTGAAGAAGTTCCAAGAAGTATCAGCACTCAAATTCTGCTGAATAAAGAAAAGACATGATGATTATCTTATGTGTAAGCTAAAAAGTGGTAAATGTTTCGAGGATATAGTAAAACAATCAAACTTTTATAACAGAAAGTTACTCTACTAAAGCAATAATATATGAAAGATATTTACAATGAATAATAATCAATACAACAAACATAAAAATATATCATACTAGGATTGTAAAATAGCTATTCGAAAAAATGTGTACAATTTTTGTTCACAAAAAGATCGAAAATTATATTCAATATAGAAAAAACATTAATTGAAAACTAAATAAATCACAAATAAGTAAATGTCACATAAACAACAACCATTGATGCTCAGCAATCAGTTCAGCGATTTGATTTCAAAAGCTATGGAACATTATTTATTTACTTTTTGCAGTTTCTCTAATAAACAGTTCCAAAATATTTTATAAAAACTATTTAAATTTGCAAAAGATTTTTTTTTATTAGCAAAACTTGTCTTGGAAAATAAATACAGAATGGATTAATTAAAAATGAAAATAGAATATTACAGTGAAAGTAACTTACAGTTCATCAAGAAATTAAAAACCTTAAATATAAAAGAAGGTACTTCGTTTATTTTTATAACAGGGTAAACCCTAAAAAATGTAAGTTTTGCACCTACCTTTATTGGTTTGTTCAGGTTCTTGGGTAGTTTTAGCTTCATCAGAAATTGGTTCAGTTTTCACAACTTTTGATTCTGAAGTCTCTGCGGCCGGGGTGTCGCCTTAAAAGAAATTGACACTACTGGAAAATTTTACTAAATGCACAAAGTTTTTCAAATTTTTAACTCATCGTGCGCATAAGTTATTCTTTTAAGTTATCAAATATGAAATTATATAATTAAAATTAGTTGGTCAATAACTTCAAATTCATTTATGAAGAAACCGAAATTTTCAATTAATTAACTCTACTTTATGATCATATCATATATTCAGTGAAAATATTTAAAAAGAAATCTAAAATAAGATATTATACATTAATCAAAATTCACTTTGCTGCTTCATAAAAACAAATCCCATAAACACTAATCATCCTAATCTTATTTAATTGGAATAACTAGAAGTAATAATGAAAATGCCATAACTAAGATCATATCAAAATTAGAGAAACCTCATTTAAACATATTTTTAATTGCTAGAGCAGATTGTTAATAAGTACTCAATTTAGAATTTAATGTTTAGAAAATCAACTTCAAAAATGGGCCCACTTGACATTTAAAGTACATAAGTAAAAACAGCATTTTTTTTTTTTAAAGAACAGAGCCTCAAATTTACAACACTTATATTTTTAGCCCTACTAAAAAGTGAGAAGTGGGGGGGGGACAGTCATTCAAAGTAAATGTGGGCATACTCTTCATACTGCTGCAATGTTGATGAGTCACTAAATATTTCTTAACATTAAAAATAACAGTTTACCAGCTTTTAACATAAACTGAATTTTGAGGATTAAAACTACATGGTGCATAGTTCTACACATATATACATAATACACTATGATTCATACTTAACACAGGAGTTTCAAATCATTTACAAATATTTCATATAAGTCATACATTAGTATGAAATTCAATATGCATACATATTTCAAAAAGTCACATAAAGGCAAATTAAAAGGCAAACAAAAATAAAGACTACCTTCAGAAGCAGATAATTTTACTTCACTTTCTGTTTTGTTTACGTCTTTGGATCCAAAAGAACCTTCATTAGTAGCTGAAGTAGCTGCTTCAGTTGCAAAAGTTTCTCTGAAACCCAAAATTCACTATTAACATAAAAGAATATAAACAAACATATATAGATAAAGCCACTCACAAAATAGCTTTGGAATGAACTAAAATGAAATTTTATACAATTAAATATCAATAATTTTTCTCAAGTTCAATTTTGTACATCAAAAACTGTCTAATTTTACATATCACTCGTAAAAATAACAAAAAATATAATAATTTCAAAATTACAAATGATTAATACACAAGTGATTAGTAAAGTCTTTTTAAGCCTGTTAAATTCAAAATGACATCTTATATAACAGTAAAGGGCACCTATAATAAAGAAACAATATTGAATTTATAGAGACAGGTTACAAAGATTTTAGGGCAAATTAATGAAATTACAAAATCAGCCAAAAAAAAAAAAGTCAAATAAAAAATGTCAAATCACAGAAGAAAATTTCAGAGTTATTTATAAAACTGACAGAAATATTTGTGATTAAAATTATGTATTTAATGATATATTCTCTGGTATTCCCTCTCCCCTTGACTACATTTTCAGAATTTTATTATTTTTTTTATTGTTTATTTTGTATGTTGCTTAAATTTCACTTTGCTATTGTTTAACTCAGAAAAACTGCATGCTAATATTGCAGAATACATTTTTCAATCTAAGACTAACCCTTTTTCATGTCAAGAAAAGTTCATAATTTTAATTGAAAATATCTCTAACAATTTTACAGATCATGAATGTATGTATTTTTACTATGGTAGAGCATATATTTTTCTAATTGGACTTTCTGGCTGGTTCCCCCCCCCCCCATTTTTGTCATTTAACCAATAAGGGCATTCATTGTAACCTGCCTCAATAAATTCTGCAATAGTCATTTTACTATAAGTACATATTACTTCCCTGACTATACCAGACACCATTTTGAATTTAAAGAAAGGACTTTACTGACCAACCTTTATATTCACAAATGAGAAATAAGGCATAAAATACAAGAAGGAACAAATTAAATGCTTGCAATATGCATGCATATATGTGGCATGGAAACATTTTGAAAAAGTGAAATTGTAAATTAAAACATCTAATTCTCACACCGAAAAAAAATGCTGAAAACAAATATTTTTAACATTTAAGATAAAAGTACAAACTATCAATTATTCTTTATGCCTTAGACTACAACAGAAAATGCACAACACTTACGTTGTAGCAATGCTAGTAGTCGGATCTAATGATTCTTCGGCCAAATCGACTTTAATAGATGGAATAGCTAATTGACTACTTGTCACAGTAGTTTCTGTTGGTAATCCAGACATAACATCTGGAACAGTAGCTTCAGCTATTAAAAAATTAAAATTTATTATTATAATAAAGTATATAAAATTTCAACAAGCCATACAATATTACAGAAAAAATAGATTCCGTTATACACTATCTGCTAAAAGTATCCGAACACCCAGTGGCTTAGGGCGTACTGAGACACATATTAATATGATGTTGGCCCTCCTTTTGCATCGATGACAGCCTGCACACGTCTGGGTACACTTTCTACCAGTTTTTGATAGGTGGCTATAGGAATTGACTTCGAGGTGTCCATCAGAGCTGAAGTGAGTGCTTGCAGCGAGGATGGTTGATTACACTGGCTACGTAATCTGTGCTCTAATTTGTCCCAAAGGTGTTCTATGGGATTTAGATCGGGGCTCTAAGAAGGCCAGTATAGTTTTTGAATGCCCATTGCATCAAACCATGTCTTTGCAAGCCTTGATGTGTGAATGGAGCAGTTATCCTGCTGGAAGAGAAATGGGCCTTCCCCAAAATATTGCCATTGAGTTGGGAGTTCAGCATTGTCCAGAATTTCCACATACATCTCAGGGTTCATGTTTCCAACCACAGGAACCAACGAATCCAGGCCAAACCATGAGAAACACCCCCACACCATTATGCTACTACCACCAAACTTAACAGTTGGCACAATGCAGTCACTAAAGAAACGTTCGTCAGGCATCTGCCAGACCCAGACTCGTTCATCCGACTCCAGACTGTAAAGCAAGATTCATTACTCCAAAGAAAAGTTTTCCACATGTCCACAGTCCAAAGGTGAGCTCTGCACCATTGCAATCGATGCTTCGCATTCTGCAGAGTGATATTCGGCTTGTGCGTGGCTGCACGACCATGGAATCCCACATTTTTTAACTCTCGACGAGCAGTTATGCTGCTAAGACTAACGTCTGATGAGCTTTGGAACTCCTCAGTAATTTCCACCAATGAGGACTTGCGATTTTGTTTCTTGACCCTTTTCAGAGTTCTGCGGCTGCATTTACCAAGTTTTCTCAGCCTACCAGTCTGTTTTTCTGCAGTTTCACTGCCTCGACATTTCCACTTCACAATTACATCATTCACAGTGGATTTAGGCCTTTGTAGAATATCCGCAATCTTGCGAACTGATTTCCCACAAAGGTGGCATCCCACAACACTGCTACGATCAAACTCAATAAGCTCCTTTGACTTACTCATTGCCTCACTAAACACATAAATACAACCGCTTTTATAGCTTTCAATTACACATCAAATTGCGTCCCCAGCCAGAACCACCATTTTAAAGAGTGACCGGATACTTTTGGCCAGATAGTGTATCAAAGAGAAAACCTATGAAAAACTAAGAAATCCATCAGATTTATATCGGTGATAATAAAATTCAACGCAGTGACAAATTGCACAACATTATTACAATTATTACAGGGTGTCCCAATAAAGTAGAACAAGTATCTACTTCCTAAATATTGAGCCTAGATATTTCCCAATACAAAGTTTCATTAAATGAAACGTGCCACTGTATGGATACACTTAGGCTTCTGGAATCTAATTATAAAAAGTTTTAAACTTAATTTTAATGCAATCCGTTAGTGTAAGTGTCGATTATAAAATTTACATGCATTTAAGCACATAAAGTTTCATATTTTTATTTATAAAATTTGCTGAAATATTAAAAGACAAATTTATTGACCTAGACAACTTTTGCATACTGCTGTTTGATGTTGGAACACTTCTTCAATTAAATATTATGAATAATAAAGACCTCAAAAGATTAAAAGACCTGATAATTTGCATAATTGAAGTGTTTAAAAATTTTTCTTCAAACTGAATATCTTTGATACCTATGGATTCTTCAAACAATACTTGCATGTACGTGTAGCTAAATTGCAATTACATGCATTAAAAATCATCACCATTTTAAATGTTCCTTGTTATACTGAAATATGTTATTTTTAAGGAGAAGATCTAACATCAATTACGAGCAAAGGATTTTATTTTTACTTTTAAAATTAATCACTTTTCTGAAGCTTCTTAAATCGGGGTTGCCACTCAAATTCGGGAGAAAAAATTCCCAATGTTTTCCCTATATGTATATTCAAAATACAAGGAATGCTTGAATAGCACCCATGTGCTAGCTATAATGAAATATGGTTTGATGGAGTGAAAAATACATAGAAAGGAAACAATTTAACATTATTCAAAATAATAGTGTATTAAAAGAAAGTTTTTATATTTACATACAGAGGAAAAGAATTTATTTTTATTTATTATCTAAAATCTAGCAAAACAAAATTTATATATTACGGGGGTGGATATATCACCTCTCGTGCTCTTTAATCGTAAATCACACAAAATTGAAAACTCAAGTGAAATAAAACACCAAAAATTTTATTTTCATGATACTAATCATTTAATGATTAACATTACTAAGCAAGGTTGCTTATTTTTTTTTAAGTTTTTTTATTCATTTCACAAAATTCATGTATTTGGGCATCAATTTAAGCAACTTCTGTAAATTTTTCAGCCATCAGTTTCATAGAGCTAATCAGTAACAGATAAGGTATGGCATTTTTCTATGACCTGGTGTACATTTTTTAACTATTTCACTTTCAATGAATATATGTAAAAATATTTCCGATATATCATTGAATTCTTTAAAGGATGAATGTAACGCAACAAGTTTTGATGTCCATAAAAATTCAGCTTTAAATAATTGTGCTTGAACTAAAAAATTTCAAATAATTTTATGTTCGGACATTGACGTTTTGATATTTGACGTGCCATCTGTTACTGTATTCCTCTTAAGCCCCATTCCAACAGCCTATTGTCTTTATGGATACAGTCATAAATATGCCATCTGATCCACTGTAGGACCTCTCTCTCTCTGCGGATGTCGATCGGGAGCTTCCCTCAGACTGTCGGTAAAATTAACAGACATCAAAGAACACCAGAAAACCACAAGTTAAGGGAAAGAAGACAAAATGTGCCAGACTGACGATGCGCATGGGCCCTCAGAAGGGGGCTTTAGTTACTAAGTCCAACATTGATGATGACTCTTTTGAACTGGCAGACAGTCTTGTACCTTTTCCTCTTTTAGCATGACTTGTAATTGCCTGTTTCCCCATATTAATTAGACTTATTATCTTCTAACAAAGCGAGCAATATGAAATTATTGGATTTTGCAGAACTTCTCGAACCCATTCAGCAAAATCAGGCTTGATTTTTTTTTAATCCATCTAATTCATATTAAATATGGATTTTAAACATCTCATTGTTTTAAAAATTAATCTATTTTAAATAAGCATACAGTTTCTCAAATAATAAAGAAACCATTAAAAAACTCAAGTATGGTAGACTTAACACCACCATGCTGCTGTTATTCTCGCCAGAGAAATGTTTTCTTTGAAATGTCTTTCACACAGTTACAGAAGTTGCACGCATGCTCATTAGCTGCAATTTGAGAGCCTTATGGAAAAGAAAAACTGTTTTGCAAATCGAAATTGGATTTAGATTGAAAATGATAACTAAGAAATTTAAAATTCCCAGTATTTCCCTAGTTTTTATGAACATTTTCAAATTCCATTGCATTTTCCGTATTTTTTTAGACGATTTTCAAATTCCTTGTGTTTTCCCAGTTTTCCAGATTCTACTGGTGGAGTGACAACCCTGTTAAATGTTCAATTTCTCAAGTTTCTCTTTCCATCTTTATCGAATTGAAAATGCAATTGTCAACTAATCAAAGTAAAGAACTGTATGCATTTATTACATCATTAGTATATTTCTTTCAAACCATGATAATCGAATGATATATCATTCGAACTATATTATTTGTACATGCCGTTTTTTTTTTTTTTTTTACACTGAATAAATTTGCATTCCAAAATAAATGCTCCCATCTAAATTTATGCCAATTTCATATAAAAAACATATATCTGCAAAGTTATTTTAGATTGGCACATGAAACTTTGTGTGTAAATGAACGCAAAAGAAACACTTTACTAAATGCTCAATTTAGTATATGTAGATCGCATAACATTTAATCATTTTTTATTATTTACTTATACAGATACTAAAATACAGATAAAAAAATCACATAATTTCCTACTTAATTTAATGAAATAAATGCTTGTTCCACTTTGTGGGGCACCCTATATAACTTGTAATATAATACAAATTTGTGGAACAATAAATTTAATAGAAAAAAAGCTGTTAACCATTGGGAAAAACTGCTAATTTTAAGTCTAACATGATTTACCCAGCTGAAAAACGATTTTTTTTTATTATTATTACTGTAAGGTTGTTACAAAAAGCCACAACATACACACTGAACAATGACTTAATATGATTGATTGAATATGACTATTTTTAATATCCTCTAACCTTTTGATTAAATTCTTTCCTTCATTAAAAATCCATAAAGATAGTGCTCCAATTTTACACTTATTTGGCATATTATACAGTACTATCCTGTTTTTACTTTTTTCAAGGGATTGCAGTAATGACAATAGGAATCGACTAGAAATAAATTGCATGGATCAAAATGTTCAGGGAAAATAAGAGGAATTTCAAAAATGCACAATATAAATTAATATCCATTCTTATTTTTAGTACTTTAGGTAAATAGTGAACAAAAATTAATTGTTGATTCTAATTAAAGGTTTTCATTCATAATGGGGAGGGGGGGATGAAAAACATTTCAAGGAACTTTTTAAAACAATTTAAGGAACATAAAATTATATAAACCAAACATAAAAATACAAATAATAAATTTTTTAGCATTCACATTTAAATATTTTATTATTTCCCTTACTACTTCTAGATGTTTAAGTGAAGAGATAAATGAGCATCTGCATTTCTCATCTTGCAATTCAAAGTGGGTTTCAAGATATAACACAAGCACCCTTACTGTTAAACAGTGGACAGCTACTGCTTAATAGTAATTTTACACAAGCTACTATTAGGTATCATTTCATAAGCACATTCACACTCTCTACGTAAAATCAAATAACAAATTGGTTATCTCATCTCCTCCTCCCAAAAAATGGTATACATTTTGCCAATTTTGCAAAAATTCAGGAAAGAATCAAGTACTTTCCTGCGACCTCGATTAGAGCGCAATAAAATTCAAGGTATTTTTTACTATTCTACTTATTTACATTTGGAAAGGTTATGTAAAACATTGCTTGAATTTGGTTGTGGATATAGAATTACCTAAGTTGCAATAAATGCCTTTTCTCTGCTTGAAATAAACCTTAATAATGAAAACTGTATTTATAATATTAATATTTATTTCAGTTGAAAATCCCAATTACCGTTTCCTACTGAAATAAAACAAATTTCTGTTTGCATATATGATTCATTATGGCTTCTGTTTTTCAAGTTCATAAAGATAATTAAATTTCTATAACCTGTATAGAAAAATACATAGTTACAATGACATTTTATTTCATGATATATATAAGGTGGGGAGTACAAAAGTTCATAAATGTAAACTTGAGGATCAGTTAAATGTTATATATTATAGAAAAAATCAATCAGGAATGAAAAAGCAAGGTAATTCAGTAGTTATTTTACTCTATTGGTTTCTAATACCTAAACTACCAATAAGTTATTAATAGAAATGGGCATTTCAGGGGAAAACTTAAAACAAAAAAAGCTAACTCATATTCCCCACACATGTTTTAAAAATAATTATAATAAATTAGTATCAGCAATAATGAAATTCTAAAAAATATGCAAAATGAAACACTGATCAAAGCTGGAATTTAATGCTTTCCTCATAAACATATTAAATTATGTGAAAGTTTTGATTAATACTATCATTATGAGAATTCTGATTTCATTATTCTTTGCACACAAATCTGTAAATTTTGTCTGAAAAAAATATTAAATCAAGGAGAAAAATGAGGGGGGGGGGGGCATAAATTGAGAATGCAATTGAGAATTAAGTCTGTATTTTTTAAAATTATTATTTTCTTTAGAGTTTATATAATGACTTTTCACACATATCAATGTATATCAGATTAGTTCTAGCTCAAATCATACCTGGAGGAGAAACTTGTATAGGTGTTGATGGAACTGTTCTACCTCCTTCATCAAACTGAGATAAGTCCATTCTTGTATCATCAACTCCCAAAGCTAAATTAAAAATATACAGAAAATAAAACTGCATTGCTATCTTTTTCATTCAAAGTAAGGCAATAAAAACCATATCAGTAATAAAACATTTCTTTAAATACAATAAATTAATTTTTGATTTTTATTGAATTCAATTCAATATCCATCTGTATCAAAGCTTTGGACAACTAGTTTAGATTGGAATGAAATTCTAAATTATCAGAAGCATTATATAATTCATCAGAAGATTTTTTAAAACTAAAATCTAAATTATAATAAATTCATTCTTTTTTGAGTGATAAGCCATTTTTTTATAAAGCATTTTATACAGGATAGCCATAAAATAATTCTCTCAAATAAAAGTTATTTGTATGTGAAATAAATAATGGAAGAAATATCCAGAATTACAAAGAAAAAATAATTGCACTACAAATTGTCAATTCAATAATGTGTGCACAGAGAAGCACATTGAAAATGCAAATGGACCAAGGAAAGCTACTGTTGATCAATAAAAGATAAATTTTTATGAATTTCAAACTGTATGCCATTCATTTCTATATGACCCATTCATTACTCAAACATAATGGAATTTTACATAACTCACTTTCCATTAGTCCATTATTAGAACATCCTCACTTTCCATTATAATTATTGGTCCATCTTTCTTTTGATAACATCAAAATCTCTCCTACCAGTAGCTTTTGTTGCTAAATTTCTTTTCCACATCCATCTCCCCATGGCTTTCAATGTTTGCATATGAAATTTAGTTTCATTTATTTATAAATTTTAGAAGATGATCTTCCATAAACTGGGAAAGTAACTTAATGGCTACCATGTATTTCAGAAATACATCCTTGTATTTTCTACTCTACCCAAAGGATATTTACTATTGTAAGTCTATATCAAACTTGCAAATTTTAAGTGAAGCAAAATCATATTTTATACATAGAAACATACAGCTATTACAAAATTGATGAAAGTGTGCTTTTTACAGCTTATCTATTTATTTTAATTTTAATTGCATTTAAATAGTTGGCAAACAAAATTTTTACACAAATATAGAAAAAAAAAAGCATAGGATATACTGCAACTATATTGTATATAGATAATGCAATACAATTCTGTGGTTGTGAGGTTGTGTAAAATTACTTGAAATATAAGTTAGGAACAACATATTTATCAAGAGATCTCTAAATCCTGTCAATCTCTAACTCACAATGCTTTGATTGTAATATAAAGCAGATATTAACAGCAAATGTAAATTTTAAGCAGAATTCCCACACAAAATAAAAAAAAAATATTTGTACAATAAGATGCAATTGTACCATACTTCTATTAAAAAGTCTTCTATCTTAGAGAGTGCATCTTTTATACTGGTGTAAAGTAAAAATTAAGCATTAATTGTGATTAAAGAAAATATTTTAAATGTCCTTAACATTTCAAGATATCTGAAAAATTTTAATAAAAAACTAAGCTGAAAATTAGAATTATTCTATATATCTAACAAGAATTATAATTTTTATTGTAAAAATATTGAACTTGCATAAATAGAAATGATTAAACAAATTTAAATTGGATATTTTTATTTACGTTAGCCCACAATGAAAGTAACAGAAAAAGTTTAAGTTAATAACCTGCAAAACAGATTAAATTATTTTGTCAAAAATTTTTTTAATGCAATCATTGATATAATATAAGATTATTAATTACCATTACCTCCTTGACTTGCCAATTGAGATATACCCTGCTGTGTAGGTGAATTGTCGGAACTAGAGAAAAGGAATCTAACTTGAGGAACATGAGGTGAACTGAAAAAAAAAAAAATATTGCATATTAAATACAATCCAATTCAATTTGTAATAGAACATAAACTTCAATAAGTGCAAACAAAAATTATGTATAAAAAAATGACCCTAATTGGAATGAGCATTTATTCCCTTAAATATTTGAATTGGATATATCTTTCGAGTTACAAAGTACCATTAAATAAGGAATGTTTTGTAAAGATTGATAATAAAAAGTTAAAATTAATTTTTATAATAGTTGTTGTTTCTTATCCTCAAAAGATTTTATATATGTGAGATCAGCTCCAGTAGGCTGTTCATGCCAAAAAATCTACAATAATAAGTTTCGGATGCTAAGTCTCCCTTAGAAAGTCTGATGCAACCAAGAACGTGATCCGGTAAAGCTGGATGTCACAGTAATTTTTACAAGTGAGATGGATTTTTCTACTACTTTCAAAGGAAAGACAAGATTCAGAATAAATGTTCTTAACTTTACCCGATCTCCGGGAATTCCCTGACCATTTCCGATTTTCCAAACCGATTGCTCACCTTGATAATTATAACTTCAGAAATTTAAGACACAAATAACAAATTTTTTCTTCAAAAATTAAGAATTCAAAATTTTGATGCTTATGTATTTATATTGCTTCACTAATGATTTCCTTCCTCTGTTGTCTTTAAAATGTTGGGTTTATAACCACAATGTATAAAATTTAAAAGTTTCAGTTATTTACCTAACAGCCTCAGCAAAACCATCTGTTCGTCTTGGAACATATAATGTGGGAGTTGAAGGAACAATTCCATCATCACCTTCTTCAAAATTTGATCCCTGGCCCTGCAATCAAATAATATCTTATCATTAGTAATTCTAATTAGTCATAAATAAATATAGAATTAAATTGTGCTTCTTAAAGAATAAGATCAAATAAAGAGTGTAATTTACATTTATACATTGACAAATAAAAATGCATTTTTAGCTATCTATTTTATTTGTGAAAGTATATCATAATGAGAAAGGATCAGATTAATCATTTAGGATCAAAAAGGATCAGGACAATTTTTTTATAAGAGTAGGTCAACAAATTTCACCAATAGTTATGTTAATCATTTAGTCCACAATTAACATATACCTAGAAATACCATGGAAAGATTAAAAGTATAATTCAAATTTACATGTCAATTTTAAAATGAATATGCAATAAATTTAGCAATCCTGCATAAAACAGAATTACATATTTTTTTTTTTTTTTTTTTTGTTCAATCTGTTCAAAATAAATATTATTAATTCAAATAAGACTGTAAATGTTTCTCCTTTATAAATCAATAATTTAAAATTTTTTTATTGATTCATTTTTAAAAACATAATTTATGAATTTTTTTACATTATTCATGTGACTAAATTATGTAATCTTGCAACATATTGAATTGATTTATATGGTATCAAAGGCATTTTTTTTATAATTATAGATTAAAAAAGAAAATGTTCTTATCTGATTATGAAAGACACTCAAATGTTAAGATCAATAATTGTCTTCTCTAATTGTTCAATTGCCTTAGTCGAAACGAACAATTTGAGTATTATTTGAATGATGAATATATAATAATTTAATCTACTTACAGGTATTGTGAAAGGCGTAAGGTGCTGCCTATTTACTGGTGCTTGTCGTTCTAACCTAGGAGGACCTACAGCCAATGTAGCTCTAGGTGCTGAGGAAGAAGCACTAGATGTAATTATAGGCTCAACACTTGGAGCAACACTAGATGAGATCTCGAGAGTTGGTGGGAATGCAGGGGGAGCCATGCATTGCTCAGCAGGGGCATTTTGCAAACTACTGCTGTCTGCATCCATTTGATTATCCAAAATATCTAATTGGTAAAAATGAAATAAATTGACATTCTACAGTATTCATTCGATTCTATGATAGCAATCTTAAAATTTTTTAATATGTAATAGATGTTGATTTGTAATATCAAATGTTTCTAAATAAATACATTTTTAAAATGAAATGAATTATTAATTTATTAATATTACCAATAAAGCAACAGATAATTTAATTCAATCAACCAATGATAAACTTTCAAGAAAATTGGTTTGCACATACATTTTTTCAAACATCACACACACACAAAAAAAATGAGAGGGTGATGCTCAAATTATCTGCAAAATTTGAACAACATTTAAAGTCAACAATTATCTAAAGTTGTCACCACTTTGTTTTGGTCTGACAATTAAACATGAAGGAGAAACAAATGCAAATAATTATTGACTATAAATGATAATCAAATTGTAGAAAAGAATTACTTAAATTGTTCTTCCCTGTCTGGAACAGAAAAGGGGAGCAATTTAAACATAGCTCATAAATTTTTAGAAATCAACAACAATACATACATATATTACAATAATTGGATGGTAGACAACATGTAGCATTTAAGAAACTGGACGTACAAAAATATATAAAAACCTACCAATATCAGGTGTAGGAGTTGGTTGGTCCAGCATTTCTTCTGTATCATCTTGCTGTTCTTCAACCATATCTTCATCATCTGGTGACTGTAATGGAAAAATAATAAAAATTTTAAATCCATTGAAATTAGTAGTATAGTCAGTGGTAGTGGTCTCCCCAAAACTTTCTTCCATACTCTCATAAAAGTTTCACTTCCCTTCCCCACATAAAATTGCAGACCTTGGGGAAGGCTGACAAACTGTATGGCATTGACAAGTAATCACTATTCATGGTTCAACAAACAATAGTTACAAAATATAGACCATTGACATGAATTGAGCAGTGTTACTGAATATATGCAATCCCTGATATTCTTTCCTGTCACCAGAATAGACATATAAAGTGAAAATTGTGTTCTTGAAACTCAGGGAAATCTAAAATGTAGAGATTCATTAAAATTACAAATTTAAATTTTTTGATGATTACAATACTTTATATACACTTTGTATACCAGAAAGTAAAAATAAATACTATAGAAATTCTACACTTCACTTTAAAAGTTTATTTACTACTTATAAACACAAGCAATGTCTCAAAATCTTTGACAAAGTAATATTATAGGTATTTGCAAGTGCTACTTGTTTGTATTAATGGATCAGATAACATAAAGGAAGAAAAAAATTATAAAAAGAGAGTACTTAAAAGAAATTATTTCTAAAATACAAATTAGAGCATAAAATGCAAAAAATAAGATGTGATGATATGAAATGCAACTTAAATCATGACTAAACTCTTAAATTGCTCAGTGTGTTGCTTCTAAATTACTAAAATGTAATAATGCCAATATTTTTTAGAAAAAAAAATGGTGTCATTATTTAGATGCCAATAAAAACTTGTGGTGAATCGCATATAAGCCAGTAACAGCGCTTCTGCTCGAACAGCTGTTTTAGCAAAATTGGTTAGTTACTGGACAGCTAACCCAAAGGTCCCAGGTTCTATCCTAGCACGTCCCAAACCTGCACATTCGTGACCTCGGACGCTGAACCTTCAACCTTCATACAGCTGTTGTGGCGCCATCTACCCGCAACCAAAGTCGCCAGACTCACTTGGCGCAGGAAAGTCGTCAGACTCACGTGACGCAGCAACCCTAAGTCGCCAGACACACTTGGCGCATCAGCACCCACAAACTCTCGCCATAACGCTTGGCGCAACTCAAATAAGGGTATGGCCCATTAAGACAACAGCTACTACTCAATACATCACCACTCAACGCAATATCGTTCGTCTCCCCTTCGCCTCACTGGAGGGAGAGTACTGTGGTGAATCGCATATAAGCCAGTAACAGCGCTTCTGCTCGAACAGCTGTTTTAGCAAAATCGGTTAGTTACTGGACTGCTAACCAAAAGGTCCCAGGTTCTATCCCCATGCGTCTCAAACCCGCACAAACTTTTGAATTTTTCGTCTTCTTAGTTTTATCAATTATTTTCAGCATATAATATCATTATAGACATATATCATTAAAGGCAGATTTGAGCATAAAATATCATTATGTAGCAAGAATTCAGACTTTAGGAATTAAAAAATTCAGAAATCTTTACTTACAACATCTATTCCTTGCATCTGTTCACTTTCTTCAATAGCTCCTTCTTCCATACCCTCAGCTTCAAAGTCTTCATCTATTTTATTTTCTTCTTGTGGCTCCCACTGCATAAATTGCATTAAAATATATTTTCAACAGCAATAAAAAATAATGAGTTGCAATAAGACTAAATAAAATTCTTACATCAATTATTTGCTCATCTTTATCTAGAATTTCTGTTTCTGTACTTTCAATAGCAGCAGCGACCAATTCTGTAAAAAAGTATATATAAGCTATTTTTAGACAAAATAAAATTTATACAGAAATTGCATTAAAGATTTGTTTAAAAAAAAATATGCATTATAGAAAAAGTATAATAAAAGGGTTCAATTTTAAGTTTATAACTATCACATTCAATCTGAAAAAAAAAAAAAAAAATAATAATAATAAATGTTACTTTAGATTTGTTACTACTATAATAATACATTTATTTTAATTATTAGTATACATTTGTTGTAATTTATTATAATAAAATCAGTTTAAATTAAAGATTTGTTTCTTAATTAAATTATGATTTTAGTTTCACGTAAAACTGTTAATCATTTTGTAACATCAATAACTAAATAGAATAGCATTTTAAACATCACTAATTATTCCAGGGCCAGAAAAAAAGATGAATTCTTTTTATAAACAAGAATTAAGTCAATATTTGAAGATTCCAACTCAAACTAGACATCTAAATGATGGAAAGCACAGAATTACTGTAATACGCTTTTTACCTAAGAATTATTATTTATTTGCCACAATATGGCAATCGCTCTTTTAGTCAGCTACAAATAATTTGACATATAAGCAATAAATAAAGTCACAAGAACAGCAATTCTTTAATCCTTAAAATTCAACTATTTAATATTATATATAATATTTTGTGGAGTTCCATTATTTGTATTGGAAATAAATAAGACTTTGTTCTTTCATATGGCTGTCTTACTCTGCAAATAAAAAAAAACAAGATGGTTGCAATCTAAAAACATATAAGAAAGAGAAATGTTATAAACATTTTACTTGATCGCAATGCATTTCTACTAGAAACTGATGTAATTTGAAAGAAGTTTTTGTTATCTGTTCTGTTTCACTTGAGATACTAAGAACTAATACAATATCCATTTTACATAAGATGAATTTACCAGAATTCATAATTTATTTTTGGGACAGAAAAGTATTTAATAAAAAATAATTTTTTATCATTTTTTTATATCAGAAATCATATTAATATACAGGGTTCATATATTAAATTTTAACTTAAAAAATGAGAACTAGCCTTAAAATAATATTTTTTTTTCGTTATAGAACTATAAATTCAAATGAAATGAATTAAGTTGGGTATTAACTAAGTAGAGGCCCAATTTTATACAAATATATATATACGTATGAAATGCCACAAGAATCGCAGTATATTTATCACCAGCACTGAAACTTAGTTATTTAAAACTTTTTTTTTTCATTTGAAAAACATTTTTATAAGGTATTTTGTGCTGATCTTAAATTATCTAATTAAACTGTAGTTAGTATAAGGAGGGAGGGAAGTATACTGCTACTTTATTAACAGTCCAATTCCTCATAAAAGGTTATGAACATAAGCAATCAAATCTAGAATATAAAAATCATGGTAATTTTATTCAATATGTAAATAAAAGATTGTTCCACCTCAGAGACTTTTCCAAAAATTTTCAATTCATTAAATTTTTCATTAATAACTTTCCCCAACTAATTAATTTTGTTAATAATGAAAAGTTTCTGGTTTGTCAAACATGCAAGTGCACTAGCTTTATATTCAATTTCAGCATTTTTTTTTAACCTTATTAAAGAGATCAAGAAATCTAATTTTCTTTATGTCATTGACAACTATTTTGCTACTAAAAATAGGTGTTATTTTGAATGGACTCATATTGCCAACTTTCTCAATTCTTTAATAAAGTTTACCAAATGTATTCTGCCAAACTGCTTTAAGTAGTCATAAACTACAAGTTATGAAACATTATATTTTTCATTCAAATTTCCATTCATTGAAATTTTTCGTTCAGATTTCGGTATTTTTTGAAGAAAAGAGAGAAGATCAGTGAGAACAGTTTAAAGGAGGAGTTGGAGAGACACGAGTGCTTAAAAGTGTTCCCGATTTTGTATGAAGTTCCAGGCTTCTGTGTTAAGATTTACCCAATAAAGATCGGCGGATTTCTGGAGCTGCCCCTGGAGTAACCGTATGAGCAAACAGCCTGTTAGCGTTTTTCTCCGAATTGATCGAAAAGCTATTTCATGATTAAACTTTCAACTGTTGTGTGAATTTTGTAAATAATATTAACCTAGATGAGAATAAGTTGTTTTTGTATACATATATAAGGCTGTGAATTAAGGAGTTTTTTGTTATGCTACTCTCTTATTTGATCAGTCAGGGTCAAAACATTATAATATGTGCACAGCCATGACACTTGCCGTCTAACACAACTGAGATATCACTTCAATTGCTCAGCACCTGATCACTTTTCACAGTCTTTCCATTGATTATACAAAATAATAGCAAATATTCAATGAAAAAAAATTCCATTGAATAAATTCTTTTCATTTCTTGCATTCCATTATATTCAAATAATTTAAATTAATATTACTTTACAATTTGTATAGCATTGATGTTCAGTATAGTTATAACTGACCTTCATTTACAGACGAGTTTATAGTTTCCTGGCTACCTTCTATCTCCAGAATTGGAGGATCTTCTGCTTCAGTCTGAATGTTAGAAGAATGTGGCTCAGGTTCTCTAACTGGAGAGCTCTCCAATTTCCCCTGCATCACAACAGGAGCAGCTGGCACAACCGCAATGTTTGTTGGTACCACAACTAATGTAGGAGTCTGTTGATTGGTTTGGCTTCCTTCAGACACCATTCTTATTCGTTTAAGTGAAGCATCACCACTTTCTGAAGACCTAAATAACAATGGATAATCTTTATGGATTTAATGTGTTGATTTCAGTGATGATATTTATATGTTAAATCAGATTTAATTTTTTTTAAAAATTGGTGAAAAAAATTATTAAAGAATTTAATACCCGGGGCTCTCATCCCGAGGCCTCTTAACTGTTGGTGTAACTACTTGTGTTTGTGTTGCAGGAGGAGATACAATCACAGATGTTGTTGGGGCTGGGGAATCAACAGGTAATGTTTCAGAGACTTGATCTGTAAATAAAGAACACTATAATATTTGCCACTTAATTCATTATTTAAAAATGCATTTAATAAAATGACATGATTCCATCTTCAAAAAATATTGAGCAATTAAATATAAAATTGGTAGCAAGGAACAATATGAAAGCATATTTTTGTATGCAAACGTATACTTTATTTTAACCCAGAAATATTCTACAAAATAACTGTACTTTTCTTCAGAAACATTTCAATTAATTTCATCATGCCCCTTTCTCATCTTTCCAAATTTTAACAAAAATTTGATATTTTACTTCAATTCCAAGTAACAAATTTTGATTTAATTTATTTTAAACAGCTAATTTAATTTACAATATCCACATGTTTTTAACCCTCTGATAGCAAACAAAATTTTTCAGACAGATGGTTTCAGTTTGGTATCAAAAGCAAGTAGCTCAGATATTTGACTAGTTTTGATGAGAAATACAGAGTTTGAAAATAGCTTCTGTGATAACACAGTCAGGGATTTAATGACACAGTTGGAGTTTCTCTTTCACAGTTCATTTCTATATTCCTTAAGGCAAATAAGAGGTAAGGAGGAATTCACACAAAAAAAATTCTGTATATTTTTACAATTACCATCCACTTTCATGCACATAACAGAAAAGACTTTACTGCTACATACTTCTTTAACACTGCAGTATTATATTAGTGATAAGTAACCAATACAAATACTAACTTTTTAAAAAAATATTGATCTCTATATATAGTGGCTTTGAAATTATTTTGTTAAAAAATATTTCTTCATAAAATTGCTGAAATATATAAATAAAATAACATAATTACCAAAAATTCATTAATTACTTGGAAATGTTTTTTTTAATTTCCTTTATTTTATAGATTTTCTTTTTAAATAAAGTTTTAAAAATATTATTTTTTTCTATTACTGAATATTTTTGGTCAATATATGATGTTTATTCATACAAGAAAAAAATATTTTATAATTATTTTGAAGATTCAGGATAATTTACTTTTTTTCATCAATCATTTAGATAAAATTCTCATGGATAAATTTTTGGAAATATAATATCAGAGTTTATTTTTCTTTAAATTATATATTCTTTTAATAATAAGATAAGATTTTTTTTACTTTAAAAGTATTATTTTAAAATTAAAAAAAATCACCCTAAAAATCAATAAACCAAATTCTTCATATGAAAAAAGTAATAGTAAAAATAATTTCAAATAAAATGTTTAGCTTAGAATCGAAACTATAATGCTATTTCCGAAATTTATTTAGATAAATGATAAAACTGTTAAATAAGATTTGGAGAACTATCTAGATTTATTGAGAATTAGAATTTCGAGAAATACAAAGTGGAGCATTTTTTTAAAAAAAGATTCTCAATTTTATTATTTATCTTAGAATATGATAGAAAACTCCAAATAATACTATTTTATAGGGGAAATAATAAATTGTGCTCCTAAAAACTGTACTAGAAAATGAAAAATCTCAGGCTGAAAATAGAATATAAATTGTATAAGGAAATTATAAAGCAATGTAATGCTATATACTTCAAATAGCTGAATGTAAATAGCCACCCAGAATTTGAGTTCAATTCTTGCTGTTCTTCTTGAAGAATCTTAAATTCAAAAGAAAGATGCCTTAAAAATTATTTTGATGCTGATAAATGTGTCAAATGTATTAAATACTAATTCCTTTATTCTTATTTCTACATTTATAAATGATATCAATTTAGAAAGAAAAATTATATTTAAATCACAATTTTTTTTATGCCAGCAAAGAAAAGCCAAAGTATATTTTATAACTTTCAAATTTAATTCTATATTTAATAAATTTATAGAATAAAGAGAAGTGACATTTACAAGTTGCTATCAGTTTACTTCATTATATAAATGTACAGTAATTAATACTTTCAATATTTTTAAAATTAAAACAGGATTGTGAAAATACCTGGCACATCAATTCTGGGTGGAACTAAAGCTGTCATTGGCATTGAAACAGCTGTAGTAACAGTATGTAGAGTGGAAATAGACGATGTTTGAGCTTCATCGTGCCCTGTAATACAAGCATCAATAAATATACTAAATATAAAACATTCATAGAACGATCATAAAGTTATATAAATATTATATTTTTTATTGATTCATTGATATGCATTGCAATATATAATAAGATACCCGTTTATTAGTGGATTATCCAATTTCATAAAAAAGAATTTTACTATATTTTTAATTTTACATCTAAAATATAATTTTTTTTGAGGGGGGAAAAAAGCACGATTTAAAAAAATAAAAAAGATACAAAAGATTTTCCAAAATTAATAAAAACATATAGTGCAAGTTAATGCTGCTCGAAAATTTTTGATAAAAATTGCTAACTCCTTTCAACACTGTTTAAAAGAAATGTTAAGTTTGAAAATGTTACTGTGGGAAAATGTGCGTTTCTTAACATTCTAAATTATTGCCAACAGTGATTAAAAGCATGTCACTATTTCAGGAAATAAAAAGCACATGCCTCTGAAATCAACCTAAAAATTTTTTTGATGAATACTGCCTTTCTGTTTATTCAAACCTCCTATAAAACTCTACAAATCTCAAATATATCAGTTCATATTGTCATTAGACCAGAGCATATTAAAATTTTCCCACTAATGACTACATTTTATCTGCAAAAGGAATTTCTCAACCTTGTCTATACACAAAAAAGGTTTTCATAATTCAATAGTAATAATATATATATTTTTTATTTTCAAAATAATAATGAAATTCTTCAACTCAAATGGTTTTCAAACTTATTCTTGCTATATAGTTTTTCAAAATTTGCCAAATTTAACTTTCTAATTCCCAATTTGGCTGATTATTCAGACATCCACAGAATGGCTAAAATACAATATGCTTACTTCCTCTTTTTAAAGTAGGGTCATAAAAAAAAAACTCTTTTTAAAACAAGGGAACTTTATCTCTTTGACAATGGTTGTTTCCCCTTTCACTGCTGATTGATGTCTCCAGAAAGTGCTTTAGGACAGATGCCTAATTTACATTATGCTTTCTGCTTGCCAAGTTTTTGTTGCAAAAATGCCTGGATATAATAAAATTAGATTTTTTTTCCCCCATCATGTTCGCATTTTGTGTTTAAACAATTTTGGGCCTGCAATAAGCTTTTGAAATAGAAAGAAGACACTTTGACTTGATTATGTTAGAGAATATTTGTAACTGTTAATTAGCAAGGCAATATTTTGTCCAGGTAAATATTCACTATCTAATGTTGTATCTTATGCCTACCAGCAATTTTAAATTCTAAAATTTTTAATAAATTTTGTTAATTTACTAGGATGTAAAAAATAAAACCACTCGGAAAATTCAAGAAAACATGCAGAAATATAATAGATATAATAATGCATAACAAATTTCATATCCGAATTTCAGTTCCAAAAATTTAGGCTACTCACGAGTCGGGTCGTACCGATTTTCGATTTATCGAAGAAGAAAAAAAATCGATTTTTGGATGCCAGTTTTCGAAAAATATCGATATTTTGACATCATGAATAACAGTTCAAGATGAATTGGGATACAAAAAAAATCGATATTCATAATTTGCATTTTCGATTTCGTTTTGGTAATAAGTGTTCCTTTTTCTTTCTTTTCCTTTTTTTTTTTCACCCTTATACATAATTTTTGTTAACATTTCTATAAATACTGACATATTTTAATATATAATACTTGTTTTAAGCATGTAATTTTGAAATAAACTGTTTTCTGTTCCCTAACTGAACTTCCATTATGGAAACTTCCCATTATAGAAAAATAATTGCGGTTATCAGAAGGTTGTAGACTGTCCTTTGTTTAATGACTAATTATTCATCTTCAGAAATAAAAGCAGATTAAATTCACAATTTTACTTGCAGCTCATATTTTCACTCTTAAGTGTACTCAAATAATGTTATAGTTCTGCTTTCGCCTAGCAAATCACGATACAATGAATTTATGTTTTCCATTTCGTTTTGGTTACCGGTTAGTGTTTATTTTTGTTGCTCTTTATTCTTATTGTCCTCTAAACAGAATTTTTGTTAATATATCTATAAATACTTTCATATTCTAATATATAAAAATACTTGTTTTAAACGCAATGTTATAAATTGTAATATGCAGGCACTGCTTTGGCATGGACACACTTTATTAAAAGGACTTTTACAAAATTACTTTCTAACTATTTTTATTCAAAAGAAGACAAATATTTTTATTATATAAATTTAAACTTTCTTTTATTTGGAGTCGTTCTGATCAGTCAATATATTAAGAGATACTATTTATAACTTATAATAGGTATAAATAAATTATAATATCACGATATATCGAAAAATATCAATATGCACAAGGCGATATATTGCGATGATGAAGTTCTGTTATCGCCAGCCCTACTTATGAGTAAAGCATCATTTAAGAAAAGCAATTATATTAAATTAATAGTTTTTGTAGCACTACTAATTCTGAGATGATTATGATGAGTCATCATTACTTAATTTAACAATTGGAGTGATACTTAAAGTTTACTACTCATATAATACTAAATACAAAGCAATAATGAAACACAAAACCAAGGTCTTCAAATATAATCTCTACATTACCTAAAGTGGGAGTAACTTCTGATATTACAGGAGACACTGTAATTGCCATTGTAGTAGGAGCTACCGTGGCTGTTGCAGGTGTTGGTTGCACAGTTGCTTGTGGAACAGAAACTGGAGTTGATGGCACAGCTAAAATTAATTAAATATAAATCACTCTCACTACAAGGCAACATATGTCTACAGAGCTCATTAAAATTCAGCTCCTAAAATTTAACATTATGAATGAAAACTGAGTCATCAATATACGAATAGGCTGCATTGATCAATCGCTACCAAATTTAGCATATTGCACACACACACACTTTGGAGTGTAAGAATGCACACCTCATAGAGATTTTTTTTTTTTTTTTTTTTTAAATTTAATCAAAAAGTTTAATTTTGGCATTTTTCAACGATAATTTCAAAGAATATTACGGGACAAATATGACTTTTACATTGTTTTAAACTATAAAAATAAGTCTTTTTAATGATATAAATTTAATAATAACAATAATGTTTGCTGAATTTTGGCAATTTTTTTAATATATAATTTACAACAATTGATTACATTAAAAATTTTTTACAGCATTTAGTTAAATAAGAAACCATCAAATAGCCTTAAAAAATGAACACTAAATCTATTAGAATTTGGCTTCCCCATTCAGGGATCTTTAGAGTATCTTTAACATCTAAAAAGTTTCCTAGTGATCATCTCCAATTCTAGGAATTTTCAGAAGAATGTCTGCTTTATATTTTATACAATTACAATATTCAATAAATATAAAGAAATTCTGTTAAGAAAAATTCAGAAAGTTATCATTTATCAAAATACATTTCAAAAACTGGCACATTCTTCTGATTTTAATCTTTTTTTTTTTTTAATGCTTTTTTTCTCCTTTTCTATTTTTTTAATTATGAAAAATTTGTCTCATTGGTTCTTTTTTTTTTTTTAATTTTTAATTTTGAAACATTACATAATTATATCATTAAGAGAATGCATGATTTTTAAAAAAATAAATTTTGCTATTACAATTGAAAAATTTATGGATGAAAGATTCATTCTAAATTGTTGGGGGAAGGTGGGGTGGGGGTAATATCAAATACAAAATTAACCTTATTTTCCACATCATTACAAAGAAAAACTTTTTCCCAAAAATAATTATATATTTTTTTTATCAATTTTTTTTAAAAAAATTTTCAGCTGATAAAGCAATTCAAAATGCTATGAGACATGCTTTTAAAAGCTTCATACAATACAGAAACAAGAAAAATCTAAAAAATAAAAATCAGGAAAGTATCACAATTAAAAAAAAAAAAAGTTTTTAAAAGCTATACCAATTTTTTTTATTTCAATTCAGATATTGAAATACTTAAGAAATTTTATAATAAATTATTATATTTTAAAAATTTAGTTAACAAAATTAAAAGCCTTTCAAAAGCAGTTTATTAATAGAAAGCATTTTTTAAAAGCATATTTATTCCTAGTAATATTTACATGAATAAAACAACCCATTCTCATTACATGATGATAGTATAGTAAAAACTAGTATAATTGATATCTAAATAATAATAAAACAATTTTAATTCTTTAACATATTACTGATACTTAAACAATTCAGGATGCAATATGTGAAGAAAAAGGCAAACATTGAACATATAATAAAAAAGTTACTATTTATGCAACAAATATTATTCAGAAAGAAAAAAAAATTACTGCAGCCTTTGAGAATTTTTATATTATTCTATGCTATTTAAAAAATTATGTTTTCTTAATCAAAAATTCAAACACACATCACATTTCTGAGAGCAATGTCATGTGAATAAACCTAAAAGGCAATGGAATAATTTTTGTGTTTTTATTAATAGAATAGTTTTAACAACTGGGTAGAACTTATGAACTTCGAAATAAAAACATGATTAGTCATCTGTGTTTGTCAACTATTATGGCACAATGGGATGGGCATCTTTTAAAAGTATTTAACTGCAATTTTGCTATTATATATACATATGTAAACAGAAAATTTTAAATATGGAAACAACCTTTTTTGTGTATTCTTCCTTATCCCTTACTCCTTTATAGAATATGGGAATGGGTTGTGAAGGAAAGATCTACCACAATCATTAGAATAATCAAACCTAGTCAATGATAGCATGACAACCATTTCTAAACTTCCTATCGCCATGCATCTGAAATCTCTGCCTTCAGTGTTAAGTTGAAATCATCGATATTCCTCGGCCTACGCAGCTTGATGCCAAGGAGTTAATGAATTCCATTTCAAAAGATTTAGCAATCCTACGATGCCCAGACTGGTAATGATAGACAGCCAGAATCAGTCACTCCACAGACAGAGGAAAAATATGACAAACCTTTCAATTATTTGAGGAAGATCAGGGTAGGTAGAAACACTTTTGCATTTTTAAGACAATTCAATTTTTCATTTAAAGTTGATGGAATTTCTAATGACAATTACAATTTATATGTTAATATTTCTTACCTTCTTCCGGATGTGATGGAGTTGCTGTTGTTGGCAACACTGTTGCCATTCGTGTCTGTGAAGCAGCAGGAGTAGCAGTGCCAATTGCCATGGGACGAATACTTGCAGTTGGAGTTGGTCGATTCACATTAGAAGTTGGATGAGGAGAATGCCTCAAAGTAGTACTTACACCAGAAGTAGATGGAGATGTAAGAGGTTTGATATTAGCAGTGAGAGGTTCTGTTCCACTACCACTGCAAAATAAAAAAAAATCTATAATTGAGTAGATATTTTTCTAGATAAGTAAATCTTTAAAAAAAAAAAAAATCTTTTATATATCTTTAAGGAAAATGAATCCACCTCCTTGCATGCTTACTTATGATTTATAGCATGTTCCCCTTCAGAGGCATTAAATTTTGCATCTTTAGATAGATCAATGTTAATTCTGTTTATTATAGCAAATTGAAACAAAAATAGAAGTGTACTGTAACTTCTAATAACAGAAATAACACATTTTCTTAAGAAAGTAAATAACATATTTTCTTTTAAAAAATAATTTTGAGAAATTTTCAGTTTAACAATATTGATCTACTTCACAACATTATGTTGAACATCATCTTATTAATCATCATCAACATCATCTTATTAGTTCTGTTCACTTAGATTTCAGTTTTTTTCCCCCAAATAACTATCTTCAGATACAATTTTAAACTGGGGTTTTTTACACCACTGATATAATACACTAAGTGGTCAAAAGTGGAAGGGAAAGAAATTTTCATTTTGACATCATCAATTTTGTTGTTCTTATTTTAATTTCAGGCTTTACATTTAGGAAAAAATTAATATTTTAAAATAATATTTTTCAAGAATTAGAACTATAATAAATATTCAAATGATAATTTTTTTATATCAAAGATATAAAAAAAAAACTGATTAATTTACAATGGATATGTGGGTTAATTTTTTGATATTTCAAAGATATTGAAGAAATATTTACCTAGTTCTTTCACCTAAACCTACAATAGGAGATTTCATGCTCTGTTTTTGCTGTGATACCTACAAAATAAAATTTATTATTTCTTTGTATTGAATAATATGGAGGAAAAAGAATTAACTAAATTTCTAAAAGAGCAAGGATTTTTGAAAGTATTTTTCACATCAGTCAATGAATAACTATATAATAGAAATTTTTATTTACCACTTTTAAATGGTCCACATTCACCAAAACAAGAATAAAATTTTTTTAAAAGTTACGTGGGAAAAAAAATGACACTTTTAAAAAGAAGTGAATTTTACGAATGGAGCAAACCAAATTAAGATTATTTAATTAATCTTAAAAGAAATAGTAAATACAAATGCGCATAATATTCAATTTCAAATACAGTGACGAAACTTCAAAGATCTGGGTAAAAGAAGCAAAGATTTTTCTCTTACATTTCCTAAAAATATTACTTTCAATAAAATAGTAGTAATATAGAAAATCTTAAAGAGACTGTTTCATAAAATCAAGGATGCAAAACTTTCTATATTTTGTATTATAAGAAATGAATACAATCATAATGGCAACAATTAGAAATTACAACCTTTTGTAAGAGCTCATCATATTGCTTTTGCAAATAATCCCTCTCTTTTCTTATTTCTTCAGTTTTCTTAAGTTCATTTTCAAGGTTTATGATTCTAGCTTCAGTCTGAGATTTTAGTTGAACATTTTCTTCTTCTGAAAAGTAATGCAAACTACATATAAATATAATTTACAAATAAGGTTCATTACATTTTTCGATAGCAAATGAGTAGCGATTTTTAAATAATGCAAAAAAAATTTTTTTTTTAGGGATTCTTCTCAGCATTCTATATGACTATTTTATCAATATTAATTTGATTCTTAATTCAACATCTTTCACGTAAAGCTATAAAATTTGGCCTTGAACAGTTTAATTAGAATATTGATTAATTAAAAATAAACAAAACTTTTCTGTTTTTCCACAGTAAATTAAAAAAAATATTGCAATAATTTGTATTTCTTAAAATAATAAAATTATTTTTTCAAATAGTCCAATTTTTTCCCCCATATTTTTTCTATTAAAAAAAATTACGTATATATTGCAATATTATATTTCAACGTTGATGTGGAACTAAAATTCTTTCCCTTATTGCCACTAATAAGTTATCCTGATATTTTTTCCATTGTTGATCGAGAAAACGGATAGGGTTAATTTTTCCCATGGAAAGTAGGCTTTTATTTAATATATGCTTTTAATATATTTTTAAAAAATTTTTAGACTTCCAATCAAAGTTTAGCAAGTCGGCAATGATTAAGGGAGAAAAAAATTGTGTATTGCATAAAGAGGCAGCAGGGGTGTTTGTGGGACCCCAAAATATCCCCTGAAACTTTTACGGACTTACTACCGACATTTTGGAGTTTCGAGAAGGGGGGGAGGGGGAGAAATGAAAAATTACAACTATGAAGTATTGAATGATCTAATTATAAAAGTTCAATGAATTACTTTTTTTGCAAAATTAATAACCATAAATTTTCAAACATATAAACTACTACATTTTATGTAAATATTTTAAATTACCTGAATTAATTCTTTTAAAAAAAATTATCTAATTTCTGCTGCTTTTTTTATTTTTTGATGTTTGTGGGCTTGTCTTTCTTTTCTGGTGAACTTCATAATTGCAGGAAGGTTGACTTTTATTTTCCTCATTTACAGTTGAAGAAATTTCCTCGAGAACTGCACATGCAGAGGTAGAAGCAGTTTGCTTTTCTGCTAATGTAGAAGGTTTTTCAGAGACTTTTATAGGTGACTCATATGAAATACATGTTTTTAAGTCCTCTTGATATGTTTTCCAACTTCTGTTCATATTCAGTAAGAGATCTTTGTGAATTGGATCAGTCATTGGATTTTTTGAGCCATATTTTTTACATGAGGTTTCTTTAGAAGCCATTAAATCATATTTAATAGTCTGCACTGCATCTAGGGAATCAATCTTAAGAGAGGTTCTATAGTCAGTGACAAATGTATCCATTAAGTTGAATGCACTTTCCACTAATGGGCCATGGAAGCAGCTAAGGCAGGCTTTGACCAATTTAGCCAATGTAGGATACTTATAATCATTTGTGAAATCATCTTTTAAATTAAAAACTTTAGACCAATATTTATCAATTGTACACTTGACTTGATTTCCACTTTCATCAGATGTGTAGAGCATTTCTTTGGTGATATCAATATCACTCTGGTATAACCTTATTTCAGCTTCTACTTTTGACTTTTCATTATCACTAAAAATATGGGACATAAAAGATGATAATTTTTCAAAAGCTAATATTGTACTGGTTTTACCTCTTAGCTCTGGATCTAATGCTGTAAAACTAATTAGATATGAATTTTTAAGGGGTAATTTCTGTTTCATATGCTGTGCTGTATTAGTATAAGCTTTCATCAGAGAAATTTGGAATTCTTTTGCTATTGGATGATTTTTTGATAATTTCTTCAGGAGAGTGGAAGCTTCTGCACCAGTAAATATTACTTTGCTAGGTAGATGGAATTCTGGATTTGTGACATCAACCTTTAATAAATCATTATAAGGTGCACTCTATATTTTCTGGCTTCATAAAAAAAAGAGAAAAATTTTGCCATCAATTTATAAATACTGGAATGTATTAAATGAAGCATTGGTTTTTTTGTTTCAAATAATTTAATATATGTGTTGAACTCTGATAATACTGCTGAATATAATGCCATATGCAATAAAGTTTTGTTTTGCATAAGAAATAACCCATTTAGTATTCTTTTTTTCCGAGCTAAAGCATCCTTTGTGAGTTGTTGGGAATGCAAGCAAGAATACACCCCTTCAACAATTTTTTTCTGAGCTGCAGAAATATTTCTTTTATTGTATACAGTTTCAACATAAGAAAAATAATCCCTTTTATCAGTTTTATCCAAGTAGTTAAAATAAAATGCAATAAGAGTATCCCACAGATCTTTGATTCTTTCTAAAACACATAAAATGTACACCCACCTATGGTCTGGTCTCTTCAATGGCTTAAGTTTTTTAATGGCAAGGGATTCACAGATTTTGAAAAAAATTTCTCTTTTACTGCAGCTTTTCATATCAAAATAGATGTCATCAAACAAATCTTCTAAGTATCTATCAAAACATGAAGCAAATTTTTTTGCACAGTTATTAGCTGTGTGACATGTGTCACCATCAATATCTAATAAGTGGGGTGCTTTGTTTGATCGTAGTCTGGTTTCAACACCCTTTTTTTTTCCCACGCATGGTGTTACATGAGTCCATTAATACACTAATTAAGTTTGCCCATGGAATATTATTATCTTCAATAGTATTAACAACTGCTTTAAAAACAGCTTCTGAATTGTAAGATTCCATCTTTAGAGATGCAAAATGATGAACTACAACTTCATTTTGATTGTTGTCATAAAACTGCACCAATATTGCCAGTATACTTTCTTGAGCATTTCTAGTTCTTTCATCCAAATTTAGAGAAAATGGAGTCTCCTTTAAAGTTTTAATGATATTTTCCTTAATAGTTTTTGCGAGCCCATATTTCATCTTATAACATGCAGTAGTCCTGGACATTTCCAACGAGTTTAGTGCCGTCTGATCGCGGCTCAACTGTTTGCAGAGTTCAGTTAAATTGGGAGCTACATTGAAAGAAAGAGGATTCTCGGCGATAAACGAAGTTATTATTACCTCTTGGCGTGCTTTTCTTGTCACTATATCCAATGGCCGAGCATCAGTCTCCAGTATTTTTTGAATTAGCATAATTACTTAAAGTCATTGAATGTCTAATGCACTTTGAATATTTTATGTGCGTCACAGTTTTAGAATGATTTGTGAAAGCCTTGAATCCTTCCTCACCATACTTCAGCAGTGAGTTACAAAAAACACAATATGCTTGTCCAGCAGCATTTATTTTCTTGCACCATGTGCCGATGGTATCCCTATTACCATCTCTCCGTTCAATCCAATTCCACCTAAATGCATTCCGGACACCTTCTTCTAATTGTATAATATCACTATTTATATCGAGAAATTTCATAGTGAAATTCTCTTGCGTACATAAATAAAAAAAATATTTCAATAAACGAAACGAAAAATTTACACGTGCATCAATAAATGAAACGAAAATTTTACACAGCGGAGAAAAAAAAGTTGCGAAGCGATCAGTGACAAATAGCTAATACGACGAAAAATCCCCCTTCTCCACTTATTGGCGCCACGCCAGGAGAGATAAGACCTTCGAACCCAGAGTCACGTGATCGCACATCTGGTCGAACGAAGTCTCGACCTTTTTTTTCTGCCGCGCCTACTTACCGAAAAGAATCCAGAAGAGAATGTCCGAGAACCGGGGGAATGAGTCATAACTCGCAATAAGGAAAGAACAAAAAAGTTTTTCCCCCCTTTTCACGCATTATCACTGCCTTTGGCGAAAGAAAGGAAAAGTTTTCACCACACACACTGACCTTGCGTTTTCTGCTTTCAAAGCAAACAAAATTACCCAGATCAAAATAAATAATTCATTATTATTCCGACTTCCTTTTGAACGATGATCCCCGGAATTTCCGGGTATCGAAGTTCAAAATCCCCGGAATTCCGGGGTTTCCCCGGAGCACAAACACCCCCGGAGGCATTAAATAGTACTGCTGCTATTTAATATATAAAAATAGACTATCATTCTTATCACTTGAAAATTCTCTTCTTATTGTAGTGCACTAATTTGTTGTTATTATTGCCGTTGTGGCTTTAAATGAATGCATAAACTTAGCTCTAAAAAGAAATGATTTTTCCTTAAGACAGCTAAACAATCAAATGAAGATAAAAGATTCAAGTAAATGAAAAGGTTATATTTTCCCCAATCTATCAGTATTTTCCTAAACTGAGATAAAATCTTTTACATTGACTTTTGGATTAATTGAACCTGTTAAACACTGAAAGATACAACTTAAAGAAAATAGACTAAATGGCCAGATCTAGAGTGGTAAAAAGAAACCTCCCCCCCATCAGAAGAAAAATATAAACATCTGGATAAACAATAAGCAGTTTTAAAGTCCTTATATAAGGACCATAAAAAATAAACAGTCTTTAAGGACTTTTAATGATGATATGCACCTTAATATAATGGATGCAGGTATAATGGATCATATCCGATTTGGACCTGAAAAGAGTAATGGAAGTGGCATCCATAATATTACTTCATTGGAATATATACAATTTTTAAAATCAAACAATTAACAAAAAAAAAAAAAAAAAAAAATCAATTTACCTGCTTCTATGTAAGTCGAAAGTTTAGTTTTGAATTCTTCAACATCCTTGGCCAACTTTGCGTTTTCTGCAACTAAAGCATCTTTTTGAACTAAAAATAATAAACAGACCCAGTTAAGAAAACAAATTAGAAAAGTTAATAATCATTTGATCACATTATACAAACTTTTCTTCCTTATGAGTTTAAATATCAAAAAGTAAAAAGTCACATACCATTTAATTGAGAGTATTTCTGACGAAAATGTGCCAAGATCTTCTTTGCTTTCTCTTCCTTTTCATTTGCTTTTGACTGAGCCGTATCCATGGCTTTCTTTGCTTGATTATTAGTCTAATAAAGGTTTTTTTTTTTTTTTAAGTTGATTTTTAAAATCCATATAGATACATAGTATTTTACATGTAGCATGTACAGTAGTGACCAAAAGTGTGAACATTTTTTGAAAGTTTCATGTTTTTCAACTTTGCGTGCTTGTAGAATATATTAATTTTCACTTAAATACATATTTTTATATATCAAATTGAAGGTAATTTAATGTAGAATTTAATAACAAGAACAGTATTAGAATATCAGTATTACAAAAAAAAAGTTACGCTCATTTTAGTAGAACAAACAAACACAAATCGTTTTGAATAATGACATGATTTGTAATAAAAGCATACTAGTCAATCATAAACACTGTTCTGAGGACCAATCAAATGTCTAACTATAGTTTAGGTTATTTGGATGGTAAAAGAGTTATTGTTGTGGAAATATTTTGCGGAATGATGCATATTAGTACAATTAGAGTATTGCTGTTTTTGAATATTTTAAGTCCTTTAATTAAAAAAAAACTAATTTTAAACAATGTCACCAACAAGAAGAACTGATTGGACATCAAAAAGAAGCCGAATTGTCATATTGAGAGAAGATGGCCTCTCTTATGCTGAAATTGCAAGACAAGTTGGTGGTTGTGACTTGTTCTGCTGTACGAAAGTTCTGTTTACGTTATGAAAAAACGAAATCAGTGGAAAATAAGGCAAAAAAAAAAAAAAAAAAAAAAAAATGCACAAGTGCTACTGCCGATAGAGAAATTAAAGGGCTATGCCTTCAAGATAGAAAACTTTCATCAGATGCCATTAGATGTGAAACGAATGCAGCGGTTATTGCAGTAAGTTCAAGAACAATAAGAAGGTTATCAGGATTTGGACTACAAGCTAGAATTCCAAGGAAAAAACCATATTTAAATCAAAAGCAACGCGAAAAACGCGTTAAGTGGGCAAAAGAACACATTAAATGGTCAGAAAATCAATGAAAGCAAGTAATCTGGAGCGATGAGACTAAAATATCGCTCTTTGGTAGTGATGGTAGAAAATACGTGAGACGTAGAGTAGGTGAAGCGCTTCATCCTGATTACATTGAAGCAACTATAAAAACAACAACAAATGCCATGATTTGGGCATGTATGTCTGCAGATGGTGTGGTCCGAATTCAAGTGATTGATGGCATCCTGAATACCAAAAAATACATCGAAACTGTCCTGGAACCAAAATTGATACCTTCCATCAGGGATTTCTTCCCCAACAAAGCACAATTTATTTTTCAGCAGGATTCAGCTCCATGCCACACAGCAAAAGTATGCAAAGCATGGTTTCAAAATAAAGGCATAGATGTATTACCATTGCCAGGAAACAGCCCTGATCTCAATCCAATTGAAAATTTGTGGCGACGTTTGAAAATTCTTGTACGAAAAAAACGTCCATCTAATAAAAGAAAACTTATTGAATCTATAATTGATTCTTGGCACCATGCAATTATGAAAGATGAACTCCAAACACTTGTTCACTCGATGAAAAGATGCTGTGAAGCTGTCTTAAAAAATAAGGGTTATCCTACTAAGTATTGATTGTGTAAGTATCATTTTAAAAAAAATGCAAATCTAAGATAGATCTTACTAAAATGAACATAACTTTTTTTGTAATAAAGATATTGCAATACTGTTTTTGTTATCAAATTCGACATTAAATTACCTTCAATTTGATTTATAAACATTTGTATTTAAGTGAAAAATAATATATTCTACTAGCATGCAAAGTTGAAAAACATAAAACTTTGAAAAAATGTCCACACTTTTGGCCACCACTGTATAACTGAATTACATTCATACAAAATTCACCTTAAAATAAAGTTCCTCTTATATTTTTACAGTAAATAAAAATAACCTAAATTTTTATCAGACTGTGATTTATAATAAATTTTTTACAGTGATTCATGAAAATAAAACAAAGACACAATCTAAAAAAACAAACAAGTCTTTTAGTTTCTATTTTTCAAGGGCTAATCAAGTAATCACACAATTTAAACTTTCTGGTCAAGCTTTATATGAATATTTATAAACTTAAGTAAATAAATTATACATTAAATGGCTTGGGAAATTTCAACACGAATGTTTCAACCATTTTAAAATTCTCATAATAATTTTAAAAGGGTAAATGCTTTTATTTATGAGCCTGTAAATTTGTTGAATTTAGGAAAATATTTATAAATGCAATGAAACTATAAAAGTCAATTTTTGCTTAAATCCAATAAAGGCTTTAATTTGAAAATAATTTAATATTAAATTCAAAATTATATGGTGATAAATATTCCAAAAAAATAATATCTACTCAAAAGTAACTATTGATAAAACTTGACTCAAACTTGAATTCTAGAATTTGTCCCAGGATTTCTAAATGTTTCTTCATGGATTGAAGTTTCTACACTTTTAAGCAATTGTAAGCATGTATATGTGTACAAAATAAAATAGACAATAAAAAAATTTAGTGATAATGAAGTTAATAATAAAGTGAATAAGTTAATTTTTAAAAAAATTAAGCTAAAACTCGTATAGTATAACATTTTATCTCATAATATTCAATATAACTTTCAAACCTTTTCCCCATATTAAAACATGAATATCCAGTTTTATGTTTTGAGCAACAGAGTAGTACTATAGTAAGATACAATCAAAATAGCTTTTTTTAAAAAAATTTTTTATTTTTAAGTACTTGAATTAAACATAAATACACAATACATTAAAAAAAAATTTAACAATAAAAACCCCTTTAGTTTCTCTCTTCCTCCCCCCATCTTTATATAGGCGTTTTATACCCAACCAAGTGTGCAACATAAAATAAAAATTTAATTTTGGCGTTTAAATGTGAAAGCCAAACACCTACATTTTTCTTATTTAATTACTCTGCCATTTCCAATCATTATTTTTCTCAATCTGAAATCTCACAGCTTTAAATTTTTTAAAAATTTGTATAAATTTGTTGTATGTCTATTAATAGCATTTAAGACTGGAAGTTTCTCTCTTTGTCGCTAAAAAATTGAAGAATCTTCAGTACATAAACAGTCACATTATTTGGCAGTTTCAATTTTTTCCCCCCTTAACATTTATGCCTTTTTACTTTCTTACATAAGAAATACACAGGAAGCATTATAATCATCAAAAAATTCGGACTTGATATTTTGATAAGTATTAACTGACTTATATTTTTGATTCCCTCCAACTGAATTTGAAAAACATATTTTTGGCATTATGTCTTCCTGTGAATACGATAACTTAAATATTTTGAGCTAGACAGCTGAAATTTGGTTACTTTACCCCAAATTTGCAGATTTCTATGAAATTATGAAGAAACTCTATTAATTCATTCACTCCAGGTATGCGGCCTGGTTTTATCAAATTTTGAACCAAATCTGCAAGAGGGTGGATTATCTCTTTGTCTACTTTCACATGCATGTAAAGGCAGCAACTAAAAATTGCAATGACTTTACATTAATGAAATTTGATAGGTTATCTTGCGACTACTAATATAACCTACCAAATATCTAATTCCATGAAAATTTTTGATTTCAATGAATTGGAGAAAAAAGGCATCGAAAATAAATATTTACATTACAGATTTAGTAAAAATATTAGATTCATGACAATTATTATATATAATAATTGTTAAACTGCTACTGTTCACCAATACTATGTAAGGCATTTGAGGGTTCACTCAAGGTACACATTTTTGTGTGAGGAATGATACGATCTTTATTGGAGAGTATGACAGAAATTTTCATGGAAACCACTCTAGCTGGTATGTTGCTGTAATTGCTATTAAGGATATTTTCATGAAGAATCGACAGTATTCATGCAAAAGTTTTTGAACATCTTAAATTCAATAAAATGTTTTATATTTAACTGTTCACTTATTAATAAATTAAGCCACCTACATGAATAATTTTATTTTAGCATGAATTTAGTATAAAATATGTAGCATGAATAACTTTTGTTTACTTTAGAAATAATTTCTTGAAACACTAAGACAAATCACAAATTTATACAAAAATTATAAATTGCATTTCTTATTTAAAAAATTGCTTACAAATCTGAATCAAACACTAAAATTTTTAACAGCTAAAAAGATAATAGATATATAAATACTTCTTTCTGCTTGTTTATTTCTTCCTTTAATTCTTTTACAATTTTATCTGATTCTTCAACTTTTCTCTGCATTTCTTGCATCATTTGGTCATGATTAGTTGAATCTGTAGCTTTAGACTTAGCTAGCAGAGCATCATAACTTACTTTCAATTCATCATATTGTGTTTTATACTTTCTGCCAATTTTTTTAATCTGAAAAGAAATTCAAGACAATTCTTATTGCATACATATACTGAAGTTTCCACATCTTTAAATTTTCTTCTCACTGATAGGGGTACTGGATGTTAGTTGTAACAATATTTGGAAAAATGCTTCTATTTTTAAAATCATTAAAGATTTCTCATTACTTTATTAAATAGTATACTGCTTTTTTAAATAGTATAATTATTTATTCATCAAATACAAAAGAGAAACATTCAACAATTTGAATAATTTTAGCATAAAAATATTTTTTCAAAACAAACCAATTGTTATAATTTCCCATAACAGCTATATTATTCTTCCTGGAGCAGATTACACACAAGAGCGTTTTGCACATAAAAACCTTTTGTTTGGAGAACATTGTCCAACCAGTTCAACGTGCCATGTCAATTTCAGTGTTTCACATATTTTAATTGAATGTCCAGTTTTTAATTATCATCGCATACATTTTTTTTATTCATCGTTTTTAAATATGTAGGACCTCATCGGGGAGCAACCCCGTCCAAATCTTTAGATTTTTAAAGATTGCTGGTTTTTTTCCATTTAATTTAGGTTTTTTTTTTTTTTTTTTTTTTTTTTTTACATCCCAAAGACTAGTGGTTTTAAACTCACCCTATGTTCTATTTTTTAATCATTTTTATGGCGCAGTATGGCTTTTGTGCCAATAAACACCACCAAACCAAACCTGGAGCAGATTGTAACAATAAAAAAAAGATCTGTAAATTATTATTGGTTTGTATAGTGACAACGAATGATATTAAGTGATTTATAACAAGAAATATAATAATTACTTAAATATAACAATAAATAAATAATAATAAATAGGAAATAATAATAATTATAACAAGAAATATATAATTACTTAATCACTATAAAAGCCAATCTTTAACAGAATTGTAATTGAAGCAAACAATGACAAGATTTGAAAATTAAGTATCACACCATTTTTTTTTTTTTTTTGCTATGAGAGTTCATTAGCTAAATTTTTACTTCCAGTGGAAGCAAACCCACACTTCACCAAATAATAGGAGTTAACAAATTTTATCTTCTTCTGCACATGTAAATTCCATACAGAGACATAAGACAAACATCAAATAACTGGATTGCATTTCTAATACTCATATTTTTTGAGACCTCTACTGTAGCTAAGTCATATACATAAATTTTTTATAATTTCTTCTTATAGTTTTATAATTTTATGGGTTTCACTTACATTTCCTCTACTCTTTTTCCGATTTATGATACAACAACGTAATTTGGTTTCAGGTGTTTTAATGCCATTGGATAATATCTGCTTGATATGTATGTATATGTGTGCTTCCTTTTCACTCAATTACCTCTTTATAAATAATTATTTCTCATTCCTTCAGTCAGTAAAGGCTCAAGAAATTTTTTAACAAGAAAACTGTAAGGTATTAAAGCAGGAAGTTAACTGCATAAATCAAAACATGAGGGATATTTGATACAATTTGCCCCAGGGTTTTGTTATATGACCATCATATGATTTCAGACATTTACATTGATTTATAAACTAATATTGCACTTATTTTTATAAAAAAAATTAAATTGTATTTCACAACTTGATATATAGACAAAATAAATAAAAAATATTTCAATTCAATAGATTAATTAATTAATTTTAAATCAAAATTTGCCCCATTTTCAAATTATTAAAATAATTATGACATGATACATTTGAATTAATATTTTATAAAAACTGTTTGTTTCATTTTAAAAGGGGGAAAAATAGAAAAGGGAAAAGGAAAAAATGCTTGGAATAAAGAAAAGTCAGAATTCTCATACAAGATGTATTTTACATAACAATGTTTCAGTTCAGTAACTATTAAAGTGTTAAATAAAATTTCTTCCATTAAATAAAAGATAATTGCACAAAATGATTTTTAAAAAATTACGGTAATATTTATACACCAGAAATCTTTATAATATATAAAAGTAAAATATTGATTAAATCGTTTCTGAGTTTAATTGAAAAAGAATAAAAAAAGTAAAATGATGAATCAAAAATTAAACTGATCTTACAGTACAATAGTGTTTCAACAGGTACATATAAATGTTGTGGTTCTATTCCTCAAATTATTTGAATTTTCAGCACAACGACCAATAAATTTGCAAAGTTTTAACAGAAATAATGATTTTGATTCAAGTATTTTGAATATAATGTAAAAAATATAATTATCAAGGAAAGAAATATATATTAAAGAATAATACAATTAAAGTATTGAAAATCTATACTTAAGGTCTGTTATACTTATCTGTTACTAAGAGAAATCTATTACTAAAGTCTTTGTGTATTCTATAGGACAGACTGTTTGACTTAAATCTACCAAATTCAGATTAGATTACTTTAGAATGTACAATTTGAAGTAATTTTAACGATTAAGCAAAATTTAACTGCATTTCAATTGCCATGACTTGCTAAAATATTAGAGTACAAATTTAATTTTCAAATTAAAAAAAATCTATTCATATTCCAATTTAATTATAATTTTTTCCTAAATTTTTACTTGCTTTTATTTGATTTTTAACATTAAATTCCACAGTCATAACAAAATTGAAATAGTTTTTATTGTCTTATCAAATATTCAATCTTGCAATTTTTTCCACCACAGATGAAAGCTAAGGATGAAAGATCCTGTTAATTATAAGATCTATTTACAAGAGAAATCAAAAAGTGAAATTATATTACTACAAATGACAGTATGCAATCTAAAACAGATTACCTAAATGTTTATGTTTTTTGCCATTTTGCCTGTTATGGGACTCAATTTCATTAGGGAAACTCCTTCTTTGTTCAGAAAATCATGTACATCAAGTTATGCATAAGAGATTAAAACCAAATTAAACTAAGCACAAAAAATATTCCCAACAAATTAGTCTGTTGCTTAAGACTGGAATAATGAGACACAGTGGTGGATTTAAGTATTCTGAAGCCCTAGGCAATGCACATCATGAAATCAATCTTTTAATAAACTGATCAATTTAGTTTCACATTTCAATGTAATTTTTAGTATTTAATTATTAATTTTAGGTTGATTTTTTTATTTCAGTAATTTTATGAAAATGACTATTTATTATCACAGCACAATATTCAAATTTACACACAATTTCATCTAAACATGCTTAATCTTTATAAAAACTAAATGAATGTAATGAGAGAAAGAAAATGACCAATTTTAATTAGTAAAATATTAAATTTATAATTTATAGAACATTTTTTACAATATTTAGGGGAGACAATTAATCCAACCATATTTTTAAAATTAATCTGCCTTCAGCCCCTTCTTAGTCTAGGAACCTTAAATAACTGACTAGTTCGAAATTAGAACTCTAGAAAAGACTACCTGAAGAAGTGTTTTTTGATGCTCAACGCCATCCTCAGTGAGTTTTGCAACTTGCTCCGTTTTCTGTTTTGTTTCATTCCTGGCATTTTCAAGTTCCTTTCTTAAAGAGGAAATATTTGAATTAAGTTGAGAAATTTCTGCCTGCTTTCTTTGTAATTCTTCAGCAAGCCTTTGTTTTTGATTCTTTAGTTCTTCCATATCACGACTAAATGGGAAAGAAAAGATGAAATTAAAGATTTTAAATTTTATGTTAATGAATTTCACAAACCATGCAAGACACAAGTTTAGGTGCTTTTACTACAGATAAAAGAAACTTTTTTAAATCACTGTAGACAGCCAAACAACAATAATGAGAAATTAAACAGTTAACTTAAAATTCAGCAACAGAATGTCAGATTTTTATAACATACTTCAAGTAATTTAACACCCAAATTTCTTCAGAAATAATATTTGCGAATTTTGTTAAAATTAAAGCGTGAAATACAATAATGCAAACGCAAAAATAATCAGAATAAAAAAAAAAAGATACCACATTTAACATATTTATTAGGGTTTCTATTATATCCTAATTTATTTTCAAGTAACATTTATTCTAGACTAATATTTCTTTAACATGTAATATGTAAAAATAGGAATATTCACTATACTTGATAGACAGAAACAGGAACATGGCATGATTGCAATAGCATATGTTTTAAAAAACACTACAATTGAATAATAAGTAGTGATAGTTAAAACAGAAAGAAGTTTCATAATATAAAATGAAAAGGAAAGTATCAGATATGCATTCAAGAACCTTTGAAACATAAGAATATTTTCAGACAACTCACACATAAAGAAAAATCTCTCCACTCCAAGCCAGAAAATTTTAAATTTTATGCCAATATTTGGATTTTAAAATTCCAATCTTATGTTGTACTAAAAAAGGACATTTAAAATTAAATATATATTTCTTTCAGTACTATAAAAACTCCATAATGTGAAACCATGAATACAGATTATCTCATGATTTCAATTGTGCTAAACTGAAATTTCAAATGATTTCAAATGAAGTCAAAAATTATCTCAAACTGTTCATACTTTGAATATAACTAGTTTTTATGTTCCAAATGACTTGGTTCTAGAAATAGTTTACTAATTCAACAAAGTAAGAATTTCAATTTGCAGTTATACATAATGCTAAAAGTTACACTGAAACTAGTAGTATAATCATAAATCAAGCAAGCAGTGTCAAAATTCTCTGATCTGCTTGGTATTGTTGGGGAGGTGGAACAGAGTGGAGAGTGAATGGTAGGAAGACATTTCATAATAAAATATTAAGTTATTTGTTTATTCTCACATTTAAAATGTGTTATCACTTTATTTAAATATTGCAAGCATGAAATAACAAAATGTTAGTAATGAAACAATTCATATTTAAGCTATTTGGTATTTTATTTTTATAAAACATTAATATAAGAAAAATGTGTGATTTTATGTTAATTTCAAAGTAAAATAAAGTAATTCCAACATAAAATATAATATATGCAACTTTAATACTTTGCATTTATTTTTGCAGGGACTTGCCAGCATCTAATTATAAACAAAACATATTCACTAGGAAAAAAAAAACAATGATCACATTGAATAAGAGAGATTAAATTCCTTTTCTTTATTTCTCATTTAAAAAAAGGGAGCAAAATTGGAGTGACATCCCAACATCCATGAAGGCAATCAACACTAAAACTTAGTTAATTAGATTAAATTCTCATTTTTCATAAAATGTTATAAACAACATACATCAAATTTTTATATTCTTGAGGGCCTATTCGATGAGACTGTTCCAGTAATTGATTTGTTCGTGATTGCCAACTTTTTACTTCAAGCCTCAGAGCATTGTTTTCTGCAGAAAGCATATCAATTTGTTGAGTCATTTCTTTTTCTTTCTCACTGAGGGGTTGGAATTTTTCTGTCAATTCTTGAAGCTAAAATACGAAATACAAATTGTACCAAAAGAAATTTCAAATTCTGCAAGATTCAAATTGCACTGAAAATAGATAAGATAATTTATACTTTTGAGTAAAGGTTAAAATACAATAGCAGAAAATTTTATTAAAGTTAAGATTTAAAACTTTTAGCAACAAGGGAAAAAAAAAGACAGTTATGATTTTTTTTAAAAAAAAAGACAAGCATAATCAGTTTAAAGAAATTATATAAAAATACTATGGTTTTAAAGAACCGAAAAATGAAGGTGCTATACTGGAAACATTAAAATAACTAAAGATAAAAGTTTTGACAAGTCAGAGAGATAGGTATATAAAAATGATAATTTATTCAAAATTTAGTATTTGATTAAATCTTAATTGAAAATAATTAACACTTCAATACCAAGAATCAAAAAGCACTATAGCCTCTTTATTAATTTTCTTAAAAAATTCTAATAAACATCTAGAAATTATCTATAAAATTTAACATCTTGCCTACTAATGGGCAAGACTCAACAACAATAAGAGCAGCAAAGAAATAAAAGCAAGGGTACAAACGCACATGAGATTGAGTACCAACAACCTCCAATCCTCTTATTTAAGAAAAGAAGTGCAGGGGGAAGGGGAGGATTTATTTAATGCTGTAGATACTTATCAAGTAGTGAGAAACTAATTTTTGTCATGTGGGTTTGTAAAAATTTAGACTTGGAATATTAGGATCAAGGTTCTAAAGTTTAGAACTGTCATGTTTAGAGTCGAAATAATTGGTCCACCATGTTAAATTATTTATTCAGGATTGCCACTGAAATCGAGGGGTCCTTTTATGTATATGCAACACAAGAGAAAATGCACTAACAGCATTTATGTTCTGGTCATAATGGAATAAAAATACTCCATAATTTTAATGACTGAAAAAAAGCAAGGAATGGAAGCAGTAATTTAACATTACTCGAAATAATAGTATATTAAAAGATTTATTTTTTACATATAGAAAAAAAATTGCTATATTCATTGCCTAGAATTTAGCAAGATAAAATTTATATATTATGAAGGGGAGCAAATATTAATTACCTTTAATGCTCTTTAATTATAAATCACAAAATTAAGGATTCTAGTGAATTATTTTTATTTATTTGTTTGTTTTGCCAATTCATATATTTGAGATGAATGTCTGCAGATTTTTCGGTTATTAGTTTCATCCCCCCGCCCCTCCTTTTGAAACAATTTCATTTGCAATGCAGCTCAGCATTTGTTGGACTTCTTTTCTTTCATACCCACTTTTCATACTTCACAGGCTAGTTTAGCAAACTTAAGTAAATCTTTTGAAATCGGAACATTTAAAACAACTCCATGAAAGTTTATAATATCCCATGAAAGTTTATAATATCATACATAGTTCTTAGATCAAATAAAGAATCTTCTTTCAAATTTTCAACAAACATTTTGTTGTTGATAATAAATCCATGTTCAATAGCCACATTGACATCTGACAACAAAAGAATTATTTTTACAGCTTCCCAAACATCAAGAAATTATTTTGACTTCAAAATATTAGAATACAAGTCAACTAAACAAATTTTTACATTAAATGAATCAATTATTGTTTGTATTCAAAGCGAATAAGCAGAATTTAAAACCAAAATGAAAGATAAATTCAAAAAGTCTGACATAATGTAATAGATAAATTACAGATTCTCCATTTGTAAGATTCTCGAGAACATGCATTCACACTTATAACCAAATCTTAATTAATCTCCAGTAACTTTGCTTCAGTCACAAGGTGCAGAAAAACTTGTGTAGTGAAAAGTCAGATGACTATTTAAAAAATATCCCCCCCCCCAAAAAAAAAGAGAAATTCTTTAATTTTTAAATAAAATTTAAAGATTAAATAATACAAAATAAATTAAAATGAACGAAGGTTTTATAGTCTAAGAAAGCTACTTAAATTAAACAGCCCAATACAACTACACTTTTAGAATTGGACAGTACTGGGATAAATTTAATTTTTGTTCATTGGTGAAACTAATCAGTAAAAAATTTTTTAGTTGTTTGCATTTAATAATTCACTTATACATAAAAAAGAAACTGAAAGTTGAAAAATGTAATTACATCACTCAAATTTACTAATAAAAACTCTCAGATATGTCAATAAGTGAAAATAAAAACTTGGGTTTAACAGCTGGATCCAATTTTATAATCTATTATAATTTATCTTCTATTAAAAATGCAGACATGAGAAGAAAAATAAAATGTGCAATAATAAAGCATATTTATTATTCATTCTATTATTCTTTATAATTTAAATCTAATCTAAAATTTTAGTAGTGGACACAATGATAAAACAAATGAAATGTGAATGCATTTAAAGAATTTAAAAAAATTACCTCTATCTCCAATTTGGCTTTAGCATCTGAAATAGATTCTTTTTCCATTCGTAATAAATTGTTGCTCTCACTTAATAAATTCATCATTTCAATTTTTTTCAACAAATCTGCATGTTGAGCTTCACTTGCTGCTTTAGCCTGAAGTAGGAAGGAAATTAATAAAATAGAATTAGTATTATCACAAAAGTAATCTTAAATCTTGTTTTTAATTAATAATTCAGAAACCAATAACCAAGAACTATGAAAGATTATAGATACCTGAATATCATTCATTAAATCCTTTAACTCAGATTTTGCACTATTCAACTCATTAGTGAGTTGTTCAACCTTCAAATGCAATCTAATATTTTCAGACTGCACCATATCAAATTGAGTGCTAGCAATTTCTTTTTCTTTCTTAATAAATCTGAAGAAAAGAAAAAAAGTAAGTATTGTACAGAATGCAGGCTATTCACAACATATACTGATTTCAAAAACTTATTTCCATATTTGCCAAATTTTACAAAAAGTTATTAACGGGAAAAAAAAAAAATTGCACTGGAATGTAAATTTTTAAATAAACATATAATAGATGTAGTTTTTCTGATATAAATTTAAGTTTTTCATATGCATTGGTATTTAAGAGATTTTGAGATCAAATTATTAACCATAAATATACTCGTGGTTAAATTATTAACTCAATTATTAACCTCAAATATACTTACTTTTCATCTATATTTTTTTATCAAAAAGTAATGACCGTTTTTAAACGATTACAATTACCATCTAAATTTCACAAATTTATCAAATTAAATACTGATAAAAATGTCCTTATTTTACATTTAGTTTATAACATGTAAGCTGATCCATTGATTTGTGATGATTTTATTTTAGATTTGACTATTTTGCAATTTTCCCTCCCATTTGCTTCACAATTTCGAAACCACATTGAAAGTGCCGAACTGAAACATCAGCGAAATTATTATCCTCAAGAATGTCCAACAGCAGCTAAAACAAATTAACGATTTTCTTAGGAAATTACAAATGATGATTTAGATATGAATATTTCATTCCACATAAATTTCAGAGACCTCAGAACTTATGTCATCATAAAAACTAAATATATTTTATTAATTTTGAAATGCACAATGTTTTAGTGTTTTTTTAGATATAACTGCTTATTAAATATAGTATAAGACACTTAATATTCTTTTTTCTTCTTTGATTCTAACAAAAACAATTTCTACATTTACAAAATTATAAATTTGTATACAACCAAAGTTTCACATATATTCACTTCTTTTTCTAGAAATAAATATCTAAAACATGTTTTGTATACATATATATACATATACATTCATATCATACTATTTTGCATGATATCAGGAAAACAGTGCATAAATAAGGTAGTAAACAAAATAGCACTTAAATCTTATTTTTTGAACTGAATCTGAAATTTATTCTATGCTTAAGGAGGAAGTGTATACCCCTTCATTATTTATAAATATAACAATTTGAAGTATTAATCATGAACCGATGCATCCCAATAATTCACAATCTAAAAAATTCATAACAAAAAAATCACTAACATTCAATATATGTAATATAAAAAAAGTTACAATATGTAAAAATAGCAGCAATTCAGATTAAATCACAAAAAAAAAAAAAAAAAAAAAAAAAAAAAAAAAAATCATACTATAAAATAAAATATAACTGCAGATTTTAATTGCAACTGTCCTGATATTTCTCTATTTATTCTTACAGCAACACATCATGCTAACATGACTGTATCTCATTCTTATATTATATATAAATTAATAAGTATGATAGATGTTTTGCTATAATATATATGCAAGCTCCTTGGTATAATTTTCTCATAATATGGAAGCAGCAACGAAAATAATAAAATGTTGCAATTTCCTGGAATAGCTATGAATACAACATTTCTCAATATTTAAAAATAATTTATTGCTCATATACCCTTGACACAATTATCTAGATTATTTTGTCCTAGACTTCCATAAAAAACATTTAATTCAAATATGTGCTTACTTCTTACAAGATTCATAAAAAGCTATTTAATTTATCATTCAAATTCTATCATTTATAGAAGAATGTACAACAGAATGCCAATAAAAATGTATAGTTTAACAGAAATATGGAATAAATAGATAATTTTTGATGTTACTATTTTATTTTTTAGAAATGTTTTTAAGCTCTATATTTTTTATCCAAGATATATATTACTATTTTTGTCAATTATTGAAGAAATATCTTAAGTTACAGATGTTATCAGGCTCTTTATATTCGTGATAAATTTACTCAAACATTTAATTTAGTCTATTTTACTCGTTGTTTTCATTTACTTGAGGTACATTAATGTGCATAATATAAATAACTTTCCAAATAAAAGTAGTTTTAAAAATAAATTTTCTAATTTGTATTTTTATGAATCTAAAAGAAATTATTTTCTACAGTTCATTAAGGAAGTTTAAAAATTGCAATATATATTTTTGATATATCATTGAATACATTAAAGGATGAACATCAATAACACTTCAGCTTTAAATGATTATTCTAGAACTAAAAATTCGAAATCAACCTATTTTCAGACTGCAAATCCATGTGCCCTTCTATATTGTATTCTTGTTGGATACAAAATCCAATATGAATTATGACTTTTTAGAACAGACATGCAATTTTGTATGTTTTCCTTCTTAGGTATGACTAATATCTGCCTTTTTTACCATATTACTTAAGCTTATTGTGATCTTAAAAATCGAAGAGTACGTAGTAAAAGGATTTTGTGGAACTTTTCTAACCCATTCAACAAAGTTAACTCATATTTTTATTCATCCAATCTGTATTAAATACAGATTTTGAGCAGCTCATTGTTTAAAAAAAAATCTAATCTACTCTGAATAAGTACACAATTCGTCATATTATAATAAACAAATGCTTCAATAAAGTCGCATGTAAAAGACTAAACACCACCACAAAGCCTCTGTGGAGAAATTTATTCTATTCTCTTATGCAATTATAGCAGTTTTGTACATCCTCATTAGCTGCAATCTGGGAATCTTAAGGAAAGAGAAAAATTTTCCGAAATCAAAATTAAACTAATCTATACAGAAAAAAAATGTTCGAGTCGCGGCAATTGCATGGTTGTTTCATTTTTGGCGCTATGGTTACGATCTTTTATTCTTTCAATATTCAAAGATTAGAATTATTTAGATAGGGGAGGAAGGGAAAGAATTTATTAACAAATTTCCTGTATTTTTTTTTTTTTTTTTTTTTTTTTTTTATGGAAATTTTCAAATTTTGTTGAATTCTGTTTTTTAAATTATCTGTATTTTTCTGGTTCTCCTGGTGCTGTGGCAACCCTGTAAAAAAACTTTTTTCATTAATAGAATGAACAAATGTTTTCCTTTTTTTAAAGTTTAAATACATACTGGATAACTTGTAAAAGATGCTGAGTATCTTTCAAATCTGATTGAATGGATGAATAAGGAGTGTCTTCCCAATTCTTTGAATTTAAAGCAGCCATTTGAGTTCCCATCTATTAACAAATTATACAAATTTAATCAGAATTCCTACATATACTAGCAACTTTTTATATTAATTTACAGATTAATAACAGAATACAACAAAAACCCATAATTTAGTAAATAAAGCTAGGTAAATTTATAATTGTAATAATAAAGTATTGATATGAATAATTGCAATAGAATTTAAATAAAAAATTGATTAATGAAGAATTATTTGGAAATCTTAAAGAATATGAAAGCACAGCAAATAAAACTACATGCACTTTCTCAAATAATATTCTTTTAATCTTTTCATTCTTGTTTTCTAGACTGTCAAAACACGATTTCTCAAATAATTAAATGCATATTTTTACTTTAGACTTCAAATATAACTTTTTGAGTGGGACTAGAGTTGAAAAAAAATAATGAAATTAATGAGTAATTCCAGACAATTATCCACAATGAAATTATCATAATTCCAGGATATACACATAAGGTGACATTATATTATGCATCTATTCTTTGATTATCATTTAATATTTTACATGCAGTATTCATGAGATAGTTATTTCTTTTCAAATTTGTAATAATATATTTAAATAACTTTTTTTAAAAGTTTGATCAATTTCAAATTAATATTTGAAAAAAATGAAGAAAAAAATAAATTAAAAACAAGTTGTTAAAAAATATCAAATGAAAAGATAAATAAACTAAATAGCATGATTTTAAATAGAATATATATAACTTCCTACTATTTCCAGCTGTTGACAAAGGTTGTGGTTACACGTCTCCAAATCTTTAATCTTTGATTTTAGAGCCTCTATTTCAGAACGGAAGATTTCTTCTTGACGAGCCCAAGATTCTTTACTATCAGTCAGAGTCTGTTCTGCAGCTTTTGCCGCATCTTTAAGTTTTTCAATGTTAAAGGAACATTTTTGATGCTTAGAAAAATAAAATATAAATTAGATAAGCAAAGACAGGAAATGATACAATAATCCAACTAATTGAAATGACCTTCAGCAATTCACCAATTTATACACAGGTTTAAAAACAGTTCAGCATATTAATACATACCCTCCAACAGCTACAGAAATAAGGTAAAAACTACAGAGTTATGGATAAATAGCAAAAAATTATGGAAAACTACAAAAAATACCCTGGATATATATAACTACAAAAAACTTTTTCCAGAAATCCTTGCTCAGCAATATCCGCCAGTAAAGTTTTTAGCATGGTTAGGGAAAATTTTTCTATTCTAGCATGAATGTTAAAACACTGGAGTCCCGCCTCATTAAATTCAATTATTATGTTGGGAGGGATTCTATTATTATGATGTTAAACTGAGCAATGATGATCTTAAAAAAAGCAAAATTGCTTACTATTTAGTGAAAAAAAAATTGTAATTGGCTTACAAGTAATTTGTTTTATCAACAAAATCGTTCTGTCATTTTTTAAAAAAATATCTTTCATATATTTAGTCAACAATACAAGTCTATTAAATAATCTTGAATAAATATTTGTTACAACTAATTAAAATTCTTTGGAAATATCTATTCTTCAATAATTTGCTGCTATTATGTTACATGTAATATAAACATAAGTCAGAATGGCCAGCATTTCTACTGCTTGAATTTTTGTGTCATTTCCAAGTTTTTTTAAAGAAATTTCCCTAACATTTTTCAGATGTTTCTGATAATTTCAGAGTGATGTTGCTTTGTTTTATTCTCTTTAATTATTGCACAATTTGTTCTTAACTTTATTTGAAAAATTGGTCTACTCTTTTAACTAAAATCAATGTAAAATAAAATTTAATTCACAGAAAAAAAAAAACATTTTTATTTGCTGAATTTTAGATAAGCTTCAATTTTGTAAAACCCTTTCCCTTTTTTTGCAAATACATTAACCAACACTAGAAGATTCATGCTCATCTAGACCAACTTTTAAATAACTAGCCATGTCTCAGAAATCTTTGTCATATGTATTCATGAAAATTGTAGTACAAAAATATAAGCATATTGACAGATTACTTGAGAATGAAATTATTTATTTTCTTCAAGTGGTATCTCCCCTACCCATACTGTTCACTCAACATGTCAATCAGAATTGAACAAAAATTTTGCTAGCAGAAAGAAAATTCACTGACAAATATAAAATGAAATATCTGCATCAAAATAAGAAAAATTCTTCAATTAAATCAAAATTGCTTACACAATGCCTCAATTACTTAATCCGTAAAATTAAGAAAAAAGTGGAAAATCGGTCCTTATCGATTTTTTTCTTCTTCTTTATTTTATAAAAAGAAAAAGGTTTTAAAGATTTTAAATTAAAAAAAAGTACAATATGAATGAGTTTTATAAATTTTGTGGCAAACAGTTTCATATACATCAAACCTTATAAGAAAAATGCTGCTTTCTTTTAATTTTTTGTACAAATTACAGAAGGCTTGTATACCTATAATGTAGCAAGCAAACTGATTTCTTGTGCTTTGTATTATTTTTAAATTATAGAGCATTTTGTTGAATGTATGGAATTTTAAACAAACACAAAATTTAAGAAAAATGTGAAATGTTCATTTCATGTTGTTTATAGCAACCATTCATATAAGAACTAAGTAATTCGTGCTCATAATGTTTAAAAATAAACAAAACAAAAAAATGTTTTACAGAAATAGCAATAATGTCTGTTATTTCATTAATTCAACAAAAAGATCTCCAAAAAGAGGGAAAAAATAATCATAAAATACTTATTTAATTAAAACAAACTGTTTTGAAAATATAGTAATGGGTTAATATTTTACAGCATTTTGAATATTAATATCCAAAATGCATACTTTCACTCTCATAACACGTGGTATGATTGATTTGATGTTTGAAAGAAAAAAAACGGAGTTGGGGGGATACCCCCATGTATATCTATTTAAATAAAAGAGACCCATTAAAGCTTAAAATCATAATGGTAGCAGGAGCTCTTTTTTATTTTATGATCACTAGTAACTATACTTTTACAGTTTTGTATTAAAAGAAAGAAGAAAGTTTTAATTTAAAATAAGCACATTTTATTAGTTACAATTTAAAAGCCTAGTACAAAACAAAATTGTATTAATTTCTTAGTTCTATAAAATAAAGTAGAAAAGAGACGACTTAAATAGAAGCCATTCATTCATAATTTCAGCATTTTTTGTATTTCCATGTAGACATATTTTTGAATATAATTAACTAGAATATTAATTAAATATATGTTCAGATTAAAAAGGATAAGTAATAAAAAGTATATATTTACTTCTTCTTTTAATTGAGTAAGTGCTTGCATATCTTGAGCATGCAACATTAATTCTCGTTCATATTTCTCTTGAACCTTTCAAAAGAATGCAAAATATATTAGTATTTCAATATTAATACAGTATGACTTCATAAATAGAACAATGATGCATACATACATCTTTCATCAATCTCAACTGATTCTGACAGTCTTCTCGAGCCTGATCAGCAGTCTTTTTAGACATTTCAGCCTGATTTTTATAATCTTCTATTGATTTTAGGGCTTCAGCTAACCTTTTTTGCAAGTCATTAGCCTAAACACAAGAGTGTTTTGAAAGAGACATAAATAATAATAAAATAAACTGTAAAGATATTTTACGATATATCTTTAATAGCCTGATTCCACAAAAAAAAAAACATTAAATCACAATACAAACTTCATGTCATGATCGTGCTTACATAAAAATTATATTTCAAAATTTTTAAATACAAATTGAATGTATGAAACATAATAAACATAAAATACAAATTAATAAGCTTTCATAAATTATAATATAAAAATTTAATTAACTAATCTTATAACACAGGGCAGAGTTAAAATAAGTCCCTTTGGTATACATCATAACAAAACATAAAATCCCAGTATATGTTTTAGTGTATATGTTTAGTCATTCACCAACATCTTTCATATTATAATCAACAATCACAAACATCTTTCATATATTATATACATTACATTACAAATCAAATCCTAAAATATTGTATGTTTAAAATCACATACATAAAAAGAATTTTTTGAAAATGAATAAACCATTAAGATACTTTTTATAAATCAAGAATTTCACTTTATGCTATGAAATTTTTAATAGAGCTTAAACATTTGATGAAAAGCTAGCATTAAGGAATCTGCATTCAATTTTGCAGCTGATCATTGATTTCTCATAATATTTAGAAGCTCCATTAATTAACTAGGCAAATTGTTAAATAAATATCAATTATAAAAATATTCAGTGAAGCAGTTTGCCAACATTTGATAATAATAAGAATGATTTTTGCATCATGCATGTCATGTTAGTGTTTTATAAATATAGTTGGTCAAATTGATTAATTTATTGTTGATCCCCTAAATCTTCTGATTTCATAACTAATTTTTATTATTGAAATAAAAATTTCATAGAATTCTAAATTTATATTTTATATACACTTTTTTAATTCCAGTTTATCACATAGGTCAATGAACTGAGGTTTTCAACTTTTATTATTTAATATTTATACTGATTCATTTCATTCTCATTTCACAAATTCTTTAGGTTAATTGTAGGTTTCACGGTTTTCAAACCCGGTTTTAAAAACTGGCTTTTTAAAGTAAATTTGTCACATTTGAAAACCGGTTTTTAAATTAAGAAAACGGATTTTAAGAATTCATATTATTATGTAAAAATTAATTTTGAACTTATTTGATTTGCTATTCATTCTATGCAACAAGCAGCAAACACATTTTTTCAATGTTGCAAGTTATGTCGGTCAGTGCTTGTGCACTGCACAGTTGCGCCTCAAATTCGTCAATTTATGTTTTTCATGAACATCCCTTTTCATTTTTTTTTTCTAGGTGAAACAAAACTTAGATAAAGTTAATCTCTTGCTTCTCGTTGGATGTTTTGTCTATCGGTATGAAGTCGGTGCTAATAGAAACGTCAGCAATTTGACTGGCTCGTTTCAAAGAACGTGCGAAAGGAATAAATAATTCCCCGTTTTCTGCTTCTTGATCACAGTATTTAATGATATCATAAAATTTTCTTTGCACCACTCCTGAAAGCCTTTTTACACCACTTGAACTAGCCATATCAATATGAAATATTCAGTTAAAATAAAATGCTATCAGAAATAACACTCACATACATGTGAAAAAAAAAATAGAACTATAAAAAGTATCTAACGCGAGAAATCCAAGGCCAAATGTGCTCATCGTACCGCGTCTCACCCCTTAATGAAATGGAATTGTCGAAATTTGGTCTCAGAATCCGATCCGGCTCGAGTCAGGACAGGTTTGCTTAATATTGCGAAGGTAAAAACAGGAAACAAAAATATAAAGTTGTTATATTTGGTAAAAATAACGTAAGTATTAAGTATGCTTAATTTTTATGTTTATATTTTAAAAATTAAATCTTATTATATAAATTTCTTCTATCAAAAATTAGTGTAAAATAAGAAGTTCCGACTTCTGTTTAATGGAAATTTAAATAAAACACAGGGTGTTAAAATATTCCAGATTTTCTTTCGCAACGTTTTAACATAAATTATGTCTTTAGCAAGCATCGGAATTAGATTAAGAAGTGTTTTTTTTTTGTTGTTGTTGCTTTCAAAATTCCTTGAAAATGTGTAGATTAGATTTTAAACTGCATTAATATTAATAGTTAAAATAATAAAATTGTAAAATAAACGTCAAAAATATTTATTCAATAACTTTAATTTCATTTTTAGATAAAAATGGGTAAGTCGGATGTTTGGGATAGTTTCAAAAAGTTAGGGATAGACAAGGCAATCTGAAATCATTGTAATAAAATGTTGAGCTGCCAAGGATCATCTATGAGCAATCTACATAATCATTTGAGAGCAATTCATAAAATAATTGTCGGAAATAATATAATTGATAAGTTTCTTGAAGACACTGAAGAAAAACTTACAAATCCAAAGACACTGAAAGCTGAATTTTCATTATTTGAACAAACGAATAAAAGAACCAAATGCCAAACTCAGTAACTAGTGAACGAGTATTTTCAATTTCAGGCAATACTGTGTCCAAAATAAGAACGAGACTTAGCCACCATTCAGTGGAATTTTATGTTTTTTAAAATCCTATTTTCTTAGGAGAAATTAAAATTAGTGAAAATAATATAATAATAAATAAATATTATTTGAAATTTTTGTTTGAGTTTTCGTTATTTTGTGTAAGTAATATGTATATGTAATCTTTAATTTTGTTTTTTTTTTTATATTTTGACTTTGATATTGATTTCGTTTTTGTTTTATATAAATTGAAATAAAATAAAAATAAAAAATAGAATAGGGAAAAATATTCTATTTTTCCCTATTCATTTTTTTTAGACAAAAATTCGAAAACCGGCTAAAACCGGGTTTTTTGGAAATGTCGAATTTGAAAACCGATTTTTCAAAAAGTTGGTTTTTGTATAAACCTTAGTTCATTGTTAAAATTTTCTATTATCTGTTTTTAAATTATTAGAGGTTAATTATTTAAAATGTTTTTTTTTTCTTTTCTTTCTTTTTTTCTTTTCTCTTGGTGGATCACTGTTACGATCTGAATAAGTTTTGATTAAAATGTTCATACACAATATGCATAAAGAAGATGTTACAGAAATTAAAGCAAGCAAGAAATAAAATTACACGACTGAAAATGAGACAAAGCCAAGACACAATCCTAAATGCTACATTTTATTTTAAATCAGCACTGCTGAAGCAGACTATTTAATTTCCTTGGTTTTTAAGAGGAAGGTTTGATTCAGAATATTGTCCCCCCCCCCCTCATAAAAAAATTCATAAATAAAACTTTAAAAAAACCCATCAATTTTTAATAATTTCTGCCAATGCAACTCATTACTGTCAGTTTGTTTAAAAAAATGATCATGACAAGCTGGACTCATCATTTCAGTCCAAAAAATTTAATCATATTAGGGAAACTTAACATGATGACAACCCATCAAAAAATGGGCAAATCTTCTAGTCAATAAGAATAATTTTAAAATCTCACCTGCAAATTCGAATTTTGTGTCAGTTTCATATTTTCTTCAATAAGTTCTCTGTTATTTTTCTCCATATCCTCCAAATTTTTTTCTAAAGCAACCCGAGCTATTAAAATTACAAAGTATTTGGAATAAGATTCTTTCCATCAAATTAAATTTACATCAATAATCTCTATTTCACAGGAATGTAACTAGCTTTCTACATATATGGTAATGCACAGCTAGTATAATAAAATCTAAAAAGTTATACAAAATAGTATTTATGCTACAAAAGTAGATATGAATTAGATACCTTCACTGTTGGATTTCAAAGCATTTTCCATCGATTCTTTAAGTTGCTTATTTATCTAGGAGGAATTAATAAATTAAATATCCACTATGTTATGCTCTAGTTATGCATGCAACAATTCAACAAACTGAAATATTTAAAGCAAAAGGAGCAATAAAACAAAAACTTACTTCATCTTGTTCTTTAACACGCAATTCTAGATCCTTACACATATTCAAATATTGATCTGCACTTTGTGCAGTTAATGCTAATTTATTATCCATAGCTAAAAAAGAATGGTACAATTGTTAATTTTCTTAAAAATAAACAAATACTTGTACAAGAAACTTATTTTAATAAATAATTTGCTTGATAAAATAAGATTTCAAACATATCTGAAATATCTGAATAATTAAGGTACAGTACAGTATAAAGAAATGCATTAACCTTATAAATTTTAACCAAACAAAAAAAATAATATTTGCTCAAAATTTTTCTAAAAATCCAGAATTTTTTCAATTGTATTTAAACATAATAAATTTCATATTTATAAACTTCATATAAAGGACAAGGATCAGGCTGGCCATCATATCTGCTGTTTGAATCCCCCCGACTTTTTTTGGATGCATCCATATCCTCAAATGATAGTTGTATTTTCTTTTCTTTATTTATTGTAAAAAATATTCGTAACTGTATATGAATTTATTGCACAATATATTTCAATGTTCTATTAATTAAAATCAATGTAAAATCAAATTTAATGTTCAGCAAACAAAACAAAAAACTTTTCAGTTATTGAATTTCAGACAAGCTTCAATAATGCAAAACACTTGCAAATATATTAACCAACACTACAAGATGCATGCCACCTAAACTGAATTTTAGCCAACCAGTCATATCTCAAAACTGTTTGTTCAGATTTACTTTACGAAAGATGGAGTACAAAAACACATTGGCAAAGTGCTTAAGAAACTAATGATTTGTGCTCTTTCTAGTGGGTACTCTCCTGTCCATACTTTTTATCAACTTACAAATTAGAAGTGCACAATAATTCTATTAACAGAAACAGCAATAATTTACAAAACACAAAATGAAATCAACGCATCAAAATAAGAAAAATTATTCAATGTTATCAAAGTTGCATCGACATTAGCCCACCAACTTTAGTGAAACATCACTTACATTATGGCTGAGTGCTTAACCCATAATATACAGAAAAATTACTTTTTTTATTGCGGAACAAGAAAACTGTTTTAGAGGACAGCATGAATGAATTTTGTAAATTTTTGAGATAATTAATTTCATGTATATCAAAATGTAAAAGAAAAATGCTGCCCTTCCCTTTTTAAAATTTTTTTGAGAAAACTGCAAGAGAAATGTATACTAATAATGTGTCCAACGAATTAATTTGTGTTTCATATAATTTTTAAATTAGAGAGCACTTGTTGAATGTATAGCAAAGTTTAAACAAACACAAAATAAAACCAGTGGGAGTTCAGCACACACACTCCTGCACAATATTATTCATATTTATATCAATCCCAAGAATAATATTTGATTCCAAAAATGTTGAAGATTTTATCTCATTAGAAAAGTATGATGTATGATACGGATAAAATAACATTTTAATACCTTTCAGTTTTGCATCAGCTTCATTCAGTTTCTCTTTCAAAATTTTAACTTCAGCTGTTGGTACTGTAGACTTGGGTGTTTTAACAGCTAAAATAGAAAATTCATGGAGAATAAATTATGATAATATTAAACAGAATGTTCCAAAAAAAATTGAAATGTGCTTTAATTTTTTTACCTATCTCAGATAAGCAGGCACTTCAAATTCAAACTAAAATTAATTTATGTTGACAAAATAGCCTTAATGCCAATTTTCAAAAAAATTTAGACTTTAAAGATTTTTTTTTTTTTTTTTTTTTTTTTAATGATTTTGCTAAACAAATTTGGTCAGTTAGAAAATTATTGCTTCTGCAGTTTTTTTACAACTGACAGTACTTTACAACTGATTGAATTTTTAAAATGACTTGTATACCATTTAAAACAGCAAAATTAAGGAAAATATATAGAGTAACAATGACCTTTCAAAATTGGTTACTGGTATAAAATTTGCAAAACATTTTTCAACAGTAAGAATGTCTTTGTGTAATCTAATGGATCAAAGAAATTTTAGTTTAAGTTTTGTACTACACACAAAATTTACTTTACAAAATTTCTTTTATGCAAATGAAGTTAAATATAAAATAAATTGTTTCAATCAACTAATATTTTTATTACTGTTACAGGAATTTTGCAAGATGCAAAATAGACTAAAAAATTCAATCACTATCAGTCAGTCATTTATCAAGTGTACATGAATTAAATCATTATATTTAAATAAAATATAATAGTTTGGGAATTCATAATTTAAGAACTTCTATGCATGAACCTCACTGTAACATATCAACTAATTTCTAACATATTTCAACTATCCAGTTTCTTTGTCTTAAGAAAAATTATTCTTGGCTCAGTGTGAAAGTGCAGGAAATTTGCAAATGCACAGCAAGTAGAGGCAGGATTAGAAAGAACTTGAATCACATCTTTGTTTCCACTTTTTGAGATAACCCCAATTCCTATTTCAACATATGGTCCTCATCAATTTTCAGTTTAATATTAAAAATAAATGATTTTCAAAGATATAGGTATGCAGTGTTTTATAATGATTTAACTGCAGCAAAAGGAAAATTTGCTCATCAATTTTGTCGAGGGAGATCATTTTTTAAAACTTAACAGGAAAGCCATTTTATAAACATAACCGAATTTCCCTACTTTATTTTGAACATTTTTTGCAATTTTCAGTGCCTAGTTAATCTTATAAGTAAAAGATTAATGTGTGTTTCATTTCTTTTGAAACAGTTATATTAGCAATGATATTTTTCCTAAGAAATATACATACGTGATTCTGCAGTGGATGATTTCTCAGGAGTAAGCTGTGTTTTTGTATTGACCAACTGTAAGAAAAGAAAAGAAAAGTAAAGTAAATTATATCAGTAAGAGATAATGAATTAATTTCTTAAAAATTACTTACATCTTGATTCAAAGCATGCACTTGTGAATATGCATCCACTAAATCTTCATGAATTTTTCTATTTCTGTCAATTTCAGCATCAATTTTTGTTTGTAGTTCTTTCTTTTGTTTCTGAAACAAAAGAACTTATTACCATATAGAGAAAAAAAATGTATATTTAATTTTTTTTCACTCAAAAAGAAATACATACCTCCCAAACTTTTACAGCAGAGCGATATTCTTCATGTGCATTTTCCAATTTAGTTTTTAAAATAAGATTTTCTTTTTCTAATTTTTCAACTTGATACTGGAGATTTCTTTTAGTTTCTCCTTCAATTCTTTCTAAGTTATTCTAAAACAATAAAAAAAATCATTCAGATATAAATAATACAAATTTAATAAAAAAAAATACAAGCACATTTAAATATAAACAAAAAAAATCCAGAGTTTGGATCAATAATTAATGAATGATAAACCGATATAAGCTTTAAAAGGTTAAAAAAATATATATGAAGTCCCATTTCCAATTTGCAGAAATTTAAATTTTTAAGAGTCACATGCGAATTTAATTTAAATATTTAACAAAAACGTCTGTTATTTAACCACAATTTCATTTTTTATTGATTATAAAGTAAACCTTAAACTACCACCTTTAATTATATGTAGTGACGAACGCCTGATGACGAGCGCCATCTGCTGGCCAACAGATGTTGATGCTTGTTAGACGGAGTACAGACGAGACGGGTCTGAACGACAGTAGAGAGGTGCGAGACGAGACGTGATCTCTCGGAGGTCACGGACAAGACGGGTCTCTGAACAAAAGACGCGACGTAGTTCTAGATGAGAGTTGGGTAGTGAGTCTGTAAGACATACAGCTCACGCTCATGTATCTTTATATGTTTTATGTTAGCATAGTAATGTTTTGTCCTTTAATTATAATAAATATAGTTTCATATTAATGCTGGCCGTTGCCATTTTCCACAAATATGGGGGTTCGGCCCGGATTTTAATGAAGACCGGTACATAGACGAAAGAAGAGCCAAACAGGAGTGAAATTTGACGTAGAGCAATTTGACGTGCTACAATAAACCTTTTGGATACCAACTCCTTGTGGACTGACGCAGTGTGGATCGACGTTGAAGAAATTGTGAGCAAAATTTTGATTTATTCTCAAGAATGGCATTTCTTACACGAGCACGAAAGAGCGACTTACTGACTTTAGTAGACGAATTAGAACTAACGGCACCACAGGATGCCAAAGTGCGAAAGTTAGTTACAATGATAACAGAGTTGAAAGACTATGACGAGGAGCTCGTAAAAAACTTACTTTTAACTATCACTCAGGAACGCGAAAGGTTAGATGCTGAAAAAGCCGAAAAGAATGAACGTGAATATACTTTCCAAAAGTTAGAACTTGAGTTAAAAAGTAGAGAAAATACTTTAACTGTATCAGATATGCCTAAGATTGATATATTAAAATTGCTAAAGAATTATGATAATAGCGGAGACATAAGTGTTTACCTTTCGTTATTTGAAAAATAAATAAGTAGTGCTAACATTGAAAAAGAAAACTGAATTTCTTATTTACTCGGGTTATTACCATTGGATATAGTCAATTTAATTGCTCGTGAACCTGATCCATCAGCTAATGACTATGATTACATAAAAAAACTGTTGCTTAAAAGATTTTTGGTGCGTGGTTTAACACGCATTGCCAAATTTACTTTAAATTAAAGTATTAAAACATTTTTACTTAATAAAAACTGCCAGCCATGTAAATAAAAAAAATAAATTTTAATTACAAATTAAATTAACAAATATATATCATGATACATTGGCCGTAATTCCATCGACCAGCACGAGGCAGAAGTTCTAAGCCATCTGGCGAAGGCAGGAAGTGAGTCACTCGTATCCGTTGGAGAGCAAAGTTCATCTCCAAAGGTATGATTGATGCTTATCGCCAGTTGGCGAAACAAACAGTCATTTATCGCCTGTTTGGCCGCTGCAGATTTAAATTAACTTCCGAACAACTCAGACGGAAGTTCTTTACTCACAAACGAGATTCTTCTTCTTCTTGGCGGGATTTCGGTTTTGAACTGAATAACTTTTTTGAGGAATGGATAAATTGTTTAGAAATAACCGATTTTGAAGATTAAGCAGCAATGGTCGTTGACCAGTTAAAGAGTAAAATAGCAAATGACGTACGCGATCATTTTCTCGACGATTTGCCCAAAATAAAGAAAGTAGAAGATTTGATTAATAAACTGAACGAATATGAAGCTGCATGAAGTCACCTTAAAAAGGAAACAAACAGAAATTGGCGCGTTTCCGAAAACAGAAGTAAATTTGATATCGCGAAAGAAGCTAAAAATTCACCATTGCCGTTCGTTCGTGCTCAAAAGAATTATATTGATGATAATTACTATAACAAGAGTAATAACAAATGTTTTAATTGCAATGAGGCTGGCCATAAATCAATTAATTGCAAATTTAAAAACAAAGGATTGGAATGTTTCCAATGTGGTAGCTTTGGCCACAAAGCCAGTATCTGCCAGCAAAGAGATTTTAAAGCCTCTCTCTCTAATAAAGTGTATATTCGTAACTCTCCAAAAACTGTAAATAAGCTTAGTAAAAATGTTGAAATAAATGGTGTAGATTGTGATGCATTAATTGATACTGGAAGTGATATTACTATGATTAATTATGATCTTTATTTGAAAATTGGTAAACCCAATTTAACGACTGATAATGTGAAATTAACTGGTATAAGTGGAGATAGCATTACTCCTCTAGGTTTTTTTTATTGTGATATATTAATTGATGAATATGTAATATCAACTAATGTGCATGTGTTAGAAATAATGCCGAACGAAATAATCATCGGCATGGACGTATTAAATAATCTGAGCTTTTCATTCCGAGAAAACCAAATTATCATTCATGGGAAAACAGCCCAAATAAATTACACCCGGCTGGTCAAGGTCGTATCACTACGTCCCTAGGAGCTAAAAAGAGACAGATAGGCACCTATTTTTGCTAAGACTTGCAATAAAATAAATACACATCCTCTACCATACTTCATTCATTAAGCGGATTTGATAAACTATGATGAAATCGACATGAGTCATGTAAAAAAAAACCTTGAGACTGGAAATAAATCGTCTTTTAAATAAGTATTCGCCAAACAAAAGAAAAAGTAAGGAGTTGCAAATGAAAATAATATTGAGCGATGATATTCGAATTAGTCATAACCCTCGAAGGCTGTCTTTTAAAGAACAAAAATTCGTTGAAACTCAGATTGATAAATAGATACAGGAAGGGATAATAAAACCCAGCTCTTCAAGTTATTCTTCCCCTGTTGTTCTATGCAAGAAGAAGGATGATAATTATAGGTTATGCATTGATTTTCGTAAGCTAAATAAAAAGATGATTAAAGATCGGTACCCTTTATCCTTCATAGAAGATTTGCTTGACAAACTTGAGCAATCAAAAATATTTACTACTTTGGACTTGAAAAACGGATTTTTTCATGTAGACGTAGAAAGATAGCACAAAATTTACGTCTTTTGTAACACATCATGACCAGTGGGAATTTCTTTAAGTACCATTTGCACTTTCCAATAGTCTGAGTGTATTTCAGCGTTACATTAATGTGATATTCAGGAATTTGATGCTAGCCGGAACTGTACTGATTTATATAGACGACATTATTATACCATCCAAATCCGAGATAGAAGGGCTAGAAAAATTACAACGTGTTCTACAGGTTGCATCAGAGTACGGTTTGGAGTTTAATTTTAAGAAGTGTCAGTTTTTAAAACCACAAATAGAATTTTTAGGCTATAGATTCTAAAACGGAACTATACAGCCCTCTGTATCTAAAACGGTAGCTATACAAAAATTTCCACAACCAAAAACTGTTAAACAAGTACAAAGCTTTTTAGGCCTTGCTAGTTATTTCAGGAAATTTATACCCCACTATTCAAAAATCGGAAAACCGCTTAGTGATCTACTAAGAAAATAAAGATATTTTAACTCAGGAGCCAATTTTGCATCTCTATCAACAGGGATCAGTTTTAGAATTCCATACAGATGCTAGCAGTCAGAGATTCAGAGCAGAGCTGCTGCAACAGGGAACAGACAATAAGTTTTATCCTATTCATTATTTTAGTCGAAAAACATCTCCACAACAAGAAAAATATAGTAGCTATGAATTAGAAGTTTTGGCTGTAATTGAAACGTTGAAAAAATTTAGACATTATTTACTGGGCTCTAAGTTTAAAATTGTGACTGATTGTTCCGCTTTTCAACAAACTATGAGTAAAAGAGATCTTGCACCAAAAGTTGCAAGATGGGCTTTACAGTTAGAGGAATTTGATTACCAAATAGTTTACAGATCAGGAAAACAAATGGCACACATAGATTATCTTAGTCGAAAAGCAGTACTTGTTGTTACTCGTTCATATAGTGAAGTGACCACTAAAATAGCCAATGTTCAAAAGCAGGACGAATTCCTTAAGAAATTAAAAGCTTTGATAGATAAGCAAGAAGACGGTGAACACATTGTGAGAAATGGAGTTTTATACAAATACGATAATGGTAGAGAGTTGCTCATAGTCCCAGAAGCATTACAAAGAGAAATTATTCGAGAAATTCACAATAAAGGACATTACGCTGTGGCTAAGACGGAAGAAATTTTAAAGCAAGAATTTTACATACCAAAGTTGAGGTCGAAAATAGAAACTGTGGTTGTCAATTGCGTGGAGTGTATTCTTTGTAATAAGAAACGTGGGAAAGGTGAAGGTTTCCTTAACCCCATCCCAAAAGAAAATTTGCTTTTAAGTACATATCACATCGATTTCATTGACCCTATGCCTTCTACAAATAAGAACTATCAGCATATTTTTTCAATAGTGGCGCTTTTACAAAATTTGTCTGGTTGTATCCGGTTAAATCAACATCTACTCAGGATGCAATAACTAAACATAAGCTTCAACAATCTATTTTTGGAAATCCGACGAGAATAATAACAGACAGAGGTTCAGCTTTTACCTCAAAAGAATTTGAAACATACTGTCAGGATGAAAATATTGAACATTTCAAAATTAGCACAGGAATTCCTAGCGGAAATGGGCAAATTGAAATAATGCATAAAATTTTAATACCCATTCTATCAAAACTCTAGATAACAGACTCTACCAAATGGTATAAACATGTTGCATCAGTGCAGAAAATAATCAATAGTATTGTTTCGAGGAATACAAAGTTTACCCCGTTTGAGCTTTTAACTGGAGTAAAATTAAAAGATACAACTGATTTACATTTAAAGGAAATATTGGAAGAAGAATACACAAAAGCAATGATGGAAGATCGAAATAATATGAGAGAAGAAGCAAGGGAAAACATTTTGAAGATGCAAGAAGAGAATCGCAGAAGTTTCAACAAACGAAGAAAAACGGCGCGCATCTACAAACTTGGTGAATTAGTGGCCATACAACGGACTCAGTTTGGAACTGACTCAAACTAAGACCAAAGTTTCATGGACCGTATCGGATTGTCAAGGTTAAACCTAAGGATCGCTATGACGTGGAAAAAGTTAGATGTCATGACGAATCAAAACAACTTCCACAGCAGCTGGTTTCATGAAAACATGCTCTTCAGACTTAAAAAAAAAAAAAAAAAAATGTTTATTGGTTTATCCAGACACTGTTAACTCTTTCAGATTTTTCTACTTTGATTTAACTTTCGAGGACGAAAGAGACGTCAGGATCGCCGAAATTTAATAAGACAAAATTAATATATTAGAAGCAGAGAGATATTGATCACCTTTCATGTTCTTTAATTGTAAATCACACACAATTAATGACTCAGATGAAATGAAAACATAAAATAACATTTTTGTTATCATGATACAAATCATTTAAAGATTACTTAACAAAAAAGAAAAAAAAATGTATTTGTATTTATTTTTGCCAATTCATACGCTTGGGCATAAATTTCTGTAGATTTTTCAATCACCAGTTTCATTTTTTTCTCATGTAACAATTTCTTTTGTAATGCTGTTTCATGTTTCATGGACTTTTCTTTTCAATTAACTTTTTTCCTGCTGTTTATAAAACTTCAGAATATCTTGCATGTGCTAATTCAGGATAGTGAAGCATTTTTTTTTTAATTATTATTATTTTAACAGGAGCATTTAAACCCCTCCCCCATAAAAGTTTATGACATTATATATTATCAGGGTTACCACTCAAATCTGGAAAAAAGTTTCCTATACAAACATGCAATGTAATAGGAAATGCGTGGACAGCACTAATGTACTAGTTACAATGGAGTAACAATATTTAATTAGTGGAAAAAGCAGGGTTCCTCAATAAATGTAGATTAAACATGGTACAGTTTTTGAAACAGTAAAATTTTTGGACATGCATTCTCTGATTTTTATAGTATTTTTTACAAATATAAAATACTCTGCTAAAATGTCTCTTTTACAGTTTCAGTATCCCAATGGTAATCAAATAATTTGTAGTCATTATTCTAATATTGGTAATTTTTCTGAGCCTTGGGTTTTATTTGGGCACATCACGCTGTATTGAATATAAGTGTCTAATGTTTTTGCTTCTTCAGTTAAGCAATTAATGAAAAACATTGTCAAAAGAAGCATAACAAAAATGAAAAGATTTTCATATACAAAAAGCATTATTGGTTCTGGTATCTGAATTTTTTTAAGGAAATTGCTGAAGAACATTAGCAATATCAGAGAAGCTAATTTTAAAATCAACTTATCTTAAAAGCCTTTATATTTTATCCTTCAAGGCAGATCTATGAAAGCATTTTTAAATTGAAATCTATGCAATTCTTTACATTACCAAAAACTTTCAGAGCACTTTGACAAATACAACTATTTTCTACTGATAATGGAAAGAACAAAACATCAATGAAAATTCAGAAGAACCAATAACTGAAATCAGCACATTTAGCTGTAATATCTTACATATTCTATATGCTGCTTTTAGAATAACATCTGCTTTCCATTTAATACATTTATGTTCATACGAAAAAGCTCCATGGATTATGTGTAATCCACATGTACCTAGATCTAAAATTTTATAATCATTTTTACACAAAAGCTCTTTTTCAATTTTTTAAAAAAAATTTAATTTACATTTGGCCATCCATACTAATTTGTAAAAGTAACTTCATATTCAAATTTGATGTAACTTCTTCAAAATTCTCAAACAATTCTTGAGCAGTGGTATACCTTAAAAATACTGAATTCCAATATCCTTTAGAGACTACTGGTTGATTCATACCAATATTTTACAATAAGATCCTTCTGATATTTTTATGAAATGAGATTCAAAAATTTGTCAAAGCACATTACATATTTTTTATTGTTTAAAGATTTCTCAAGAGATTGTTGAAAAAATGGAGCTAATTCATAACAAGTAATGAACATCTTTGTATGACGTAAAGTACATATCTTGATTATTTTATTTTCACCAAATGCATTAAAGGACAAATGCGATGAAACAAGTTTTAATGCCCATAAAAGTTAAGCAACTAACTTGAATATGAATTTAAAAGTTCAAAATCGGTTTATTTTCGGGGCATCAAATATGTCTGTTTAGACTAGATGTATCATCTTCTCCTTATTCCTTTTAGATACAAAGTCCAATATCAATTATGATTTTTTTTGTACTGGCATGAAGTTTTATGTTTTCCTCTTTTGGTATGGCTAGCTAGTACTTAAGCTTATTATCTTCATACACACTGAGCAGTATGCAGCAAACAACTTTTGTAGAACTTCTCTAACCCATTCAGCAAAGACAGGATCAACATTTTTATCCATCCATTCTATGTTAAATACGGATTCTGAGCAGCTCATTGTTTAAAAAAAAAAAATATCTAATCTACCCTGAATAAGTATACAATTTCTCAAATAATAAACAAACTATTCAATAAACTCACGCGTGGGTACTAAATACCACCACAATTCTTCCACAGATTGAATGTTGCTATTCCTTTCCATAGAAATATATTCTATCTTCTCATGTAGTTTCAATCTTATGCATGCTCACTGGCTACAATTCAGTCCAATTTCGTTTTGAGAGGCAATTAGATTCCTGATTTATACAAAAAAAAAAGGGGGGGGCGAGTAGAAATAATGTTCCATTTTTGGAACCATTGTCTGGGATGTTTTATTCTTACAATGTTCTGAAATCTTCATTTTTGAAGGGGGAGGGGAAGGAATTTAACTTGAAATTCCTTGTACTTTCCCAGCTTTTAACAGGCTTGTCACTCAAAACAGTTTAACATTACTTGAAATAATAGCACATTGATTAACAGAAGGTTTTTATATACAAAAAAAAAAAAAAAAGTCTTTATTTATTATCTAGAATTTAGCAAGACAAAATTTGGGGAGGGGGATATATTACTTCTAATGCTCTTTAATTGTAAGTCGCACAAAAATAAGGACTTGGGTGAAATAAAATATGAAATATTTTTGTTATCATGACAAATTATTTAATGATTATTTAACAAAAAAATTATTACAAAGCAAGATTACATTTTTTTTTATTATATACTTATTTTTGACAATTCATGTAATTAGACATCAATTTCTACAACTTCTGAAGATTTTTCAATCATCAGTTTTATGTAGCTAATGGATCTAATCTGAACAAATATGAGACAACATTTCTATATGGCCTAATGTACATTTTTTAGCTATTTCACTTTCCGTGAACATATGTTAAAATATTTTCAATATATTGCTGAATGCATAAAGAATGAATGTGATGCAACAAATTTTAATATCCATAATTCATCTTTAAATTATTGTTCTTGAATTTTAAAAAAGTTCAAAATCGGCTTATTTTTGGACACTAAAATTCAATGTTTTTGGATTTGACATGCCATCTTCTTCTGCATTTCTTCTAAATACAAATTCCAACATCAATGATAACACTTTTGAACTTGCATGAAGTCTTGTAAATTTGGCTCTTTTGGGTATGACTAATAAGTATCTGTTTTCCTGTATTGTTTAAGCTTATTATCTTCTTACAAAGAGAGAAATACAGAACAAATGGATTTTGCGAAACTTCTTGAACCCATTCACAGCAAAATCAGAATTGATTCTTTATCCATCCAATTCATATTAAACACAGATTTTGAGCTGCTCGTTGTTTTAAAAAAATTCTCTAATCTACTTTTAAAAAGCTGACAGTTTCTCAAATAATAAACAAACCATTCAATATATTCAAGTATAGTAAACTAAACACCACCATGCTGCTTCCGCAGATTGGACATTGCTATTTCTATCTAAGAAATGTATTCTGTTCTTTTATGCAGTTACTACAAGCAAATATTTCCAATATATTATTGAAGACATTAAAAGACGAATGAAATGTAACAAGTTTTAATGCCCATAAAAACAGCTTTAAATGACTGTTCCTGAACTTAAAAAGTTCAAAAACAGTTTATTTTTGGACAGTAAATTTGATGTTTTCAGATTGTTAGGCAGTCTTGTATGTTTTCCCCTTTTGGCATGACTGTAAGTACCAGTTTTCACATATTACTTAGGCTTATTAACTTCTTACAAAATGAGCAGTACACAACAAATAAAATTTATAGAACTTCGCAAACCCAGCAAAATTAGGATCATTTCTTTAAATTTGTATTAAACATGATTTTGAGTGGCTCATTGTTTAAAAAAATTCTTTAATCTACTCTGAATAAGCTCACAGTTTCTCAAATAATAAACAATCCATTCAATAAACTCAAGTATGGTAGACTAAACACTACTGTACTGCTTCCATATATGGAATGTTCCAGCTAGAGAAATATATTCTATTCTTTCACGCAGTTACAGATTTCTTGCATGTGCTCATTAGTTGCAATTCGAGAATCTCATGGGAAAAGAACAACTGTCTCACAAATCGAAACTGAACTGATCTATATAGAAAAAAAGGGAAAAGTTTTTGCATTACACAACTGCGAATGGTACTGTTCCAATTTTGGAAGCTGCGACTATGATCATTTATTCTTGCAATCATTCGAGTTCAGCATATTTTAGATTACGAAAAAAATAACTAAGAAATTTAAATTCCCTGCATTTTCCCGATTCTTTAGGATTAATTTTAAATTCTCAGTATTTTTCCGATTCTCCCTGGGTGTTGCAACCCTGTTTTAATAAATTTCCCTGTTTTGTAGATGATTTTTAAATTTTTTGTATTTTTCCCAATTCTCCAGGTACTGTGACAACCCTGTACATGACCAATGTCCTCATTTTTAAGGGAAAGCTCAGAAACATTACTTCATTATACATTTTTAAAATATGTCTGTGTAGGGAAGGGGGGAGGTCTCATATCTTTAACCAATCCTAACTACTAAATAAAATATATAACATACCAATCAATTACATCAATATTAATTTTGCATAGATGTTTATAATTCAAAGGTATTTTATCAAGGATCACCTGCCCTTCTCCACTTCTATTTTAAAAAGATATTGCAAAATAAGAATAAAAAATTCTAATTTCAACAATTAGGCCAATTTTATCAATTTTTGTCGATACTCAACTTCACAACTTTGCAAACAGTCAACTAAACATAAGGCTCTATTATTATTTTATAATCAGTTTTTAAAAAATTCTTTTTTTCTTCATAAAACATATTTGATTACAGTTAGTCACCATTATTATATTTATATCATGGATGAATAGCTGTTTGCCAAAGATGACAAAATTAATTTAATCATGTCAATCAACTTTGATGAACAAACATTTATTGTCACAACAAAAAAAATATTCACAATAATAGAGAATTCTGATTCTGTTGCTACACTTTAAAGCAGTAAAATTGATGACAAAAATTTTTGAAACCAAACCAGTTATTGAAGTTAAAGGTACTGCAATATCTTGCAAAGTTTTATTTTATTATTAGATATAGCAGAGTTTTATTTTGTCATATCTCAAACATAGAGTGAAATTGATTCAGTGGTTCTGGCTAAGTAGATATGTCACAGATTTTTTTAAAACTGAGAATATATAGAGTTGGCTATTTTTAGCCAACGATGATACATAGAGGTTGTGAACTTTCATGCGAAACAACCTGTTGGGAATAAATCAAAACTTTCCTTTCATTTTATCGGCAGCATTTGCTGGATGCATATTTTTAGAGCTGCATTTAATTCGATGTAATCGCCCAAGAGCTAGTATGTAGTATGATATGCTAATAAGATGGCTGTAATTAGCATATCATTGAAAAAGGTGCAGTTTTTTTTCCTTTTGTTTATTACCACATATATATATAAGTTGGTCATGTTGAAGTTGAATGTGGTTGTTATGAGTGTACAAGCTGATGTGCATCTTTGATAAGTGTGTTTTTCTTTTCCTATGTTCTGGTTATGAGATGCTAACTGCGTTTTAATAAATATTCAAGTTATCATGTAATCTTCATTGTGTGAATCTCTTTCTTGATAGATACATTGAATTTCTTAATTTAGGCTAATTTTTATCTCAAGACAAACAAAACTAAACCAATATTTAAACTGGTTAGCTGATTTGCTTTTCTTTACTCTTTTAAATATATAAATAACAAAAGAATGCATTTACATTTACTTCAAAGTACTCAAACTAAACCTAACTATCATTAAAAATGAAGATTTTTTTATTCCAATGAATCACAGCTACTAAAATTTATTTTATTTCATAAATGTTATATTTATTATCCACGCAGATAAAATTTGGTGAATTTTCTATATTAATTCAAAAAAAGACATGCTTTTGCTAGGTGACAAACTATTAAAAATGTCAAGATTTTTTCTCATTGTAAAAGAGTCAAATGTGGTTTATATGACAGTGAAAAATAGTCAAATAGAGGAAGGAGGAAAAAAATCAAATTCTTTATTAGACCCATCAGTTATAACCTGCATCATTACCAATAAAAAGGAAAATGTTTGAACAAAAAAAATTTAGTTCTAAAGATGATCCAAAAGAAAAAAAATTATTACTAAGCATTTTCAAAATTGAATATCTGCTATCTAGCGGCAATCTTAACAAATGTTTTTGTTAAAATTTTTAAAAATAAAGCTTGAAAGTATCCAAAAATATCACCTAAAGGCAATACAAAGAGCAAGTAATTTACTTTTTTTTTTTTTGTGTTCTATTTTGAACAAAAAAAAAAATTATAAACAGAACTGTTAACACTAGAACAAAATGATGAGTCAAACTGCTAGTCGATTGCTTATAGAAGCTATGTCTATGTAGATTCTGATAGATCTAGTGTAAAAGATATTGAAGTTCTTAATTAGTTCTTAATTATGGTTTCTCATGATGTGGGGGAGTCAGATCTAAAATCTTTACTTTTCTTTTATGACTACCATACAATTATTTTAAGTGATAGACACTAAGCAATGAAAGAAAAAGAAAATACCTGAACAGCTTGCAGGTTAGCCATCATGCGCGATTGGTGTTGCTGCTCACGGAAAATAGATTCCTTTTCTTGCAAAAGTCGTGCTTCAACACCTTTTAGTAAATCTCTTTCAGCTTTCAAGTTTTCTATAGTTACATCTGATTTGGCAATCTTCTCTTGTGCTATCATCAAATCCTATTTAATAACACAAAATGTAAGAAATCACAGTGCACAGCAATTTCATTTCAAGTGAAACTGATTCAATACCTGTCTTAGACTGTTAATAGTCTGCTGATGTTGAACAATCAAATCAGTGTGCTGTTTATTCTTGTCTTTAAAAGATGTATATTCTTTTTTATAGGTCTCCAAATTTGACTGTAAGATTTTGAGTCGCTCTTCATAATATTCACACTAAAAGTAAAAATTAGTTAAAATAATTTTTTAAAAAATAAGAATTTTTACATTTGTTTTTATAAAATAATGGTTTAATATCTTAAAGTAGGTTTACAGAAATGAGTCAAAATTCTCTAAAAAGAGTTACCTGAGAAGCTAATTTTGCATTTTGAATCTTCAAATCAGACATTTCATTTCGCATTCTGTCTACTTGCTCATTTAGCATTCTGAAATAGCAAACAAGAGTAGAAAATTATATGATTAGATTTTCATTTCTAAATAAAAAATTGAATAGGCTATTCTTTTTTTTATAATTCTTTTTAAATTCATGATACCAAGAAATGTTAAATTGCCATAATTATGCAATCTTTTAAGCACATATTCAAAATTGTAAGCAACAAATAACATAAATTGACTAAAATAAAATTTTAAAAAATATTATAAACAATAACATATTTTGAACATTACAAAATATTATATATCTATATTTCAATTTTACTTTCATTATCATTACTGTTTTAAAGATGCCATAAGAAAAGCATTGAAAAAATGCTTAAATAAAACAAACTCAATTACAATAATAGACATAAAATACATATTCCCTTTTACTAATATCATTAAAGGAAGACATGCTGGATGATATCCCATTATTACAAACATCTCAGTTATTATAAAAAAGGGGATTGTTAGAATATGTAGATACTGTCATTACAAAATAAGCATGTTCAGAGACAGCCAAAGCAATGCTTTTCAGTATTATTGTCATTAAAACCTTGCTATATTAATATACACTTCATAATCTTTGCAAAACTTTTCATAGTATATATTTGATTGATGAAAATCAGTTGTAAAACCGAGTCCCACAAAAACTGAAAAATTCAAATAATTAATTCAGGATAATCAAATTACAATACAGAGTTCTATAAAAACTACAATACAAATTCAACTCCAGCTTTATAATGTATATACAAAAGAAAATTCTCTTAAATGGTTCAAAATAAGAATTACTTTTCATTTTCTGCTTTTTCCTTTTTATAAGTACTAAATTCTGCCTGCAATTGGTTCATAGCGCTCTTTGTTTCTTTCAACTGTGGGTCGGGAGAAAATGCAGATCTTTGTAACATAGATGGAGATCCATCGGGCTGTCCAAGAAGAGACTACAATCAAAAATAAGATATTTCATTGCATGTAATTGTGATCCTATTTTAAAAATACATAAAATAAACATATAGAAGTAAATGTACATTTCTGAACTACATTACAATGCTTGTAATTAACATAAATATCCGATAGCAAGAAAATCAATTCAATATGTATATAAAATTTATTTCACAAATCAAAGTTGCTACTTAAATTTTCACCTCTAAAAAATGTTCAAAGGGTCATTATATAAAATTTGAAACAGTAAAAAAAAGGAAGGGGGGATTTTATATTAACAAGTATATAAAAGATTTTTTTTAATATTGCTTCATTATTTATAAAAATTATTGCTTTACTTTAACCAATATGGTTCAAAATGCTAAGGCATAAAAGTATAAAAATATGTTAATTAACTGAAACTAATAACTTAAGAAAAATGCAAAGCCTTTAAAAGAAAAATAATGAAATAAAAACTGACTTCTGAAAAACCTTGACTTGTCAGGAGAACACGATACATATCCCTTTGACGAATGATAGTTTCTAACATTTCAGATTGCTTTGCTCGTTTTCTCTGAAGATCTTCCAACTGTGCCGAAAGACTCATAATCTCTTTTTCAAATTTTGATGTACTGCATTAATTGACAAAAAGAAAAATTTCATTTTAGGAAAGTATCTTTATTTTAAAAAGTTTATCCATTTAAAAATTTTAAATTGGAAGCATAAATAATCACAAGCTCAAAATTTGTAAAAAAAAAAAAAAGAAAAGAAAAAGAAAAAAAAACCACAAAAGGAATTAATTACTACACTATTAAAAAGTTTCTATAGCCCTATAGTATAAAAGAGATGAAATGGGGTTTGAAAGATTTGAAGTTTTTCTGCCATAACTTCTGAACAAATTATTGCAAAAATTATTTTTAATTCAATTAAAATATAAAAAAATGGCTTTTTAGTGACAATTCATTTTTAAACAGCTATTTCTTTCATTTTAATCAGATTTTTAAAATCATTTAAAGCATATTTTATAATAGTGTCCTTCTGCAATTAAATTATTAAACCTATATTTTATTTTATTACATTTATCACTCATATGCTATTATAATGTTATTATTTTCTTTAATACACAGGGTTTTTTTTTTTTTTTTTTTTTTTTTTTTTGAATTTGTTATGGCAGTAGCTTGATGCATATTATAAAAAACTGTCTTTTAAAATTGTTACAATTTTTTTTTAAAACTCTGATCTGATTTTGCTTCATAATTTAATAATTTTCAAATTATAATACACTCAATTAGCATAACCATAAGACTTCTTTTATTGTATGCTAATCATCTTAAGCTTATTGAACAAAATTCTATTTAAAAAAATAAAATATTTCATAATGTGTATTCATATTTGCAAGTCGCCATTCTCAATTTTCTAATAATCAGAATAATTAAAAACACCATTCCTTGGCTTCTATAATATTGTACGCGAATGTAGATATTAGGTATCTGGAGTCATAATAGATAAATAAAAACAAATAGTTTTTCACAAAGAGGTAAAATGAAAACAATTACCAAAAATAGAACAGTAATATATATTAAAATGTGAAACTAAATTGACTTATTCATTTAAAGAGGGATGGATGCATTGTAATGTGAACTGTCAAGGGCTGCAAAATATTTAAATCTGCCACTAAGGAAGAGGATGAAATTTATATAATCATCTCTCTAATTAAGAAAAATGAATGAATCATGTAGAATTTTTAAAAAAATGAAATACTCAATAAATATGAAAATTTCTTTTCATGAGTCATATAAAATTTTTGATAGCAATATATTTAAAAAAAACCTTACATTTCAGTTGATAATTTTTTTTCCATTTCTTCCTGTTGCTCACTTAAATCTCTAATAACTGCTAGAAGCTTTTGATTCTTCATTTGGATTTCTTCTATGTCACTAAAATATTTAAATAACAATTACAATTCAAGAATCAAAATGGAAACAGAAAATTTTATAAATATCTTATTTTATTCGTTTAGTTTAAATTTACAACAATGCATTAAAAAGATTTCCTTTCTTTGTGGAGGTAACCCAATTGAGTAAACTAAACAATATATTTGTCAATTAAAAAAAATTCATTAAAATTTGCTCAAAAGCTAAAATAGTATATAATATATGAAAAAAAGCAGAAAGAATGCTAAAAATTTTATTTCTCAGTTGTCCATTCATTTAGACATATTTAAACCTCAAAATTAATAATCTAGAGAAAAAAAAATACACATGAATTTTATAGCTTTACGAGAGACTAACATTAACTGCTGCATCACGCACTTGTGCATTACAAATAATATGTAATTGTACGAAATTATTAGATGATCCCTTCTCTACTTTAGTTAAGAAATAGCAAAGAAGTCATCTAACTATATAGATGACCCATACATCAGCTGTGAGTGGCGGCAGCGAAAGTGTTAAGAGCAAAATCAAACAAGAATTAAATGAAAATGCAATTGCTGGTTTTATATTAAAGTACCAAAGAACAAAGTAATATATTTAAATTAAGTAATATATAAGCCCAAAGTAATACATATATTAGGACTTTGTTAACTTGAAGCCAACAGAATCACATACTCAAAAATCTGACAAGCAAAAGAAGTTAGGAAAAAGAATTACACAATAAATATTATAAACAAAAATTATATAGTTATTTAACTTGTATTCCAGTCAAAAAATGCAGCGCAATTAATTTAAATATAGTCATAATTACTTTTAAAAGCTTTTTTGCTTAGTAATAACTTTAAAGCAACAGTAATTTTACTATGCAGTATACAGTATTTTACACAGTATGGCTGTATAATTAAAAATCAAAATAACTATTGCAATTTACCAGTTCAGACCTTAAATGTTTATTTTTAAAAATAAAGTTCTATTGAAATTTTTATATCAATACATTATAAAGAAGTACAGCCCTTTTGTGAATTAAAAACTTTAATAAATGAATTATTTGTAACCATTAAAAATATAAGAAAAAATTCATTTAAACACTGAAAAAAAATCCAGAAATAAAAACAGATTTGAATTCTAACCTAGAATTAAACAAAATAAATCTAAATTGCATTCATAGGAGAAAAAAAAGTTAATTGCTGATTAATTTGAATTAAAACAACTCCATCATAGTGTATGAGGAAATAGTTGTATTCTTTCCTTACCAACCAAACTTATCTACTAAAAGATATGTTTAAAATGCCAGAGATGAATGACTCAATTTCCATAATCACCTTTAGAAATAATTCATTAAATATGTTCAAATAAAATAATAGTATATAATATGAGGGTAAAAAAGCTTAGGAACTGGTGCATCAACCAATTAAAAATATCCAAAACTTAGTTTTTCCCTTCAAAAGTTATATTAACCCATTCAAAGGCCATGGGAAGTATACTTCCCACTAAATTTATCACTCTTTGAATGAAGTTATATAGATTGAGATAAGTTCTAATGCATTTTTCAATAAGACAGGAACTTAGAAGTTTCAGTTCCTTATGACACATAAAATGCCATGTTTTGATTTACTTGATGATTAATTAACTAATCAAATTAAATTTATCTAATAAGTTAAATGAATCTCTATTCTTAAGCCGATCTCAATTCTAAAAATATTTTAATATACCACAACTAGAAAAAAATGGTCTTTTAAAGTTTTAATACTTACCGAAATGTAACTAAATGTCTAGAAATAATTTTAGCAGCAGTAAAATCATCACTGGATGTTACTTCTTCACTCATAGCAGAATTATCACAGTGATTTTTAATAGTTCCACCTCTTGCTTCTTCCACTTCTTTCAGAAGTACTTGAACCTGTTAAAAAGATGTATAAATCATAAATATGAACAATGGTTTTGCAGCAGAGAAACAATCCTGCTATCAGTTCATGGTTTTATTACATATGTGCCATGTAATTGCAAGAGTCATTCATATTTTCTTCAAATGCCATTTTTTTTTTAGAGACTTCAAATCTATATGATATTATCTAATACTTGGTAAGACAAAAATACTCAAAAACCCGACCTCTCCAAGTTTTAAATGTACTTGAAAAATGAAGATTAACTACAGAATTGACTATCTCCACACGAGAATGCAGATTCAGAACTAAATCTGCTAAATAGAATAACAGTTTTGTGAGCCTTGCAAAACAGACCTGCACTTGGGTAATGTGGTTGCTGCAATAAATTTGAATTTCAGTCTCCTCTGAGTTATTACAGTTTTGAACAAGATGATGAAAAAATGTTGAACAGGTCCTATTCATAAATATTTATGAATAAAACTGGATATGATAACCAAGTATTAAGGTGGAAAAAA